>NC_064645.1:41169383-41769383 GCF_023864345.2 Schistocerca serialis cubense | reverse complement strand
GTATTTCGTAATAAATGTTGTGTATACTTGTGATCTGTATCCAGTTGTGTTGGTTCCTAGGTTTGTTGCTAGGTAATAACAGAACATGAGGTGTCGATTAACTTCATCTGACCATCTCATCCTCTGTCTTTGTTTTCCTTCTAGGGTGGTTGCAGGAAGCATATCCTGCAAAACACCTCTATTTGGATTTAAATCATTTTCCATTGTGGGCGGGCATAGGGTTCAAGCGTCGTCCCCGACCATGACGGCGCTTGTCCGAGGCTTCTTTAGTTCTGTCCTGAACCAACTAATCACACCAAAAGTTGGGTTAGCCCTATTAGTGGTTTGTTCTTTTCGTCGCCTTTTACGACTGGCAGAACATACCGGAGGCCTATTCTTTTCCCGGGGCTCCACGGGGTCTATATTATTATTATTATTATTATTATTATTATTATTATTATTATTGGCAAGGACAGAAGTTGTACAAATATGTTAAGCATAACTGTTGCACAGCAGACACTATCATTTTCGCACTCGCATATTTATCTGAATTAAATTTATGAACACCCAGAATATATAACTACGAGCCTACGATACAGTGAAGATACAGACATTCGAGAAGAAATCGGCGGAGATTTTAAATCGCGCATGCAACTTAAAGAAGAAATAGTTCGGGCAGCAGTGAAGGCTGTAGTGGGAGGCATACCCACGACAGTTGTCGGACAGAGGTGAAGATATTAACGTCGTTCACGGGAATTGTTTTAAAAGTATAATCAGTAAAACTAGCTTACCAAGAATGCCACTCCAAAACTGTATAGTCCCGTGCTATTGGCGCCAAGGGGCAATTAGTTATGCGACTGTGCAATGTGAAGTCGGAACAGTAGCAGTCAGCACAGAATACGATGGCCAATGCCACCAAAGCGATAGGCGAGTTCGTTCGTTCGTTTGTTCAGAAGGGGATGCCGACAATGTTTGCCTCTTTCCGTCGGCGGTAACAAAATCGAGGAGCAAGACGCAATCTTTCTAAAACGATTTTACACACACGATTAGGTAAAAAAAAATCATTCTTGCGTTACTTACAGCTTTATATGTCAGCTACATGATAATGTGCACATCATTTCGTTAATGGTCATAGTTATGGTGATATTTGCATGGAAGACACAGCGAGAATTTCGAAAAAGTTGCAATGAAAATCAGGGGTCACTATGATTATACGTTGGGACATATTACACTATATGTTTCGCTGTATTACATGTAGCTAACATATTGAATTCTTCTTTAGACGTAGATCAACTTTTTCGAGATCAATGACGGATGGAGACGAACTGACTTGTGACCCGCCAGCACTAAAGACAGAGTGTAAAATCCACAACATTCCTCACATTTCCTTGACAGTTCGTGATATCGAAATAAGATTTTGGCACGCAAAGAGGAGACTATTTTTCCATATGGTTATTATGCAGAACTTCATCATTTACCCAGTGATTCCACTAACTACAGACGTAATTTTTAAGAGCCATCGATAGCTGGTGAAACGAGAAATGCTATAGGTTTTGAAGCAATGTAAGTGATGATATTACAAGTTTATTTTTGTACAGATTGTGTGCTTTTTCATAAGCTATTGACTTTACTGTTCCTCAGTTCCTTAGTTAACAAATTTCATAAACCACTGTTTCAGAATCGTCTCGCAAATGAGTCTGCACAATATGTTAGTGAGATGAAACGGTAAACTCGGCTGTGTTTTGACAATGGAAGCAAATGTTAACATGGCAAAAAGTTGAATGTGCAGGTTTTACTAAAATTCACCAATGGTTATAAGCCAGGCGAAAACCAATTCAGCGCAATTCGTTTTAGATACCAACGAAAGCAGAAGTGACAGATCTTTTCGAATGATCACCATACAGGTATGGGTTCCACTTACTACTTAACAAAAATTATGACCGTACGCTTCAGTTTAGAACAGCATTACCCCTCCAACGCTGGAAAATTCCCCTACAGCGAGTGCCCGTAAGTGCCCTGCCGATCGCGCATCTACCGGCCACGTTTTCCTGCGCAGACTCAACGTTTCTCACAGTAAGGAATTTGTCTGTCAGGTTTGGAATTTCTGCCAGGAGTGAATGCAAAGATCGACCTTCCGAACGGAGCATCTCATTTACTAGCAGGTCGTAGGAAATTAGTTTTAAGTTTATTAAGGAAAAAAGCGCATCATGGCTGGTACTGTGAGAAATTGAAGCTCAATCTCAAAATGACAAAAACTAAGGTGCTGTACTCTAGTGGTGGGCAGTACTGTGCTCATAACGCACTAGAGTGTAAGAATATGGAAGATGACATGGGGATTTTATAATACATTCTAACTTTGAGAGATACCTTGAGAGATAACGTAGTGAAAGCAGGAGAGCTTCAAGGAGGTAAAAAGAGGGCTAGTAGAAACCCATGGGTAACAGAGGAGGTATTGAATTTAAATCATGAAAGTAGAAAATATAAATACGCAGTCAATGAAGCAGGCGGAAGGCAACACAAACGTCTGGAAAGAGGTCGAAGGATGTGCGAATTGGCTGAGCAGGGATGGCTAGAGGACAAATGTAAGGATGTTGAAGTATGTATCACCAAGGTAAGATAGAGATACAGCCTACACGAAAATTAAAAGGACAAGAGCATCACCTCAATAAATACAAAGAGCTCAGATGGAATAACAGTCCTGAGCAAAGAAGGGAAAGCAGAAATGTGGAAGGAGTATACAGAGGGTCTGTACAAGGGTGATGTAGTTGAGGAAATGTTGAAGAAATGGACGGGAACGTAGATTATCAAATAGGAGTTATGGTATTGCATGAAGAATTTGAGACAGCACTGAAAGTCGAAACAAGGCCCCGGGAGTAGACAACATTCCATTACAACTACTGATAGCCTTTCGCGAACTACCCATGACAAAACTCTACCATCTCGTAAGCAAGATGCATGAGGTGAAATACCGTCAGACTTAAAGAAGAAAATAATTCCAGTCCCAAAGAAAGATGGTGTTGACAGGTCTGAAAATTACCGATCGACCAGTTTAATAAGTCCTGGTTGAAAAATAGTAACACAAATTCTTTACAGATGAATGCTAAAATTGGTAGAAGCCGACATCGGGGAAGATCAGCTTGGATTCCGGAGAACTGTTGGGACACGTGAGGCAATACAGACCCAACGACTTATCTTAGAAGATAGGGAATGACAAACCTACGTCTCTAGCATTTGTAGACTTAGAGAAAGCTTTCGTCAATGTTGACTGGAATATTCTCTTTCAAATTTTGAAGGCGGCAGGGGTCAACTACAGGGAGCGAAAGCCTATTTACAATTCGTATAGAAACCAGATGGCAGTCACAAGTCAAGGGGCACGAAAGTGAACCAGTGGTTGAGAACGGAGTGAGACAGGGTTGTAGCCTATCCCCAATGTTATTCAATCTGTATATTGACCAAGCAGTAAAGTAACCAAAATAATTTGCAGTAGGAATTAAAATCCATGGAGAAGAAATAAATACTTTGACGTTTGCTGACAACATTGTAATTTTGACAGACAGCCAAGGACGTGGAAGACAGCTGAACGGAATGGACAGCGTCTTGAAAGGAGGATATAAGATGAACATCAAAAAAAGCAAAACGAGGCCCATGCTTATGCATTGCTTTAAAACTTGGCTGCTACTCTGCGTTTGGTTTCCCGCGGTTATGCCTCGGTTCTTCCTCTTTCTACGCGTGGCAGCAGCGTTGTGTATCGATATTTGAACCGTATACCGTCTTTGGTCTGGTGTTTATAGTTCGGGCTTGGCGGCGTGCAGCCAGTCAGTCGGTTGGAGCGGATCAGCAAGCAAGTCTCTGGACGGCGCAGTTGGCCGGGCCCGCTGGTGGTCTCTATGCAGTGTCGCAGCATGTGGGGGCTGTTCAGAGTGCTACGAGGTTCGTGGCTCACCGACCCAGGACATGCAGTTCAGCGGCGATTTAGTTACGGAAGCCACGTCTGTTCACCTTGTCCCCTCTCTTGGTGGTTCGCTGTTGGCAGTATTCCAGGGAGCAACAGGAAGTGTTAGAGTTGAAGGTTCAGCTTCTGTGTGGTGGATTTAACTAAATTAGTCGGTTTGAAATTAAAGTGCACCAGCAGAATTTTCTGCCTTGTGGCCATTAGTCTTCCGGTTACCTGCCTTGGTCGCTGACGTAAATTCGGGCAGTGTGCTTTCCTCACCTACTGTTGCTGTCCAACATGGTGTGTAGTTTTTGACAGCTTAAACTATTTTTGGTTGTGGGCGGCTATGTCTGTAACGTTTTGGCTTTGGAATTCTCTTATACTGATCAGTGGTTAGCAAGTCGTCTTGTCGGTGGTTCTCTGACTGTCTCTTGGTTGTTGCCGGCGGATAAAGTATAGTTGGGCCGACTTCTTGTCTCACCTAAGCAAACGTTAAGATTTCAAGGGGAGACCAAGCCCCCCTGGAAACTTCTGAGAGCTGTTGCCTATATTGCCTTACTTGTTGGCTTTTAATTGTGTATTTTAAATGAGTCATAGCCGATGATTCGTATTTGTATGCTTGTAATTGTTTCTAAAATCAAAGGGCTTCATCTGTTTTAAATGTTTTTCTATATTGGGCAAGTCTTACATTGTCTGAAGATAAAGCTGTGGGCTTTCTGCCTGTTTAAGATTTATTGTAGTTACATTGATTTTTAATAGCATGGGTCCTCAGGCACTTTAAAATATTGGATTCTTACTTATCAAGTCTTACATTACTTGGGCTTAAATACTATTTTAGGTTAAAAGCATTGGGCCTTCTGCCTTGGAAAATTGGTTACAGTTCATTTTTTTAAGCAAAGCCCTTCGGATGTTTTGGAGTAAGATCTCTTGTTGGTCATAAAGCTTGAGCTTTCTGCCTACTGCAGGTTATTGTAGTTACGTTTCAAATTTGTCGGCCTTCAGCTGCTTTTAAAAAAATCTATGGGACTAGTTATCTTACATCGCTTGGCCTTAAATAAGGTTAAAGCATAGAGCCTTCTGTCTCAAAAATATATATATATATATATATTTATAGGAGTTGTAATTAATTTATGGGCTTTCAGCTGTTTCAGAATTAAAGTCGTTTCCTGTCGATAGGCCAAGTTGCGCTGCAATGTTTGGACAGCTAAATAAAGTGTTAGGTTTTGAGTGTAACTGACAGCCGCTCATTCTGGCCTCCTTCCACAATTCCTACTACTTGTCCTGTCCTGCGGGTTCAGCAGGGCGTTTCACTGGTAGCAGAGCGTGGTTACGCTTATGCTTGCCATTCTAGTTGCTGTCAGTTTCACTCTTTGTTTCTGTTTGTATTTGGTGGTACCGTACTGCTCCCTGTGTAACTTGTTTCAGGTGCGTGTTAAAATAGCAGTCAGTGTGTCCGGCGATCGGTCTGCTCAGGAAAGACCACCTTGTCTATGAGTTGGCAATAAGGTGCCAACAGATTGAGGGAAGTGTTCCGGAATTGGTGGTCCATTTGCGGGCTGCCGTGCTGCAGCCGGTTGTCACGTCCGCGGTGGTCGGTGACAGGAGCGGCGATTAAATTTCTGTATGAGGCTGTTAAAGGCCTTGAAGACACTATTTGTCTCCTAGAGGGAACCTAAGCTAGTGACATTCAGCTGGATCGGGTGCGGGCAGAGGTGATGCATTTAACTAATCGGGTAGCCGATGTAAGTATGTTACATTTGGGGATCATCACAAGAAAATTTGACCCTTGAATTGGGGAACCAGGTAAGCGTATTACACTTTACGTGTTTGGAGTTGGATGAGAGGAAGTTTGGAGATGGTGTGCTATCAGCAAGAGCACGAGAGTCAGCCCGGCGATGGCACTGTTCCATTTTGTGTTAAGTTAGATACTGTGTTCGCCAAGTTGCCTAATCATCTGGCCTATTTCATTCGGGATATTACTGAATTGGTTGTAGAGCGACTTGATCGGGTGGAGAATCGTTGTGGTTGCTGGTCCGTCTAGAGCAACACGCGGCCGCCTTTCGCGTTCCGCAGTAAGTAATTTTGTCATTGTTGTACCTGCTACCTAGAGGCGAGTTGCAGAATCTCCTCTCACGTGCCATGGGGAATGAGCTTTCCTTGCAGCAAATAAGGTAGCTCGTAATTAGCCAAAGGTTAACCACCGGGCTTCGGAAACAACTCGAGTGTCGTTATATTTGGGAAGTGCAGCAGGGTGAGGAGCCTATTGATTGATTTACCTGAACAATAATTAGTCTCTCCCGTTCTTAAGGCAGATACGTCGCATTTTGTTGTCCATAAGCAGCCTGAAACATGGGGAGAGCTCTGTGATGCGGTTATAGCAGCATCTGCATCACCCCGTGAGAGCCATGTACGTCACGAGAACAAGGAGGGCGACGTAGGAGCCGATTCCGGATTATCTGCATCCATTTAAGTTATCAAAAGGGGACCCCAGTGTTTCAGATGCGGCAGTACAGCTCATTTGCTACGCTCTCGAGTTCAGCCTCATGCTCCTAGGGCAAGTAGATGACGCCAGGTTCGCCCTCGAACTCGGGTTCGAACCTTCAGGCCTTGGTGTACCCGGATTGTCGCTTCCTCATCACCCCTTTGACCTTATAGTTTGTTCTCGGGTAGCTGGTGAGCCCGTTTGTGCTCTCTTCGATTGTGGTAGTTGCTTTTCATTATCAAGTTTTGAGTGGTTTTTGGAATTTGGGCATCTTACGAAACTTCGTTCGGTCCCTTCGCCAGTGCAGAGATGTTGGGTGGCCAATGGCCAGGCGTTACCTCTGGAGGGGTGGGTCCGGGGGAGTATATCCGTCACCGATTTTTCCTGGCTTATATCTTTAGCCTTGGTTATAGAACTGCCTGTTAATCTAATATTGGGGTGTGATTTCATCCATAAAACCGGGTTGATCTTGGATTATTCCGGACACACCTTGTAAGTTTTCTCCTAGCGAGAAGTTTGGTCTTTGCGAAAGCGCTAAATCTAGGGTGCGGCAGATTGCCAGCATCTTCGCCGTGGAGTTTGCAGCTAATGAATTTGATTTGGCCCATCTCTTTGCCAATCAGGCCTCTCAGTTGCGCCAGCTGTTGCGCGGTTTTCCCCAACTCCTTAGTGATAGCCTCGGTGTCACTAGCGTTCTCGAATATCATATGTCTCTCCGATGATATTCCAGTTAGGCAATCTCCATATCGTCCCTCACCCCCGAAGGTGAAGGTACTCAGGGCTAAGATCTCTCAGAAACTCTAACAAGGAATGATTAGGTCCTCTGCTTTGGCTTACGCTTCTCCAATATTTTTGGTACCTAAAGACCAGGGGCGCGATTACAGGCCTGTGACTGACTGCTGCCATTTGAACTAAAGGTTGTACTTGAATCAGTACCCCTGCTGGATCTGGATAATTCTTTTACTTGGTTTGCCGGCGCTAACTGGTTTACGTCCTTGATTTGAATCAGGCCTATTATCAAATTCCTTTGGCGTAGGAATGTAAACATGTTACTGACATTTGTGCTGTTTGGAACTTGCTCGAGTTTGAGTTACTTTTGGACTAGCTACCGGAGCGGCGGAGCTTACTAGTTTGTTGGATAATATCCTTGGTGACTTGAAGTTAGTGTGTGTCTCTAATTATTTGGACGACTTGGTTATCTACAGTCGTTCTTTTGCGGATCATTTGGAGCATATCTGGCCAGATCTCTTAAGGTCACAGGGAGCCGGTCTAACTGTTCAGCCTAGTAAAATCACGCTAGCTAAGCAGGAGATGTCTTTCTTAGGCCATATAGTGTCGGGTCAGAGTATACGCATTGACCAAGGGCAAACTAAAGCCCTGCAGACATTGCCTCCTCCCACTGATAAGTGGGGAATTGCTAAATTTATAGGCATAGCAAATTACTTTAGCGCTTTGTTCTAATTTTGCTCAGTTGGCGGCGCCCTTAAATCAGTTACGCCGGAAGGGTGTGCGTTTTGAATGGGGTCCCACCCAGGAGCCTGCCTTTGAGCACATTAAGACAGTGATAGCTAACCCGCCAATTCCTCGTGTACCCGATTTCAATAAAAAGTTTATTGTGCAGAGTAACGCTTCTAATGCGGGGATTTCTGCTGTTCTCCTCCAGGAGTTTGAGGGGCAGAGACAGCCATTAGCTTCCCCGTCTCGTCAGTAAACTGATGCCGAGCTTAAGTACTCTTGTCGACGAGTGCGAGGCCTTGGCTGTTTTATTTGCCTTAGAGAACACCCGTTTCTACCCTGAACATCAGGTTTTCCAATTGAAAACCGACAATCAGGTGTTCGGCTGGGTATTGGCTAAGCCACGTAAAATTGGTCATATTGCCAGGTCGACAGTGCGTATTTCGGCATTTCAGTTTGAAGGCAAACATGTGAAGTGCTCTGAAAATGTCTTTACGGATGTTCTCAGCCGGATGTTTACCGAAGCTACGATTAGTGAGAGAAGGGAGCGGGTGGCACCTGACAATCTTAATTGCTTGGTGTTGGGTGAAAGTCCCCTTTTCTTCTAAGACGTTGCTCAGCATCAGGATCGGGACCCAGTTTGGGCTGGTATTAAGCAACGTGTGTTGGCAGGAGAGTTGTCGGACGAGTATGAGGTCAAGAGGGGTACTCTTTGCAGGAATGGCGGCAATGCTAAGCAGTCTAAGATCTGTTTGCCCGTAACCTTGGTATGTCCGGTCTTTCGTTATGTTCATGATTCGATGGTGGGTGGCCGTTTAGGGACTTACAAGACTCTCCAAAACATCACGGAGCATTTGACTTGGCGCTCCATGGCCCAGGATATGAGACAAATGGTATCCCAATGCTGTTTGTGTAATGTAGCCAAACCAAGCAATGCTCTTCAACAAGGTTGGTTGAGTTTTGAACGAGAGTCCTCTCCCATGCACAAGCTCTATATTGATTATTTGGGGTCTTTACCTCGTACTAAAAGAGGTCATCGATATGTACTAGTTATTATCGATGCATTCTCTAGATTTACTTTGCTCCTTACTAGACGTAACGTTACTGCTACCACCACCATTAATCATTTAACTAGTTTCTTCAGTGCTTTTGGGCCACCCAAGCAGTTAGTTAGCGATAACGCTCCTGCCTTTCTTTCGGGCCCTTCCAAGGCATTCTGTTCTCAGTGCGGTGTCAAGCATGTCACCACCACTGCGTGTTATCCCCAGGGATCATTTGCGGAGAGAGTTAATCGGAATCTTAAGTCCGCTCTGTTTATTTATCACCAGAAAACCCCCAGTAAATAGGACTCAAGTCTTCCGTGACTTGGTTTTGCCTTTAATGCCGCCAGTCATGAAGCCTTGCGAGCTATGCCTGCATCCTTGGTCTATTCCTACCCAGTTAATTCCCCTCTTACGAACTTGTGGGGCAATTCAAGCTCTTATTCCAGCCGACGTTAATCCGCATGTTATCAAGGAAAACAGGAACTGGGCCAGGCGTAGTCTACTCAGAGCTTATAATAAGCAAGCGGGGCGTTATAATCGTATTCGGGAAACCTTTAAGGGCAGGCCGGGGGACCAGGTTTAGGTCCGCAATTTCCAAGGCAGGCAGGTGCGCGGTGGGAATCTTAGTAAATTTACTCCTCGTGATTATCGGTCGTACACTATCACGTGTATATTAGGCCCAGCAAATCTGTTGGTCAATGAGAACAGCTCTGGTAAGCAATCTCGGGTTCACCTTAGTCAGGTTAAGTTCAAGTAGCTCAGGGTTTGGATTACCTCCTCCCTGGGTTACGATTGTGGGGGGGGGGGGGGGGGCAGTTCGAGGTGTGCTGACCCTGGCTTATGCGTCGTTTTAAAACTTGGCTGTTACTCTGCGTTTGGTTTCACGCGATTATTGAGGTTATGCCATGGTTCTTCCTCTTTTTACACGTGGCAGCAGCGGTGTGTATCGATATTTGCACTGTATCACTGTTTACCATCTTTGGTCTGGTGTTTGTAGTTCCGGCTTGGCGGCGTGCAGCCAGTCAGTCGGTTGGAGCGGATCAGCAAGCAAGTCTCTGGACGGCGCAGTTGGCCGGGCCCGCTGGTGGTCTCTATGCAGTGTCGCAGCATGTGGGGGCTGTTCAGAGTGCTACGAGGTTCGTGGCTCACCGACCCAGGACATGCAGTTCAGCGGCGATTTAGTTACGGAAGCCACGTCTGTTCACCTTGTCCCCTCTCTTGGTGGTCCGCTGTTGGCGGTATTCCTGGGAGCAGCAGCGAGTGCTAGAGTTGGTGAAGGTTCAGCTTCCGTGTGGTGGATTTAACTAAATTTGTCGGTTTGAAATTAAAGTGCACCAGCAGAATTTTCTGCCTTGTGGCCATTAGTCTTCCGATTACCTGCCTTGGTCGCTGACGTAAATTCGGGCAGTGTGCTTTCCTCACCTATTGTTGCTGTCCAACATGGTGTGTAGTTTTTGACAGCGTAATGTATTTTTGGTTGTGGGCGGCTATGTCTGTAACATTTTGACTTTGGAATTCTCTTATACTGGTTAGTGGTTAGCAAGTTGTCTTGTCGGTGGGTCCCTGACTTTCTCTTGGTTGTTGCCAGTGGATCAAGTATAGTTGGGCTGACTTCTTGTCTCACCTAAACGAACGTGAAGATTTCAAGGGCAGACCAAGCCGCCTGGAAATTTCTGAGCGCCATTGCCTATACTACCTTTCTTGTTGGTATTTAATTGTGTATTTTTAATGGCTCAATTTGTATGCTTGTAATTGTTTCTAAAATCAAAGGCCTTCATATGCTTTAAATGTTTTTCTATATTGGGCAAGTCGTACATTGCCTGAAGATAAAGCTTGGGCCTTCTGCCTATTGAAATGTTATTGTAGTTATGTTATTTTAAAATTAGGGGAAGGTGGGGGAATTACACGAATGTGGGTAACCCCACGCAGGCTGATTTACGCAGTTTGAATGGCGCAAGCTGTTCCCAGTTGGTGGTACACCCTGCCGGCAGGAGTAACAACTACTACGCGGCTTATGCCAGCCATTTTCCAGTGGCATTGTTGGAGCAGTAACGTATTGTTTATTTTCTGCGTGTCTCATGTAATTTTGGTCAGCTGTATTTTGCAAGGTAAGTGCTACTATAAGTTGCTTTAATGCAATTCTTGCGTATCAACTACTAACCCTTGATGTAACATTTAATTGTAGATTTGTCCCGCTATTTGAATTAGGTGCCGAGCTATGCTTAGGTTACTCATCGAACTTACAGTGGGGTAATCCCACGCAGCTGTTGAAGTACGTGGTATTCCCCGTGGCAGGTTATATTTTCAATACTAACGAGTTTTTTTTTTTAATTTCAGATGGGTAGATATTACAAAAGAATACCCCAAAAAGTAAAATGGCCACAAGAGGAACTTTGTAAGGCTCTTGATACCATCAAATCTGGAAGAAAAATAAGAGAAGTATCAAGAGCTTTCGGGATTCATGAAGCTACTCTGCGAACGAGAATGAACATTAAAAATACCGAGGGTCCAAAACTTGGAAGAAACCCATAATTTTCGACAGAACAGGAAAATGAGATTAGGGATCATGTTATTTCAAGGGCCAAGCTGTTCTATGGCATTACATGCATCCAGCTGCGAAAGATTGCATTTGAGTGTGAAGAGGCTAACAACATTGCAAACAATTTTGGTAAGTCATCTAGAGTAGCAGGCAATGATTGGCTAGCTCTATTTTCAAAAAGAAACCCAAGTATTAGCATGAGAAAACCTGAAGTAACTAGCATTAATAGAACACAGGCATTTAATGAAGAAGAGGTTAATGCGTATTTTAAAAACTTAGAACATGTCTTTGATAAATATAAATTTAAAGAGGGGCGAGTGTTCAACGTCGATGAAACGGGCATAAATACTGTACAAAAGCCCGAGAGAATTTTCGCTCACAAAGGTGTCAAACAAATGGGTGGGCCACGTCTTGGGAAAGGGGGCGGGGCTTTGCTTCCTGTCGGCTGCGCCTAGCTGGGGAGGAATTGAATCAAAGTGTAATACCACGTGAACACAACTATTCACTTGCGCCTCATAAAGTCAAATGTAAATATTGTAAAAAGTTGTCACCCAATCCAGGAGCAAACTAAACACTGTAAAAATGACAGGTAATTTGTCGATCAGCGCCCAAATAACTAAAAGTTTATTACATCACTAAAGCAAATGAGAACGCTTCCGAAAATGTTTTCTTATTGGAAAATCAAAGCTAATAATTCAAAAAAGAGTAAAATTCTTTGTGAGACATTTAAACGAAAACTTTTGTACTAGTTCGTAAATGGCTGAATGCATGAAGTATGTTCTGTTCATCACATAACTTCACGCATTCAAGGGGCCTATAAAAAGTTGTATATTATCGTTATTTGTGAAAGACATTTATACCGAGTGCCTAAAGTGATTTCAAAAGCGCATTTATAGAAATCTATCAATACTGTAATGTATAGTAAAGTACTTTTTACTGATTTCTATACAAGGAAATATGTTTTGCCAAACGATTTTAATTACAAGAGACATTTGCTAAGTGAGCAAAGCGAAAATGCAAAATGTATAGCGACGGTAAAGAAATAAGCGGTCATCATGCCCTTCATTTATTCTCGCCTGATGGTGGCGCTTTCTTCTTTTGGATACCACAAAGTGTAACCATCTGCTGCTACGTTCATCTGTATTTAGTTCAACTTACGATATTTAACGCAAATGTGAGAGTCGAGTTTATTTACAAATGCACACCTCACTGATTCCTGTGATAACTATTACTATGTACGAATATTTGTGTCTCTGTTCACAGCCAGTAGAAAAAGGATTACTGACGGGTTGTTCGAGGTTACAACGACCGGATATATTGCGTGTTCTTTCGTCAGTTATTTGAAAATCTCAAAGACGAACCACTCAGCGATCAAACTGCCGACCATTTCTTTTCATTTGATGCGTATATCTATACACAAGAATAACGTCCAGGTGATCGGTCGATGACCGTCGTACAATGACATTGGCAGTCGTTTCAGTGACCTGACGGTCTTCTGACTCAAGATATTATTGGCCGGTGACGTAAACGGATGCTTATTTCGCATCTGTTGTCAGAAATGATTAATTTCATTTTCTCATATCTTTTTGCTTCCGTTTGTCGTATATGGACGTTCCTCCCGCCCGTCGCGGACGTGCGCAACAGCCGTTAGTTTTCTTTACTGTGACACACTGGAAAACAACACCCAGAATCATTTCATTCACTATAAATTCATAGAGACAGAGAGAAACGTTTCCACTTCAGTCTTTTCATCTGTGAAGCTAGTTGGCACAGATTAGTACTGTTGTGGTAGGGCCGGCCGTGGTGGCCGAGCGGTTCTAGGCGCTTCAGTCTGGAACCGCGCGGCAGCTACAGTCGCAGGTTCGAATCCTTCCTCGGGCATGGATGTGCGTGTGATGTCCTTAGGTTAGTTAGGTTTAAGGAGTTCTAGGTTCTAGGGGACTGATGACCTCAGAAGTTAAGTCCCATAGCGCTCAGAGCCATATGTACCATTTTGTTGTTGCAGGTTTGGGTTTCGTCAGTAAACGGGGGTGACAAAAGTCCTGAGATACCTCCTAATACGGTGTCGGGTCTCCTTTCGCCTGACGTAATGCATCTATTCGGTGTGACGTGGACTCAAAATGGTGTTGGAAGTCCCCTGCTGAAATAGTTAGCCATGCTGTCTCTATAGCCGTCCATAATGGCGGAAATGATGCCGTGAAGGCCGTCGCCCACCGCATTGTGCGCGGTAAGAGGTAATGACTGAAATGTGGTGTTCCCGGCACACTCTTGACACTGCGGATAGCGGAATACCGAATTTCCTAACGCTTTCTGGAATGGATTCCCCATGCATCTAGCTCAAAGTAAAATTACGCTCTCGGTGTCAGTTAATTCCCGTTGTTCGACAATAATGAAGTCTGAAACATTTTCACATGAATCACCTGTGAACACATGACAGCTCCACCAATGCACTGCCCTTTTATACTTTACGTAAGCGATAATACAGCCATCTCTATATATTCATATTGCTATACCACGACTTTTTTCAATCTACTCTATCTTGGCTGCGACAATGCATTCGCTATGCTGTTGACAGTAGCTTACCCGCATTCCTATTTTCTTATTCATTATTAAACCTACTTCTGCATTACCCATATTTGACTTTGTATCTATAACACTCTATTCAACTGACCAGAGGTTCTGTTCCTCCTGCCACCGAATCTCAATAATTTTCACTATATCTTCAACCTATCCATTTTCTTCTCATAATTTTCTAACCTACGTGCCAAATTAAGATTTCCACACTCCAATCCGTAGAAAGCCAGTTTTGTTTGTCTTGATGACGTGAAGTAATAGCTTTGCTAACCTGATGCTCGAGCAACAATAGCTGGCTGCTAAAGCGGTAGTTCATCAAGATCTGTAGCGAATATTGAACTGTAGACTCAAACTAGAGCTACTGATAAGATATTCATTTATCTATAGTTCTTCCAAAAAGTATCGATATTCATCGCCGAAAATTTTATTCCCGATAAATCGATAATGAAATGGGAATATCGAATGCCGATATTTTTATTTTAAATTATATTTTTTCGCGTTTTTCGGTAAATATTTGAAACTGTTCTTTTGAAGTTGTGGTTGAACATAATTTTTCTTTAACTATGTGACGGAGTCTACTATTTTTGAGCTTTCATCACGTCCAGTATAGCTGGCACAAAGTTGTAGTCCGATTGCACTGGGGGAGGGGTGGTGTGAATGGAATAACAAGATTTCCGATGTGAAAAAACAGCACATTAGTCTTCTTTTTTTTTAAAAAAAAAAAGATTTTTAACGCAACTAACGTGCTATTTCTTCACATCGGCCATCTTCAAGAACGAGTGATGAAAGTGATAAACAAAAATCTAAATGGCAAGACTGGTGTAGCGGTGGACGGAGAATTGTGAGGGGAAATGCCGACGTAATCGACGTTCTCCGCTACTAAAAGAAACACCAACATTTGACTTCAACCACCCAATTTTGACCCTTCATACACCTTTCATTGTGCCACTTACATGCAATTGCAACTGTTAGCACAGTGGTTATTACCAAGTTTGAACGTTCATTGATTTCCTTCCAATTCTTGCTCTACGGGGTGATCAGCAGGCTGCTAGCTTCTTCATGTACAGAATATCAAATAATAAATCAATACTTAAATATGCAACTCTAGAGCGGCAGACCGTGTGCAGCCGGTATGTTTATAGCCTGGTACGTCGGTATTCCCTCCGTCGATATATCGATACTTCTTAGTAGTGCTGAGTGTCGACAACGATGCATTTTTAAATATCAGTATATCAGATTACCGATATTTAAAAATAAATGTCAGTAGTTCTAGCTGAGCAACTTGGAACCTGTTTCGGGCGGGGGCTGCCCGCCTGTGAGCGTATTCCCCAGCGCCCTGGACGAGAGCAACGCCCTAGCCAGACACAACTGGCGGCCCCGCCGACGGTAAGTGAAAGCGGCGGAGAAAGGGCACGAAATGGGACAAGTGCCGGGTAGAACCAGTGTCAGACTGGTGCATCGCTGTCAGTGACGGCCATAAAAAGAGGTTAGTGACTCAAAGGTTAGCAAAGTGGAAGAGGAAAAGTCTCCAAGTCAAGTGCAAAGCGTTGCACCGCAAGTTAATTGAATTAGATACAGTTTTGTAGAGAGTGCTTAGAGATGGCACAGTCGTCTCGAGGGTCGAAATTATGATAAAAAGTCTTCTCAAGTGGAAATCTGTTTCAACTTTGTAAACAGTTTAATGTGACTGAAATTGATTTTGTTGTCGTATCGAGGTAGTCTCAGGGGGTAAAATGTCTTCATAGTATTGTTTGTTTTACAGTAAAGTTCAGTGTTCATGTATTTTAGCAAAGGCGTTTACAATTTCTTTAATGTTTCAATATTATTTCGAATATTGGTGAGAATTTCATTGTCCCAGGGCTGCGCTGACGCGTCCATCCTTGGTGAGAAATACATATCTGAGTAGGAACTTCTTTCTCCACTAATTTGACCAGAATTGGTGGAATACGTTCAGTCTATGCTGGGCTGTCGTTGGGGAAGCATTGTGATATGTTCGATCAACGAGATGAATGTGAAGGTTAGAGCAGCTTTAAATAGTTGTATTACAGGTATACATTCCAAGCAGGACTGCAGCCACAGTTCGTCCGCAGCTCGTGGTCGTGCGGTAGCGTTCTCGCTTCCCACGCCCGGGTTCCCGGGTTCGATTCCCGGCGGGGTCAGGGATTTTCTCTGCCTCGTGGTGACTGGGTGTTGTGTGATGTCCTTAGGTTAGTTGGGTTTAAGTAGTTCTAAGTTGTAGGGGACTGATGACCATAGACGTTAAGTCCCATAGTGCTCAGAGCCATTGGAACTTTTTTTTTTTTTTTTTTTTTTTTGCAGCCTCAGTTCACTACATGTGGACTGGAAGGCTATGATTATGGAAAAGTGTAGGAGAAAGAAGCAGAAGACTTCAGTTCAGCAGATTGCGACAGTGCAGAAGAATGGAGCCACGATGAGTGTTGTAACCGATACGTGCTCATGCTCGTGTGCAAACTGCCGAGATATTCCACATGACGTATTCACTCTTCCAAAATGGAAGAGGCGGGCGGTTGATGTTAAATTCCCGTTAGTGGAAGCATATTCGTGTACGTGCTATATACCACTGAAGAGCAGATACTCATCCCCATCCAGCTTCTCTCCACCAACCCATCCTCGCAGCTGTGTGGAATGTGTTCTATCAAAGAGCTATTGGTGTCTGGCCGGAAGCAGTTTAACAGCCATGTTGCCTGTAAGCATACAGCCGAGGGCTGCATCCATAGCGGAATGGAAAGGAGTTACGTTGGATGAGTGCTTGGTGAAGAGATAATGGCTATGCAGCAGAATGGTACCAAGGTGCATTCTGTAAGTCAGGCGGACCAATGCCGTTGTTATAACTGCCAGACATTTCTGATATTCAGTCAGTTTTCCAACTCTAAAGACATCTACCTCCGATGAAGTGGACCAAACAACTCGTCTAGTTCACATTTAGACCACCGGAAGCGTCGGAAATTGGCAGTAGCCAATAAGAACGCAGCATCCGATCACAACGGGGATGTAAGGCGGGCCCAGCAGCTCTGCAACGTCGGTTACAGTCAGTCACCCGGAATGAAGCGCCAGTCGAGATCGTCCAGCCGCAGCAGCAACGGAATAAGAAGAAGCCGCAGAAAAGTGAGTACCCCCTGCTTAATGTCAGTGTTTACTGGCGCGTGAGGGTCTTTGTTATTCTATCACGGCTTGTAACGGTTTTGCTTCTTCGCTCACCAGCGGATGCGACGTCCTGCAGCCTGTCGGGGTCTGCAACAGCGACGTGCCGCAGCCCGTCGGGACTCGCAGCAGCGGCAGCGTCCTGGGATCCTGTCCCGCATCTGGTCAGCCTGGTGGGGCAGGACAGTCAGCTGCTGCTGTCGGCTGAAGACACCCAGCCTGCCCCTGGCTCGCTGAAGAGCACTGGGGGTCCTAATCAGCATGACGCTGTTCGGTACTGGGTTCCACCGTACGCGCCATCGCAGAATATTCCACTGATACTGCGTGGACAGAGTACGGATGAAGTGGACGAGAAGATACCATACAAGTCGTGTGCACCACTATTCTTCTCTTCAGTGTATAATTTAACCGCTAGTGGCTCGAAACGTTTCCATATTGGTATAGAAGCAACAAGAGTGGCGTATTGTGATACAGATCGAGAATGCAGCTAAAAGTCTCAAGTGCGGTTTACGGAGGTGGAATGGGATGAACTTTGTCGTGCTAAAGCGTATATCAAGCAGCAGTTGACCGCCGTCCTCCTCCGGACATTGACTGTCCTGCTCTAACCCTATCCATTACAACAGTGTGCAATCGCCCTGCACCCCGTGTGAAATCAGGTGACACATCCCTTTACCTACAGCACTCCACCGTTAAAAACTTTTTCGATCTACAGATGGTGCTATCCATTGTGTTATAAAGACTGAACAGACGGCTGCCTTGTGTTAAAGCTGTGTATAGCGACGTTGCAGAGTATCTGAGAACGAACACTGTTCATGTAGAAGACTTCGAAGAGTGGGCCAGTATGGTGCCGGCGATAACTAGTGTACTACCAATAAGTTTGATAGAAATATGTACTGAATTCTGTGCTTACATGAAGGCTCTATTTTCTATATTCTGTAAAGGCGTTAAGATAAAGAAAGAACCAGATGATGTATGATTACTGAATAAAAAATGTATATGACCATGTATGTGTTTCTTACTTGTTACGTCTTATTATAATGCAAGTACTACAGTTACTGCCCCAGTATTTTCACTGGAAACAAGCAACAGCAGAAAATTATGCCATTTACGTAAATTCTCCATAAAAGCCCATTGCACGCCAGTACCTGAAATGGTCGGTATAATTGAAACAGCATTGTGTTCATTGTTCTCTATAAAAACCCATTGCACGCCAGTACCTCATGTAGCATGTATCATTGCAGGGTGGGTGAAGCATCAAGACTTTGTTGTAAGCGACTGAAGCTGTGACGCTGCGCAAGAAAACCGGAAAAAGAAGAATGGCGCACTCCTTGCCGACAACATACGTGAAACAATTGTAGGTCCATCCAACTGCCGAAAGACAAATGTTCTCATGTCGTTGCTGTTACATCAGTATGGAGTCCGCTTTGAGTATGTATGTGTATTTGCAAAGCACTGTTTCAGCCCAAATACCGACTATTACAGGAGATTCTGCACGGTGTAGATGGTGCGACATATACGACATTCAGTGAGAGCAGCGATATCCCACGACCGGAAAAAGTGAAGTCAAACACACTGTTTATATCTGACGATGTTGCTGTGGAAAACCAAGATCAAATTAAGCGATATTTCTGTTTCGGTCGCCATATAGCTGTTGATGTATCTTATGAGTCAGACATATTCCAGAATCCCAGTGAGGATTTGCAGAAAATAAATGGGTCGTGTAATGACTGGCAGTTATCTCTCAATATTAGTAAGCGTAACCTACTGCGTATTACAAGGCGAAAATTCCCATTAATGTAAGAGTACAAAATAAACGATCAGTATCTGGGTGTGACTACTCGAAATGAGCTCAAATGGACTGATCAGATTACACTAGTAAAGGGTAAGGCGAACTCTAGATTGCGGTTTATTGGTAGAATCCTGAAGCGATGCAATCCTTCAACAAAGGAAATAGCTTAAAATATGTTAGTTCGTCCAGTCTTAGAGTATTGTTCGACTGTATGGGACCCTTACCAGTTGGGTCTGATTCAAGAAATTGAGAAGGTCTAAAAAAGAGCGGCAAGATTCGTGACTGGTATATTTAGCCATCGCGAGAGCATTACAAATGTCAGAAAGTTTGAAGTGGGACACACTTGCAGGTAGACGACGCGCTAAACAGAAGGGGCTGCTCACTAAATTCCGAAATCCAATCTTTCAAATCGCGTAATGATCATCATTCAATGATAAGGGAAATAAGAGCTCGTACTGAGGCGTTCAGACAGTCATTTTTTCCCTCGTGCGATCCGCGAGTGGAAGATGGTGGGGCGGGGGGGGGGGGGGGGGGGAGGGGGAATATGACTTTGGCGCGAATTGTGCCCTCCGCCACACACCGCTTGGTAGCTACCGGAGTGTATATGTACATGTAAAAAACAGTTAGGGATAATGCAAACCAAATTGTAGCATTCAATCAGGACAATACGAATTTAAAACACATTTACCAGGCTCATGTAGGAACAGACATGTCATTCAATAACTTTGTAAAGATATGTGCAGGTAGTTGGAATCAATCAATCACAGTATGGGTTTCTCATTATTGATAAAACAAGAGAACTGAATGATGGCAGGCACAGACGGAACTTCCAGGAGTTTACGTATATATAAACCATGCAGAGAGGTGAGTACATCAGCATACGCATCACCATGGATAAATTCGCATGCATGACAGGAGCTCAGTTAGACAGGATTGGTGTACGTGGGCCAAACATTCCCATATACGTGGACGCGAAATGTCAGACTCTCAAACATGAAGTTGGAGATGTACGTAGAGAACTAGAAACATGTTGTCAAACCCTTCTGAGTCTCAACAATACACTGAATGATCGGTTTAATGCAACTGAGAGGAAAGTAAACGGTTTAACTGAAGGGGAATAGCTGTCACTGAGAACGGGACATTGTACGAACGGGTTAACGCAAGTGAAAAGAAAATAGCTATTACCGGGAAGGGGAGCTCCATACGGGGTGTATAGACGGACAAGGAAAAAAAAATTCCCGGATTTCCCGGTTAAAAATACGTTTCTCTCAGGTGAAAACACATGTTTTCCATGTTGAATGACAGTAGATTTTCCCTCGGAATTGTAAAAATCATCAAATCTTTGTATGATTATGTTTTTAGACACGGGCGTAGAATTTCCCGGCACTTTAGAAAACGAAACTCACGGAAAAACATGTTTCTGAAAGATCTTCGATGGGCAGCAACACGTACGCTGCATATTTTCGTATTACGAAAGAATAAATTCGAATTCCACCAAACACCGCATGTTACTTTCCGAACCATTGAAATCGAGATAGCGATGCGCTTTTGTAAGCGTCATAGATCATGTCACGTGATCTCGCCAGCGGATGAAAGTGGATGTTCAGACCATAGGACACGTCATGTACTTAGCCAATAGCAACATCACTGTTAAGTAGCGCGGATACACAAACAGTAAAAGTTAATGTTTTAATATACGCGGCGTTGCTACTAGAAAAGCAAAGCTTTCACATACTGCAAGAGAAGCTAAACTTTCATATGTAGTGTCGATATTTTTTGCGCGTGTTATGCTTCAGAGTATATCACGAAAATGTGCCAGCAAAGCTTTTAGCCGAGTCCAGTGACTTGTCCTCCAAGAGTCCCACAAATAAATTAGTTACCAGAGAGGAGAGAGGGCATCCCGCAGTACTACATCACTTTGCTCATAATAACGACATAGATGTCTGACCCTCTGGGCTCGAAATTCCTCTAAATGGCTCGTCACCAAATAGTTGATTTTTAAAAGAGTGTCAGACGCTGTGTGATTTAAAAAATTCATCGTAAATTTGCGCACATAGTCCAACTTACATAAATGGAAATTTACTTATAAAGTAACGCTTTTCAAACGAGCATTCGAAATATTTACCCCCGACTTGTTAGAAATAGGTTCGTTTCAGCAGTTGCCAGAGAGCGCCAGATAACAGGTGCCACCATGCTTGCGCAACTACGATGGCGCAGGAAGCCCGTATGTAAGTACGTGCGAAACATTGAAAGATCGTACATTAGGTTATAAAAGAAACAATACATCAGAGGATACTCCAAAAAGCATCGTAATTTCGTTAACCATACTAAAATGTGCACATTTAAATTGCTTACTTTAAGTGCACATTCGTATGTCCAGATTCCCAATGAAGTAGGCCTCGGCCTGATATTAAGCTTTTCAGTGTGATTTTAGGGATGTAAATTTTCTTGGATTACCAGTACTGTATTGTCTCACGTTTGGTTCTTTATTATGGCATCATGCCATACGTGCTAGAAGATGAAAACATGCACTTGAAATGCAGCGAGCATTTGAAACTAGCCAATAGTGTGGAATTAAGCACTTAGTTTAAAATACATTGACTGCCTCAGGAGGAAATGTGGTGTCACCGCCAGACACCACACTTGCTAGGTGGTAGCCTTTAAATCGACCGCGGTCCGCTAGTATACGTCGGACCCGCGTGTCGCCACTATCAGTGATTGCAGACCGAGCGCCGCCAAACGGCAGGTCTAGAGAGACTTACTAGCACTCGTCCCAGTTGTACAGCCGACTTTGCTAGCGATGGTTCACTGACAAATTGCGCTCTCATTAGCTGAGACGATACTTAGCATAGCCTTCAGCTACGTCATTTGCTACGACCTAGCAAGGCGCCATTATCATTTGCTATTAATCTTGTGATGCATGTACCGTCAGACCGATGTTCACCAATTATGGATTAAACTTAAGTATTCCAGCAGTTACGTACTTTATTTCCTATTCTCCATTACGTGTCCTGTTCCAGACCTCACGCCAGCCTGCGTGAGCTAGACGCGTGCCTTTCGGTCTCCCGTCCATTGTGGATTGGCTGTCTTGCCAGTCCTCAACAGGAAAGATTAGTAAAAGACAAATTTCTTTAGCAAACGGAGAAAAATAACTTCATTGTTCTCCAAGGCGATTAATGCTTGACTGTCAGAAAGGTGGAAATAAAATTTGAAACTAATTACATTAGCGTTCCGTAATTATGTGAATCAATTTTAATTCACTCGATAGCTCCCGGCCACAGAAATCCACTTTGCTTTCATTTGACGAGAGAACAGTAAACGAAGAGGAAACAGCAAAATCACTAAATGTAAACATGAGTCACGTGGAGACTACACACTTCCCCACTATAATTCAGACTGCTCTGCGCATCAGCTCCGGATCTACGATATTTCCGCACCTCGGCAATACTAGATAGTGGAGCCCTCCCCACCCTCCTACATCGATCGTTTGAGATAGGACGACAAAAATTTAAAAAAATTGAATTTTCAAAAACATGTTCATTTGTAGCGCTCATCATTCTGATGAGTCTGATATATAGAACATATGTGCTCGATATGTGGCTACACTCCATACAACTACTTTCAGAAACGACTTCCTGACACTTAAATCTATACTCGATGTTAACAAATTTCTCTTCTTCAGAAACGATTTTCTTGCCATTGCCAGTTTACATTTTGTATCCTCTCTACTTCGACCATCATCAGTTACTTTACTCCCTAAATAGCAAAGCTCCTTTACTACTTTAAGTGTCTCATTTCCTAATCTAAATCCCTCAGCATCACCCGATATAATTTGACTACATTCCATTATCCTCGTTTTGCTTTTGTTGATGTTCATCTTATATCCTCCTTTCAAGACACTGTCCATTCCGTTCAACTGCTCTTCCAAGTCTTTTGTTGTCTCTGACAGAATTACAATGTCATCGGTGAACCTTAAAGTTTTTACTTCTTCTCCATGAATTTTAATGCCTACTGCGAATTTTTCTTTTGTTTCCATTACTGCTTGCTCAGTATACAGATTGAATAACATCGGGGAGAGGCTACAACCCTGTCTCACTCCTTTCCCAACCACTGCTTCCATTTCATGCCCCTCGACTCTTACAACTGCCATCTGGTTTCTGTACAAATTGTAAATAGCCTTTCGCTCCCTGTATTTTACCCCTGCCACCTTCAGAATTTGAAAGAGAGTATTCCAGTTAACATTGTCAAAAGCTTTCTCTAAGTCTACAAATGCTAGAAACGTAGGTTTGCCTTTTCTTAATCTTTCTTCTAAGATAAGTCGTAAGGTTGGTATTGCCTCACGTGTTCCAACATTTTTACGGAATCCAAACTGATCTTCCCCGAGATCCGCTTCTACCAGTTTTTCCATTCGTCTGTAAAGAATTCGCGTTAGTATTTTGCAGCTGTTACTTATTAAACTGGTAGTTCGGTAATTTTCACATCTGTCACCACCTGCTTTCTTTGGGATTGGAATTATTATATTCTTCTTGAAATCTGAGGGTATTTCGCCTGTCTCATACATCTTGCTCACCAGATGGTAGAGTTTTGTCATGACTGGCTCTCCCAAGGCCATCAGTAGTTCTAATGGAATGTTATCTAGTCCCGCGGCCTTGTTTCGACTCAGGTCTTTCAGTGCTCTGTCAAACCCTTCACGCAGTATCTTATCTCCCATTTCGTCTTCATCTACATCCTCTTCCATTTCCATAATATTGTCCTCAAGTACTTCGCCCTTGTATAAACACTCTAAATACTCTTTCCACCTTTCTGCCTTCCCTTCTTTGCTTAGAACTGGGTTGCCACCTGAGCTATTGATATTCATACAAGTGGTTCTCTTTTCTCCAAAGGTCTCTTTAATTTTCCTGTAGGCGGTATCTATCTTACCCCTAGTGAGACAAGCCTCTACATCCTTACATTTGTCCTCTAGCCATCCCTGCTTAGCCATTTTGCACTTCCTGTCGATTTCATTTTTGAGACGTTTGTATTCCTTTTTGCCTGCTTCATTTACTGAATTTTTATATTTTCTCTTTTCATCAATTAAATTCAATATTTCTTCTGTTACCCAAGGATTTCTATTAGCCCTCGTCTTTTTACCTGCTTCATCCTCTGCTGCCTTCACTATTTCATCCCTCAGAGCTACCCATTCTTCTTCTACTGTATTTCTTTCCCCCATTCCTGTCAATTGTTCCCTTATGCTCTCCCTGAAACTCTCTACAACCTCTCGTTCTTTCATTTTATCCAGGTCCCACATCCTTAAATTCCCACCTTTTTGCAGTTCCTTCAGTTTCAATCTGCAGATCATAACCAACAGATTGTGGTCAGAATCCACATCTGCTCCTGGAAATGTCTTACAATTTAAAACCTGGTTCCTAAATCTCTGTCTTACCGTTATATAATCTATCTGATATCTTTTAGTATCTCCAGGATTCTTCCAGGTATACAACCTTCTTTTATGATTCTTGAACCAAGTGTTAGCTATGATTAGGTTATGCTCTGTGCAAAATTCTACAAGGCGGCTTCCTCTTTCATTTCTTCCCGCAATCCATATTCACCTACTATGTTTACTTCTCTCCCTTTTCCTACTGACGAATTCCAGTCACCCATGATTTAAATTTTCGTCTCCCATCACCACCTGAATAATTTCTTTTATCTCGTCATACATTTCCTCAATTTCTTCATCATCTGCAGAGCTAGTTGGCATATAAACTTGTACTACTGTAGTAGGCATGGGCTTTGTGTCTATCTTGGCTACAATAATGCGTTCACTATGCTGTTTGTAGTAGCTAACCCGCACTCCTATTTTTTTATTCATTATTATACCTACTCCTGCATTACCCCTATTTGATTTTGTGTCTATAACCCTGTATTCACCTGAACTAAAGTCTTGTTCCTCCTGCCACCGAACATCACTAATTCCCACTGTATCTAACTTTAACCTATCCATTTCCCTTTTTAAATTTTCTAACGTACCTGCCCGGTTAAGGGATCTGACATTCCACGCTCCGATCCGTAGAACGCCAGTTTTCTTTCTCCTGATAACGACGTCCTCTTGTGTAGTCCCCGCCCGGAGATCCGAGTGGGGGACTATTTTACCGTCGGAATATTTTACCCAAGAGGCCGCCATTATCATTTAATCATACAGTTAAGCTGCATGTCCTCGGGAAAAGTTACGGCTGTAGTTTCCCCTTGCTTTCAGCCGTTCGCAGTACCAGCACAGCAAGGCCGTTTTGGTTAATGATACAAGGCCAAATCAGTCAATCATCCAGACTGTTGCCCCTGCAACTACTGAAAAGGCTGCTGCCCCTCTTCAGGAACCACATGTTTGTCTGGCCTCTCAACAGATACCCCTCCGTTGTGGTTGCACCTACGGTACAGCCATCTGTATCGCTGAGGCACGCAAGCCTCCCTACCAACGGCAAGGTCTATGGTTCATGGGGGGTTCAAAATCATATGAGTAATCTATAGACCAACGTGCGCTGGATGCTAGGCGCTTTGTGAAACGAGATCTTTTTCATCGAGAATATGAATTGCGCTCCCCCCTCCCCCTTCCATCCTCCCCTATAGATCCGGGCCTGATGAGCATGCGTGAATCTGTCAGGTTGGGCGCGGGAGTAAAATTTTTTTCCCGGTTGCATCTAGCTGACGCTGCGACAGCTTACACAGCCAACAATCACATTTCTGTGGCCAGAAGCGGGAGGAAGCACTACTCATCCACGACTCAGCTGCGCATGCGCATGAGTCTGCTCGTGACAGCTAAAATGAATCTAAATGTAAAGTTGTGACGTCACGCTCATCGGAGGCAATTTGTTGTTAAGAAGCATTGCACAGTCTCCCTAAAGCCTTTGACACATTTTGCTGTTGGCAGATGCTTGTATGAGCACTGTGTTTTGTTTTTGTATATGGCGCATTTCCTTTGCAATTAAAGGTTTATTTCCAGTTTTTTTCCCTAGTTCATGTTTTATTGCTGCAGTATTATTCTGCGATAGCGTGATACAGTAATATTCTTTGTTAGAGTATCAGTTCTTACCATTCAAAATTACAAAAAATTAACTGAAAACTAAAACAATGAAAAAAAAGAATTCCCGGGATTCTAAAAAATTCCCGGATTTTTCCCGATTTTCTCCCGGATGAAAAAATTTCCCGGTTTTTCCCAGATCTCCCCGTTGTCCCGGGTAGTATACACCCAGAGCATAAGAAGAAGAGCGGATATATAAAACCTCACGATGCACAGAAGTCCAGTTAGTATACAACAAGATGTCGAGTAAGCATAAAGTCATCGAGGCACGGAAGCTCGTTCGTGAGAAGTTACTGTTGTGTAGGTTAGGGCATTTCAAGCGGGAGCAGAGACTGCGAGAAACCTTCAAACCAGTTACTGGATCTCCAGATGAACTCTCAGTGATATTCCGCGACGACGAGATGACGCTACTGCCGATTTCATTAACCGTCACAGCGGTGCTAGGGTAGACAAGACATTCGGTGTCAGTGGTGAGAAGCCATACATGTTGCGCACACAGCCTATAACTTTAAATGAAAAAACGATAGAGATCGGCGGTAAACAGATTCAAAGACCACCTGGTCTACTGAACCTTGTTTTCCTAAGACCCCAAAAACTGTAAATTATTCGCCTAAAGATGTGGAATTGTATCGTGAAATATTGCTTTCAACTGACCTGCATAAGAATGCAAAAAGTGGAAGCAATGTGAAATACGAGGGTCACTCCAAAAAAAATGCGGACTATTTTTGTAAAAATACAGTTTTCATTCTGCATGTCTGAAAGTTTTAGTTTGTAGATACATCCTTCCCGCTTGTTTTCTAACTTAGTTCAACCTGTTCCCGTGAGTGGCTCCGTCACAGCACGTCTTCAAGATGGCTGCTACAATTGACGTTCGTCAGAAGCAACGTGCTGTCATACAATCAGCGTGTGATTTGCAGGGGGCGATGGCGGGGGGGTGGGGATTCCCCCCCTCTCCCCCCCCCCCCCCCGCTCTCCTCTGCATCAGACCATCCCCTCTTCTGGTTTTAGTTTATGCGTCCCAACCTGGGATGTTTATTTCCCACGCACTGGAGTAAAACTTTACATATAATTTAAATTTGTGAAGTCGAACACTGAAAGTTTTTAATACAGTCTTACTATTAATACTTTTAATATGT
Source organism: Schistocerca serialis cubense (assembly GCF_023864345.2). Classification (NCBI taxonomy): domain Eukaryota; kingdom Metazoa; phylum Arthropoda; class Insecta; order Orthoptera; family Acrididae; genus Schistocerca; species Schistocerca serialis. The sequence goes on along the minus strand of NC_064645.1, from coordinate 41,742,239 downwards.
TTGCTTATTAATTTTGAAAAAAGTGTTATGTAGTAGTTAAGCATTTCAAAACATTTACAACTAAATCATCATTATCATGTTGTCATTTTTTCTTTCGCCTAAGGTGTGTCATCCGTTTACTTGCGTGCTTGCGAGAGTAGTGGTGTGGCAGTCATTCCGCAGCAGTCGCACCGCAGAGTTAGGTGAGCTGGAGGCTGAAATTCCCGTCCCGGGCCCTGACACAGGGTGGTGACCGGCCCGTTACCTGTGCGAACATTCGCCTTGTGGCAACGGTACGGCGCGGACTAACGCGCCTGGGACGAAAGCACAAAGTGGTGCGAAGTGAGCGACGGTGCCGGTCAGACGGAATCGGACAGTCTGACTTCGCGAGCCGCGAACCACTTGGGTGGAGCTTAACACAGGCTCCCGAGTATCGCGTAATCCAAATTAATTGGTGCCGTTCGTTCGTTGCCTCGCGTCCGCCAAACACACGGCAATCTTCACACGATCCCGCTTCAGTAGCTTCATTAGAGAGTTGAATGCCTGTAAGAACTGCGGAATTTCAGGATGTCATTCAAACAAAGCAAAATTTCTGATTTCCTTAAGAGCAGTGCATTACCTGATACGTGTACAAACTCTGACAGTCAGGATACTACGTGATGGCTGGGTGTTGTGTGCTGTCCTTAGGTTAGTTAGGTTTAAGTAGTTCTAAGTTCTAGGGGACTGATGACCATAGATGTTAAGTCCCATAGTGCTCAGAGCCATTTGAACCATTTTTTTCAGGATACTAACAGTGGTGCTAAAACAGTTAAAATAGTGAATGTAAAAATGAAAACGGTAATGATGGTGCTAATACAGGGGTAGAGACTGAATCTCCGGTGACTGAAAACTGTGACACGTCTCAACGTAGGAATGGGAGTAACAGTACTCTTGAGATAATAGTAGGAAATGGTGTTGCCTAATCACGTTTTCAAAACTGGCAAAAGACGAAGCCGTGGCTGTCCGTAAATGACAAAAACTTAGTAATATGCACAGTGTGTTCACAAGTTCGTGAACTTAAGGTGGAAAGCAGTGAACGTGTGCGCATCGATGACGCTTTTTTAGCTGGTGTTTCCGCTAATAACGCCAAAAAACTAAATGATAAAATCGGGGATCATGCAAAGTGCAAATCACACATGAAGTGCGTAGAAATCATGAGTATAAAAGAAAAGTTTAGAAAAATGTGTGAGTGAAAGTGAAAAGTTGTGGGGAAAGAAGCAGCAAGAAAAAGTAATCGCAACTGCTTCGTCATTCAGATCTGCATATATAATAGTTAAACAGAAATTATCATTCAAATCGTATCCTGCAGTAATCGAACTGCAAAAGCTTAATGGTTTATCAGTTGGTAATATGCTTCATTCTGACCATGCATGCCGAAATATCATGTTTGTAGGAGAAGAAATGAAAAAGAATCTTGCTCACTTCCTTGTAGAGTCGGGTACAAACTTTAGTATCATGACGGACGAAAGTACAACGGTTGCCAATAAAACTTGTTTAATAATATACTCACGTTTGTCCTTTGAGGGAGTTGTTTGCAATTATTTTTTTGACATTGTTGAATTAGAAAGTGGGACAGGAGAATGCATTTTCAGCACACTGTTAGCAACTCTTGAAAAGTATGGCATTACAAATGATGTACTAAAAAAACCACCTTGTAGGTATCGCAACAGATGGTGCCTTAACAATGCTTGCACTTTACAAAGACGTAGCCGCTCTATTGCGTAGTCATTTACATAAGGATTTAACTGTCGTTCATTGTAGGAACCACAAAATGGGATTAGCTGTCCACGATGTTATGAATGATGTAGCATATATGTACCATATACAGGTTTTTTTTTTTTTAGACTCCTTATATTCTGTGTTTTCTCGAAGTCCCAAAAATCAGAGACTACTACAAAGTGTTTCACTCGCAGCTATTAAAACTAGGCCGTATTTTTCGCTTACGTTGGATTGCTTCCTCATTTAATGCTGTTCGAGCTCTTCTTGAAAGTCACAGTTCTCTTGTCCGTCTTTTTGAAAAACTGAGACACGATGGTTCCCGATCAACTCAGGAGGGATCTAAATTTGAAGGTTTACTAAAACAGCTCACAAAGTGGTTGCTTGTAATGGAATTAGTTATGCTTTATGAGGCCCTAGAAGTTCTGCAATTATTACCATTCTTTATGCAGAACAAAAATTCTTCAGTCCTTAAAGCAAAACAGGAAATTGATGTGGCTATAAGAACTCTTGAACCACTGAAAACAAATGACTCACCATGGATTAGGATGATAGTGCAAGAGTTGGAGGAAAGGCGTATTAAAGAACCATCTTGTGATGAATATAACAGATTTCAGACATTTCGGAAGAAATTTTTTCAGTTTCTGGTAGACAATATAAAAAACCGCTTTGAGGACCTGGATTTCTTTTCGGGTGTAGCCGTATTAAATTCAGATACATGGCCTTCAGATGATTATGAACGTGTGTTTTGTGGTGACATGTCAATTTCTCGCTTGAGTAATAAGGTGGATTTTAAATTGCGTGAAAGCACGTGTGCGTCACTAGTTAAAGATTTTCGAATCTATAAAGAAAATCCTCAACACATGCCCAATTCTGTGAAGGAACTTGTGAAAGCAGTCGAAGTTATACCTATATCTACGACTGAATGTGAACGCGGATTTAATGCCATGAATTTAACACTGACTGATAAGAGAAATCACTTACAAATTCCGACACTTTCAAATTTACTTTTCATTTCAATAAATGGACCTCCACTGCATTGCTTCGATGCAGAAAAATTTGCAGCAAGGTGGATCAAGTCTTAGCACCATAGCAGCCTTGACAAACCAACAGACAAACCCTCAAATCTTCAGGAGCACTCTCATTCATTTCGTCTCTTCAACTATACTCTGTCAGTTAAAATGACAATTATGTACTGTATTACTAGCTGAACCGGCCACACTTTGCTGTGGCTTTGTCATAATACGATGATTTAACAAATTAACATTCACTTATAATTTCAGAGAGTTAAAATTAAGCACAAAACAACACAAATTTTAATTTTACATTTTATTCATCTCATATTTTAGTATAGTTTGAGTACCATATATTACATGAATCATTTACAAAGTTGTTAATTAACAACATATGAAGATTTATTAATTTTATAAATGAGATAAATAAATTCGGCTTTGCCCGGATGTCTGTACCTTGCCCTTACGTCCATCTCTTTCTTTTTCCACTCCTCATCTTCTCCTGCCCTTCCCTCTGTCCATCTGCTTTTCTCCTCTATCACCTATTACCCCCTCCGTCATTCTCCCCTTCGCTAAGGTCAATTTCCTCCTCCCCTCTCTTTCTGTCCTTGTGACACCCAACTTTTACATATTGAAAGCATTAATTTGTGTCTACAATTGTCATAAGGACAATGCTGAATTTTTTGTAGTTGATGTATTCACTTCCAGTATTCGGAGGACACATAATTTGCACATGTTTGCCATATATGGCTCCTATGCAGCGAGGGAAATTGCACTTCACTTCGAAATTTCTTGCTACCTTCTGCCATTCTTCAGTATCCTTTGGAATCTGAAAAGTAAATCATACTCATTACTTTTCCTGTTTTTTAAGACTGATGACACAGAGGACACAGTATCAAAAGATGACGGCGATGTAGCTCTTGAAGAACATTGAGTTTCGGCATTAACATCTATTTATAAATAACTGTTTAACCATGGGTAACGCCACGGTCCAAGCTAGTAACATATGTCAACACATATTTTCAAATATTCTCTTTAAAGCGACCTTGGGGGGAGTATGAACAGCAAACTCCGAGCATCGAAACATTGGTTGCATAACATAACTGTGAAATTGTATTTGTGGACAATAATAATTGTGTCGAATTTGTTAAAACAGGAACAGAAGACCTCGAATTAATTCGATTTTGGAAATAAGTATTTTTCACAGTTCTTTAATATCCATTTTAATTTGCTTGAAAATGCCAATAAAAACATTACTTAAATGAAATCAGTACTGAATGTTGCGTGCTTACCTTGATGTAATTCAACACCAATGAAAAAGCATCACATGCTTCTGGAACTATGAGGGAAACAGCAGAATATGATACCTTAAACAAGTACATTAGTGACTTGTATGAATCGCCAGTGGCTAAAAATCGTAATGTGATGGCCCATCGAATTCTTGGTGAAATACTGTCTTGGCAGTTGTTTTATTTCTTTACAATAAGAGGTGTGGTTAACTGCAGTAAGTAATTAAAGTCTTCAGTCGACATTCTCGTAAAATTACTAAATAACGCACCATCGTCTGCTTCTAATGGACCTTCTTTAAATACTCTTCTCTTCCACCATCGTTTTCTTTTCCTTTGGTTTTCATTTCCGTTGTTAGCTGCATGTGCAAGTAACAAGTAGGCCCCCTTTGCGATCGCATTATCACCCATTATACTGCAAGACCGACACACGCTTGGCACAAATTCTGTTGCTTTGGTATAAATTAACCTGCCGCATGCAACATACGCCCCAAGATGTTGCCTGCTGTAGCATGCTACAAGACGACGCACGCCACATTTCCGTAGCATGCCACAGTCTTGCAAGACGTCGCCACAGCTTAAACGAGGCTTTAGAGCCAGGTCTGTATTGTGTGGTGGATGTGATGTGTTGCGTACGAAACGAAAACCCGCAATCAGTTCCAAACTGCGAAGAGGTGTCATCCTGCAGCAAGATAAATGTGGTGTCACCGCCAGACTAGGTGGTAGCTTTTAAATCGGCCGCGGTCCATTAGTTTACGTCGGACCCGCGTGTCGCCACTGTCAGTAATTGCAGACCGAGCGCCACCACACTGGCACTCGCCCCAGTTGTACAGCCGACTTTGCCTGAGATGGATTACTGAAAAATACGCTCTCATTTGCCGAGACGATAGTTAGCATAGCCTTCAGCTACATTTGCTACGACCTAGCAAGGCGCCGTATTCAATTGATATTGAGATTGTATTAATGTATCATCAAGAGCGATGTTCTACAAATGTGGATTAAAGTTAAGTATTCCAGAAGCTACGTACTTTTCTTTATAGCATTCATTACGTATCCTGTTTCAGACCACACGCCAGCCTGCGTGAGTTTAAGCGCGTGCCTTTCGGCTTCCTCTCATTGTGTCTAGGCTGTCTTGTCTAGACACAACAATAAAGCTCGCCCACATTCTACCAAACGGATATCCGACGCAATAAAGGAGTTGAGATTCGAGGTGCTGGAACATCCACCATACAAAAAAACTCGTGAAACGTCGGGAAAGCTCCATTGAAGTCCAGGGAGGTTAAGTAGAAAAATAACGCATGTTTGTTTTCTATCATCAGAATAAGTACAGCTTTTAACAAATCTGCCTTTCCTTTCTGAATACCCCTCGTATACCTGTACGTAGATGAGTTTCTAAATAAGGTTTACGTATTATGTACTTTTAAAGATGGCTTTTTCTGATAGTGCATACGCGTGAATATTGAGTTTCGGCATTAACATCTATTTATAAATAACTGTTTAACCATGGGTAACGCCACGGTCCAAGCTAGTAACATATATAATTATACAAACCCCCTAAGACATCCCCCCCCCCCCCCACCACCGCCACTGGTAAAAGCACAAATCGCACGCTGCATTGATTTCCTGTGCTGTGAAAACGAGACAGTGGGAAACATCCACAAGACGTTGAAAAAGGTGCATGGAGATGCTGCTGTCGGTCTCAGTACAGTTAGTCGGTGGCCAAGCAGGTTACTTGATGAAAGCTGGCACAGCAATATTGATGATTGTCCTCTCAGCGGCAGGCCTCGTACTGCACACACTCCAGACAACGTGCAGAGTTAACGAATTGGTGACTTCTGACAGACGCTTCACAGTGAACGAATTGTCACGCTACGTTGGGATAGGGGAAGTAAGTGTCGGCAGAATACTGAAAGTGATGGCGTTAAAAAAAAAGTATGTGCCAGGTGGGTTCCCAGGATGTTGACAGTGGCTCACAAAGAAACAAGAAAAACGGTATGCAGTGAACTTTTGGAACAGTACGAGAATGTTGGACATGAATTTCTTGGAAGAATTGTGACAGGTGATGAAACTTGGCTCCATTATTTTTCACGGGAGATGAAGAGGCAATCAATGGAGTGGCATCATGCAAATTCACCCAAGAAATAAAAATTCAAAACTACACCTTCTGCTGGAAAAGTTATGGCTACGGTATTTTTCGATTCCGAAAGACTCTTGCTTGTGGACATCATGCCAACTGAAACCACCGTAAATTCTGATGCATATGTGACGACAGTGAAGAAACTTCAAGCTCGACTGAGTCGTGTTCGACCACATCAGCAAAAGCAGGATGTTTTGCTGTTGCACGACAATGCACGGCCACATGTCAGTCAAAATAGCATGGAAGCGATCACAAAACTCGGATGGACAACACTGAAACACCCGCCTTACAGTCCTGACCTGGCTCCATGTGACTATGATCTCTTCGGGAAACTGAAAGATTCTATTCGTGAAACAAGGTTTGAAGATGCCGACTCCCTTGTGCACGCTGCCAAACAGTGGCTCCAACAGGTTGGTCCAGAATTTTACCGTCTGGGTATACAGGCGCTGGTGCCAAGATGGCATGAGGCAGTTCAGAGGGATGGAAATTGTGGAGAAAGAAAAATATTGTTCCTAAAGAATGTATCTGCACGCTGTAAAAATTTCAAACATGTAGAATAAAAGATTAAAAAAAAAATAGTTTGCATTTCTTTTGGAGTGATCCTCATACAAATACAATCCATTATAAGACCTATTTTGGATGGTGGGGAAAATAGCAGTGGTGATGGTATTGAGATTCAGCATAAGAGGGAGCAATCGACTCCCACAGTATTACGACCGGCTATGACTGCTCATGAGGAGAGAGAGAGAGAGAGAGAGAGAGAGAGAGAGAGAGAGAGAGAGAGAGAGAGGCATCATCGAAGAAGTACGGAGACTGTAGTTCAAGAACTGCACAAATCAGAACACAAAACATACCCTCGAAGCTATGATTAAATGCTTGGACGACCTGTGGCCGGCCAAGCTTGTCGACATGAGGGAATATCCACGTGTGAATAAATGATTCAAATACATTTTCATGGTCATTGATAATTATTCTAAATATGCCTCAGCATTACCCGTGAAAGGGAAAACAGGGAAGGAAGTTGCGCATGTGTTTGATGGATTGTTGCAGACGGGAACGAATCGAAGCCGAGACAACCTTCAGACATGTCACAGTGGTGAGTTTTACAATAGATTCGCAGGCTATTAAGAAAGTAGGGAACTTATCTGTCTGACGCCGCTAGGTGCGCTCCGATCGCGTATATTTGGCATGTGCGTGCTCGGCAGCTCAGTCGGCATCCATCCATAACAGCAGGAACATCTCTGGACGTCAGATTTTTTCGACATTCGAATTCGAAATGTGCTCTGCAATCTAAAATCCCGCCAGTTGTGAGGTGCGATCTGTGATACGGTTTTTTTTTTGGCAAAAAACCTAAAACCCATAGAAATTTATCGTTAACTGTGCGAAGTGTACGGAAACAACGTAATGAGTGAATGTTACGTCCGGAAATGGTCCATTCGGTTTAAAAATGGCCGAACCAACGTTCATGGTGAAGAGAAGAGGGGACGCCTAAGCATTGCGACTGACGATCTTGTTGCTAAAGTTGATAAAACGATTCGTGAAAACCATCGGTTCACAATAACGGAGCTTTCGATTTCTTTTCCACAAGTTTCACAGACTTTGTTGTTTGAAATTGTCTCTAAAAAGATAGGCTACCTCAAATTTTGTGCACGATGGGTGCCAAAAATGCTTACAGAGCACCATAAAGAACAGCGAATGGGGGCAACGTTGACATTTCTGGAGGCCTACCACAAACATGGTGATTCATTACTGGATCGAATCGTACCGGTGACGAGACTTGGGTGAAACACGTCAATTGCGGGAGAAAATTACAGTCCATATACAGGGTGTTACAAAAAGGTACGGCCACTTTCAGGAAACATTCCTCACACACAAATAAAGAAAAGATGTTATGTGGACATGTGTCCGGAAACGCTTAATTTCTATGTTAGAGCTCATTTTAGTTTCGTCAGTATGTACTGTACTTCCTTGATTCACCGCCAATTGGCCCAATTGAAGGAAGGTAATGTTGACTTCGGTGCTTGTGTTGACATGCGACTCATTGTTCTACAGTACTAGCATCAAGCACATCAGTATGTAGCATCAACAGGTTAGTGTTCATCAAGAACGTGGTTTTGCAGTCAGTGCAATGTTTACATATGCGGAGTTGGCAGATGCCCATTTGATGTATGCATTAGCACGGGGCAATAGCCGTGGCGCGGTACGTTTGTATCAAGAGAGATTTCCAGAACGAAGGTGGCACGAGAGGAAGACGTTCGAAGCAATTGATCGGCGTCTTAGGGAGCACGGAACATTCCAGCCTAATGACTCGCGACTGGGGAAGACCTAGAACGACGAGGACACCTGCAATGGACGAGGTAATTCTTCGTGCAGTTGACGATAACCCTAATGTCAGCGTCAGAGAAGTTGCTGCTGTACAAGGTAACGTTGACCACGTCACAGTATGGAGAGTGCTACGGGAGAGCCAGTTGTTTCCGAACCATGTACAGCGTGTGCAGGCACTATCAGCAGCTGATTGGCCTCCACGGGTACACTTCTGCGAATGGTCCATCCAACAATGTGTCAATCCTGATTTCAGTGCAAATGTTCTCTTTACAGATGAGGCTTCATTCCAACGTGATCAAATTGTAAATTTTCACAATCAACATGTGTGGGCTGACGAGAATCCGCACGCAATTGTGCAATCACGTCATCAACACAGAATTTCTGTGAACGTTTGGGCAGGCATTGTTGGTGATGTGTTGATTGGACCCCATGTTCTTCCACCTACGCTCAATGGAGCACGTTATCATGATTTCATACGGGATACTCTACCTGTGCTGCTAGAACATGTGCCTTTACAAGTACTACACAACATGTGGTTAATGCACGGTGGAGCTCGTGCACATTTCAGTCGAAGTGTTCGTACGCTTCTCAACAACAGATTCGGTGACCGAAGGATTGGTAGAGGCGGACCAATTCCATGGCCTCCACGCTCTCCTGACCTCAACCCTCTTGACTTTCATTTATGGGGGCATTTGAAAGCTCTTGTCTATGCAGCCCCAGTACCAAATGTAGAGACTCTTCGTGCTCGTATTGTGGACGGCTGTGATACAATACACCATTCTCCAGGGCTGCATCAGCACATCAGGGATTCCATGCGACGGAGGGTGGATGCATGTATCCTCGCTAACGGAGGATATTTTGAACATTTTCTGTAACAAAGTGTTTAAAGTCACGCTGGTACATTCTGTTGCTGTGTGTTTCCACTCCATATTAATGTGATTTGAAGAGAAGAAATAAAATGAGCTCTAACATGGAAAGTAAGTGTTTCCGAACACATGTCCACATAACAGATTTTCTTTCTCTGTGTGTGAGGAATGTTTCCTGAAAGTTTGGGCGTACCTTTTTGTAACACCTTGTATAGGGGACCCACAATGTCCTCCAAAAACCCAAGAAAATGTTTGCAAACCTTGTCATCTGGAAAGTTGATGGCGACAGTCTTTTGGGATAGGCAAGGTGTGCTTCCTATTCATTTTGTCGAACGTGGAGCAACCATAAATTGTGCCTGCTACTGTCAAATTTTGCACTGCCTTAGAGCAGTTCAAAACGCCGAGGAAAGCTGACGTCCAAAATCATGTTTTTGCACGAATGCCCGACCTCACACAGCAAACCTCACTAAAGAACTCCTTAATTCATTCAAATGGGAAATTTTCCTTCATCCGCCCTACAGCCCCGATCTTGCACCAAGCGACTTCCACTTGTTTCCCAAGGTGAACTGGCTTGCAACGCAGCGCTTTGTTGACGACGCGGAAGTGAAGGCGGGCGTGACTCACTGGCTGAAGTCTCAGGTGGCAGAATTTTACGACGAAGGTCTTTTACGGCTTGTCCACAGCTACGATAAGTTCCTCAATGTGTTTGGTGACTATGTGGAGAAGTAGTGTGTCAGTCGCTCTTTCAGATCTATATAATAAAATGTGTTTTTTGTACTTAGTTTTTTTTAATGCCAAAACGTTCCCTACTGTCTGAATAGCCCTCGTATTTCAAGACTGTGATGGAGCTGTATGGAACACATCACTATTAGACATTCACCCACCGGAAGGTGAGTATCGTCGAATGTCTGAATAGAACAGTGAAAACCCAAATGTGGATGCAATTCAATATTCGTAACTCACGCAAATGGATCGATATCTTCCCACAAATAATTGCACAGTAAAACCGAACCAAACATGGTACAATAAAAATGAGACCAATGGATGTTCGTAATGATAGACTTCTAAATACAGTATACAACGGTATTAAAATGTGAGATCCGAGCAAACAGCAATTTAATGTAGGTGGTTTAGTACGTATTTCAAAACACAAGACAGCATTTGAGAAATACATGCCAAACTGGTCAACCGAGATGCAGTTTCCCCAAGTGCGGAGAACGAATCCTAGAACCTACGTCTTAAAGGACAGCAGTAGTACTGAAATTAGAGGATGCTTTTACACACGAGAGTTACAGAAGTGTTCGGAACCAGATGTGTATCTCGTAGAGAGGGCCATACGGCTTCGGGGGAATAGAGCGTTGGTTAAATGGTTTGGTTGGATCTACGCTGACGATTTGTTATGTAACAGGGATCGCAGACCTCAAGCACCTCAGTAGCATAACATGCGTGATAAAAGATGCATTAGAGGAGGCGGCGGTATTCTCGGCAAACTGCCAGTCTAATTACACATTCCTGGATATGGTTACTGTCAACCTGGAACAAAACTTCAAAAACGATTGGCACGCGGTGATAAGGGAATAAATCTTTTCGACGATGACAGTGTGAGGAGCGTCTTTCACTCTCTAATTTTACCCTAAGACAGCGAGAATGCTCTGTGACTCCCATACGCAGAGAGATAGATTGTAAATTAAACACTATGCTCAAGGTGATAGAAATATGTGGAGCACTGTCTGGTATACTTTGGTGATTTGTGTGTTCGAGAATTCACACTGAATGGACGTACTGCACAGTCAGCTATCCGTGTTCGAAACGATACTCGCAAAGTGGAGAAAGGGTGGTTTAGCTATGATACTGAAATTGGGGAAACATGCTGTCACATAACTGGACGGTGCTGAAGTTACTGTAAAATTGCTAAAATTGTTCGCGCTATCAACTGTAATGCTTATTCTTAGGGTACATCGATGGTGCCTTTTCCATCCCACATGTGCGGTGGCACGCTGTTGGTTACCACATAATGGTTGACTTATATCGCTTGTTTGCTTTGAGGAAAGAGTTTTCGTGGACAGACAGCACGTTCTGCGGTGGATAGCACCGAAACACTGATCGCGTACATGAGTGCAATATGAGGAATCAGTCGAAAGGGAAGCCAGAGTCACGAGCTATTCCGTCAGTGTGAGAGACGAGTCTAAGTGTAGAGCTCGTGAATCATCTGTGGACTGTAGTTTGGAAACCAGTGCCAGCTCTCCAGTTTGCTTATGTTGTAACTGTCTTTTCTTAAAATCAGCCGATGTGTGGCGTGTTATGCTATCCGCCGTAAGAATGTGATTTACACCGTGCAGCGTCTAGTTTCCCGCGAAAGGCCATGGATCAGCACTTCTTGTCAGTTTAGAATCTGGCACAGGCCTCGAAGTCGTTGCAGAAAAACGAAATGTTTGGCATTGTACAAAAGCGTTTCAAACAACTAAACAGGACCAGAGGGAGCGTCTCATGCGATTTAGTATAGTCTGTGGGATACGATCATTCGCCTATGGTATAGGTGATCAAACTTAAAAGTCGCCTCTGCAGTGCCTGTACATTTAATACGATTGTGGCACACAGGCGGCAGTAGCAGCAGCAGAAACTTTTTCCCCAACTCAAACAAGCGATCTCACTCAGTCATCATATAGTAACCAATGCGCGGATATGATGGAAAAGACAGCGCTGATGTACTGTAATGTTAAGCAACGGACTTGATAGCGCGAAAAATTTTACACTAATTTCAGCACCAGCCAATGATGTGACGGCATGTTTCCCCAGTTTCAGTATCATAGCTAAACAATGCCCTCTGCACGTTGCGAGTATCATTGCGAACATCGATAGATGACTGAGAAGTACGTCCATTTACTCTTAAATCTCGAACACACAAATAATCAAACTATACCTAACAGTGCGCTACATATTTCTATCACCTCGAGTATAGTGTTTAAATTACGATCTATCTCTCAGTGTATGGGAGTCACAGAGCATTCTCGCCGTCTTAGGATAAAAGACAGTTTGTACATGGGATCAAGTATGCGCCAGCAAGAGGAATGCTACAAAACGTTGACATCGAAACGAAGAGGAATCAGGGAGGTAGTCAATTTTTTTCCCATTGAGTCAGTATGATTCTGTATGCCTACTGAGGTATCAGCGATACACGCGAATTGACTACTGTATTTGGTGCTTATGAGGAGTGCAGAGATCATTTCACCTTTAAACTTACTTGCATCTGCGTTATAGGATAACAGAGTGTGGAGGGGCTGATCGATTGAGAAAGAGCTGTAACGAGGTACGATTTAAAGGTTGACTAATAAATTCTAGAGAAGGAGAAATTGGTGCAGGTAAATTTTTTTTCCTGTGTTCTATCCGGATGCATGAGTCACGTGACATAGCCTGCGTTCTAGTCGTATACAGCTACACGTCCGGTATGTGGTTTAAAGCAGTTGCGTTCGTTAACGGCAAACCTCTCGGTCATCAGATGACTTCCATCTCATGTGTGATGAAAATTGACACATTGCTCTAAACGAATTTTGATTTTATGCGATCCCCCTGTCGCATCTTGGGTGTAAAATCGAGACTTCAGGGTTATAACTAACTTAGCGGTATGAGCTTGTGATGCGGTGCAATCCCTGTGTACACATTTGCCCGACTGATGTGCTGTTTACAGAGTTAGTGACGGAATGACTTTTAATTTTCACATGTCAGACGCTGCTGCTGCTTTGCGTTTATTTGTTTCCTTGTAGGATGTATTCCGCGCTACTAACTACCATTTTATATATAGGGCTGATGCAGGCATCGTATAATTTCTGACCCATGATCGAATGTGAACATTGGACATTATACGTCTCCACAAAGCTATATTGTGCTCGTATCATGCAAAGCAAATTTTTATGATTCGATAAGATAGTTCAGCGTAGAGAAACCGGGAAGAATGATGTGTGTCTGATAGGTCGGAAAAGTATGCGATCTAACATTATAGCCAGTTTTTAGGTGCAAAGCGCTATTTTCTTAGGAGAGCGTGTGTTTATGTTCTCTCTCTCTCTCTCTCTCTCTCTCTCTCTCTCTCTCTCTCTCTTGGAAATAACTTCCAGGTGCAGATCCTAGACTCTAGAACAATACTGTACTGTTGATAGCTTGTTTGATTTATGTAAAAATAAGTCGAGCTCCATCCATCTGGGGCTCCATCGCGTGTAAAAATCAGTCCTTTGTTGTTCTTCTTAACTGTGCGCTATTATATGACCGCACTATGGAATCTGTTACTATACATGGGGTGCTACGCTCCTCGACATGGTCGCATCTCGAGAAATCTCGTTAACTTTGACGGGTTACGACCTGGAAAGCTCAATTCGTCCACTAGGTGTGGAGTGTAGAGGTCTTCTTTTGGTCGGTTTTAGAATAATTCGCTAACTGTGGTGCGGGTCTGGTTGGTCAATGACAGTGTGTAAAGGTATTTTACCTTAAGACGGCGGGAATGCTCTGTGACTCCCATATGCTGAGAGATAGATCGTAAATTATACACCATGCTCGAGGTGATAGAAATATGTAGAGCACTGTCTCGTATACTTTGATGATTAACGTGTATGGAGTTAAGAGTTAGAATAAAGAGTTAATGGACGTACTGCTCAGTCACCTGTCGATGCTCGCAATGATATTCGCAACGTGGAGAGGGTTTGGTTTAGCTATGATACTGAAATTGGGGGAACATGCTGTCACATTATTGGCCGGTGCTGAAATTAGTGTAAAATTCTTCGCGCTATCAAGTCTGTTGCTTAATATTACAGTACATCGGCGGTGCCTTTTCCATCACATCTGTGAATTGGTGCGCTGATGGTTACCACATAATGATTGAGTCACATCGCTTGTTTGAGTTGGGGAAGAAGTTTTGTAGATGCGTGACAACTTCTGGGGGTTGCTAGGAGCTAAACAGCGATCGCGTACATGAGTGCAAAGTTTGGAATAACTCGAAATGGAACACGGAGCCATCATCTATTCTGTCACTGTGACATTGAGTTTAAATGCAGATGTATTCTGTCACTTTCGGACGGTAGTTTGGAAACTCTCCACAACGCTGCCAAACACTTCTAGTTTCCTTATGTTGAAAGTGTGTTTTATTTAAAAATGATCCACTGTTATGCTATCCGACATAAGAATATGATTTACACCGTGTGCTGTATGTATAGTTTCCTGTGAGTGGTCGTGGACCTGGGCGTCTTAATGTGAGTTTAGAATCTGACACAGACCTCGAAGTCGTGGCAGAAAACGAAATGTTTGGCCATGTGCAAAAGTGTGTTAGAAAACAGTGTTTGAATCAGGACCAGAGGAAGCGTCTCATACGATAATTCGCTTAGAGTATAGATGATGTAAGTTTAAAGTGGTCTCTCCGGTTTTTGTATATTTAATATGATCGTGTGCACATAGGCAGCTGCAGTTTGAGGTGTCGGACTTGGTGAAGCGTTAGGAATGCCTGGATGGCTGCACTCTACGCTATTCTGGGGAAGTATTGCAAAATCTCATTCTTCACGCTGGAGGCACACCGTAGCTATACGTCATTGCACCAGCATCGACGCGTAGGTGACTAGTAAATAGGAGGAGCTTTTATGAAATGGTTCAAATGGCTGTGAGCACTATGGGACTTAACTTCTGAGGTCATTAGTCCTTTTATAGTTCGTAATTTTTCTATGTTGCGATAGGTATAGAACAACGAAAATAACATGTTAGGGATCTTTAGTACTTGTATCTAGTTCGGGTGCATACCACATTGCGCGCATTTCCTCTGAATGCTCAAAACACGGTCCTGTAGCAGTAACTCAGCTCGATCTCTCTCTAAACGGGATGCATAAGGTGTTAGATATGCCTGTCTCCAACCTAAATTTGAACTTGCACTTGTGGAAAGCTGTAGAAATGGGTGCGAGTGCAAGATGTCTAGAGTGTGATTAAAAAGAAGTTTGCCGCCATCATGGGTAACTGTACCTGCGTCATCAGCTGGTGTGATGATGGCGTCCTCTGGCGGCGACGAAATGTACCAAAACAGTTGGGGTCTGGAGCTCATGGTGAACCCACTAGGTGGCGCCATCTTGGATTACTGTACTTGCGTCATCACCTGACATAACTACTGCGTCCTATAGTGGTATCGATATGGGCTAAGTCAGTTGGGCTGTGGACGCAGTGGCGAATACACTTGGTGGTGGTGCTGCCTCTAATTGTTTAAATAAAGACTGGTGTACGATGTCGACAGTTGACGACTAGCAGGCAGAGTCTTTTAGATGGATTATTATTTTGACAATTTGCGAGTTGTTTGTCTGTCTGGACGTAAATGTGTTGTATTATTTATGAGTGGTTCGCATGTCTGTAAGCTGTGCAATGCGTTACTTTTGACGGTTTACAATTAGAAAGAGTTTGTGCAGAGCCTTATACATGAGTTATGTAGGAGTAATTTGCAGGTCTGTATGCTGTGGGGTATGTCAGAGCGTCTGTTCTATGATACATATACTCCATCCTTAAATAAACTGCTCCCAAATAAATAAAGTACACTCCTTTCTCTCTCCATCAGCCTAGTGTTGGCTGAGTCCTTTTACCAGCAACCCCTAGGGAGAGGTCGCGCCCTGGAGGTTTTGGTTAGGGGGGGTGAGCTTTGTTTGCAACGATTTTCTTATGTTGGTAGCGAAAACCCAAGTGACCTTTTTTTACTGCCAGAATTCAAACTTGGCGCCGGTTCCTAGGAAGAGGTGGCGGTCTGGACCTTGAAAAGTAGTTGAAACTAGGTAGTTGAAAGTGTAGTGAACCCCTTTTCTTACCTATATGAAGTCGAATCACATGACTAATACAGTAGTCAATAGGAGTGCAGCATTCTAGGGGTGGGGGGTGCTAGGTCATTAATGAACACCATGTTGATAATGAGAAAATCTGGAACTTCTCATTTGATCATTGAATATTGATCTTGTAAATTTACGTATTGAATATGATTAAAATTTAAATGGAAGTAAGTACTTAGGAAATTGATAGGTCAGATGCGCGATGTGGGTGTTACTTTAGTTGGTATATTTACAGAAGACTATGTCTGCCATGAGTACAAAGGTGCGGGCTGAGGCTGTGACGTGTGCAGTCGCTCGCAGGCACTGACGCGGCGCGTGTCTCGTAATAACGCGCGCGCGAGAGAGCAGACGATCTTGTGTCATCACGCGACTTCACGGTAGCGCCCTCTGGTGGGCACAATATGAAATAAGTCAGTTGGGCTCTGGAACTCGCGGTGAACACAGTGGGTGCCGTCATCTTGAATACTAGCACATGCCTCATGATCGGTCGTCAGGATAGCAACCTCTGGTGGCGACGATATGAACTAAGCCAGTTTGAGTCCACACCCAGTGGAGAACACACATGCTTGAAATTGGTTAAATAATAAAGACAAGTCGTTATTCCACGCCATATTCTTTGCTTATTAGAGGTAAGTGTTGGGTGACACATTATAATGTTGGAATTTGAACTTCGCGCTATTTTTGGTAGGTCTTAGGAAAACAAGATTCATTAAGCCTGGTGTTCTCTCAAACCGTCTATTACCAATCTGTATTGTGTCTTCAGTTACAGTTATAGAATGCGTACCCAATATGTACGTTCTTCCCCTGCTAACACCAAAAGCTCTATCTAATCGTGTTTTATTTTTTTATTATTATTATTTTTTTTCTGAGTGCTGTCAGAGGGATTCATTAACCGGCTTAAAGGTCTCTCTTATCGTTTGCTGTCGATCCATATGACCTAACCTCAGCAGCCGTGATTTCTTACAAACTGCTTTACGCACCTGAATCACGTTCTGCTTCGTGGACATCATGGTGTAAACTGATCAGACATCTATGCGGTGTGAGGCTGTATATACCCAGTCATCGTGACCACCCTTCTCAACAAGGAAGTCTACATCTATTTTCCCCTCAATAGCCTGGACCTTTTCAATTAATTCGGTTACTTTCTTACTGACTTGATTAACTAACTCATTTAATGCACTCACCATTCTCAGAAAAGTCTGGTAATACGTCTCTAGTTCCGTGCGCATAGCTGCAAGTTTATGCGCAATAGTTTGAATTTCCGCTTCCAAGTACAGGCGAATGTTCTGTCTGTGTACAGGCGAATTTGTCCATGGTGTAGCTTAGACTGATGTACTAACCTCTCTTACAGTGCTATATATGCAAAAACTCTTGAAAGTTTGGCTGTACGTACTATCACCCAGTTTTCTTGTTTTATCAATAACGAGAAACCCAAATTGTGAATGATTCCAGCAATCTGCATATATCTTTACAAAATTATTGCATGATATTCGTTCCGACATGTGCCTGGTAAATGTGTTTTAAATTCTGGTTGTCTTGTTCGAAGGCTATAATGAGGTTTGCGTTATATGTAAACAACTGTTTGCGGATTCTGGAATATGCTTGACTTGGATAAAATACATCAGCACCCATATGACGACCGAAACAGAAATATTTTCGAATTTGGTCTTGGTTTACCACGGCGACATCGTCGAATATGTAGACTGTGTTTGGCTTTGCTTTATCAGGTGGAGGGATATCACTGCTTTCACTGAATGTCATGTATGTAACACCATCTACACCGCACAATATCTCATGCAACAGCTGATACTTGGGTTTAAACAGTGTTTTTGAGAATACACAAATATGTTCAAATCGAGCCCCATCTACGTGTGTTAGCAGAGTCCTGAGGGCATTAGTCTTCCCACAATTGGGTGGACCCACAACAATTGCTCTTATATTATCAGGAAGGAGAATTCCGTTCTTCTTGTTCTTCTTCAGGTCTTCATTTGCATCTTCACAGGACCAGTCTCCAACAACAAAGTCTTTGTGGCAAGGGTGCTTCACCCAGCCCGCCATCATACTAATTGCATCAGGTACAGACATGTTGTTGACATATATAGAAAATTAACTTGAAAGGGTAACAATAGTATGTGTAGCCACTATAGTTCCATGACTTAACCGACTGAGCTATATTGACTACACAGAAAAAACAGCTATATATTTTACACATGAAGAGTAACTTGATCAATGATCATCTCAGTTACTTGTATAGCACTGAAAAAAATTGTAATACTTTGATTGTAATGACAGAGGTATGAAATAATTCACAAACACTGTTCGAGATTATACATAAATTATTTATTTAAAAATCATACATGGGATGTAGTATTTCAGGACTATCATTACAATCTGTATGTATCTTCTTCTTCGCACCTATACAGTATTTACCAATGAAGCTTTTTGGCAAGCAATAAATTCAGCGCATATCTCACTCAAGCCAATAGATAACTCACAGTACTCAGGTTCTTCACAGACACATTTCATCTGTTTCTCTTTAGGTTTAGCGTTCATGTGCGAACATAGGGGTTGCTTAAGATCATCAACATGTATGCTATGCACACGTAGGGAGTTTACAACATCGTTGTGTGCAGAGCCTGTGCTAGGCAACCAACGATTCAGTCTGTCCAATGCAAGACGTATGGCAATGTCCCGATCGTATAACTTCATAACTGAGGCATGTTCAGATAAACACAGTTGTCACCCGATTTCGCACATAATGCACGGTCATCATATACTGTTGTAACGGAAAGTGTCACATCAGTAAGGCAAATGTCTGGGGGAGAATGAGTTGGATAATATTCTGTAGTCATCTGCTGATTGATGTAGCGCTCTGCACGACATATTTTATCCCAGTCGAACTCGGAAATTGGCACTTTAACACATTTGGATACATTTTCAATCTCCATTCTAGCATTCAGCCCCCAGACATGATGCTTTTTTATAGCAATGTTCACACGTTTCGATCCACTGGCAGTTAAATTGTATGTGGAGGCGAAAAGCGCAGGTGCACTCGATGCCTTCTTATCCACAGTATCTCCACTCTGTGGGTGCGCTATCACAGGGATGTTCTGCTGGGATGGGTCATATGTTGGCAACCAGTACCCATCTTGTTGTTTAACACCGCCAGCGACAGCATTCGATGTGTCGGGGGCAGATCGCATGTCCTCATCACACAAATCGATGAGTGGGATGGACAGCAGAAACTCCTTGTCTTGATCCAGCAAGTGAGCTGTGTGTGCTACCAAGTCCCACGTGGCTTCTACTGGTTCAGACATGCTGGAGGCTGCATCAGTAGGTAGCGACAAGATGGCAGGCCAGGTTGCAACACACCGGATGTGTTAGCAGAGCTAGGCATGTTGGCGCTCGACCCTGTTGAACGAAGATGAAGAAGCATTAGATATGGATCAAGACGTGAAAACTTTATATAATAATAGTAATAAGGCGAACCAGAGATAAAGATGTGATATGGGATACTTACTTTTCTGTTTAATCCTGTTCTGCATGATTGTGCTGGAGTGTGACTGCTGTTGACGCTTCATGGTTTTCGTTCTTCTGCTGACTGACTGAACAAGACTGAGGCCCTTGAGCTGCTTAGCCTCACCTATATCACCTACAATGACGTCATCAGATACTTCCATCCAACTGGCTGAAGTCGAGCATGTGACTGGATTAAGGGTTCCTATTGGTTCCCACTGATGTCACAACAGTGCCCTCTAGTGCCAGTGCTGGGTACTAGGCTACATGATGAACCGACTGTTCGCCGCCATCTTGTATAGCGGTACTTGCGTTATCAGCTAACGTCATGGTAGCACCCTCTGGCGGTGGCAATATGTGCTAAGTCAGTTGGAGTCTGGAGCTCGTGTCAACACACCGGATGGCCGCCATCTTGGACTATGTCACAGATGAGAGCGCCCTCTAGTGGTGGCGATGTGTATTAAGTCAGTTGGGCTCTGGACCTTGTGGTGAACACAACGGATGGATAGCACTGCTTGTAATTGTTTAAATAAAGTCTTATGTCCAAGTCCTTTTCCCACGAATTCTTAGGAGGTGGCTGTTGGGCGACTGAGGTTAGTACAAGTGTCCTTTCTTTGGCTCCATATTCTTAGCTTAGTAGAGAAACCACAAGTGACCTTTGTTTACCACCAAAATTCAATCTTCGCGCCAGTTCATAGGAGGAAGTGGTGGTCGAGTGACTTATGTTAGTGGATGTGGCCCGAGTGAGCTATCTTCCCGCAATTTTCTTTGCTTAGTAGGGATAACTGTGGTGTGATGCATTATCCTGTTGGAATTTGAACTTCCCACTATTTTTCTGAGGTGAAGGGGGCATGGAACTTTCCCACCAAAATTCAAACTTACCGCCAAAATCCGCCATCTTGAATGACGCCAAGGCAGCCATCTTGGATGACGTCATGTGCTGTTGCCATGTCCACACGGCGCCATCTTGGATGACGTCATCACTATAATCCTGGATACGTCTGGCAACAATGCAGAGTAGGCGGTATATACTTTGTTGCAGTATTACTGAGCGCTTATTCCACAGCGTTTTTCAACTGCAAAATGTACTAGTTACTGAAAGTCATGTAATCAGAAACATTGAAATTAAGAAAGTCTAAAGGTTCAGATTGATGTTTTTAGGTCTGATTTCCTCAACATGCTTCCAAATTGGTGATCAAACCAAAATATCAGTCCAGACCAAGGACAAAATATTTCCACACTTCTGGAACGAATCACTAAAGGCACAAACGTTTTGCTCAAAATAATCATTTTTTGTTAACTTGCAAGTATGTGTGAACGAAGAAATTGGTGTGTAATCTAGTCAAGTAACCACTCCAATTTCACTTGAATGCTAGAATGAGATACTGTTATACAGTAGCTTCCAGAATTCAGAAGGTTACTGAAGTGTATCTTAAAAAAAAAGAAGCTATCCAATCTTGAAAACTCTTGTGTCACGAATAATATTTATAATGTCAATGATTAAGTAACAGATGTTAATGAAAACTCAGAGCTTGTATGTATGAAACGTAAAAGGAGGCCTCTGTAGGAAAAACAAAATTAAGTTTTCGAAAAAACCAAGCGATTTTGTAAAGAAACGGAGACTTTCTCTTCTTATGATTCACTTCTGTTTTGACATTCGATGTACTAAGAGGTAGGTTGCCGAAATTCTTATGTCTTATATTTTTTATGGAATAATAAGATTATCATTCATAAATATCGGTCCCTGCAGTTATTGTAGTGAACCTTTTAATACTACCACACTGAACTGCTTAAATGATTTTATATTTTTTAGGTAGATGTATCACGAAATTGTGATCACGTTATTTGAAAGCAAGATGAACGACTGCTTATCGCCTTATGCCGTTTAAGTATATTATTCTCCATAGGTCGGACCTGAAGACCTGTTTTTACGAAGACCGGTCGATTATCGACAGAAGTGTCTTGCACTCAACGAGCCTTCAAACAGCGGTTGACGAAGGTGTTCAGCAACACCAGGGTCTCATACATTGATAGAATGTAACAGCGTTGGCCTCAAGGGTAAATTATAGTAATGGTCCAGCATATTAAAAGGTTTAAATATATATATATATATATTATACGCGTAAGGATACTAACCACACCGTGGCATCGCATTTGTAATGTGTCCTTCCTGTGGCAAACTCAGAATAATGAGCAGAATATTTTTTCATTAATTTGAATATTTCTCTCACTTTTAATTACCAATAAGGAAAGAAACGTTACAATGGACGCTAGTCTACCATCTTTCTTGCTGAAGTGGAATATCGCGTTTATTAAATTTCCTTGACAGGTTAACTGAAACTGTTTTCCCTAGCCCAACGAATTGCTGGAAAGTCTACCTTAGAGTTCTCTGTCGACTTGTAGATTGTAAGTCTGTCTGATATCGAGAAGTGATCCGTGTCGATTGCTGGTACGGATGGCGCTAGAGTAGATTACACGTGGTATCTGTCACATGATCTTACCCCATTAACTCTCCATAGGTGGCGCACTTTGGGTTTGTGGCGTGAGGCTTTCTTTTCACTTAGTGTAAGCAACAGCACCACAGTTTACGGAGAAAAGTGCGTGTTTTGGACCGTAGTTCCATTTCTAGGTGTTCGGTCGCTTGCTGCGAATCATTTTATTTGACCCCGACCCGGCGACTTGCGTGTAGATGACAACGAAATGGAGACGAGAGCGACAGCTACGGAGGCGGCTGTCCGTGTTCTGCGAGCGGAGCGTCCTGTGTCTGTATTTCGTGGCGGCTGACGGTCCGACGGCGCAGTTCTTGGTAAGTACGGAACGTTCTTTGGTGATATCCCGCACAGTGCAGTTGTTACAAAGCACTGACTTTTTATTGGCGCGCTACGAAAAAGCTAATTCGTGATGTCAGTACATGCTGTGTGTA
This sequence comes from Schistocerca serialis cubense, assembly GCF_023864345.2. Lineage (NCBI taxonomy): Eukaryota > Metazoa > Arthropoda > Insecta > Orthoptera > Acrididae > Schistocerca > Schistocerca serialis. The sequence continues at coordinate 41,719,609 of NC_064645.1, read as the reverse complement.
GCGAACTTTGGGCCACTTTAATTGCTTAAAGAATTTTCACTTACATTTTTGATAAAGTTGAATAGTTAGTTGCTTCAGCATACTGTTAGTAGCTAAATGAAAATTGTTAGAACAAATGTTAATTCGGGGTTTATGGCGGTTTGTGGAATAACTGTTGAGGGAGAGTAAGCTTCGTAGTTCAGCTCTGTAGGCAAATTACGTAGAATTTGCTGACTGAAAAGATCAACCACAACTGGCAAGTCTTGGAAGTCGGGTGCAAAGGGTGTCCCATAATTGCAAGTAACTGATGATGTGCAACATGTTGACTGTTAACAGCTTCTGCGAATAGCCATGAAGTGGCGACTAGAACGTGTCAGTCTATGACGGGATACTGGTTAGACTACAGTAGCGTGAAGACGCTGCCCCTCCGTACGGTACCTATGGATGTAAGACTTTAAGATATTTAATAAACGTAAACTGTAGTTATACGGTGCTGTCTAACTTTAAGCATACATCGTGTTTTGAGAAATTTTTGACAAGCTTGACAAGATGCGGGATGTTGTCTGTTTCGCCGCACATGTTTAGTGACAGTTTGATTAGAATTTCGCACTGTATCGTGAGTCTCCACAAGTATGGAAACTAGAATCAACGGTAAAAACGAAGGGAAATACGGAAGTGTCCGATTCCACCCGTCTGCTTTGACCCATGACGTCACAAATATGGCGGAAACAAACACACACACTTTCCACACGAAGCCTAATGACACTAACGGGACAAGCGCGGGAAATGGGGTCTTTGGATGGCGGGCAAACTAAATATAAACAAATTTAGACGCCTTGCGTAGCTACAACGTGTGATGACAGCCATGCATGAATACCCATCCACCTCCCCAGGGGTCGTAACCCCTGCAACCCATAGAAGATAACGATGCTTCAGTAGCTGATTAGTGTTTTTTGTCTTTGTAAAAAAAAAAAAAAAAAAAATATCTCACGGGATAGAACGAACAGATCAGAAAGATAAATATAATAAACTAAAACAGAAATTCGAGGAAACAGATAATTAAAATAAGTAATAAGTGTTTTTAAACTTAAAAAAAATCCCACGAGATAGAACGAACAGATCAGAAAAATAAATAAAATAAAACAGAACTGGAGACAGCCACACTCAAACCAAACTCCGCTCCGTCATGACGTCACACACAACACCCTTACGTCACGGGTCAAAGCCGACGCGTTGGATCGGACGCTTCTGTCGACCCAAACAAGGTAGTACTGTCAATTACCAAAATGAGTGCTGTATCTTTCAGGAATAGGTTAAGATGGGAATATATATTCTACACATAATACAGACGGAAGCGTAACGAAATAAAAAGTAATAAAAGTTCTCCGTTCTTCTACGCGCAACGTGGGCTGTATGTTCCAACGTTTTAATTTCAGGAACTGTCATAAGAGGACGAAATACGAGGATAAATCGCCGCGTCCCTGTGCCTTCACACCGCGAGAGCGGAGTAAAATTAATAGTCATTACAGGTTTCATTGACAATTCGACTAAAGTTGGTGTAATCAGGTTTTAAGAGCAATATTTCCTTTCGAGGAATTTCGTATGTAAGTCTCTACCGTTGAAAGCCATTCCCTGGACCAGCGTCGAAATCGAAGCCACAACTGCTTTATCTGTATTAGAGGCCTTTCTGTCAATACGAGCAGGGTATGCTTCAAAGTGAGGTGAAAGTGACAAACTTCGTACCTGTATGTTTGTTAATTTGCCCTTGTCTAGCTGCGGATTCGTCAGAGTTTTGTCGTTTATGGGGGGGGGGGGGGGGGGTCTTAACTGCCAGCACAAGGGATCGGAGGTCCCGGGGACAGTGATTCATTCTGTTTTCGCAGAAGCACGGGACACGGGTGTAGGCAGCCAGCGACACGAAGTGGAGGCGAGCCGTGGTCCGTGGTGTCACCCACACCACCTGTGGGAAGGACTAGCTCACATTTCCGCCACTTTTGGCGTCCGCACTATGGGCGGGATTCGTGGTTTCGGTGAAACATTTGAAATTGTGACCACATATGGAGTGCAGGAAGTTTTGCGAGGCCCACCACCCACCCTCTGCCAAGTCCCCTGGAATCTTGGTTGTGACAGATTGATCTGCAGCATGGCTACAGGTTGAAAGGTGAACTGACGAAGCTAATGGATGTGAATAAATGCCAAAGGTTATGGTAAGGCCCCTGCACGCGCAACGACCAATCGAACACAATTGAACATGTGTAGGCGTTTTGACCGACAAACTTTCCTTGTCTGGATATTGGGCCGTTGTGCCAACTGCATGCCAGACGTGTCTTTAGTCAGTGTTTCTGCAGATGTTTGTGGAGCACGTCGAGGAATATATCAATATAGATGAAATAAATAAGCTTTCCTCAGTTTTCAACGAATCCATAGTGACTTCCTGCAGCACAGAGTAAGTCGGCCGATCTTCTGTATTTCTGATTTTGTCTTTTAGTTCAGATACCTAACGGAAATGATTCTGAAGAAACGAAATATCGACACCTATTTGACGTTAATTCATGAAATATCCCTCCTTCATCGTTAGTCCAGCCTATATCCAAGCCCTCAATGAAGAGCAAACTATGGGATAATTTTCTGTTCCAACAGATGCTGAATTCTTCGTTTCTTATGTATGTTCTATTTGTTAGACTTGCGCCACTGCTCCGTGTAGTGTTTTCCAAATGAGTCTTAAACTTTGCTGCGTACATGAATTAATCGGTGGCGAAGCCTACCCAAAAAAAATAATAATTCTCCCATACTGAATTTAATCAGATCGGGCAATGTAAACTTGTGAATGTTTCACTTTAGAACTTCTTATATGCACCCGCCGGTAGAATGTATCACTCCCAGCGTTGTAACGAATAGCAGCTCGAAATTCTGTGCTGCTTATGAGCATGCACAGTAAGCCCGTTTCTTTTCCGTGGCGTACTGTGGATTCTACAGCGTGGATACAGTTTTTAAAAGCTGGCGTTAGATTTTTCTGGTTCTCGCCAGCAGGTGGATACACGCCTGTGTAATGTCTTCCACGAGTTCACTAACAGTGCTACCTGGGCCGCTATTACACTATCCCATTCCTTTGTCAAAGTTGATATGTCAAACATTTGTCAAAGAAATTTGATGGTGTAATAGGCAACTTTGTCAAAACTGGCATGTCGTCAAGTAAGATCAAATCTAAAGCCTCGCCATAGATTTGGTCATAGTCGTTAATCATCTGTTCACTGCAATGTGAAATGCAACACCTTCGAGCGCTGGCGTCGCTACAGCTGTTGGACGTATCTGTAGTGTGTTTGTAAACATGGCTTAAAAGTTAGTTTCGTCGACTTTTTTAAAATAAACTAGCTTGGGCTATGGGAGGGGGGGGGGGGGCGGGAGCAAGGGGCATATTGCATGCTATCAATTGTGTGTTGATGGGAGGTGGAATATACTGCAGGCGACTTCATGTCCACAATCACAGCTAGAGCCATCCACCTCTACATCTGGAAACATACATGCAGCAAGCCGGAATAGAGGATGTGGTCACACTCAAATATTCTTAGCTTTCCTTTCTACTTTGTCTGTTTTTGGATTCTGGATGCGACAAATTAAAAAGCGCATTATCTGTTTCATACTTTGTATTAATTTTGCCGTTGTGGGAACACTAATTCCAGAAATTAAATTATTTAAAGTTAAAAATTGTTCTTATAGTCCATAAAGTGCACTAAACGTATATTTACCTTCACATATTCCACCTTCATCGGTTTATAAATCGCTTCACACGTTTCTCAAATTATTTTGGTTGATTACAATGTGATATTAATGTGCTGTGTAGTAAACCAGAGTAGCTGTCATGTATCAGGAAATCGCAGTGACACAATTTGTCTTCTGGACGTACAGCATTTCTAAGAATATTATGTTTTGTAACATGAGAAGCCACTTTACTGAGCAGATACTGAAATACTCTCATCCATTCGTAAGTAATTTATATGTTAAGACTTGAATTCCTCCTCTTGCAGCTCTCGTAACAAATTTTGCTGAATTCTTTTACTATGTAGACGTAATACCTAGGGTTTCATTCAACTCTTTCTCTACCGCTTTTCTTCCAAATACACACACAATGCAATTGTGGTATTAGCAACTGCAGCACATAAGTAGTTTCCGTCCGCCATCTTGAAATTTGACGAAAAATGAGTGTAATCCCATTTCTAGCGCCACGATCTTTGTCAAAAAAATTTGACAAATATTTGATATTTCTTTGTCAAAGAAATATGACAGTCTAATACTGGTCTTAGCACAGTCTTGCGCGCCAGCAGCAAGCAGAGAAGAATAAGACACAAAGAACAAGAAGAAATTCATAATTCGTTTAAAATAAATGTGAAACCATCATTGGATGTCATTGGAAGATGACAGGGAATAACTTGTGTTTTCGTTGTTCCTCAGATTAAAATTTAGTAGCCTTACTTATTTCACACGTTCGTAGTAATGCAGAGTGTTGGTAGGTTCTGAAATCAACATAGGCATGTTTATGGTGAAATCTGTAACATGAATTAAGTAGCAAAAAGCAGTAAGCAGTGGCATTGATAAAACTGACTAGCGAAGTTTGTTTCGGTGTGTCCTGTCAGGTGTTATCGACAATGTCTTGACACCGTTGTCGAAAGGGAATGGTAAGATGTCTAGTATTTAAATTATTGCTGCAAAGCATGGTATTGCCGCCTGCATCAAACTCCCATGGACGCATTTATTTCATCACGAGGCCCTCAAAATGTTTTTAACTGAAAACACTGCATCCTTTACTCGTCTCTCTGCAAGAGTGTAATAAAGAAAGCTGACGCAGTTTGTCTATTAAATTTTAGGGAAAATTTGTAAGAAGCTTTCAAACACAATAGTAAAATTCAAAACGGTGGTTAAGTGGCAGCGTTGTAAGGTCCATTATAATTATCCGGGCTGTTATGCCGTGGTCGGTTGATGAATTCTATGTCGATTCCCAACGTTTCGTCTCAGACTGCGGGAGACACCTTCAAGGGGGTCCGTAGCTCAATGGAAGGTCCAACACACCCACTGACTGCCGCTAAATTCCGTGTCCGCGCGTTCCCACGCCGCGGCATGACGTCACGTGTTTTGAAAACGTCAGTGCAATTGGCCGCTGTCCGTCGCCGTCGATCGCCGTTGCCATCACCCAGTAGTGGACGGGTGGTACACATCTTCTTTAACACCGGCATCTATATACCGTTTAATTTCACACCCTCCTCCTTTCGGTTGAAATTATTTGGGTGTTTAGCGATTTCGATTGCCTCCCTGTAGAGCCTTTCGTAATATCCGCTTGTGGCCGCTAGCACTTGCGTCTCCTCGAAACGAATATTGTGGTTCCCTGGCTGGAAAGCATGCTCCGCAACAGCTGATCGTTCCGTTTCTCCTCTTTTACAGTTTCCCTTATGCTCTTCCAAACGTTTAGAAACAGTTCCTTTAGTGGTACCCACATAAACATCACCACAGCTGCATGGGATCCTATACACTCCAGCTTTTTCCAGTGGTTTGCGAACGTCCTTGGCTGGCTTAAGGTATTCCTGTATCTTCCTTGTGGGCTTGTAAATTACGGTAATATTCCGCTTCGTCAAGATCCTCCCTATTCTTTCCGTTACATTCTTAACAAACGGTAGGAAAACCTTAGATTTTGCAGTAGCCTGTACGTCAGTATGATTTCTGCGTGGCTGCCTCAACGCACGTTTTATTTCGGCGGACGAATATCCGTTCTTCATTAGTGCATTGTGGAGATGTTCCATCTCAGCGTCGAGCAACTCAGGTTCACAAATATTTCTAGCTCTGTCCGCTGTCGTCTTCATAACACCCCGCTTCTGTTGTGGGTGGTGGTTCGAATCCCGGTGCAAATAACGGTCCGTGTGCGTGGTTTTGCGGTATACTGAGTGGCCCAAATTACCTTATTCGTTTCTAAAAACAAGCACATCGAGGAAATATAAATTGCTGTCTACCTCCTCCTCCATTGTAAACTGAATTCTCGAGTTTATACTGTTCAGATGTTCGTGGAACCGGCTGAGTTCCTCCCTACCATGTCTCCACAGCACAAACGTGTCATCCACGTATCGGAACCACACATTTGGCTTTTTGCTGGCAGTACCTAAGGCCTGTTCTTCGAATTTCTCCATAAAGAACTTTGCAATTACGGGACTTAAGGGGGCTTCCCATAGCCACGCCATCCGTTTGCTCATAAAACTGTCCATTCCACTTGAAGTATGTGGTCGTCAAACAACACTTAAACAGTTCTGAAATATCGGCAGGAAAAATTCGATCCAGCTGTTCCAATACATCATGAAGTGGAACCATGGTAAACAGCGATACCACATCGAAGCTGACCAATATGTCCTCCGGCTGGACCACTATGCCATTCAATCTGCTGATGGAATGTGTCGAATTATTTATATATGAGTCCAAACGGCCCACATGTGGTTTTAGCAGCGTAGTCAAAAACTTGGCTAACGAGTAGGTCTCTGCAATTCGGTTGCGCTACCACCGACGCTTTATGAATCGCCCAAAATTCATAAAGAAAGTGTGCCGTTAAGACCGATACTAAGTGTCATTGGTTATGCAAATACTGGTTTGCAAGACACTTCAATTCTCTCATAAAGAACAAAGAAGTTTGTTAAAAGTTACTATGTCGGCTTATGTAATTTTGAATGCAAACTTATTACTGCAGTGATACTACCGTGTTTGTGTAATGTACCTGAAAATTTTGTGCCTTACACAGGTCTTAAAAATGTGCCAGTAAAATTGGATTTTCTAAAGATTCCTACGCATGAGAGTAGGAGACTAATCGCTCTGTAAATTGTGTTGACTTGAAACATGTAATCAAGAAAAAGTTAAGGAAAAGTATGAAGTTGTCAAGTTTGATGGAAGTTGGTAAGCGCTCTTTCGCCAACAGTGAATGGATAAAGTCCAGGTATACGCACGCAATCTACGGAGAGTCGAAAAGCGTTCGGTTCCTCAAGTTCCTAACTATTTGTGTTATTCCATTGAACTTCCACTATATTACACATCTTAATGAGTAAATTATGGCTTTCTGAATGTCTGAATTTCGTCAATTATGTGAAATAATAATTATAATAATTCTGTTGCCCTTGGAAGCTGTAATGTATGCAACCTGAAACTGGTATCAGGCTCTGGGATGGTTATTAGTGTCACCATCTTAGTGACATACAGGGACATGGAAGACATGATTGAATACCAGTTACTGGAACAGTTATTATAATCGTTGTAACCAAAGTACTCACATAACAAGAAGACAAAGGTAGATTTACAGTATGCCCTGACTGCCTGCATAGTGACTTTAACATATTGAATCTTCAATTACTGCCACTGCGTTTTCACTTGTTACTTCAATGTTTTTATTACACCAGCTACTGGCTACAGATGTCACTCCCCCCCCCCCCCCCAGAAAGATGTATGTAATGTACTCATTCATGTAAGAGGGAGTCCCCTGTACACTGATATTTTTGTAGCACACCAGCAGTTTAAAAATGCTCCCCTGAGCACAAACAGGTGAATATGTTTCTCTGTAAAACAATGACAGAAAAGTGGGAACCAGCTGCTCAGTCTCATTCTCGTTTCTTCACAAAACGTTTTGGCACATGAACGTACGCTGTTGTAACATGGTACATCCTTCCACCCAATCTAAGTATTCATACTGCGCTAGAATGGGGAACAAAAACATGGCTATAGGGATGTGGAGAAGAGGAAAATAGTTCCCCCTACCACCTCCCCTCCCCCCCCCCCACTTGAAAGTGGTAACGATGACGGGAGAAAAATCTAGGCTCCACTCACTCGCTGCAGCTGTCTCCACCTGTTGTCTACCACTGCCACTGTCGCCTCTGTTCCACAGTCTCTCTGCTACTGTCTCTCAATGCAAAAATGCGAATATGTTCTTCCTTAATTCAGTTCCATGCAGTCAGACCCAAAGGACAGCATGTGGCTAAAAGTTACCTTCTCCACTGTGTCCAGTCGATACTCGACTTGTCTCAGGAATATAGTGCTATTTGTAGGATCAATATTTTTTTATAGCTGAATCCTTCACGGTCTCGACATTCACCTCGGCCAAAACAGTTCCATTGGGCTATAGGATGAGTGGTTCCCTGCATGGATGATGGAGCTGATCTCTGCTTAATATGAAGGGTTCCCATTGAGAAACGCAGTTGCAGGACCGGTCTTCCACCCACAGTAACTACTTGACCAGTATATTGACCTTGTCGACGAGTGCTAATGAACAGGCTTCTGTGGTGTATGCAATCATAGAACTTCGTGAAGTCGACAGATTAACACTGGTTCCTAACTGTGTCATCTGTTTTTCGGTGAATTATCAGAGAACGAAGATCTGATCTACTGTTCAGAACCCTGGATGCAAACCTCCATGAATTCACAAATTACTAATTTTCAAGATTAGAGTTGTGTATACGACAGTTGGACAGGATGACGTGTCTTTGACTAAGCCGGGCCACTCAACAATAACGCACACATTTGTCTGTCATCCTCGTTTATGGACTGCATAGATTAGCAGCGTTTTCCCTTCTGGTATTTCTTCTTTGGTCCTTACAATTATCTACTGGTGTAGTCTGCTGCAAGTTTCTCACCTCGCGTCTGGATCATCTTGGCTTGTATTGTTTTCACCCTTCTTTAGCTACTCGATTCGTTTGGTGTGTGTGTGTGGGGGGGGGGGGGGGGGAAAAGGCGAAAGTGGTGTGGGTCAGCCGTGGTTAGACTGGAAATAGAATCCTACTTTGGTTTCATTACAATATTGGAGATGGTAAAAGTACTCCTTTGCGATTTCAGTCGTTTGCAACTATTTTACTACCTCTTTGACAAAATCCTTTGTAGCCTCTGACCCTTTAATAAAACCCTTCACCGTTATAAGCGTTACTGTGACACTGTATGCTCTCATCTGTTTCTGCCTCCACAATGGTGTCCTTGATATACTTCCTCTTTGCTCTTCTCAGAGTTGTCAGGATAGCTCTTCACGCCACCTCAAATTGTGCATAATTCTGCACAAGATTTGTCTCGAGCAAACACCTTCTCATGGTTTTCGGTCTCTGTTCAGAAGGAATTAAAGATTGTAAATCATTACACACACAGATTTGGTCGCGTTATTGAAAAACTCCAACAGCGAAAACTACTCCGACAACAACTACTCCACGAACTCCTCCAAACAACTCGAGATAGCACTTCACAACTTCGGCAACCAGCAAAGCAGGAAGAATGATGCACAGCTCTTCCTTTCGTCTGTCGCAGCCGTCAGCCTGATCACAGGACTCGCCAGCAGCGCCTCACGTGATGCCTCAATCACCGACCGCCTGACACATTGGCTGCGTGTCGGTGTTTTGACCGACCGACTTTCACTGTCGGGCGCGTCGCACCACCCGACAGCCGACCCAACAGCGTGTGTTGAGTGTAGCGCGATCGTGCCAGCCGCCCGACAAAAGTTCGTGTTTTGCCACAGCCAACGGAATTAAATACTATTCTAATATACATGTCGACGTCAGTGGCGGATGAAACTTTACGGACAGAGTTTTAAAGAAATTTGAAGACTGCTGACGTACTCGCGGCACGTCGTGCGAGGAGTATTAGCAGAGATTCGAGAAATGAAGCACCTGTTCCATTTTTACCGAATACATAATGGTTTCTCTATGTGCAACACGATGTTAAGTCTGTCGACCTTCTTTATTTCTGTTTTTAGGTTTTATTTCCGACACTTATCGGAAATGAAATCTAAAAACCGAAGTATCAACATCCCATGGACGTTAGTTCATAAAATGTACTTCCTTCATTGTTGTAAGTATTGAAAAATTACAGCCTATATCCACGCCATCTGCTATGTAGTTTTTTCAGTTCTAACAGTCGCCAAATGCTTCATTTATTACGCATCTGTTGTATTTATTAGATGACGCGCGCCGCCACCATGTGTAATCTTTCTTCTTCGAATATGAGTCTCTGAAATTTACAGGTCATCTTGTTGTGCTACATCCATAAATAAATGTTTTCACGAACGTCTTTTGTTGTATTTAATTTGCTTTACCACGATGTATTTTCTCAGTCAACTATAAATCAAGTTGCACATTTCAGGAACAATTTTAGTTAATAATTGTGCCGGCAGAAGAGCACTGAACCTTACGTCTGCTGCATTGACGAGAAATCGTAATGTACGTAGCTAACACTCTCTCCTCCGGGTTTACAACCTATGCCAGGACTGCAGTATTTTCCCTTAAGAATGGTTTTATGATGTTCAGCAGTTCGGTAATGCACGATTCAGCCGTTTTTGCTTTTGTGAAGAACCGAGCGGGATCCCGTAGGGCAAACACAATGAACTAAACACAAAATAAGCAAATTACGACAGCAGGCCTTCACTGTAATCGCGGAGTTCAGTCGGTCGGGACGTGTGTAGGCTGTCACGGAATTGGTCGTCTGTCAGCCAGTAAATTGGTGCGTGTTGAGGGTGTTATATATGCTCTAATTTACGCAAATGTTGCTCGTTTATACTTAAACCAATGACAAATGAGACTTCCCTGCTTTCCGACGCTGAGCTGCCTCTGTTTCTTTTACCTGGTCTCTGATGATAGCCAACACAGCCGGATAAATGTTTTCATTCTGGCACAAACTTTAATTACTTCCTGATGAACAGCGGAGAATCGTTCGCAAAATATAGCGCACAGGTTTAGTGACACCACGTTCCGTGGGCAAATTGTGGTATCCATGTTGTTGTTGCGGTCTTCAGTCCTAAGACTGGTTTGATGCAGCTCTCCATGCTACTCTATCCTGTGCAAGCTTCATCTCCCAGTACATACTGCAACCTACATCCTTCTGAATCTGCTTAATGTATTCATCTCTTGGTCTCCCTCTACGATTTTTACACTCCACGCTGCCCTCCAATACGAAAATGGTGGTCCCTTGATGCCTCAAAACATGTCCTACCAACCGATCCCTTCTTCTAGTCAAGTTGTGCCACAAACTTATCGTCTCCCCAATCCTATTCAATACTTCCTCATTAGTTATGTGATCTACCCATCTAATCTTCAGCATTCTTCTGTAGCACCACATTTCGAAAGCTTCTGTTCTCTTCCTGTCCAAATTATTTATCGTCCATGTTTCACTTTCATACATGGCTACACTCCATACAAATATTTTCAGAAACGACTTCCTGACACTTAAATCTGTACTTGACGTAACAAATGCCTCTTCTTCAGAAACGCATTCCTTGCCATTGCCAGTCTACACTTTATATCCTCTCTACTTCGACCGTCATCAGTTATTTTGCTCCCCAAATAGCAAAACTCATTTACTACTTTAAGCGTCTCATTTCCTAATCTAATTCCCTCAGATCTGGGCAAATATTAACTCCTATTTCGTAGCTGGAGGAGTAGGAGGTCATAGTTTAACGTCCTGTCGACAACGAGGCGGAGCACAAGCTCGGAATATGGAACGATGGAGTAGGAATTCGGCCGTGCCCTTTCAAGAGAAAATTCATGGCACTCGCAGTAAATAGTTATAGGAAATCACGGTAACCTATACCTAACTGGCCGGACTCAGGTTTGCACTGTCAACCTCCCGAATGCGAGTCCATTGTGGTGACTACTGGGTTACCTTGCTCGATAATTTCATACTAGTTTCAAGGAACGATCCTGAGCTTACAAACAAACCTCCGCGAGAAATCGTGGTCAGCCACTCAACCGAACTTCCCTCAAGCATTGCCAGTAACTCCCCATTGGATGTCGCCAGTGATCTGTCGTACTTTTCACATCGATATACTACATAAATGGTAAGGTATAGTATTGAAACACTTAAGTCAGAAGCCTGTTACGAGATGTCGGAATCTGCTACTGCAAAATCAAGATTTTCGAGCTCTTTCTCTCATTCAGTTACGATGCCATGTATCACTAACTGTCTCTCCATCCTGATAGTAGTAACTCTCAGAGAAATCTGTGGTGAGAATCACCGTGTGCGCTGATACAAGAATATGGATTGTCCACAGCCACTTATGGAACTACTCCTGCTGCCTTTATTGCGTCCAGATGTCTCCAACAGTTGGGCTTCGAAAATCAAGACAGGTTTCCAGTGGCAGCATGAACTTTGTTGTCTAGTTTCTATGTGGACGACTTCCTAGACGAGTCAGATATGGAATCTGAAACTCAGAAACTTCAAACCCAGGTGACTCGGCTATTTGCTTCTGGATGGTTTCCACTGAGGAAATGGATCTCCAGTAGTCACAAGGTTGTGGAACAAATTCCAGTGCGGCACACAGAAACGTTTGTACATTGTAATCTCATTGATGGAGAAGCAATAAAAACATTGGGAATCTTAAGATACCACAGCTCTGATCCATTTCAGCGCCACGCGCAGCTGTAGAATCATCGGTGCTCAAAGATCGCCTGTCTACAATAGCATTCATTTATGACCCACTAGGCCTTTTGGACCCATTAGTCACAAGATGGAACTGTTCTTGCAGCACTTGTCAACTAAGCCTTCATTTGGATGAAGTCCTTCTATCCAACCTTGCTGATGAATGGAATGTCCTTCATATGTAACTGCCTTCTCGAACTGATATTTTTATTAGGAGGCATGTCATTCCCTGTCCTCAATACGTTAAATTCGAAATTTCATGTTTCTGTGATGTTTCACAGTTGGCATATGATGCCTGTGTATACATCATATGTGTTCTTCCCAACAAAAAGATTTTTAATTTCATTGGCTGTGGCCGAATCTCGTTTAGCCCCTGTCAAAGAACAATCTCTTCCGTGACTGGAATTATGAGATACTCTACTTCTTGCTCGACTCATTCATAATTTGGCCAGTGACTTAGATATTGTAAACAGTAGTGATATCCATATTTGGACGGATTCTCCAATAGTTCCCAGCTGGCTGCAACGTAGTCTGTCATTGGAAAACCTTTGTTGTCAAGTCTCTGAAATTCAGGAACTGAGTTGTTTCCAACTGGAGACACGTCAAAGCAGAAGACACTCCCACTGATTGCTTATCACGTGGCATCAGCGCAGCACAAATGGATTCACTTTTGCAGTGATGCTCTGCCCCATCATGGTTATTCAGCTGTGACCTGGACTACAGCACTTGTCCTTCACGTGTGATAGAAGATGCGCCAGAAAGGTGTGTGTAGGTGTCTTTGATGTCTGTTATTAAGCTTGATTCTGAATTGTAGTGTAAGTATTCCTCTTTCAAGGAAACCTACAGGGTTTTGGCTTATGCACTGAGGTTTGTTGACAATATAAGGCTGCAACAACAGAGGATAACTGGGCCATTCATCCCACAGGGATACCAAAACGCTATCAAAAGAGCCTTTGGCATAGTTCAACGTGGTGACTACGCTAGTGAGATCGCATTGTTGAAGGCCAGTTATTCTATTCCTCATAATAGCGAATTAAGAGATTTGCATCCATCAGTTGATCCAGAAGCTATTTGAGTGGAAGGGAGGCTGATGAGTGCCAACGCACCGTATGATGAGCGACTTCACACCACCTAAGCATCATAAATTCTCATCGTGTATGTATATGAACGTTTGTTGTACGCTGTGCCATAGTTTCAACTTCCTATGTTGCGTAGGACGTTTTGAATTCCCTCGGTCGCAACACAGTCAAAGGAGTTACCGGGTAAGGTCTGAAATGCTTGAAGTCCCAGGCTGCAGTTCAACTTATGGGCCACCTACCAGCATCTACAGTAAACCAGTCTTGTCCATTCCAGTGGAGTGGAATATGCAGGCCGTGTTACGGTGAAGCATGGTGGACGGCGGATTGATATTACTACCAAAGCCTATATTGCTTTATTTATGTGGGCTTGGTTCAAATGGCTCTGAGCACTATGCGACTTAACTTCTGAGGTCATCAGTCCCGTAGAACTTCGAACTAATTAAACCTAACTAACCTAAGGACATCACACACATCCATGCCCGAGGCAGGATTCGAGCCTGCCACCGTAGCGGTCGCTCGGCTCCAGACTGTAGCGCTTACAACCGCACGGCCACTCCGGCCGGCTTATTTACGTGGGAACCAAAGCCATTCACCTATAGCTAGTTAGCGACTTGGTAACCAGATCATTTCTGGCTGCTCTCACGGGATTCATTGCGAGAAGAGGAAATCCTTCTCGCAAGTATAGTGATAATGGTACCACATTTGTAGGTGCTTCCTCTGTGAAAAGGCTACAGATGAAAGTGTGGTAAACTTCTCGGCCTCAGAGTATAATTTAATATTTTACTCCACCTCGTGTCACCCACTTTGGCCGATTGTGGGAATCAGTAGTCAAATGTATAGTCACATCTCAAGCGTGTTACTGGCAATACAGTACTGACATCTAAAGAACTGACAGGCAGAAGCATGCCTAAATTCAATGCCGTTGTGGGCTCGCTCTCATGACGTATCCTTGAGATTTCTGTGAACAGGTTTCACAGGTGACAACTTGTACAGCAGCTGCATCAGCCCTTTTTGAAGAGGTGGTTCACTGAGTACGTGCATCAGCTGCAGCAACACAGTAGATCGGCATAGGAAGACGCATGGTAGCACCAGATCGGCGATCATGTGCTCCCTTGGTATGGAGGCTGGGTTGGGGTTGGTCAGGCAGCTGTTCCCTGCACCTGACAAGTGTGTCCGTATAGTTGTGGTGAAAACTGCTAACGGGCAGATCAAGAAGCGTATAGCAAAATCTACTGTCAATATTGTTTTCCTAAATTTCATGTGTTGTGTGAAAGTAATACTTCTGTTGCTTGTATGTGTTAAATGTTAGTACCTTTAATGTCTCTTATGCAACATGACATTAATATTGTTTTTTTATGTCATTTTTATATGCCTTGATATTGTCTCTAGTTAAATTTTTTTTCTTGTTTGGAATTTACGTTTTCACTTTGTGTCAAATTCGTGTTTATCTTGTGAAATGAGAAAATTCAATTTAGAATCGGAATATGGTGTGTTCCATAACTCACTTGCCACTCTGCCATGTAGCTGCATTTTGCGAACTGGACAGTCAGTCTACCGAGTATAATCCTCTCCCAGTCAGGAAATATTGTAATATCATGTGTGCGGAACAGGATTTTCCGGGTCTTCTCTCCCCTCAGGTACTGCTAGACAACCATTGAGAGCGATTGCCTCGGGTAGCCTGGAGACATCGCAGCCACAGCTCGCGGGTAGTTTGTAATGTATCCATAAATCACTTTGGGCACTTGTGAGGTAATTAGAAATAAATTATGTCCACGTTAAGGTTGTTGAAATCATTGGGGAGTGGAAATAAGGGGAGGGCAGTGAGTCCTTTAGTACTACACATTCTAAACTGAAATGTACGGATGCACGACCAGAGGCCTACAAGAGAACTGCATACAAACCCGGATGAGCGACTGTTCTAACCAATGAAGAATAGCTGAGCGGTAATGACTTCAACGGATGGCGACCCCGCAACAGAGGCGGCATAGTAGCAACAGCGATCGCCTGAACGCCGCGATTCCTGCCTGGCTGATGTCACACAATTCCACGCACACGTGTCAGCCATCATATAATAACGATTTCAACCTTCCGACATAGAAATACAACAAAATCTTGTTTTGTAAATTGTTGATGTTGTGGTCTTCAGTCTGAAGACTGGTTTGATGCAGCCCTCCATGCTTCACTATCCTGTGCGAGCCGCTTCATCTCCTAATAACAACTGCAACCTGAATCGTTCTGAATCTGCTTACTTACCTCCCACACTTCCCTGCACTACTATACTGGCGATCCCTTCGTGTCTCAGAATGAATCCTATCAACGGATCCACTCTTTTGGTCAAGCTGTGTCACTAATTTCTTGTCTGCCCATTTCTATTCGGCACCTCTTGCTTAGTTACGTGATCTACCCATTTAATCTTCAACGTTCTTCTGTAAAATCACACTTCAAAAGCTTCTATTCTCTTTTTGTGTAAACTGTTTATCGTCCATGTTTCGCTTCCATACATGGCTACACTCCAGACAAATGCCTTAAAAAAGACTACCTACAACTTAAATCTGTATTGGATGTTAACAAATCTGTATTCAGATATACTTTTCTTCCCATTGCCAATCTGCATTTTACACTGATCAGTCATAACATTATGAATACCGGCCTACTATCGGTATAAACCCTTCCAGGCTATAGCAACATCACTTGGAAAGGAATGACTGCTAGTCAGACACACGCACAGTCCACGTTGTATCAGTAAGTATCCTGACCGTGTGTAGAATGGGGAAGGCGCGCGATCTGAGTTTGATCGAGGGAAGGTTTTGATGGTCCAGAGACTTGACATGAGCATTTGGGAAACTGCACGACTTGTCGGGTGTTCGAGAAGTGCTGTGGTGTCTTCAAAACAAGACAAAACAGAGGTGAAACCTCGTCCAGACGTTCTGGGATTGGGCGCCTACCCCTCATTAGATTTCGGACATTGTAGGCTGGGCAGACTGGTAAAACAGGACAGGCGACGAACTGTGGCTAAACTAACACAAGTCTTTAATGCTGGGCGGAGTACAAGTGTATCTGAACACACAGAGCACTGAACACTTCTAACAGTCTGCCGCCACACCGACGACCCGTGCATGTGCCAATGTTAATGCCACGACATTGGCTACTACGACTGAAATGGGCTCGTGACCATCGGCATTGGACATTTCCGCAGTCGAGACAGTTGCATGCTCTCGTGAATTCCAACACCTTCTTCATCAGGCCAATGGGAAGGCGCAAATTCGTCGTCTTCCACGAGCACAGCTTCTCGACACCTGTACAGCAGGACGGATACAAGCTGTCGACGGCTCCATTACGCTCTGAGGACCATTCTCGTGGGCATCCGTGGATCCAGTGGAGCACATTCAAGGCACCATAACGGCCAAGGAGTGTGACACACTGGTTGCAGACCACGTACACCCATTCATGACGATCGTGTTTCCCGACGGCAGTGGCATTTTTCAACAAGGAAATGCACCATGTCAGATTCCCAGGAGTGTGATGGAGTCGTTCGGGGAACACAACGGTGAGTTCCAGTTAATGTGCAGCCCCCCCCCCCCCCCCCACTCGCCAGATCTGAACCCGATCGAAAACATCTGAGATGTCATTGAACGTGGTGCCAGAACTTACTGCCCCGCTCCCCAATATTTACGAGAATTGGGTGACCTGTGTGTGCAGATTTGGTACCATCTGCCTCCAGCGACTTACCGAGGCCTCATTGCTTCCATACCACGATGTGTCACCACTGTTATCCGTGCCAAAAGTGGCCATACCGGCGGTTAGGTAGGTGGTCATAATGTTCTGGCTGCTCAGTGTCTATCCCCCCTACTTCCACCATCATCAGTTTCTTGCTGCCCAAACCACAAGACTTACCTAGGACTCCGAATGTCTCGTTTTCTAATTCCCTTAGCATCGCATGATTTAATTCGACTACATCCCATTACCATGTTTTGCTTTTGTTGATGTTCGTTTTATAGCCCCATTTACAGACACTGTCCTTTCCGTTCAACTGCTCTTTCAAGTCCTTTGCTGTCTAGGATAGAATTACAATGTCATAGGCAAATCTCGAAGTTTTTATTTCTTCTCCCTGAACTTTAATTCCTACTCCAAATTTTTCTTTGATTTCATTTAGTGCTTGTTCAATGTACGGATTTTATAACATCTGGAAAAGGCTACAGCCCTTCACAACCACTGCATCTCCTTCACGTCGCTCGACTCTTACTTTATTTATTTCTATTTACACGACTAGTTTCGTTAGACAAAATTGAGGAGCAAATCTTCAAAGTAATGGAACGCGTCAGTACATGAAACTAAAACACAAAAATAAGAGATAAAATAAAATGTTTTGAATTGACAAACCATTAATTTAGTAAACACATTGAGCAATATAACACAAGATGCAGCTTAATTTTTCAAGCAACTCCTCGACAGAATAGAAGTGACCCATGAGGAAACTCTTCAGTTTAGATTTGAAAGCGCGTGGATTACTGCTAAGATTGAATTCTTTTGGTGGCTTATTGAAAATGGATTCAGCAGTATACTGAACACCTTTCTGCACAAGAGTTAAGGGCCAGCCGATGTGGCCGAGCGGTTCTAGGCGTTTCAGTCCGGAGCCACGCTACTGCTACGGTCTCAGGTTCGAATCCTGCTTCGGGCATGGATGTGTGAGATGTCCTTAGGTTAGTTAAGCTTAAGTAGTTCTAAGTCTAGGAACTGATGACCTCAGATGGTAAGTCCCATAGTGCTTAGAGCGAAGAGTTAAGGAAGTGCGATCCAAACGCAAGTTGGTTTCTGCCTAGTATTAACTGAGTGAAAGCTGCTAATTCTTTGAAATAAGCTGATATTGTTAACAAGAAACGACAGTAAGTAATACATATAGAAAGAGGCCAGGGTCAGAATACCCAGACTAGTGGACAGGGGTCGACAAGAGGTTCGCAAACCTACGTAACTCATTGGCTGAACTTCCCATTTCTGAGCCAAAAATATCCTTTGAGACTGGGAAGAGTTACCCAAAATATAATACAGTGTGACAATCAAAATAAGCAAAGTAGACTAATTTTCAAGTCGAACGATCACTTACTTCAGATACTGTTCGAATAGTAAAAATGGCAGCATTAAATCTTTGAACAAGATCCCGAAGGTGGGCTTTCCGCAACAGTTCACTATCTTGTAAACACCTAGAAAAATGAACTGTTCAGCTTCATTAATCGTATACCCATTCTGTGAGATTAAAACGTCAGGTTTTGTTGAATTGTGCATTAGAAACTATAAAAACTGAGCCTTACTGTGATTTAGCATTAGTTTATTTTCCACAAGCCATGAACTTGTGTCATTATAAGGGGGATTGTTTGTGTTGTTGCCCCGGATGATGATTACACGTATATTTGTCAGGATTTGTAAGTGGCGAGTCCTCGAGGCACGGCAATACGCAAACACCGAGAAGTAAGTTTAAACAGTTTTATTAACAAAGGCGGACTATAAAACACGCATGCTATGCGCACCCATCATCGCTGTGTCCGACATCCTAATTACGGTCGCATCGAAAAGCTCCATGGTGAGCCAAGAGAGAGAGAGAGAGAGAGAGAGAGAGAGAGAGAGAGAGAGACATATTCGCGCCCGAGGCCTCTCCAGTTAATACTGCCCGCTGCGGACGGCGGCCATCCGTGCTCTGCATCGCAGTGTGGCGGCACGCACGTCTACTGACCAAGCAAACTGTCAGCATGCCAGACAGGTCGGCTTGAGAGCACTTGTTACGTACCGTACGGCTGCGCCCAAACATTTGACTGTGCCCCATTCAGATCCGACATCACAGCCATTCTCAACACCGTGAATTTTGACCTTTTCAAAATGGTTTAAATGGCTCTGAGCACTATGGGACTTAGCATCTGTGGTCATCAGTCCCCTAGAACATAGAACTACTTAAACCTAACATAAGGACATCACACACATCTATGCCCGAGGCAGGATTCGAGCCTGCGACCGTAGCGGTCGCGCGGTTCGACTGTAGCGCCTAGAAACACTCGGCCGCTCTGGCCGGCCTGGTCAACACAATCAAACGCCTTAGTAAAATCAAAAAATATGCCAAGCGTTCGAAACCTTTCGTTAAATCCATCCAGTACCTCACAGAGAAAAGAGAATACATCATTTTCAGTTGTTAAACAACTTCTAAAGACTAACTGTAGATTTGGCAGCAAATTATGTGCCATAGGATGCCTAATTATCCTTACATATGCAGCCTTTTCAATAGCTTTAGCAAACATTGATGGCACAGAAATAGTCTAAAATTGTCTAAATTATCCCTCCCTCCCTTTTTATAAAATGGCTTTACCGCTTAAAATTGTTCAGGAAACTGACCATTCCTAAAGAAAAATTACAAATACTGCTAAGCACAGGGCTAACATGTGCAGCACAGTACTTCTATATTCTGCTAGGCACTGCATCATATCCATGGGCGTCCTTAGTCTTCAGTGATTTAGTTATTGACTGTGTCTCCCCCTTGTCAGTATCACAGAGGAGTTTTCAGACATCAATCTCTGAAAGGAATTTGCCAAGAGTTATGATTCTCTACAGGAACTAAGTTTTTATTTAATTCATCAACAATGTTCAGAAAGTGATTGTTAAAAACTGTACATATATCTGACTTATCAGCGATTCCTTCGTTAGAGGAACTTCCTTTAAGCAGAGATGGCTATCAGCTGACTTCAATCTATAAAAGGTGCAGCTCTAACACCAACTATACAGGAGTTTTTCCATGAGTGATCCCACCACCACCCACTACACTGTCCTCTGGTTTCTGTACAATTTGTAAATAGCATTTCGCTCCCTGTATTTCACACCTGCTACCTTCGGAATATCAAAGAGAAAATTCCAGTCAACATTGTCAAAAGCTTTCTCTAAGTCTACAAATGCTATAAAGGTAGGTTTGCTTTCCTTGACCTTCATTCTAAAATAAGTTGTAGGGTAAGTGCTGACTCGCGCGCTCCTAATCCAAGCTAATCTTGTCCAAGGTGAGCTTCTACCAGTCTTTCCAGTCTTGTGCAAGGAATTCATGTTATTATTTTACAATTATGACTCATCAAACTGATAGTTCGGTAATATTCACATCTGTCAGTAACAGATTTCTTTAGAATTATTACATTTTTCTTGGAGTCTGAGGCTATTTCGCCTGTCCCATATCTTGCACACCAGATCAGAGAGTTTAATACGGCTGGCTCTCCCAAGGCTATCAGTAGTTGTGATGGAATATCGTCTACTCCCAGGGCCTTGTTTCGACTTAGACCTTTCAGAGTTCTGCCAAATGCGTCTCGTAGTGTCATATCTTGCATCTCATCTATATCCTCCCCCATTTCTATAATATTGCTTTCTAATTCATCTCCCGTGTAACGAGTCTCTGTATACTCTTTCCGCCTTTCAGCTTTCCCTTCCTTCTTAGGACTGTCATTCCATCTGAACTCTTGATATTCATACAGTTGCTTCTCTTTTCCCGAAAGGCCTCTTTAATCTTCCTGTAGGCGGTATCTATCTTCCCCTAGTGAAATAAGCTTCTAAATCCTTACACAGGGCATACTGTATCGGATTCCCGTCCAGACTGCTGGCGAAACGCCGTGACGTTATAAGGAATATAGGAAGCGAGAAACGCTATGCGTGAACACTGCACGAGCATTGCTAATGCAAATTCCCAGATCCCTGCGTTGAAATAGATGGAATGCAGTAACTGCTTATTTGCTGTTCTTCTTGGTGGTCGTTTTGTCACGTTATGAGCGAAACTAGAAAACATTGTGCTATTGCTGAATGCTAAAATGTTTCGCATAAAACTGCTTACGTCGTTTACCACCGATTTCCAAAAGATAAGAGAACTGCAGCGCAAACGGGTGCCTTGCTTTAAAAGAACTAATCTTGTTAATGTGAATAACGCACGGATTCGTTAAAATAATTTCCTTTCCAGAATTATGAAAGGGAATCAAAGAATGATTTTGTGGGGTTCCATATGAAACGATAATTAAAGGGTACCTTTTTGCCATCACAAAAAATTCCAGGTTGTCATGGAGATTCATTCGAGGCTGTCGCAAGCATCGGCAAGGACAACGTACAGGTAACCGACTGTTCAGAAAAACGTTTGTGTTTTATCGCTTATAGAATTATTCGCGAATTGTTTCTTCATAGCGTTGCAGTTTAATTTCTATACCAATGACAATGCTGTTCTAAAATATTGTGTATTAATACGTATCATGGGCAAGGGATCACCGATGTGAAAAGAGAAGCATACGATGGCTGCCTTGAAAGCTTTATCTCCGAAGAAAACCAAATTAGATCAGTTGACCGGTACAGAGGTAGTTCTTGACCCAGACGTTGCTGTTAAACACGAAATTGACAGTTCAAAAACTGAGATACAACTGTAGAAGAGAGAAAACTACGTTCTGAAAAGTAAAGGCCGGCCGCTGTGGTCGAGTGGTTCTAGGCGCTTCAGTCCGGAACTGCGCTGCTATTACGGTCGCAGGTTCGAATCCTGCCTCGGGCATGGACGTGTGTGATGTCCTTAAGTTAGTTACGTTTAAGTAGTTCTAAGTCTAGGGGACTGATGACCTCAGGTGTTAAGTCCCATAGTGCTTAGTCATTTTTTGAAAGAAGTAATAAGGGCCTGCAAGCTAAGTATTCGAAGTATGTTGTGGAAGTAAAGAGACGTGCTTCTGTTACATCTACGTGACTACACTTAATTTCGTAATTAAGTGGCTGACGGTTCATCCTGTCACTTTCAAGCTATTCCTCTATTATTCCACTCTGACAGATCGCGGGAGAAACGAGCTCGTAAATACTCCCGTGCGAACTCTGATTTCTCTTATTTTATTACGCTGATCATTTCTCCCTATGTAGATGGGCGCCAAGAAAAATATTTTCCAATTCGATGGAAAAAGTTAGTGTTGGAAATTTCACGAGAAGATTCTACTGCAACGAAACAAGCCTTTGTTTTAATGATAGCCATTCCAGTTCACGTATCATATGCAAGGCACTCTCTGCCCTATTTTTCGATAGTACAAAACGAACTGCCTTTCTTCAAACTTTTTCGAAGTCCTCTGTCAATCCTGTCTGAAGCGGAATGCACGCCACACAGCAATACTCCAGAAGAGGGCGGATAGGCGTAATGTAAGCAGTCTCTTTAATAGACCAGTTGCGTTTTCTAAGAGTTGCGTCAATAAATTGCAGTCTCTGGTTTGCTTTCCCAACAACATTATCCATGTGGTCGTTCCAATTTAAGTTATTCTTAATTGTAGTCCCTAAGTATTTACTTGAATTTACAGCCTTTAGGTTTGCGTGATTTATCGTGTAACGGGAATTTAGAGGATTTCATTTAGTACTCATCTGGATGACTTAATACTTTCAGTTATTTACAGCCAATCGTCAGTATTTTTCTGCAATAAAACAACGAATCTGGCCTGGTCTGAAAAACTGCGTAATTTGATCTTACACTACAGTTTCTTTGGTTCACTCTCAGAGAAACATATTCCGGATTCAGACTACATCACCATTGATGACTGGTATAAGCTCTCATCTCCTTCAATTGATCGGTTCAATAAATTAATGGTTTTAAGTGATATTTTGCAATTTTCATCGGCGACATATTGCTAAGTGTGACGGACTGATGCAAAAGATAATTTCTACAATATCTTCAAAGTTTACCGAAATGCATCACAAAATGTTTTCTCTCTACGTAAGACCAAGAACCTTCTTTAGAAAAAGGCATATGTACACACAAACTAAAACAGGGAACTTTAAAATTCCCCATGAAGTAAAATCTTTAGTGAGTTGCTTCGTGATCTTCCTGGATTACAGGGTGTTACCGTTAGTTCTAGCTCTTAATTTTAAGTCTTTCAAGGTGGCTGTTATTGTGACATGGAGGTGTTCATTTATTATTATGTTACATTCAAGCGATGCTTAATAATGTGCATCAGTACCGCGGTAGAACAGTATACCTGCTGATGTCATTCGCGTTAGCCAGTGGCAGCACGACACGCCGGAATGGCCTATCTGATTGGTTCTAGTTCTCTTGGCCCTTACATTTGTCCTCTAGCCAGTCTTGCTTCGCCATTTCGCACTTCCTGTCAATTTGATTTTTTAAACGTTTATTGCGTTTCGCCTGCTTCATTCGCTGCATTTTTATATTGTCTCCTTTCATCAATTAAACTGAATGTATCTCGTGTTATCCAAGGATTTCTACTAGGCATTATCTCTTTACCTATCTGATCCTCTGCTGCCTGGTCACTATTTCATCTCTTAAAGCTACGCGTTCTTTTCTCCTGTTCTAGTCAACTGTTGCTTAATGCTGCCTCTGAGACTTACAGCAACCTCTGGTTCTGTTAACTTATTGTAACCGCCCTGTTAAATTGTTAGAAACGTAGTCAGCCGGTGTCGTAATTTTAAAATAAGAGTTAGTACGAATATCGCGTAATAAATGTTTCGCTTGAAGCGCCGTTGCGACATAGGCAAAGGTCAATTATGGAAACTAAGCCACTGAATATTAAAAGTAACGTTATTAAGGACGGACTACACAAAACAATAGGGCACGTACATTCGCGAGTGAGTGCTTCAAAATAAGAATTAATACTGTAAGGGAAATGGGTCATAAGTATAGTTACGTTGGTACATACTCAGTTGTACGCGAACGCACGATCGGGATAGAGGCACGTACATTCTAGGTACCGTCATTCCCCGTGGCGTACGTAAAAAGAATTGTGGTTAAAATGCATCTATTCGCTTGAGTAAGAAAATGATCGGATTTCGTAATAAAACGAAAAGAAAGATTGCATGTTCTGAATGTCGCGGCAAACATGACCTAAATATTGAAATTGGGCACGAAGGGAAAGGGATAAACATTCACGTACCTCTATAGTTGAACAGCGCAGTCATGAAGATCGTCGCCTGCATCTAAATTCCCCATCCAAAATTAAATTAATGATTAAAGGAGCTGGGATCCATGGTATCGTAAATGAGAAGCTCATATTGCTTCAGAAGTTGCTTTCACTATTTAGCACGATTTCACATGACAATACCGAGCACTTCGTTTATACGTCTAATTACCAGGCTATAAGAACAACGAATGGTAACTGTTACTAAAACTAATAAACGAACAGCGTAAATCTTTTGTCCGCCAGTGTTAAATCCTTCTCAAATTAATCTTTGGTATGAGTGTTGAATAATTAATTATCTGTACATAAGTAATAAAAAAATTATTTTCTTTACGTTATTCACGTCCCATCACCTTAATTTCCTGTCTTCTTCCAATTTCTTCAGTTTTAATCGGCATTTCGTAACCAATAAAATGCTAGAGTGCACATCTGCCCCTGGAAATATCTTGCAATTTAATATTTGGCCCCTAGATCTCTCTTACTGTTAGAGAATTAACATGAAACCCTCAAATTTCTCCACGTATGTGCCCTTCTTTTATGATTCTTAAACAAAGTGTCAACGATGAGTAAGTTATGCTGTGTGCAAAATTCTTCCAGCCAGCTTCCTCTTTCATTCCTTTCTCCCAGTCCATATTCACCATCTATTCTCCCCCCTGCGGGTTCGGGGGTTAGAATAGGCCCGCGGTATTCCTGCCTGTCGTAAGAGGCGACTAAAAGGAGTCTCAAATGTTTTGGCCTTACTGTGATGGTCCCCCTTTGGGTTTGACCTCCATTTTTCAAAATTCTACAGAAGTACGAGCCTTTTGGGGAAGGACACCTTACATGGTGTACCACTGGTCCTAAGTGCGCTAAGACCTTGGCACTCAGCATTGCACCGGCGTTGTCACCATACCCATTATTCCTCAAATTGGGCCTAAACGCCTGATGGGTTGTCCACGTTACGCCCATAGTGCCTCTCCATCTGCACCAGCGATCATGATGGACTTTCCATGGCACCAGACATCCAGCACGGTAGCCAGCCCGTTGTGGTGGGGTCGTCATGTACCCTCTAGGTTGTAGCCCCCTGACAACACAGGGATCGTACTGCCGATACCTGAGCTGCACCCTCCCCACGTTGGCCAAGGAGTAGATGCCCGTCTCCTTGGGGCATCAGGACTCCCGGCAATGGTCATCCTGCCAGGTGGCCCTTGCTGCGGCTGGGTGGCGCCCGTGGGGAGAGCCCCTGGTCGGAGTGGGTGGTATCGGGGCGGACGTTTCGCACATGAAACGTCAACACGTATCAGGTCGCTCTGCGGCCGAGTCTTCCAAAAGAAAAGGTACCGTTTCCAGCTCTGGTTCTCCTGCCCTTTCCCCCTTGGCCACTCCATGGGAGGAGGGACAGGCCCGCCGGCTTGGGGTGAAGTACTTCCCCCGCTATTTGGTCTGTTCTCGAACAGATGGGGGGACGTTCGCCACCTCCAAGCCCATGTTCTTTGTTCAACACATTGAGGACGTCTTCGGGGAAATCGAGGCTCTCAGCAAGATGAGATCGGGGTCCGTTCTTATCAAGACCACCTCTGCCACACAATCGGCGGCACTCCAGGCGTGCGACCGCCTAGGGGACATCCCAGTCTCCATTGTCCCACATCTGGCACTCAATAGGACGCAGGGGGTCATTTTTCATCGTGACCTCCTGCTACAATCTGATGAGGAGCTCAGGGCCAACCTGGAGCGCCGCGGCGTGCATTTCGTCCGGCGAGTCCAGCGCGGCCCCAAGGACCGTCGCATCGACACCGGGGCCTTTATCCTCGCCTTCGAGGGGGACGTTCTCCCGGAGAAGGTAAAGGTGATGTGCTACCGGTGCGACGTGCGACCTTACGTCCCGCCTCCTATGCGCTGTTTTAGGTGTTTGCGTTTTGGGCACATGTCGTCCCGGTGTGAGGCTGAGCCCCTTTGTGGCGACTGTGGACGTCCTCTTCGTGAGGAACATACTTGCACCCCACCACCTCGGTGCCCTAATTGTCCTGGCGTCCACTCGCCTAGGTCCCCGGACTGCCCCGCCTATCAGAAGGAGAAAAAGATACAGGAACTCAAAACTTTGGATCGGCTCTCTTATTCTGAGGCCAGGAAGAAGTATGACCGCCTTCATCCCGTGTCACTGGCCACTTCGTTTGCCTCAGTTGTGTCTACTCCTTCCGCTGTATCCTCACCTCTATCCTGTCCCCCCTCCGCCTCCTCTGCCCGTCAGGGGGCTCTGCCTCCGCCTCCCAAATCCCTCCCTTCCAAATCCTCCTCCCCCGCGGCCCCCACCCCCCCTGCCCCAGGGGCCACCCTTCCTCCTCCTCCCCCCACGCCACCTGAGAAGCGATCCTCTTCTCAGGCGTCCATCGGGGAAACGTTCCGGACCCCAGCTTCCGAGGTCCGGCGTTCCAAAACGGACCCCGCGCGTGAGGACCTTCTTCGGGTCCAGCCCACCATCCCTGTGCCTCCTCGGCCTTCCAAGAAGGCCTCCAAGAAGAAATCTCTATCCCCCTCTCCACCCCGGCGCGCTTCATCAGACGCTTCATCCGTGAGTCGCTGCTCCCGGCCGTCCTCAGTTTCGCCGGGACGCTCTGCTGCCAGGCGTTCCGCCGGCCTTTTGTCGGCAAATGATGCGGCCCCTCCTACACAATCAGGGACAGCGGCCGCAGCTGGCGACGAGTCGATGGAACCGGATCCGCCTGCCGTCAGTTGTAGCGTTGTTGCCTCGCAACCTGGCCCTCCGCGGCCATCGAGGTGACCAGCTCTTCCCCGTCTCGTTCCCCCAACTTTTTGACTAGCAATGGCGTTGTTTCATTGGAACATAAGGGGTATTCGAGCTAATCGGGAGGAATTACAACTGCTCCTCCGCCTGCACTGTCCGCTCGTCCTTGGTCTCCAGGAAACCAAGTTGCGCCCGACTGACCGTATTGCCTTTTCCCACTATACCTCGGAGCGGTATGACCCTGCCCCTGTGCACGGTATCCCAGCTCATGGTGGGGTCATGTTGCTCGTTCGGGACGATGTATATTACCATCCCATCCCATTGACCACCCCACTCCAAGCAATAGCTATCCGCATTACTCTTTCTGCTTTTACTTTTTCCGTTTGTACCGTCTACACTCCACCGTCATCTGCTGTTAGTAGGGCTGACATGATGCACCTGATCGATCAGCTTCCCCCGCCGTTCTTATTGTTTGGCGACTTCAATGCCCATCATCCCCTTTGGGGCTCTCCTGCATCCTGTCAAAGAGGCTCACTCTTGGCGGATGTCTTCAACCATCTCAATCTTGTCTGCCTCAATACCGGCGCCCCGACTTTCCTCTCGGACTCTACTCATAGCTACTCCCACTTGGACCTCTCGATCTGTTCTACCACTCTTGCCCGTCGGTTCGAGTGGTATGTCCTTTCTGACACCTATTCGAGCGACCACTTCCCCTGTGTCGTTCGTCTCCTGCACCACACCCCATCCCCACGTCCTTCGCGCTGGAACATACTGAAAGCTGACTGGGGACTTTACTCCTCCCTGGCGACCTTTCCGGACCGCGATTTTTCCAGTTGTGACAGTCAGGTCGAATACCTCACGGCTGTTATTATCAATGCTGCTGAACGTTCCATACCTCGTACTACTTCTTCTTCACGTCGCGTTTCCGTCCCCTGGTGGAACGAGGCTTGTAGGGACGCTATCCGTGCTCGACGGCGTGCTTTACGCACCTTTCGCCGCCATCCTACGTTGGCGAATTGTATTGAATACAAACGACTCCGAGCGCAATGCCGTAGAGTCATCAAAGACAGCAAAAAAGCTTGCTGGGCCTCTTTCACGAGCTCCTTTACCAGTTTTACTCCCTCTTCCGTTGTTTGGGGTAGCCTGCGCCGGCTGTCGGGCATTAAGGCCCACTCCTCAGTACCTGGCCTGACCTCAGGTAATGAGGTCCTTGTTGATCCTGTGGCTGTCTCCAACGCCTTTGGCCGCTTTTTCGCGGAGGTTTCAAGCTCCGCCCATTACCATCCTGCCTTCCTTCCCAGGAAAGAGGCAGACGAGGCTCGGCGACCTTCCTTCCACTCGCTGAATCTGGAGACTTACAATGCCCCCTTTACTATGCGGGAACTCGAACGTGCGCTTGCACTGTCCCGGTCCTCTGCTCCGGGGCCAGATGCCATTCACGTTCAGATGCTGGCACACCTTTCTCCGGCGGGCAAAAGCTTCCTTCTTCGTACCTACAATCGCGTCTGGACCGAAGGTCAGGTCCCCATGCGTTGGCGTGACGCCGTTGTTGTTCCTATACCCAAACCCGGGAAGGATAGACACCTTCCTTCTAGTTACCGCCCCATTTCTCTTACAAGCTGTGTCTGTAAGGTGATGGAGCGCATGGTTAATGCTCGGTTAGTTTGGATTCTTGAATCTCGACGACTACTTACTAATGTCCAATGCGGCTTTCGTCGCCGCCGCTCCGCTGTTGACCACCTTGTGACCTTGTCGACATTCATCATGACCAACTTTTTGCGAAGGCGCCAAACGGTAGCCGTATTCTTCGACTTGGAGAAGGCTTATGATACCTGTTGGAGAGGAGGTATCCTCCGCACTATGCACAAGTGGGGCCTACGCGGTCGTCTGCCCCTTTTTATTGATTCCTTTTTAACGGATCGAAAGTTTAGGGTACGTGTGGGTTCCGTATTGTCCGACGTCTTCCTCCAGGAGAACGGAGTGCCTCAGGGCTCCGTCTTGAGCGTAGCCCTTTTTGCCATCGCGATCAATCCAATTATGGATTGCATTCCACCTAATGTCTCAGGCTCTCTCTTTGTCGATGACTTCGCGATCTACTGCAGTGCCCAGAGAACATGCCTCCTGGAGCGCTGCCTCCAGCGTTGTCTAGACAGCCTCTACTCATGGAGCGTGGCAAATGGCTTCCGGTTCTCTGAAGAGAAGACGGTTTGTATCAACTTTTGGCGATATAAAGCGTTCCTTCCGCCATCCTTACATCTCGGTCCCGTTGTTCTCCCATTCGTGGACACAACTAAGTTTCTAGGGCTCACGTTGGACCGGAAACTGTGTTGGTCTCCACATGTCTCTTATTTGGCGGCCCGTTGTACACGTTCCCTTAATGTCCTCAGAGTTCTTAGCGGTTCATCTTGGGGAGCGGATCGCACTGTCCTGCTTCGCTTGTATCGGTCCATAGTCCGATCGAAGCTGGATTATGGGAGCTTCGTCTACTCGTCCGCTCGGCCATCCCTCTTACGCCGGCTCAACTCCATCCACCATCGGGGGATACGTCTTGCGACCGGAGCCTTCTACACTAGTCCTGTCGAGAGTCTTTACGCTGAAGCTGCCGAGTTACCGTTGACCTACCGGCGCGACATACTGCTGTGTCGGTATGCCTGCCGGCTGTTGTCTATGCCCGAACACCCCTCTTACAAGTCCTTCTTCGCTGATTCTCTCGACCGTCAGTACGGGTTATATGTGTCTGCCCTGCTGCCCCCCGGAGTCCGCTTCCGTCGCCTGCTTCGACAATTGGATTTTGCCCTCCCTACCACCTTCAGAGAGGGTGAGAGCCCGACACCACCTTGGCTCCAGGCTCCGGTTCGTATTTATCTCGACCTCAGCTCACTCCCGAAGGAGGGTACTCCGGCTGCAGTGTATTGCTCACGGTTTGTCGAACTTCGTGCTCGACTTGCTGGTCACACCTTTATTTACACCGATGGCTCCAAAACTGACGATGGTGTCGGCTGTGCCTTTGTCGTCGGGACCGCCACCTTTAAATACCGGCTCCTTGACCAATGTTCCAGCTTTACGGCCGAGCTTTTTGCTCTCCATCAGGCCATTCAGTATGCCCGCCGCCACCGCCATTCATCGTATGTCCTCTGCACTGACTCACTCAGTGCTCTTCAGAGCCTTGGGGCTCCCTATCCGGTCCATCCCTTGATTCAACGAATACAGCAGTCCCTCCATTGTTTCGCTGATAATGGCGGTTCTGTCAGCTTTCTGTGGGTCCCCGGACATGTGGGAGTGCCTGGGAATGAGGCTGCGGATGCTGCAGCCAAGGCTGCAGTCCTCCAGCCTCGGCCAGCCTCCCATTGTGTCCCGTCATCTGACGTTTGTGGGGATGTATGTAAGAGGCTTGTGTCCTTGTGGTGGGATGCTTGGTCATCCCTCCAAGGAAACAAGCTCCGGGCAGTAAAACCGCTCCCAACTGCTTGGACAACTTCCCCCCGACCATCTCGGCGCGAGGAGGTCCTTCTGACCAGGTTGCGGATTGGGCATTGCCGGTTTAGCCACCGCTACCTGCTCTCTGGTGACCCAGCCCCGCAGTGCCCTTGTGGTCAGGCATTAACGGTGCGCCATGTTTTATTGTCGTGTCCCCGTTTTAGTCAATTTCGTGTTGTCCTGTCCCTGCCATCTACCTTACCGGATGTTTTAGCTGATGACGCTCGAGCAGCTGCTCGTCTTCTGCGTTTTATAACTTTAACTGGCTTGACCAAAGACATTTAACCTTTTACTTATTTCATCTGCATCTTTGTCAGGTCCTTTTGATGTCCCCTCATCCCCTTGAGTTTTAGCAGGTTACTTGTGCTCTAACACCAGTGACTGGGCGCTAATGACCTCAGCAGTTGAGCGCCCTTAAACCCTACCAAAAAAAAAAAAAAAAAAAACCATCTATTCTTTCTTCGCTTTCTTTACCTACTGGCAAAAACCAGTCCCCAACACAATTAAATCTTCGTCTTCTTTAGCTACCTGAATAATTTCTTTCATCTCACCATACATTTCTTCAATCTCATCATCATCCCCGGAGCTAGTTGGCATAGAAACTTGTACTACGGTAGTAAGTATGGGCTTCGTGTCTATTTTGGCTATGGTAAAACGTTCACTATGATGTTCACAGAAGCTTACCTGCATTCCTATTTTCTTATTCACTATTAAACCCACTTCTGTAAAACATACTTATCTAATCTGCAAACTGAAATCAAAACTGTATAATACGATCACAATGAAACAGAAATGAACAGAAAAGTCGTTCTAGAAAATACCTTTAAATTCACTTCCTTAACGCAAATGAACTCTAAATTTCAAAGTACTATTGCAAAACATCAAGGAAACCTACTCAAAAATTAGTTCTACTTATCTTGCAACTAAAAATACTAAAATTATTCGTTGCCTTTTTACAAACTGAGCACTTATTCCATGGCGTTTCCCAAGTTACATAAATGTACCAGTCACTGAAAGTCATGTAATCAAAAATATTGAAAATAAGGCAGTTTGAAGATTGAGATTGGTGTTTAGTCCGGTTTCCTCAATACGCAGCCAAACTGGTTAAAAAACCAAAATACCTGTCCAGACTAAGGACAAAATGTTTCCAGTCTTCCTGAATGAGTCATTAAATGCTCAAATGTTTTGCGGAGAATAATCAGTTTTTGTTATCTTGTAAGTTTGTGTGAATGTAGGAAACTGCGTGTACTCTAGTCAAGTAACCACCACTAATTTCCATTTTAATAATTCCAGCCAAATCTTTGATGTCAGGTGCTCTTATACGGTAACATGCAGAATTCAGGAGGTCAGTGAAGTGTAAATAGAAAAGACGTTTCAGTCCCTCCTTTACGCAGAAACTTTCAAATCGTTAAACCTCCTGTCTCATGAGTAATATCTATAATGTCAATGATTAACAGATATTAATAAAAAATTCAAAAACGTAAAAAGGAAACCTCTGTAGCAAAAACTACGTTAATTTTTCGAAAGAAACAAGTGATTTTTGGAAGAAACGGAGACTTTCTCTTCTTATGATTCACTTCTGTTTTGACATTCGATGTACTAAAAGGTAGGTTTCCGAAATCCGTATGTTATAGATTTTTTATGGAACATAAGGTTATGATTCATAAATATCGGGGTCTGCAATTATTGCAGTGAACCTTTTAGCATTACCGTATTGAATTTCTTTAATGATTTTTTATTTTCCTGGTAGATGTATCACGGAAGAATTGTGGTCACGTTATTTGAAGGCGAAACGAACGATTGCTTATTGCGACGTGCCGTTTACGCATATTCTCCACACGTCGGACCTGAAGATCTATTTTTACGAAGTCCGATCGAATGTTTACTTTTTACGTGGAATGCACAGTTGTGTTTTACGGTCAACGAGCCTTCAAACAGCGATGGTCGATCGTGCTCAGTAACAACCAGGGTCTAATACACCGAAAGAATGTAACATCGGCGGCTTGAAGGTTAATAAACATAGTAACGACTCAGTATGCTGAAAGGTTTAGTTATACTTGCGTAGATATGCGTAAGGTTACTAACCACATCATGGCATCGCTTTTGCGAAGTGTCTTTCCCGTGGCAAACTCATAACCATGCGCAGAATATTTTTATTAATGTGAATATTTCTCTGTTTTACCTCCCAATAAGGAAAGAAACGTTGCGGTGGAAGCTAGTGTGCCCTCTTCCCTACTAAGGTCGAATATCGCGTTACTTGAATTTCCTTCAGAGGTTAACTGAAACTATTTTCCATAGCCCAGCGAATTACTACAGGTAATCCATAACTTAATACGCTGCACAGTGCCAGAAACCAAGACTCTTCATGTTAAAATATACATCCGGTATCAACAATCATGACTGGAAAGCCTGCCCTGAGAGTTCTCTACCAATTTGTAGATTCAGACTTCTGTCTGATATCGAGATGTGATTCGTGTCGATTGCTGGTACTGAAGGCGCTAGGGTCGATTCATTTGGTGTCTGTGCAAGCGGTGGAACCCCATTAGCTCTCTGTGTTGACGTTGAGTGCCGCAGTTCTGCGTTACGGCGCGATGCTTTCGTTTGCGTAGTGTGTGTGAGTAGTCGTACCACAGTTTATGGTAAAATGTGCGTATTCTGGACGGGAGTTCCGTTTCTGGGTGATCGGCTGCCTGCCGCGAATCTTATTTTACCCCAGTTCGGCGACTTGCATGTAGATAACGAAATGGAGAAGAGGACGACAGATACGAAGGCGGTTGTCCGTATTTCGCGAGCAGTGTCTCCTGGGTCTTCATCTCTTTGCTGTCTGACTGCGCAGTTCTCGGTGAGTACGGGTCATTCTTTGCTGATACGCCTCACAGCGCAGCCGTTAGAGAGTATTCCCTGTTTATCTGCGGGCGACGAAGAAGCTAATGCGTGATGTCAGTATTTGCTGTGTTAGTGAACTTTGGTTTACTTTAATTCCTTAGAGAATTTTCACTTTGACACTTAGGAAAAAGGTGAAAAGTTAGTTGCTTCAGCACACTCTTAGTAGTGAAACTTGTTTGAATAAATGTTAATTTGGGATTTTTGACGATTTGTGCAATAATTGCTTAGGGACATTTAGCTTCGTAGTTGCGCTCTGTAGTCAAATGTCGCAGAGTTTTCATTGCATAGAATACTTACTGGAAAGATTAACCACAGTTGGCAACGGTGTTGGAAGACGAGCACAAAGGGTGTCGCATAATTACAAGTAAATAATGGTGCGTAACGCGTTGAGCCGGTCACAGCTCCTACAAATAGCGTGGCTGCTAGAACGTTTCAGTTTATGGCGGAGTAGTGGGTACACTAGGGTAGCGTGGAGATCCCCCACCCCCGTACGCTAGAAAACAAATTTCACTACAATTAATAAACGCAACTATATTTTTACCGTGCTGTGTAACTTGTCGAGCATAGATGGTGTTTGCGAAAGCTTTTCGACAAAAAGCTTAACAAGATGACAGCAGTTATGGAAGTTTCGTCGCTCATGTTCAGTGAAAATAGTTTTATTACAACTTATCCCACGGTGTCGTCACTTTCCACAACCGTAGAAACTACAAAGGTAAAAAGAAAATATCACTCTTGATTACCAAAAGAGGAGTGATGTCGCATCTTTCATGAAGAGATTGAGATGGGAATGTATTCCACCCACAACATAAGAGGAAGCCCAGTGAAATAAGTAATGGAGTTCTCCGGTTCGTCTATCGACAATGTGGCTGTACGTTCTTACGTTGTATTTTAAGGAACTGCCGTAAGAGGACCAAGTATGGGGATAAATCTTGGCATCAGTGTGCCTCTTCCACTGTGAGGACGAAGCAGCGTAAACAAAGTTATTAACGGTTTCATCAACCATTCGAAGAAAGTTCATGTTATCAGGTTTTAAGAAAATTATTTCCTTTCGGAGAGTTAGTGCTTTAAATGTTCATAGATCATTTTGCACGATAAATTGTCCTGTGGAACGAGTCATTTTACATTCATATAGCAAATTTGTACTATAAACATCACCATATAATTCTCCCCCCTTTCCCGAAATGAAGATATACAAATTGAGTTAGCAATTCCAACCCACCAGCTTCTACACATTACAAATACAGAAATTCTTCTACGAAATAGTTGTCAAGGAGAAACTTTTCTATTTCTTTCAGGTTACCTTGCTGTCAAGCATTTTACATCACAGGGTAAGTGGTCAAAAATTTGTTGCAGCGTTGTGCACCCCTTTCAGTGCTAAAGACAATCATAATGCTGATTAATGAAAGTCATTTTTTCTTCTGGAAATGTAATTATGCACCTCATTGTTAACTTCATGAGGAATTAGACTCTGTGGAAGTCAGTTCCCAGCTCCTTAAACAGAGGTCTAAAAGATGATCGCGGGTGAGCGCCACATATTCTTACAGCACTTTTTGGGAAATGAACGTGAAATTCAGGGTGAAACTATTTGCAGGAAACAAGTCACGAATACTTTTGAGAATTTTTTCACCGTTTCTACCATTTATGTATACTGGGAGTTTCGTGGATACATCTTTTTTCATTTTAAGCCATTCCCTGAACGTTTTGCGACTCTTGCCGAGTTTAGGGGACACCCATGAAATCTTTGATTTTTTACGAATTATAGTCATTTTGACTATGCTGATCACGAATGACATATTTGTCATCAGTTTTGAAACAGTAAAGCAACATATTGTCATTTAATCAAAATGTAACAACATAACATTGTGATTGAAACAATAAAACATTCTCATGTAATCGAAATATAACAATGCGTAAAATCATTAAAGTTAAATTGCAGCAAGCTAAATTGCAGCATTCGGACAAACGCGCCTGATGCGATCAATCGAATTGTGAAATGGGTTTGTTCCAAAGCGTTGCCATAGAAACTCGGCCAAATAGTTGGACAGCATATTGCGATGAGTACCAAACATGCGCTTGTTTTTCTGTTTTGCTTTCTGCCATAAGCTTTCAACATGATTGGTAGTTGCGTGAATAATTGGACCAACGAAATGCATGGAATGATACAGTCAAATGCTGATAACCTACATTCTGCACTGTTAACGCTCCCCACAAATCTGAACCAATAGTGGTCCCAGGCCGCAGATATTGTTGTAGAGTCGGAATTAAAGTTGCAGCATATCTTAGAACTACAGGAACGAGGAATCTTTCTCTGGTCTTAGTGTCGTATCCGCCGACACCTTGTCACCTCGATAGTATTTTCGGACAAAACAGATTTCGCCGACCTCAACTGTACGCCCTTGACCGCCTAAAACATTCGGTTCTTGCACGAAATACTCGTGGAAAATGTCTCTGCAGAACTGTTTCCAATCCACAGCCGTATTAGCAGAGATTTGCAGTTCACTCATCAGTTTATACAGTTCGAAGCTACAGAAGTAAGCCATTTTGATAATGCATTCGATAGACCGATGACTACCTGTAAAAAAAGAATCTTTGCGAATTGAAATCTTTCTGCAAATGCGTCTCACAGTACCCCCGTCGGCAGATTGCTTGCGTTCTAAGAACATTTTATTCGCACCGCCAAGGCATTGGCCATCTACACAGAATCTCACGTTTCAGCAAACCATGACCGAAAGTCTATTCAATAGCTGAATCACTGTCACGGCGAACATCGAACAAATTTGCCATACGAAATTCGGCCAAATCAGAGAAAATTCCAATCGTTGCGAGTTAGAACAAACTCACAGAAGAAACACCGAACTAGCACTAAAATACACTGTTACTTGACTTTAGTGTAAACTGAATGAGGCGATTTTATCCAAGTGCTTTGATGTGCTACGATTTAGCTCGATTGATGTTTGCAAATAACATATTCGTGGTCCGGTCAAAAAATGAGATTTTTCATTAAAAGTTTTTCTCTCGATATATTATAAAGTATTTATCGGGTATGAAAACAAACATCTTAGATCAACATAGTCTAACTGATCAAAAAGTGAGATATTTTTCGAAAATTGTCCCCCTTAACTCGATAAGCGCCAGTTTTCTCATCACTAAACAGCGTCGAAGTGAAATCCGGAACTGCTTTATCTGCATTAGTGCCATTCTCAGTGTCAAAATACGAGCAGTGTATACTTCAAAGTGAGAGTAAACTGACAAACTTCGTTCCTGTACGGGTTTGGTTGTCAAATTTGCCATTGTTTGAGGATTCGTTAAAGTTCGGTCGTTTATGAGGGCTTAACTTCCAGCACAGGGGATTGGATTTCCATGTGACAATGACTCATTCAGCTATCGCAGAAGCGCAGAACAAGGGTGTAGGCAGCCAACGCCACGAAGTGGATGCGCGCCGTGGTGTCTCCTTCCTCCCCTACATTTGTTGGAGGCATTAAATTAACATTTACGCTTGCGACGATCTGCCTCTTTTGGCGTCTGAACTATAGGTGGGATTGGTGGTTTCGGTGAAAACTGTTGCCTTAGAAATTACCATGTATGAAGTGCAGACTGTGATATTGCGACCCATTCTCCCCGCCCCCCTGAAATAATGGTTATGGCTTCAGATCGATCTCTAGCATAGCTAGAGGCCTAGATTAGGTTGAAGATGAGTTGGCAAAGGTAATAGATGTGAGAGAATCAGTTTGCACACTCACCGACCAAGCGACATATTTAACGCGTGTAGGCGTTTTGACCGACCGACTAACTTTCCATGTCGGGATGTTGGGCGGTTGTGCCAACCGCCTGTCATCGTTTCTTTAGTCGGTGTGTCTGGAGAAATCTGCAGATGTTTATGGGACACGTCATCTGAGGAGTGCAACTATAGATGAATAAATTAAGCTCTTTCCTGAATTTTAACGAATCCACAGTGTTTCTAGCAATACAGATTAAATAGGAAACTAACATAGACATGCTTATGGTGAAAGATGTAACATGAATTAAGTAGTTAAAATGTTAGTTGTGGTAATGGCTGACTAGTGATGTTCCGGTGTGGCCCAGTCACCTCAGGTGTCATCGATAATGTCTTGACTTTGTCGTCGAAAGGAAAAAGGTACGATGTTAATATTTAAATTAATCTGTCGCAAGGCATGGTTTTTCCGACTACAACTCCCATGCACGCATTTATTTCATCACATGACCCACAGAATTTTCCAATTGAAAACCCTTAGTTTTTCTCTCGTCTTTCTTTGGAAGATAAACTCCTGGTGAGAGAACGAAAGCTGATGTAAGGTTTGTCTGTTAAAAAATCTGTCCGTCTCCATAGCTGAGTGGTCAGCGCGACTGCATGCCGCGCAAAGGGGGTCGGGTTCGATTCTCGGCTTGGTCGGTGATTTTCTCCACGCAGGGACTGGGTATTTTCTTCATTGCATCCTCATCGACACGCCAGTCCCCGAAGTGGCGTCCACTTGAACCAGGCGACCGGTCTGACGGGAGACCCTAGCCACAGGAAATCTCATTTCACTAAAAAATCTTCAGGAAAATTTGTAAGATTCCAAACACAAAGGTACAATTCAAAACGGTGGTTAAGTGGCAGCGTACAAACCGACGAAACAACGGATGTCTCAACTGGAAGTCAAATATGAATTATCGT
Organism: Schistocerca serialis cubense; assembly: GCF_023864345.2. NCBI lineage: Eukaryota > Metazoa > Arthropoda > Insecta > Orthoptera > Acrididae > Schistocerca > Schistocerca serialis. The sequence continues at coordinate 41,681,467 of NC_064645.1, read as the reverse complement.
TCTGCAGATAATGAATCAGGAGATAAGATTTTATGACTTATCCATAAACCAGAGTGCACAAGGCATAGCCACTGTTTCGTTGCAAGTGTTAAGCAGTTACAATACCGATAAAAAAGTATCGAAAATATACGGCGGCTGCAGTGCAGTGGCACGGAAAAATTTTCCATTCTATCGTGAAACAAGCGTATCCTCATGCGCTCTCTGTCCACTGCTATGCACATCAGTTGAACCCTCCTCTGTGCTTGTAAAAATTAATAGATTAAACATTTTTGTGACAAACCAGGATTTCACGCATTTTTAGCCATTACAGCAAAAAGTGAACTACTGAGGAATAGGGATTTGAACTACCAGGTTCATGTGAAACAAGGTATTTTCATTCACGCGCTATACAAACGATTATTCACTATAGACATGATCAGCATTTAATGATGCGATAGACAATGACGGGTGGGATAATTTCTTACATAGAGCAATTGGGCTAAAGGTTCTGGATGACCAGGCTTCTTTTTCTACTGCAGCTGTACAATTAGATTTCCCTCAATTACAAATATCTTATTCTACATTTTCAAAGTAAAACTGTGGACAGAAGACGGCCGTAAGCTTCAAATAGAAAACTGCATTAAGACAGGCGAAACACTTAAGATGTGAGGAAATTATTCTGAAATGCAATGTGGAAGGTAAGAGCCTTACAAATTTAGAAGTTAAAATTATTTCTAACGAAACAGAAGTGTTCAGAAATTGAGAAGGCTAGTTTTAGAAATAATTGACACGGTAGTAGTATTGGATCCCAGGACTCCCCTGAAACTATTATACACACCTTGTAAATGAGAAAAAGTTCGCAGGCCAAAAAATTTCCCTGTATGTTATGTTTAAAAACTACTTAAATTATATCCTTTATTGACAATGAAAAACTGAAATGAGAACTTGAATTTATTTACAGCAGTGAGGATAAGCGTCTAGAGCCTGAGGACCTCCTTAAATGGATTATAAGCAATCGATTAAAAATGTGTTCTCTAAATGTGTGATATTTACTGTCTTTGGTTCTTGCAATTCCAGCGACCACTGTCGTGCAAAAGAAGCATGAGTACGTTAAAAGCGTTAAGGCCTACTTTCACAACACAAATGACACCGTCAAACTTTACGATTTTGGCTGTACCGGTAGAGGGGGAACTGTGAAATCTTAAATCGGCAGGATTTCATACCTCGTGTCATCGACGTTTACACCCAGAAAAAGGACAGGAGGGTGGAACAAATTTACAAAAAAGTGTAGGCCTAACGATGCTTTACTATGTATTACATTTTATTGAATGTGTAGGTGTTTAATATATTCATGCATTTATGTACTAGTTTCTTAGTTGCATATTTCTACTAAGTCACTTTTGAGGTTTCTGTTTTACGAGATTTGTTTTTAGATTCTCCTTTTTCGCAATTCATAATTCTCAGCCTACCCTACAAAAAACGCCACTCTTCTACCACTGGAATTAAGTTTATTTCAATGCCTTTTATTTTGCTTTTTCGTTTTGTATCTCCTCAGTCAAGTATAAATCGCGTTGCAGAAAAGTGAATCATTTCAGTCGATAATTGGGGATACAACAGCACTGTATTTGAGGTTCGGTTAACTTAGCAAGTGGCTAGAAATCATTATGTAACGAGGAGCTTCTCCTCGCAGCTTCCAACTTACTGCGAATGTATTTTTCGCTAAAATGGTTTGATGTTCAATCGTCCTGATTATGAAAAGCATAGGTTCCCATCCGTTTATGTAACGAAGTAGGCGAATCTTTCCTTGCATTAGGCACTTCTGTGCCCAGATTTCTCTTGGCGTTTTTGGCCTTGTTACCAGGGTTGTACATAAACTACATAGTCTTGTACTTTGGTTTTGAAACCTCGTACATTTATTAACCATCAATCAAAATTAAGACTTATTAATGAGGGTCAATATAGCAGACACTTGTTAATTTAAAAAAATTTTAATTAAATAAAATATTTGTGTCCATATTTTCTAGATCTTAGTTCGGGACGCATTACTCTTCTCCGCCGTTAGGGCGGGGAGGGGTGGTGGTGGGGAGGTTAGGAGGAGGGGTTAGAGGCAGTGAGAAGAAACTTCCTAGAATGCGTGAACGCTTAATATCGATTAACAACTACGATAGGCTACAATTTTATTTTACTCTTGGCAGTATGAAGGATTCACAAACGCTAATTATACACTGGGATTAAATGAGAATGCACATTAATAAATTTCACAACGTGATATAACAATTAGGTGATAATATAGTAGTTTATAAAATTACATAGGTACATATTATCCGAACTTAAGGCACTTTACTTAACTGTTTTGTTAGCTGATGGGAATATATTCCCCTATCATTGGCGGGAAAAAAAACCTCTTCGATGCTTTGGCAAATCTTTGGTGACATTGATACGTTTTTCGTTCCTTGTCTGCCAATAGATGTGGGACTTAGGCCACGACACCAGCATAGATCACCAAACTGTGGCGCCATCTAACCCCCATTTGCATAAGAGTATGAAATTTTTAGTGGTGTTTCCTAGTCTCCAAATATCAGGTACATCCTCAGCCCACTGTCATCATTCGTATTTATGTTGCCGTATAATTTTTCTCTAGTCATACGGATGTACAGGTTTTGTCGGTTCAGAATTGACTCATTTTCCGTATGCTCTTTGCAGCATGAAGTGTCCCGCTCACACTTCCCACAGTTAGCCGGTTTCTTATGTCTGTTTTTATCTTATTAACCTTACTGAAAATAGCACATAGCCAGCATTTGCATGAGGTAAGCACAGTGCAGTCAGAGCAGAAAAAGCCAGCTCACAAAAATCCTTAGTTTTCAGAAGAAAATCGCAAAACATACCAGGCTCACTGATTCATTCAATCATTCAGCATACAGAGCTTGTGTCTTTGGCAGCCGCCTCCATTGATCGTCTACTTTTTTGCATGATCATCAGGTGCAATTATAAGTGGAACCACTTCAATAAGAGGCATTAGTGCTGGGAAACAGCTCCTGAAATGGTGAGAGCCCTGCTTCTGGTTTGAATACTTGTAAATTTGACCAGACAGGGTCCTCTATGTTGCATTGTTCTTCCATTTCTGTGGCAGCAACTTTGTAGAAATTTTTGCAACATGAGAAGACCCCCCGCAGGTCTGGGGGTTAGAATAGGCCCGAGGTATTCCTGTGTGTCATAGGAGGCGACTAAAAGGAGTGTCTTACATTTCGACCTTTGTGATGGTGCCTTGTAGGGTTTGACATCAGTTTTTCAAAACTTTCCTGAAGAGCTAGCCAACTGGGGAAGGGCGCCCTACATGGTGCATCATGTCCCTCAGGCATTGAGATCTTTAGCCCACTTTGCAATTGTCCCATTGCAGTCCTACCCATTCTCCATCTCTTGGGCGAGGACACCTTCCTGGGTGCGTTTCCCACCATGCACTATGCAATGTCCATTTCTGTGCCGATGATGACCATGGACTTCATTGTACCTCATATCCAGCACAGAAGCCTGTCTGTTGTGGTGGGGCCGCCATGTACCCTGTTTGTTGTAGCCCCCTAACACAGCAATCGCTCTGCTGTTGCCTGTGCCATTAACGCTATATGTATGCCAAGGAGTAGATGCCCGTCACTGTAGGGCATTGGGACTCCTGGCAATGGCCATCCTGCCAGGTGGTCGTTGCTGCAGCTGGGTGGCGCTTGTGAAGAGGACCCCTTGTCAGAGTGGGTGGCATAAAGGCAGATGACACACCATGAAGCATAGTACGTCATCCCTTGCTGGTGGTCTGCTGCCAGCAGTCTAAGTGGGCAAAGTCAAACTTCAGTGCTAAGAAATATGACCCCCAAGTCGTTCCCTTCCCTGGCCACACCATGACAGGAATGCCAGGCTAAGGATTGCAGTGAAGCTTGCTTGCGCCAGTACCTCGTATGTACGAGAGTTAATGGTGAATCTTTGATGTCCATGAAGCCTCAGTTTTTTGTGGAGCATTTGGAGGGTAATTTAGTGGAGGTGGAGGTTTGTCCAAAATGTGCTTAGGGCCAGTTTTGATAAAACAGCATCCTCTGCCCAGTCACAGGCATTACTCACTTGCAACAAGCTGGGGGATGTTTGTTACCATCATACTATTGCAGTCTGATGACGAGCTGTGCGCCAATTTAGAGTGGCGAGGTGTTTATTTCCTCCGGCGCATCCATTGGGGTCCAAGGGATAACCGGGTGGCCACTGTTGCATTCATCTTGGCTGTCGAGGGTGACCCATTGCCCAAGGAGGTCAAGGTGACGGTCTACCACTGTGACGCCAAACCATATATCCCTCATCTGATGTGATGCTCTAAGTGCTGGTAGTTCAGCCATGTCTTCCCACTGCCAGCCCACCTGTCAAGGAGTATTGGGATGGATGGATGTCCACAACCACGTGCCCCACTTCCCATCTGTGTCAACTGTGGAGAGCACCATTCACTTTGCTCGCCAGATTGCAGAATTTTACAGAGAAACAGGAACCGTGGAATATAAGACCCTGGACTGACTTTCCTACACAGAGGGTAAGAGAGCACCTACATCCTGTGGCTATGACCATGTCATATGCTGCTGCTACAAGAATAGTTGTCGCCCTATCAGTTCCTCGAACTCCTGTCGCATCTCAGAACAAAGAGACTACACCTGACACCCTGATGGTGGGAGCACTTACCTTCCTGCACCACCTACTTGAGGAGCAACCCTCCCCCCCCCCCCCAAACATCTGGGATTTCAGTCCCCACTTCTGAGCCAAGGCTTATTTGGTTCCTCTTACTAGGGAGGAGTCATTTGGGTCACTCTCCTCCCTGGTTTCTGCTATAGGGAAAGATGACACCTGTCAATGGCTGAAGAGCCCAAAAGCAGCTGGTCATAGGGCTTTGCGCTCATCCAAAGACTTGAGCCTGTGAAGTCCTCCAGCCAGGGAAACCCAAGGAACTGCGAGACAAATCCAAAAAGAAAACCCCTAAGACCAAGGAAATTGTGGTGGCACCTACAACACTACCTACAAGCTCTGTGTCTGAGGATGGAGCGGCGATTTTGGAGTCTGCTGAGGACCTAGATGTCGCCAGACCCTCAGACAAAATGGATAGACTGCTCAGGCAATAAATCGGTGGCAGCAGGTGACACTGAGGCGTAAACTACCTCACTGAATGTTGCATGCCTTCCCAGTCTCACGATGACGTCATCTTCCAGTGGAACTGTGGCAGTTTTTTCCATCGCCTGGCTGAGCTACAGTAGCTGTTACGCTTTACACCTGCTATCAGCATTGCTCTCCAGGAAACCTGGTTTCCAGCAATGTAGGCCCCTGCCCAACATGGTTATAAGGGATATTACAGGAACTATAGCGTCTATGTGTCAGGTGGTGTTCATGTTTGTCTTAAACTCTGTAGTGAAGCTGTGACCCTTCAAATCCCTCTTGAAGCTGTGGCTGTCAGAATAAGGACGATGCAGGAAATAACTGTGTGCAGTGTATATCTTCCTCCAGATGGTGCAGTACCCCTGATTGTATTAGCTGCACTGATTGATCGACTCCCCAAACCTTCCTACTTCTGGCAGATTTTAACGCCCATAACCCCTTGAGGTGACAGTGTGCTTACTGAGTCAGAGATATCGAAACATTACTGTCTCAGTTCGACCTCTACCTCATAAATACTGGGGCCGCCACACATTTCAACGTGGCTTGAGGTAGTTACTCGCCCATTGAATTATCAATTTGCAGCCCAGGACTTACCCATTTATCCACTGGTGATCACTTAACGACAGAGCGAGGTGGCGCAGTGGCTAGCACACTGGACTCGCATTTGGGAGGACGACGGTCCAATCCCACGACTGGCCATCCTGATTTAGGTTTTCCGTGATTTCCCTAAATAGCTCCAGGCAAATGCCAGGATGGTTTCTTTGAAAGGGCACTGCCGACTTCCTTCCCTGTCCTTCTGTAATCTGATGATGAGAGAACGTAACTATCTGTATGGTAGTGACCACATTCACATCTTCCTGTGACTGCCCCAGCATCAGGCATACAGACGCCGGCCCAGATGGGCTTTAAACAAGGCAGACTGGGAAAATTTAACCTCTGCTGTTACCGTTGACTCTGCCCCACATGGTAACATCGATCTGATGTTTGGGCAGGTGACTAATATTGTTTCTGCGGCAGAAAACGTGGACCCTCGCTCTTCAGAGTGCCAGAGGTGTAAGGCAGTCCATTGGTGGTAGTCAGAAGTCGCTGAAGCAGTTAAGGAGCGTCGGCGAGCTCTACAGTGGCATGAGCAGCACGCTTCCCTGGAGGACCTCATAGCCTCTACAACAGCTCTGTGCCCTCGTTCGGCAACTTACCAAATGAAGCAGGAGTGTTGGGAGAGATAAGTCTCGACCAATGGGTGCCATGTCACCTTCCCAAGTCTGTGCAAAGATCAAACGTCTTTTCAGGTACCAGATCGCAACAGATGTTGAGTGTTACCATAAATGGCGTATTATTAACCGACGCAAATGCGATTGCTGAGCATTTTGCTGAAGCCTCTGTGTCGGAGAATTACGCCCTAGCTTTTTGCACTCTCAAACGGCGGCTGGAAGAGAACGTTCTCTCGTTCACTACATGCCACAGTGAATCCTGTAACACGCCATTTACAGAGTGGGAGCTCCCCAGTGCTTTTGCACATTGCCCTGACACAGCTCCTGGGCCGGATCAGAGCCATAGCCAGATGATTAAACATCTCTTCTGACTACAGGCGACTTCTCCTCGCTATATTCAACTGAATCTGGCGCAATGGCACCTTTCCATCGCAATGGCGGGAAATCACAATCATTCCGGTGCTCAAACCGGGTAAAAACCCGCTTGATGTAGATAGCTATCGGCCCATCAGCTCACAAACGTTCTTTGTAAGCTTCTATAATGTATGGCATGTCAGTGGTTGGGTTGGGTCCTGGAGTCATGTGGTTTGCTAGCTCCAAGTCAGGGTGGCTTCTGCCAGGGTCGCTCTACCACTGATGGTATTCTGTCCATAGTCTGCCGTCCAAACAGCCTTTCCCAAACGGCAACACCTGGTTGCCGTCGTTTTCGACTTACATAAAGCGTACGACACAACCTGGCAATATCATATGCTCAGCACATTGTATGAATGGCGTCTCCGGGGCCCACTCCCAATTTTGATCCAAAACTTCCTGTCGCTCCGTACTTTCCATGTCCAAGTTGGTGCCTCTCATAGTTCTATCCATACCCAGGAGAATAGTCCCTGTATTTCTGTATTGCCTCTCTAATCTTAGTGGCCATTCTAGTCTAGCAGCAGCTGTTCGGCCCTCCGGCTCACCTTCTCTGTGTGCAGACGACTTCATTTCGTACTGCTGCTCTAGTACTACTTTTGCCGAGCGGCGCCTCCAGGCAGCCATTCACAAGGCCCACTCATGGGCTCTAGCCTGTAGATTCCGGTTAAGGGGTAAACGTCGGGTGTGGTCACAGCATTCAAAGAACGGTAATCAACACAAAAACGGAACTGTTGTTCTCTAGAAATTGATTTCTTCTTTACAATTACAACAGGTGAACAGCACGGTGGGTCTGAAGGATCTTTGTTTTATAATTCCGGCTTCTAATTGTTCTTTACCGATGTCTTCTACCAACTGTCTTTGACTGAATGGTATTTGGTAAGGTTTCTATAAGATTCAGGCTGCATTCCCTGTATGAATACGAAGCTGAATCGAGTGACAGGTAAATTTGCACGTTCTCGGAATAAATCTGCATACTCAAACAAAACAGGTGCTAAAATCTTCTGTTCATCAGCTGTCAAATGTATCTTCTCCCAAATCTTGCACTAAAGTTCAATATTAACTTCGTCTCCTCGTTGCAATTTTGCAGTACTGTTACAAAAATGTGTTTATACCTGCAACGTTTGTTACCTCATCTGGGATCTGTATTACATCACTTTTACTTACGCTCGACTCTTCAGCAACTTTCGTTCCTCCTGGCAAAAAACATCCTCATTGCTCATATTCGCTATTGTAACCAGGACTTTAGCGACATTCTTCAACCTACACTTCTAGCAACATGACAATGCATTCTATCTAGTTACTCACTCTTCTCGGATCGCTCAATTAATAACAAAGTTAGTTCCTTGCATCGGGGTAACTGAGCGTAGATGGTCTTTCCTGCTCCATTGGGAATTTGCTGAGGCTGATCAATCTGAACATGGACCCGGACTGTGAACTGATGCATCGTTTGGGTGGTCCATTCCCATGACGTCAATATTGCTGCTCCTTTGAGTGCGATCCGAAGAGCGATTTTCTGGGTGGTTGTTGCTATGGCCTAGTCTGATCTTTCTTTCTGCGACAAATATCCCTGCCTCGCTAGCGGACAAGAAATCGAATTAAAGTACACCGTCATAACGCGTTTCGTTATTTGAAACTGCTTGCACCCTTGCTGGGTATTTATCTATATTTTCACCTTCATCTTGGCCTTGGCCACGAATTAATCCTGCGTCTGTTCTACCACTCTTGCCCGTCGGTTCGAGTGGTATGTCCTTTCTGCCACCTATTCGAGCGACCACTTCCCCTGTGTCGTTCGTCTCCTGCACCACACCCCATCCCCACGTCCTTCGAGCTGGAACATACCGAAAGCTGACTGGGGACTTTACTCCTCCCTGGCGACCTTTCCGGACCACGATTTTCTCAGTTGTGACAGTCAAGTCGAATACCACACGGCTGTTATCATCCATGCTACCGAACGTTCCATTCCTCGTACTACTTCTTCACGTCGCGTTTCCGTCCCTTGGTGGAATGAGGCTTGTAGAGACGCTATCCGTGCTCGACGACGTGCTTTACGCACCTTTCACCGCCATCCTACGTTGGCGAATTGTATTGGATACCAACGACTCCGAGCGCAATGCCGTAGAGTCACAAAAGACAGCAAAAAAGCTTGTTGGGCCTCTTTCACCAGCTCCTTTAACAGTTTTACTCCCTCTTCTGTCGTCTGGGGTGGCCTGCGCCGGCTGTCGGGCATTAAGGCCCACTCCTCGGTACCTGGCCTGACTTCAGGTAATGCGGTCCTCATTGATCCTGTGGCTGTCTCCAATGCCTTTGGCCGGTTTTTCGCGGAGGTTTCAAGCTCCGCCCATTACCACCCTGCCTTCCTTCCCAGGAAAGAGGCAGAAGAGGCTCGGCGACCTTCCTTCCACTCGCTGAATCTGGAAACTTATAATGCCCCCTTTACTATGCGGGAACTCGAACGTGCACTTGCACTGTCCCGGTCCTCTGCTCTGGGGCCAGATGCCATTCACGTTCAGATGCTGGCACACCTTCCTCCGGCGGGAAAAAGCTTCCTTCTTCGTACCTACAATCGCGTCTGGACCGAAGGTCAGGTCCCCATGCGTTGGTGTGACGCTGTCGTTGTCCCTATACCCAAACCCGGGAACGATAGACACCTTCCTTCTAGTTATCGCCCCATTTCTCTTACAAGCTGTGTCTGTAAGGTGATGGAGCGCATGGTTAATGCTCGGTTAGTCTGGATTCTTGAATTTCGACGACTACTTACTAATGTCCAATGCGGCTTTCGTCGCCGCCGCTCTGCTGTTGACCACCTTGTGACCTTGTCGACATTCATCATGAACAACTTTTTGCGAAGGCGCCAAACGGTAGCTGTGTTCTTCGACTTGGAGAAGGCTTATGATACCTGTTGGAGAAGAGGTATCCTCCGCACTATGCACGGGTGGGTCCTACGCGGTCGCCTACCCCTTTTTATTGATTCCTTTTTAACGGATCGAAAGTTTAGGGTACGTGTGGTTTCCGTATTTTCCGACGTCTTCCTCCAGGAGAACGGAGTGCCTCAAGGCCCTGTCTTGAGCGTAGCCCTTTTTGCCATCGCGATCAATCCAATTATGGATTGCAGTCCACCTAATGTCTCAGGCTCTCTTTTTGTCGATGACTTCGCGATCTACTGCAGTGCCCAGAGAACATGCCTCCTGGAGCGCAGCCTTCAGCGTTGTCTAGACAGCCTCTACTCATGGAGCGTGGCAAATGGCTTCCAGTTCTCTGAAGAGAAGACAGTTTGTATCAACTTTTGGCAATATAAAGCGTTCCTTCCGCCATCCTTACATCTCGGTCCCGTTGTTCTCCCATTCATGGAAACAACTAAGTTTCTAGGGCTCACGTTGGACAGGAAAGTGTGTTGGTCTCCACATGTCTCTTATATGGCAGCCCGTTGTGCACGTTCCCTTAATGTCCTCAGAGTTCTTAGTGGTTCATCTTGGGGAGCGGATCGCACTGTCCTGCTTCGCTTGTATCGGTCCATAGTCTGATCGAAGCTGGATTATGGGAGCTTCGTCTACTCGTCCGCTCGGCCATCCCTCATATGCCGGCTCAACTCCATCCACCATCGGGGGATACGTCTTGCGACTGGAGCCTTCTACACTAGTCCTGTCGAGAGTCTTTATGCTGAAGCTGCCGGATTACCATTGACCTACCGGCGCGACGTACTGCTGTGTCGGTATGCCTGCCGGCTGTTGTCTATGCCCAACCACCCCTCTTACCAGTCCTTCACCGATTCTCTCGACTGTCAGTACGGGTTGTATGTCTCTGCCCTGCTGCTCCCCGGAGTCCACTTCCGTCGCCTGCTTCGACAATTGGATTTTGCCCTCCCTACCACCTTCAGAGAGGGTGAGAGCCCGACACCACCTTGGCTCTGGGCTCTGGTTCATATTTATCTCGACCTCAGCTCACTCCCGAAGGATGGTACTCCAGCTGCAGTGTATTGCTCACGGTTTGTCGAACTTCGTGCTCGACTTGCCGGTCACATCTTTATTTACACCGATGGCTCCAAAACTGACTATGGTGTCGGCTGTGCCTTTGTCGTTGGTGCCGCCACCTTTAAATACCGGCTCCTCGACCAATGTTCGAGCTTTATGGCCGAGCTTTTTGCTCTCCATCAGGCCATTCAGTATGCCCACCGCCACCGCCATTCATCGTATGTACTCTGCTCTGACTCACTCAGTGCTCTTCAGAGCCTTGGGGCTCCCTATCCGGTCCATCCCTCGATTCAACGGATACAGCAGTCCCTCCATTCTTTCCCTGATAACGGTTCTCCTGTCAGCTTTCTGTGGGTTCCCGGACATGTAGGAGTGCCTGGGAATGAGGCTGGGGATGCTGCAGCCAAGGCTGCAGTCCTCCTGCCTCGGCCAGCCTCCCATTGTGTCCCGTCATCTGACGTTCGTGGGGATGTATGTAAGAGGCTTGTGTCGTTGTGGTGGGATGCTTGGTCATCCCTCCAAGGAAACAAGCTCCGGGCAGTAAAACCGCCCCCAACTGCTTGGACAACCTCCTCCCGACCATCTCGGCGAGAGGAGGTCCTTCTGACCAGGTTGTGGATTGGGCAGTGCCGGTTTAGCCACCGCTACCTGCTCTCCAGTGACGCAGCCCCGCAGTGCCCTTGTGGTCAGGCATTAACAGTGCGCCATGTTTTATTGTCGTGTCCCCGTTTTAGTCAATCTCGTGTTGTCCTGTCCCTGCCATCTACTTTACCAGCTGCTCGTGTTCTTCGTTTCATTACTTTGACTGGCTTGTCCAAAGACATCTAACTCCTTCACTTAATTTATCTGCATCTTTGTAAGAATTTTGTGGGCCCCCCCTTGAGTTTTACTAGATTCTATGTGCTCTAACAATTGTGACTGGGCGCTAATGACCTCAGTAGTTGAGCACCCTTAAACTCACCAAAAAAAAAAAAAAAAAATAATCCTGCGTCAACGTCTCCATAGTTACGTAGTTTCCCTCCGTTTAACCATCGCACTTTTAATAGCGGCAGTTTCAATTTGTCCCGTTCATCTATGCCACACCTAATTGTCTGTGGTCCTGTGTCAATAAGTAGTTCGTGATAGGTGCTGTATATCGCGGGAAAAACATCGTTGTCATTTTCGGCCTGATTTTTTGCTGGAACTAACAGGAATCAGTCTCTGGCAACGGGCGGACAGTGGTGGCCCGTATATCCTCGTACTCGTTTAAACATCTCGCAGATTGTCTGTTCTTCGCATTACCTTTCTTCTTGTTGCGACAATCTCTCGAAACCTGACCCTTCATCCCGCAATGATAGCAGATTCGATTCTCTTTACAATCATTACGCTTGTGACCCAGCTTATTGCATTTGTAGCATTGTAATGCTGTGTTAAAAACTGCATTCTTGTTTCTGCATCTCATTGGGTCGTCTTAGTGCTTCAATGAAATCAACAGCTGATTCTACTGCTTCCTGAAACGTTTTACATCGTGCCAATCTAACAGCTTTGCTTACCCATAAATGAATGTGTCCAAGTCTCTCTGGTCAGCTTTGAACAACTGAATGCGATTTTCATCTTCTAACTCGTACGTTAGAGCGTTGCTGTTTCGAATTCTGTCGGCAAACTGCTCAATAGATTCGTCTCGTCGCATTCGCAGACTGCAAATCTGCTCTCTGTAAAAACTGATCGCGCTTTTACGTTTAAATCTCTGAACAACAGTCGTTCTAAACTCATTGTAATCTTCTGTTTTCAATCAAGTAGGCTCTGTGCTAATGAAATCTTGTGCTGCTCCCTGAATTCTCAATTTGGCAACCACTGGCTTACCGGAATCTGTCGATCCTAACAGGGCGGCACCTTCAAGTTTCCGAAAAAACTCCTTCACATCATCTTCGGGTTTCCCGCTAAACACTGATGCTGATGGCAATAATAAATTCTTCATTGTAGTTCTACCTGTACTGCATGAACTATCATTTGTCAAGTGTCTCGGAATGTTACCCTCGCTTCTTTCTGCTTTTAACTGCCGAATCTTCTCTTGCAGTTCATAATGTGTTTGTAGATCGACAATGTTACTCTGACTGGATTGTGACATTTCGTCGAACTTAACGCCAATGAGTCACTCAAATGTAGAATAAAAATCGATCACTGCCTTTCGTATTCTAGCCAAACTGGAGTAGACGAACCTGAGTTCAAGCGTTGGATGTCCCCGCGTAGTTGGAAGGTGTTAATGTTGCTGTTGCTGCTCCTTGAAGTTCACGTTGTGCTGCACATCTTCAGGACTATAGATTTTACATAATTATCCCCATGCTGCCACTTCTATAAGGGAGGTAGTTTGTGTTGTTGCCCAAGATGATAATTAGACGAAATAGTTGTCAGGATTTGTAAGCGGTCGGTCCTTGGGGTACAGCAATATGCGAGCACCGAGAAGGAAGTTTAAACAGTTCTATTAGTGAAGACGGATTATAAAACACGCACGCTACGCGTACACATCGTCACTGTGTCAGACATCCTAATAGTGGCTAATGCGGTCATATCGAAAGGCTCCATGCTGAGGCCGCGCTAGTTAATACCACGCGCTGTGGACAGACAGCGGCCAGTGGCGTACTCTGCGTCTCACTGCGGCCGGATGCGCGTCTACTGACCAAGCAAACTGTCAGCATTACAGATAGATCCGCTGGCGAGCACATGTTACGTACCATACGGCTGCGCACAATCCGTAGACCCTTACAGATTGACTATGAGAAGAAAGTTCAGATTTCAACAGACTGAATTTTAATCGTCGTTCATAGTATTGCCCACAAAACGCTCAACCCAAAATAACTGGTTAAAGGCTCGGTAGTCGGCGCAGAATACAGTGGCCGGTAGATTTCATATGGCAGGGCACGTGTGAAGATAGCAGTAGTGGTGGTTAAGGGCAGGCGCCGTAGGGGAAGTGCCGTTCTGATCTGAAACCTACGCCTACATACGAAGTGGGGCCCCTCCACACACTCGATAGGTGACCGTTCAATAAGATCTGTCACCTGCTTTGGTTAGTACGTAAAAATAACTTCGCCGAAAATGCAGCCTGGTTTGTTGATCGTACGTAACGTTTAGAGAAACGCCATGAGTGGCGAACATTGAGTAAAACCATCGCATTTAACTGGTTTCGATGATGAAATTAGCTACTTTAAACAGTATCATCCCTCTAACATGTTACACACATGACTGCGAGAGAATTCTGAAACAGTGGCTTAGTAAGTTCATGAAGTTACGAACTGAGGAAAAGCAAGGTCAGTAGCTTATGGAAAAACACATCCTAAGTACAAAACATGTAACGTCTCCACTAAAGTTGCACAACATCCGTAGCATTTGTCGTTTCACCAGCCCTACAAAATGACTTTCTTTCATCGAAAAGCCTGTAGTTAGTGGAACAACATGGCAATGTTTTGCATGATAATCGTAAGACAAAATTGTCATTTGCCAAAATCTCGTTTAGATATCTCAAACCGTTTATGAAATATGGGAAATGTTTTCGATATTTCACTCCGGTTTTATCACTGGCACGGCGCGATACCAAATGAGTGTGCTGCGTCAGATAAATTTCCTCAAGATTGGTGACAGACGTCCGCTCAAGTCTAAAGAAAAGTTGAGTGCTTAGGTAAGTTCCATGTGCAGTAACATAATGTAATATTCAATAAACACACAATTTTCATTGCAAACTCTTCGAATTTCGCGCAGTGTCTTGATTCCACGTAAATATGACAATAACTATGACCATTAATGGAATACTAGCATAATCAGAGATGTAGTAAAGAAGAAATTTTTTGCCGAATGTTTTCTATAAAGTCGTTTCTGAGAAAGATCGCAGGGCGTGTCTGGATTCCATCATTGCAGCGTGTTGCTGACCAGTAGAAAACGGGCGGACTACGTTGGTCTACCCCTCCGAACAAATGAGTTAACACGCCCAGTGCTTTGGACAAAAGAAATTTCTACTTATGTTTCATTCAGTTTTATTCATATTTGTATCCAATTCAACTCCTGTATTTAGTTTTTCAACTCAGCGTTAGCTATGTTCCACAGAATACACTGTTCGGATATCAGCTCCATAAGCAGTTCATCTGAGACAGAGCAGTGGTCAGCCAACATTTCTGGTGACTGTTTGAATAATTAGGTAAGAAGAATTAACTACCCTGTGGCTGCCCGTGCGCGCGAAACAAATACTGCATCCGTCGCCTAGTAATTCGCTACTGTTAGACTTCCCCCCCCCCCCCCCCCCCCCCCCTCTACCAGCCAAGCAAATGGCTGCGGTAGATTTAGAGATGGGCAAAACTTCTTCTCAGATATCGGATCAGAACTGGTCAACCACTGGAAAGAACGATTACTTCATGACGCACCACTCACAAAATAAGTGAAAGGAAGTCACATTGCCTTTTTAATTCAGGTCACTAAACCTGTATTTTTATCTGGTTTGATCCTAGTTCTAAAGAACTTACAAAGAGGAGTAATAGTTGTTACTGCCCTATTAATGGTGAGATATTAAAGCTTTAAGCATCGTCTGCTGTAAAAGTTACAAACGTTGCAAAATAATACTAAATATTTATCAAGTGATCCTTCTTATATTTTGACATTTTAATTGGAAAAAATACAGTATATAAATTAAAACTGTAATTAGTGTTTCTGATTTCATTTAGTCAGTATTACCATATGTGTATTCAAAAAGGAATTTATAAATAAAATCTGACCCTCTTTAGTCGATGTATTTCTTCTCAGTGGATATTTGTCGTGCTTTTAAAAATATTCGTTAACAGGGCACTGATCTTGCTCTGATGCATAACACTTTTGGAACAAATTGATACAGCGTCGGCCACTGTAATTTTTCTTGTTTCTCACCAGTTCACGGGATTGCTGTTTCTAGGCAAATATTCCTCCGCTAAATATTTATCAGTCTACAATTGCCACACTTTGCACATGGTGCCAGCCTTGGTTTCACCAAACTCATTCCAAGTTGCTCTGGCATTACAGTGGTAAATGGTTCAGAAATGAGCTGTGTTCTTGTTGAACAACCAACGCTTACTTTTCTGCAATAGCCTTCATGCTCAAAATCCTTGTTTGAATCAGAGGTCCAGTAACGTTGCCTGACCAATTCGTTCCCGGAGATAACGCCAAAGCACTCAGATAACCCTTTAAGGAAATCATAAACCAGTGACTAGTTCTTGAGGACATTCTCTCTGTCCTTAAGATTTCAATTGTTGTTCCATTAATCTTGGCAAGATTCTCGTTTTTGAATGTGACAGTTTTGATCTCTTTGGTCACGTTACTGAAACTTGCAGAATCAGTAAAGCCTGTTGCATAATCTCTCAGGATCTATCTTCTAAGTTTAAGATAGATTTTTGACAAAAAACAGCGAGGCAATAAACTGGTTCGCAAATTGTTAATTTTCAATTTTCGTTTCTTCACTGAATAGTCATTTAAGAGTGTAGCGTATCGTTTGGTGTTGAAACAAGTCGTACTACTACAAATGGTAGAAAAAGTAGTGCATTTTACGCTGTTTGTTGGTGAAACCAATTAAGCCACCGACTTACTTCGTTTCAACAGATGGTGCTCGTTCCTGCGCACAGCCTGTTTTCCTTAAATAGTTTACATCCAATTCCTTTGTTGTGGCACTAACAGTCACTTAATGCTCATTTTGCGGCAGTTGGTTGTACTACTACTATGGCTCCAAAAGAAGAATAGTAGTGCAGATTATGGTGGAAATAAGGTAAAGACAATCTCTGTAATTTCGAGAAGGCAGTGCTTTAGTACGAGCTATGTTCGAGGGAAAGCAATTAGAGAATCTTGCAGGTAAATGTCTTCCTTGTAACAACCGTATGAAAATATAGATATAAAAATATCAATATTACCAGAAATATCACTCTTACATTATTAATTTCCTTCCAGCTGCAGAATTCAATGGAATGCCTCAATTGACGTAATTCAACGTAATATTTTAGTGAAATTTCTTGATCTTCCTCTTTCACAAGCTGAGGAGTAATTTTTGTAAAAACTATGACATAACTCTGAATATCTATCAGTTGTTTACAATCAACAGAGATGTAAATTAGTATGTTACTACCTAGCCAGTTTTTCATGCACCGGATCTGCGGACGGCCATGTTTGCTTGTTTTAATGCCAGCAGCATGCAGTGTCACCTGGTCCAAAACACTGCTGTCATTTGCTATAAGACAAAGGCACATTCTGTGTAATGGTACTATTTAGTAGTGTAATGTTACTTAGTTAGGAGTTTCTTTATGGCAAAAATAAAAAATGTATATTATTTCAGATGTATAACAAACATGAAACACACATGATAAAGTGGCAGGGGATGTCACGGAGTGGTAATCTTATGGAACTGGAGGAAACGAAGGAGAGATTTAGGTGACAGATATCGTACTGTAGAGTGTTTCTTTACGATTGGGGTTCTAAGATGTTGTACACATTCAAATTGCCCACAAGATGCACCAGGCACCCATTTTAATCTGAAGTTTAGTGGTCATTATGGCTGGAATGAAATATGGGCTACCAGAGCCATTTGGAGGACACAAACTGCTGTCGGGTCTGCCTGGTGAATGGAAGAGGTCAGCAAGAAAGTTACTTTTTGTGGCCAGACATGAATAGTCAGGATGAGCCTACCTTCAGAAAGTATCAGACTTGGTTGTCTCGAATAATTTTGTTTGACAAGTAGTTCCTCAGGTGTGTTCCATACAAAACTACCTTTTTTCATGGTTCATTTGATTCTCTACTTGTGTGTAGTATGCTAGACTCCTGTATCATAATAAATTTCAGATACCGGAAGTATGCATACAAAATAAAGCTGGGATCACAGACATAGTTATGTAGAATTGGGAGAGACGAGGAAGTATGGTCTGTTGCCCAGTCTACATTAATGTAAATTAAAATACATATCACAAAAGGAATTGTGAATCAGGTCGTAAGTATGACATCCATGTAAGCGTATAATCAAACTGGCAGCCCAGTAATTCATCAATTCTAAAAATTTAGAACAGCCAACTAAAAGTCAGACATCAGAGAAACTGCACAACACAAATAAAAAGAAAACCTACATTTGCAAAGTGAAGATAGTTAAAAATGAGGTAGGTTAACTCCTTGGAAAACAAGAATCGGTGACATTCATCTGCAGGTTCAGTTTTCTGTGTCGGCCTAGTTAGGCACCAGGTTAAATACAGAAATGAGGAAAAGATGTGATGAATAGTTTAAACACACAGGGGCATGTACTGTAAAATGTTGGCCAGACAGAGCACCTTCAGAATATGATAAAAGTAATATGTGGACAGTACTGAAGTCAGTCTAGTTTAAGGTGCCTGTCTTGAACGCTTTCATCACACTAATGGAGGCATGCAGAATATTTTAGAGCTGTAGGTGGTAGGGAGAGGTCCAATTTTAAATAGATATATTTACTGACAAACATGACTTGCTACTCAGAGAATAGGACAAATATACTGCAGTGAAGAAATATAAGTAGGCATTAAAGTGCTATTTCGAAAACTAGCCACATAAAGAATGGCATATACATAACACACAAGATGGACATATTTTGCTCCATGTGTTTTAATGAGCTAAAATGACCCATCTTCTCACAGATGGTTGTGGGACCTTGGCTTTTCAGTACAGACGGTTTTATACGGACAACTGAGCAGTCAGCAGGTGATGTTTGAAGTGAGCATTGTATCAAAAATCTAGATGCCAGTCATTGAATACTGGCCCCTATTGTGACTGGGCCAGAGGTGGGAAAACTTGAAACACATTGGGCATGGGGCCTGAAGACAGCATAATATATCACCAAAACTGTTTCCTCAATAACAAAGCAATTCGGAAATTTAGATGGTTAAAAGGTGTTCGGTTTGACATTCTGTACATGGAGAGAAAAGTTGTTCAGAAATTGTATGGATGCCACACAGCAGTTAAGTACTGAAAGACGCATAAGGGGAATAGTATTAAGAAAGGGAGAAAAGACTGGAGCTTACTAACAATGCTACTGTCTGTACATTGAACAAAGAAGTTAAAAAAGATGAAAGGAAAACCTTGTCTGTGAATTGTCAGATGGCAAATGACTTGGAAGAGCAGTTCAACACAGTGGATAGTGTCTTCGAGAGATCATAAGATGAGCAACAGAAGTGAAATAAGTGTAATGGAATGTAGTCTAATTAAAGTGACTATAAGAGAATTACACATAATGCAATATATTGTATAATAGGATGCCATATAAATGTGGATTTCTTCCTTGATCATATTTTAGACAACTGAATGAAATGTTAGATATTCTACCTAAAAATTTACAGTGAAAGTTTTCTCTTATCAAATTTGTTGTACATGATCCAGAAGAGTTCATGAGGAATACTGATGCTTTAGCAGTCTCCTGACTGGTTTGATGTGGCCCACTGTGAACTCCTCTATCCAACTACTTCCCCTCACAGTATTACACCCAGTTATTTTCTAGACATATTCCAATCTCTGCCATTTCCTGAAATTATTACCTCTGTAACTCCCTAAAGTATGATGGAAGTTACTTGTTGGTCTCTTAATGCATGTCCCTTCTTGTCACTGTTCCTTTGGTGAAACTGTTCATTTCTTACATCAGTCCACTGAATTTTCATCATTCCTCCGTAGAACCAGAGGCCAAATACTTAAATTCTCTTTTCTGGTTTATCACAATATGTAATTGACTTTCATATAATTCTGTGTTCCAAAAGTAAAATCCCCTCCCCACCTGCTTCACCCTCTCCTCCACTAGGGTTTTTAGGACTTCAAACATTACTTTGTGTGCCTCCAGCATTACTTGATTGCAGGTCTCCCAATAATTTGTTCAACTCCTAATTTTCATTGTATCACCTGTGTGTTCTAACTCTTCTTCTGTCATGTCATCAAACAGATCCTACCCCACATAGAAGCCTTAATGTACTCTTACATGTCAGCTCATTCCTCTGACTTCAACAGTGGAATTACTTTCGCATCATTTCACTTTGCCTTCTCTGCTTTCCTGTTTTACACATAAGTGACTTACATTGATGTATTCCTGCCTCCTATTGCACATTTTTGTACTTCCTTACTTTACAAATCAATTTCAGTATTTATTCTGTAACAAGATTTTTTACAGTTACCTCATGCATACTTAAATTTTTCTCTCCAACTTACGTGACTGCCGTTTTTAGATAAATCCCTCCCTCTTCAAATGACCTGCATGTTGCAGTATTCATTACCACACTATTTATTGCTTCAGAGAACTTTAAACACACACCATTCTTCTCAGTACCCCTCTTACTTCAACACTAACAGTTATTGACTATTCTCTTAAACCTCAGTCTGCTCTTCATCATTACTAACTTGTGATATAAATCTATATCTGTTCCTGAGTACACCTTTCAATCCAATACCAGATTTTACAAAATGTCTCAAAATGATGTAATCCAGCTAGAATCTCCACATGTCCCTCAGACTTTCCCCAAATATACCTCTTCCTTTAGTAATTTTAAAATAGCATATTCATAATTAATAACAGACTTATAGAACAACTGAATTTGGTTTTACTCATCACTTCTATTCTCAAGCTCATTCTCTCAACTCTGCCATGTATTACATTGCCTGTTACAGTATTCCAGTCATTCATGATTTTTAGATTTACATCCTCATTACATACACATTTTGTCATAAAGGTTTACTCCCTCTTCATCCAATTGTGACATTCGCAGATATACCTGAAACATAACCATTAGCTTTTTGGTGTAAGTTTTGATGAGAATAATCTTATTACTTAACTGTCCACTGTAATGACCCACACATCCACACCCAAAATCTTTGTAAGCAGTTGCAGTGTGCACCGTGCAAGTCAGATGCAGTTAGAATGTAAAAAATAGAGGTTGCTGCTTGTGGATGCACACAGCCTCTCATCCATGCACTCTGCTGTCCAGCTGACACTTAAAATATAGGACGAGCCACCTCTAGCTCAGTCATGTTTACCTTGTCATGCGTGTTACCTCATTGTTATTGTGCACGTCTCTGTACATGGTATAATTTCTGTTTTAGACTTAGTTTGTTGTGTCCATCATTATATAGTGTTCTCTTGCAGGATTAGAACATTCAGTGACTCAGTCTCTACCCTACATTTCTGCTCGTGAGAAATCCATCTTACCAGAAATGATACTCTTCCTATATCATTTCACGGACTGCAACTACATCCAGAGTGAACATTAAAATTCCATCTTCAGATTTTCTAGCTTCCTTACCACATTAATTTCTACAGTTTTGTGAATCAAAGCATGGAATGTCAGTAGTCACTGGATATTCATGTCTTGCAAGTTCATTTTATCCGGGGGATCTTCAGGATTATGATTGCCTCTTCTTCTTGACTTTAGATCTTTGTCCATATTCATGGAATAAATTGTAAGAATTCGTGGCAATTGAACTATTTGACAACATATTAGATGGAAAGACATTTTCTATAACTAAAATGAATGACAGTATCTGAATAGAAGTATTGCATAATGCCTTACCACACAGATCAGTCCTCATTTCTCTTTTTTTTTTAATTTAAATGTAGGTGATAGTTATCCAATACAGCCCATATACTTTGGCTATGTAGATGATGGGTCAACATCTATTCAACACAAAAGCTTGCAACAACTTCTGATAGACATCTTCACCCAGTACTTTCCATAAAGGGTGGTTACAACCTAGCACAACTAAACTTGAAATTGCATTTCTTGATGTGTCTGACTGGCACACAGAGCCCTTGATCTCCATTTAGAGGGAGTATATCATAACATGCAACCAGAATACCTTGGGACATGACAATCCCTTTGAAGTAGCACTTAACACTTTGCTGTCCACACGTCTCTCACAAATTTATTCGCTTGGCGCCGGCAGCACTAATTCAGATTACTTGCTTGTCACCAGCGGCTTGTTGCCAGTGGCTTGTCGCCAAGCTTCAAACATATTGACTTCTGTGCACTTTAATTTTTCTGGAAATCCTCCATTTTTGCCATATTGCTCCACGAACGCGAATTTTCTTTTTGAGTCACTTCTCTGCAAGTTCTACACTGTTATAATTATGCATGTAGAGGTCAATAGTTCCATCATTGTTTTTGCCAAAGGTTGTCCAGTGCAGGAATATATCTTCAATGAAGAAATGTATCCTGTACTCAAATCACACAGCATCCGAATGAGTATGCCTTATTTGGTAATTTTTGGTGGATTGTAAACTTTAAAATTTAACTGTCCACCCCATGGTTTCATCCTTCATCAGTTGAGATGTTTTGACTTACATTAAACATTTCTTTAAACTTTTTGGAAAAATAATCAATTGCAAATTGCGCTTTGAAAAGATGGTCGGCATTATCTGGTTTATTGTGGTCAGAAAAATGTAAAAATATTTGTCTGAATGGGTTGCGGACATAGTTTTGCAAAATATTAGTGTCTATCAATGGATTTGTTGATCAGTAATCATAGATCCTTAAGTTTGGAAAATTCCCATAAGGATAGCAAGCCCAACCCATTTTATAAGTTCGGATCCCGTAATGTTGACAAATTTGGCATTTTTTAATCCTGTTTCCTTCTATTGCAATGTTGATTGTAATACTGAGTGGTTTCATTGCTAATATACTCAAACATATCTTTCCCAATATATAATTCTAAGATATCTACGACGCTCTTTGTATCCTTGGGAAATGTGTGTGGACCCGGAGATCTCTCAAATTTATTATTGGTCCTCAGTAAATCATAGTCTGTCTGTCTGGTTCATCTGAGAGCCGGTATCTGATAAAGCTGTTTCCACATGTAGCCTTTCCTCTGACAGTTTGGGATAATCCTGTGACAGACCTAGAAACATGATTGGACAGGCTGTGCGCCTAGTTCTCACATGGAGATATCACCCCTGTGGAGAGGTGATGGGGAATAGGAGTCTCAAACAGGTGATTAGAATCCTGTGGAGGTTGTGCGGGCATGGAAGACTACTTGAGGAGGGGTGGGAAGGATATCTGTTATGATGTCTCTTATTTCAGGTTACATGCTGCTATGTCAACTATTTAAACACCGTGCCTGACCAGCTCACCTCACAACACACAATGGCTGCTATGTAAGGCACAAAAATACGTGTTCACCAGTGACAGGCTCAGTTGTGATCTACTTCTTACTTCGCATGTTTTGGAAGACAGTATAAGATTACTGTGCTACAGTGCCCTCCTCCTTGACAAGACCTGGCCTCTTGGGTCATCATAGTTAGTACATCATTACACTAAAATGACTGATCCTGTTGGCTGCCACAAATGGCTCCAGTCAGCTTTTTAAGGATTACTTTCACCACCATGTTCCCTTAAACACTACTCGTATCAAGTCTTCGTTTCCTGATTCAGTTTATTGCTATGTGCAGCTCTCCCTCTGCTGCTTCCTAGTCTCTGGAAATCCAGTCCACAAGAGATCGAACATTGGTTGTATCCAGGTTTTGTCTAGTGATCCACTTCCAGTATGTGTAAACAAGAACTATAGTTAGTAGTGTCACAGTATTAACTGGTATTACATTGGTCAATGATGTTTCCCTCTGGTTCTGACTCTCCCTGTACTGACTTCCATGATGCAACAATGTCTCCATGGAGATGGGCCCAGTCTTCTGGCTAATGAATTTCTCTGTGAACTACATAAGCTCGGACCCCAAATTTCTATTTGACATAGTCAAATTAGTGGTTGGTAGCACTTCCATGTATTCCCCTGGCCAGTACAATCTGTGGGTTGTGCCTGAAATTCTGGCAGGTGGAGCAAAAATAAATACTGTTTTACATGGTGTCCTGTTCATTTATAATTTCCCGTCTTCCTTTAACATTAACTGCTCGGGATTTCTGACCCTCTCCACCTAGTCTGTTTGGGCAAACCATAATGACACCCCTGTAATACTTGTGTAACTCCTTGCTCCATATAGACAAATCTGTGCTTGTCTTCTGTAACCAATGACTATTATTCCTTTACTCCAAGAAGTTTCTTCAGCATCTCACACTTGTGAGGATACATGTGAACTGCATAATGTACCATGCATACTTACTGCTCCTGGAAAGGAAATTGAAATCTATAATTTCCCCTATTGGTCATTTCCTCTGCTGTGGCTAGGTTAAAATGAGAAGGTTAGCTGTTACGATGATGCTAATGGACAAACTCACTCTCCGGTGGTGGCTCCTTTTGCACTTGACGTTGCACCTCCCGGCATTGTCTGGTGATGGTATTTCACTTCTAGCTGGCTTATCTCACTTGTTACATAGATTCCTGTAACACACTCCCTCTCTCTCTCTCTCTCTCTCTCTCTCTCTCTCTCTCTCTCTCTCTCTCTTCCACTTCCTCTTCCTCCACCTCCTCCCCAAGCTGTCCTCCAAGGATAGTAACAACTAAATTATTAGTTCTTTATCCAATTTTCTGCTTCAGTTAGCAACATCTCAGTCAAGATTCACCATTTCTTCTGCAGTTTTGTGTAATAAACACTTCCATTCAGCTGGTGCAGTAAGAGCAGATCTTTCTGCAAACAAGAGTTTTTGTGCTGTAGCACTCACTTATTGCCTTCCTTATTCTAACCATTGTTTTATTACTTCTACTATATCATTCACTCTGTCACCCTCATCAGCTGTCCCACTGTTTCCACGTCATCCTAACAGTGACCCAACCTCTACTTATGGTATGTGGTATATTACCCAAAGCCTGAGTCAC
Organism: Schistocerca serialis cubense; assembly: GCF_023864345.2. NCBI lineage: Eukaryota > Metazoa > Arthropoda > Insecta > Orthoptera > Acrididae > Schistocerca > Schistocerca serialis. Next base: position 41,657,001 of record NC_064645.1, on the reverse strand, counting down.
CTCATCCCCCAAATCCTCCCATGTTTCCTACTACACATCCTGGAAACTCCTTCAAACATTCTGTGATGACATACCATCAGTTCAAAATTACTGAGGGCTTCTTCTAACCGTGTTACCTCATTCTATGTCTACCATGCACTAAATAACACCTGTATCACCCAGTGATAACCTCATTTTGTTGATGTGCTTGGTGAACAGTGCTCACTGTTAACATGGTCATTCATCAATGCTTCCACTGCAGTGACAAGCCATAGTCCACTTAAGACTGGATTTATCTTCTCTCCTGGCATAGCTCATCTGAGGACAGAGCTACCGACTACGCGTCTCTCATGCGAAAATCCACTGCTGCTGCACAGCAGGTAATCTTTCTTGTACCAAACATACAAAGAAAACTCCCTTACCTCCTAGGTCTCCCCATGTAGACCCACTATTCAAGTTTCACTTAAAACTTCTTGCTCGCTACTCAACACTTTTCCCACTTTTTCTGGCTCAGCCTTCCAATTCTTGGGTTAATCTAAGGACTTGTCACAAGTTTCATATGTCCACATGCAGAATTCTCATAGACAACTGCATTTTGACAGTCACTGGTGACAGTTTCACAACCTGATATTGGCCTTGACGCTGCATAAAAAGTAGTGTCTTACCATTTGCAGTGTGTGAAGTCGATAGCTTACACAAAGGCCATCCTTGTCTTGGGGTGATATTTCCCTGTGAGTCAGTGCTTCCTCTTGCTTTTACAGTGCCAGTTTATTTGCCTTAACCAATGTTTTCAATTCTTCTCTTGCCACCCTCACAAATGCCTTAACCTATTGTCTTTCCATTCTTGTTTTCCTATGTCAATAATTGAATGCATGTTATGACCATATACCACTGCACATGGCTAAAATCCAGTAGTTCTTGCTGTTTTGATTTGTACACAGACCAAGATAACTTGAACAGACATCAAAGTTGGGGTGTGTGTGTGTGTGTGTGTGTGTGTGTGTGTGTGTGTGTGTGTGTGTGTGAGATATGGTATTATAGCATGCTCCCTATTGCTTCATGCATCTTTAACATGCTCCTATTAGCTTGACAATATAGATAATTTGTCCTCAATTTCTTCCCACATTACAGCTTAAATTCCTTCTATAAATCCAAGATAGGGATGACCCCCTTGATTTGTTATTTCAGGTATATTTAAGTACCTTGTTGTTAATTACTGCTTGTACCAATGTTGCTGCCTGTTCATTTTGCACTGCAACTTTTTAGACAGGTTATGAAAAATGATTCATAATACCAAAAAATTCAACCTCTTAAATTGCTCGTCACTTTTCAATGAGTTTGTGCTTGGCTACCATCGGACCTCTGCCATTGTAGCATCTTTGCAGTTCCATGCTGCATGTCTATCCTTCCCCCCCCCCCCCCCCCCACCCGTCCCTTTGGAACATGTCAGGGGCACTTTCTGTGAATGACGTTCAGGTGCTAGAACTTCAGCAAACAGACTACAGTTTCTTCTTTCTTAATCTATCATTCTCCACTTTGGCAGTTGGGGTTTGTCTTTGTTTCCTCTTCGTCCCTGTGCAGTTCTGAAGGCCAGCCCAAGTGTTTAAAGTGTAACATGTGATGGGGTAACACGTAATTACTGTCCCCAGGTCTGCAGGTAGGGTTTGAACATACATGGTACAGGCCAGGTCCAGGGAGGGGCGGTAGCCTGAGGTGTGAACCATCGCCTAATGAGTGTGAACTGCCCTCTGAGGAAGGGTCCCTCAGCAGGAAGGAACATGCTATGCCTTTGGAGATGATGGCGGTCTTGGGGATTCTGTCACAATGAGCCAATTCCAATCTGAGTCTACTAAACGTAATGGGAATGAGGCTAAACATTCAGACTCTTGCAGCTTGCACATTGGTTCCTCATACCACATACTGGATATTCATTTCTTTGCTACAGTTAATCCATTTATAATTCAGAAAGGTGCTGACATAATTGCCAGCCCTGTGAAATCCTGCACTCATTTATGTAATGGCAGTTTGCTTTTGGAGACAAAGTGTGGTTCTCAAGCGCAACAACTGCTTGCAGCTTCATTCCTCCAAAGCTGTCAGATTAGTGTTAAGGCCCATGTAACAATGTGGTATTGACACCAGGCTGCTCGATGGTAAACATTAAGGACAAATCCAAATGTATCTTTCTGATCAGTGTGTCATTGCAGGCCACTGAATAATAAAACAGGTTGATGCAGCGTTAGTTCATACATACTCTCACTTCTGATACAGTAGTGCCTCTGTCAAAGATAGAGCAAGTTATGAAGTCATCAGTCTAACCACACATTTGAAGCCAGACGAGCTGTTACCGCTGCCACAGTAACAACCACACTCCTGTCACAACACAGCCAAATGTTACTTGTGGTAGGGATGCTCATGAGTGATTGGCTGCCTACTCCTCTCTCCTGCATAAATTGCAGTGGCGACCATGCAGCCTCATCCCAAGATGAGAAATTCATCCAGCAGATCTGAGTGAAGGCTTGCAAGTTGTTGGCTAGTTGAAAGCCCTGCATTTTACCATCTGGCGCTTGCAGTACTGTTCTTGATACGCCTTGCTCCACAAAGGACATAGCCATGCAGATATGTGACCTCAAATTCAGCACTACAGCTGTAAAATTGCCCAGTGTCACAGTAGTGTCACCTTCTCCTCTAGCTGTGTAACAAGCCACCAAATCTTTGCCTCTGGCAATGAAATCACATGCTACATAATCAGCAGGATGGAAAAGACAGAGGAAATACTCCTGTGAAGGCTTCCTACTTCCTTCAGGCTAACAAACTTCTCAGCTTTCATCTACTGAATGCAAAGCTTGCAAGAAGCCAAACAAAGGCAAACAGTCTTCTCCTTCACTGACTCACAGGTCCTCTTCAGCAGTGTCACCGAATAATACCCTCACCTGCCCAACCTCCGTTTTGCCAGTGCACACTGCTAACCATTTGGCTATGCTGAATCTCCACGCTGACTCTGATAGAATGCTGACACATGTAGCTCACATGGAACAGGACCCTACAGCGACTAGCTGCCAAGTTCCAGCCTTCGAAGACTCACTACTACAGGCGACAGAGGTGACTATCCATCATTTCTTTCAGTTTTCCCATTTCCCCACCGTGACTTCCGTTCAGTGGACTAGTCGCAGCACTAGATCCAACAAGGGGGAATTATGGCTGCTCTTCCAGTTGCAGTGTCCACTTGTTTTCTCCCTCCAGGAAACAAAATTGTCCTGCTTCAAACCTCTTGATATTCTTTCCAGTCCTCTTTGACCTTCTGCCTGGGGATGGCATTCCATCTGAGGAGTCACACTGCTCATCTGCAATGACATTCATTGTCACTCTCTCACTGAATACCAGACTGAAGCTGTTGCAGTCATCACTTCATCTTTCCTGTTTCTATTGTCCAAGTCTCTCCATCATTGGGTGTTACCAGTGCAGACGTCCTTCAGCTTATTGGGCAACTTCCTCACTTTTTGCACTTCAATGTGCACCATCCCCTTTTGAGCTCTTCTGAATAAGATATTTGTAAAAATAGCAAAACTATGGTGAAGAGCTAATAAACTTTTATTCACAACTTTTATTCGAGACTTGTTGGCTGATTTTTTAAACCTCTTTCTTGACCTTCATGCAGAAATTGATTAGTACCTTCGTCTACATGAATGGCTCTGACTGGTGCCGGGTGTCTCTTCATTGGCAAAGAATATTTCCAGCATCAGCTGTCAAAACATTGCTCAGTATTTAGAGCAGTGTTCTTTGTTGTGTATCAGGCCACATAGTGACCCAGGCTTTTCAGTTGTATTGTCTGCTGACTCTCTGCCATTCAGAGTCTGTGCTGTATGTTGTCCATCCCTTAGTGAAACAGATTGAAGAAATCTTTCACTTGCTGACCCTTTATGGAGCCACTGTGATGTATTTGTGGGTCCCTGGTCATGACATTCTGATAGGAAATGAGGCTGCTGATACTGCTGCTGAGGCAGCTGTCCTTGTACCTTGGCCTGCTAATTCTTCCATTCCCTCCGATCTTTGTGTTGCTGTCTGTCAGGAAGTGGTGTCGCCTTGGGATTAATCCAGGTCTTCCCTTCATGGAAAATGCTCCAGGGAATTAAACTTCTTAGTGGCTTGGCCAACTTCTTCTTCCTCTTAAATTAAAAAAAAAGTCCTGGAATGTACAAGTTGAGCTACAGAATTAGTCCTTCACCAGCCACAAATGACACTGTATTACTCAACAAGGAAGTTTAATAATCTTAAGCAATCTTGGCCTCAATCCCAATTGTAAAAAGTCTTACCATGCAAGTAAGAACATCATTCCGGGTAAGCACTAGTATATCAGCGAAATGAAACCAGTGCCACTCACTCAAAACAAGCCAGCACTGCTCATACACTGCAGACATTGTCCTGCTGAACTGGCCTCCATCACTTCATTCCACATTGCACTCCTTTGATTCCCATGGCACCAGCAGTACAGCTCAAGGAGGCTATAATTCACAGCTGCGCCACTTGTCCTCAAACAGATATTCCATTAGAATACTGCTGTCATCTGCAAACATAGTAAATTTGTACTCAACACCATTCACAATAGCAGGCAGATGATTATCAGAAATCAGAGGACAGACACAAGACAGAAGGCATTTCCCCCCCAAATCCTATTCCATTGATATTACTAAAAGACTAACTTCATTACATGCAGTGCCAGTTTCATATTGCTTATCTGACAGTGTCCTGGGTCAACGGAAATATTCCTTTTTAAAATGCAGTCAGTAATTACAGAATACTGAAAATGAAACTGTTGTCAGAATTTAGTCAGTAAGAGGTATGATATTTAATCAGAGGTTAAACATAGGAAGAAAATTATTAAGAAACGGTGTGCATGTCTTCAGCCAGTGCAGATAAAGATGCACAAAAAACACACACTATATTCATCCAGTGTTTCATAATGAGAGCATCATAATGAGAGCACTTAGCTGCTTCCACCAAACATTGATTATAAATTCAAACCTTTTCAAAAGTCTTAATAGCAGACATTTAAATTATCATTTGCAAAGTAACAGAAGTTAAAAGAAACTGCAGTGTGTAAAAAAAAACTCCAAATAATTTGAAGTTTAGTTATTAGAAGCAATAATAGCAATTAGAAAGCCAATAGCAAACGTTTTCCCTTAGTTTGTTTGTGGGCTTCCATAACATTTTCAAGGTTTGCTTGAGCTACAATAAATCCAGGTTTATGAAAACTACATTACGACTTCACTTTCCTTTGAATTCTGTCACATGCTTTTGAAATTAAGACTTAAAGCAACATATGTATTACATTCCTGCTTTGTGTCTTTTAGCCTTTTCACCATCCAAGGTTTTTATTGCATACTGTTGAAGCTTTAAGAATACAGAAATAATCGTAATGTGATACGACTCTCGTTCCTGTCATGCTATTAAATAGGTTATATTACAGTAACTACATGACTTGGTAGTTTGTAGACATACATACTTAGTAGAAAAATATGATATGATCTTCATGGGCAGCTACACAAGAATGTATTGCTACTCCTGTGCTTTTTAATCTCTCTCTAGGAGAGCTTACATCACAGATTTGTGGGCTTCTTATGATTTTCCTGTAAATATATTTTTGTGCACACTACTGTAATTCAGTTGCAAATTGTTTCCTTTGAAGCGAACAACTGTGCATATAGAAATATTAGACGCACTTTTAGGGTCTGAAATACTGAGTGCCTGTTAATGTTGACATACCACCTCTTGCCCTAAGCAGACTAATAAAAAGGTTGATGTATGGTTACATTACAAAGCACTTCTTGTATGTTTTGTCTGGCAATTTAATGTGATTATGTATAAGCTTAGTGGTGGCCACGTGTTTAAGATTGTTTGACACACAGATCACCATGTCTTCAAAATATTAGACCCCATAAATAAGACATAGTAATACATTTATGTTCCTTGACACGATGTAATTATATTGGACTTGACTAGCTTTAGTGAGTGAGCTGCTTATGACATGGCAGTTTTGTGTGTTTACGTAAGTTAGAGTTGGTACACTGTGTTTTTTGTTATGGCATATATACGTCAAGAATATGTGCACCCTTTTTTATTCAGTTTTCTTCAGTTTCGTTTTTTACACAATACTGGCACTGTGAGGATGGTAAATGACTGAAACCAGTTGTAATAAAGTAACCTCTCACTAATCTCACCTGTCTGAGGAAAGAATTATTAGCTCAAGAAGCCATAGTTTCCTTACTTAAACATTTCTGTTGACATCTCCACTGTTCTGATATGACTTGTTCACCCTCTATTACAGTTGTGTGATATGTATTCAAAAGTGTGTAAAATAAAATAGATTTCATGTAAGTTTACATTCTGTTAACTTGAATTAGTAGTATAAATTTGCATTTGTCAAAGTAGTTACTGAAATCAGAATTTCTGTGCTTGGAGTGTTATCCAGAAGCACCCTTCAAAACATTTTGTGTTCCAAAAATGTATCATTATTCACATTTGTAACTATTAGTCAATTAAATTTGGTCCCTTTGAAAGGAAGCATAAGTATTTCATATTGCTATTACTGAAGCTCCTACATTACTGTCGGTTCTTGCAAGCATTGTAAAATGTCTGGTACAAATATTTGCAACAATCTGAGCTTCATGAAGTTAAATTAAATGACACAATGTCATATTTTGTACTTCCAACATAGACATTACAGTATTTGGAGATTTATGAACTACAGGAAATTGTAAAGCACTGGTGTAGAAAATGTATTCTACCCTTAATGTAACATCCAGTATTTAGGTTGCATGTTCCATAATATGAAAATATTTAAAATGATATTTCTCAGTTACTAGAAACTCTTACCCAGCTAGATATCAGAGATTCTTTGTTTGTATTAAGGATGTATATTATACAGTCAGCCACAGGTTCATATATTATCAATAGACCTGTATGTAGTCTTTGTATCTTTGGCAGAAGTTAAAACAGCTAACTAGAACTTGACTCTGTATGTTGATGTTACTAGTAGATTTGTTGTGATTTGCACATGATGCAATGTTGTTCTGAAGTGCAAGGACAGAATCTTTGTAAGTTAGATTGCCTTACAGATCTTCAGCTACTTCATGCCCTTCAGTAGGTACTTCATAAGAAGTGTGCCATTATGCATACATGCCTTCATATGTAGACTGATAATCTGTATGCCACATGTGGGACATAGTATACACTATTCATATAGTTCTAACTAATGGCTGATAATGAAAATTGAAATTTGGATTGTCATTAATACATTTTTGACTTCCCTAGACGGTAGAAATTACATATTGCTCTGTGGTGGTATGTCTTTTCATAGGCACTTGACAGCAGTGTGGTAGTCTAAACTGGCCAGTAATATGATAAATGTACGGGCCAAAAAAGTTTACTTTTGTGGAATATTTGAAGACTGTGTCCTCACATATAACAAATGTAACTCAAAGTTGGTAAGCTGTAGATGAAAAAATTGTTCGCTAAGATGGTGTAGACTGTGTTAGAGCTTCTAAATGTCATTATTTAAACTTAATTTAGGGAAACCTTCACTGCCTTTGTAAGTATTATGGAAACGTGAGAGGAACTCCTAAAAATGTTGTTTACTGTGTTCTATAACCTAGATATGTAAAAATCTATGAATTTTGTCTTGGTTGAAATCAGTCGTTACCCAAACATGCATGAGCTAAAATCATGACAAAACATTTTGTTTCAAAATATTTCAATTGGTGACTCATCAGCTGTAAAGTCTCCCAGCTTTGTGCTAAACTTGCAATGTGTTACTGCTGTATGATGATTTTCTATAGATACACATTGAATATGTAATTTAGAAAGATTGTAACATTTCTATCGAATGATTTCAATTTGGTTATGATGAATATCATCTTCCATATTACCACATCAAACATATAGTATAGCTATTTTAACTATTATTCAAATGAGGAAAATCTTTCTTGTGAATAGTTTCTATTTTTAGCTAAGGAGTACCCTGCTTGTAGCAGGTAAACAGAAACCTTTCAATGTTAATTGGATGCAACATGTAAAAAGTCTCTGTAAAGTGTCTGTGTGTTGTAAAAATTAATGCTATTGAATAGCAGCACTGTTACTCTTAAAGTTAATCATTATTTTTTATGCACTGATGGGAAAAACGATGTTGCTCAACAATCCATGTAAGAAAAATCTAAATAAGTCTAACCCTTAAGGCAAGGATCTTCCTTCTGTGTATCAAATAACCTTAGACAATCTTTCAAAAGATAATCACATGTCTGTCTGCTCTGACAATGCTTGTGCTTACTTGCAGACATCTGTTTCTCTCTCCTGTCGGCCTCTCTTGGCCAACTCTTGATTTTTTCGACCCCGACGGTATTAGGTTGCGAGGCTTGAGGGTGTCATTCATTTTCTTTCTCTAATCTTACATTCCATGGGGAGGAGGGCCTCCATAGACACAGTGAAGCCAGTCCTCTGCGAACCTGTAAGAAAAATGTGGTCCTCCAAACTGAGGGTTATGTGACTGCTGGTAATCTATCCTTGCAAGAGCAAAGAGATGGTGAGAACAGAATAGACCATAATGGGTGTGTGGACAGGAGTGTTCCTACCATCATTGACCTACAATGACACTCATTTGGGAACAAAGTGGTCTGCAGTTGGGGACACTGCTCTGCATGGAAAATAAAGTAGGTGACCACATAAAATGGGAACTGTTCCAGGTCTTCGAAGAATTATCATCATAAGAAGTAATGAAGAATAATGGAAACTTGTAACCCCATGTTGGTGCAGTCACTACAAGGACAATCCTGAAGAGAAGCACAGCACTTCACCACTGCACTGAGGCAAGTGACAAAGCACAACAGAGGAGGCTGGTGTTCGAAAATACATGTGGTGATATGGACCGGTTGGATATTCCTGAGGGACAGAATGAAAGTAATGTTACTGGTGCCTAATGTGAAGAGAAGACTGAAGTGAAATTAAACATTGTGAGGGACTGTTGCTGTAATGATGAACCAATGTACTTCATCCCACAACTCACATTACACAGCCTCTCAGATGATACAAGATTCCAGAGTTGAGTCATCCCATACCTCATGGACATCTGCACTAATGGTCTTCATTTGTATTTTGGTGACCACACTAGGAGAAATATGACTGTTATTGAAGATGCTTCTGGACCTTTAACAGGAAGATATGATGTTCAGTCAGCTTGTCAAGAGATCTGAAGCACCTTCACCTGCAATCTTCCATTTGGGACAGGGACATGAACTACGTGTATGCCAACATAGTTCCACAAAAATGTTAAATTTGTGACAGAGCAGCTCTATCTGCCAACCAGCCAGAACATTTCCTCCTGTTGTGCATTTCCTTCACATTTGCTGAAATCTTTACCATAAGATCCAAGAAACCAAGGAATGGACAGTAAACAATGACTGCCTGTGTCCGCATGCTGTGGATTCTCTGATGTATAAGTGTATCAGTTGCTTGTAACACAGTCATATCTCAAAGAATATTCAGCTGAATGCAATCGTACATACCAGTGGACTGCTAATATCGTCTGGTGAGAAAATGGACAGCTTATAATAAATACAGTGAGAGATGCCAGTCTTAGTGGAAGTCCCATCCTGATGTTTCACGGACCAATCAGTGAGATGTGGTGCAACTGTGAGTGAGGGTTCTTGAAAAAGTTCAAAGAATAGTGGTACCTCTATGAGTGGCTGTTTCTAAGTTGGCCTGGCTGAGGATTTATCACGATATTTCTTGAGGGAGACAGGATAACCAGAAGAATGCAGCATGTTGTGTGGCACAAGAAACTACCACCTGTCTTCCAAGACCTGTGTAGACTTTGCAATGAACTACATTCACAAAAATACTATCCAGAATTTGTGATATGAGGTAAAAGGGTACAAAGTAACCTGTTATCATGAGGAGTAAATTGCATCCTAGTCACTGCTGTTAACCTGTCATCTGTGTAATATCAGCCACAGTTACCACTGGTGTGACGTATGTGCTATGAAATCAGTTGTGACCAGGAGCAGGACAAGAACAATTTACTAGCACAGGCAGTGTCACTGGGAAAAAATAAACCTGGGTTTAGTTTCGCTTGAGATATTCCTAACAACATATTTATGTATGTACCTTTCCTGCAGCTTCGCTGTTTTTCTCGTCAATTATATTTAACAATAAATATTGTGTACATAAATATTTGTTACTTGAGAATTACCTGCCTCTGTTCTGCACCAATAGTGCAGGACAGAAGCTGTGGAAGCCCCAACTGACATAGGTGATGAAATGTTAACACTACTGCCTGCAATGTATCAAGTAACATAACTTATGTTGTATGTAATAAGCAGATTTAAATGAATGTACCAGGTAAATGAAGTTAATTGGCATCTATAATATACAGTAATGGAAACCTACAAATATTTTACAGATATGACAAATTACTTTGATCATTAAAATTAAATGTACTGAAAGAAATCACAATGTCACTATATTTGCCATTTATTTATATAGCAAAACATGCTGTACCAGTTTGATGCTCAGCTTATGTTCAGTGCTGATAGATTGTGAAAGAGAGGTGTATTTTGCAGTAAAGAAACCACGTCAAGCTGTTAAATGTTTTATTACTATGCAGCTAGCTTTGTATGGGTATTTCACACCAAAATGAGTTCCATGCAAGCTGTGCTGCACAATTTTTATATAGGATGCTATGTTTTCCATTGTCATATTTGTGAATTAAGTGATTGGCTCAACAGATGATAGTGGAATAATAAGTTTCTTTACATTCATATTATGTTTCACAAATTATTATTGAAGTTATGTAATACCTCCTTACATCATGAAAATTCAGACACTTGTATAAACATTGTAAAGTCAAGTTTACCACTCCATTTTTAATTATTAAAATTATGTCCCAGAATTTGAACCATACCTGCTGTAAAGCACTTGTTGGTTGTGGCACTGCAGTTAAAGCTAAAAAACTGCCTAGTTGTACAAGAACTGAAGAGCAGTTGTAATTTTGTGTTAATACCAAAGTTAAATTGATGTATACCGAGAACTCTCCTGTAAAAGTCGAGAAAGACAGTTAGGCAGTTGCACCTGTTCATTAAGGATGTCTTACTGTTCAGTTGGGATGCAGTGAAGGTAATGTGAAGGAATCCTCCCCTCACCACCGCAACCGAAAGACATAATCTGTTGTTCGCTCTCACTGTTCTCCTCAGTGTGCAGGGTGTTGCACAATTCCTATTCCAGGCTTTCACAGATTGTACAGGAGACTTTGTATATTTGTCGACATTGCCACCTTACCAAAACCTCATCTACTAAACTTGTTCTACAAACGTGTGATAGGAATTGCGAAATACCCTGTTTTTGTTAGTTACCAGATTAAGAGAAAATGGTTTGCATACATTATTGCACCTAAGTAACACAGCATCTTGCATATCTAGTTTTCAAACATCTGCTACTATACAGATAGTGGAATCATGTGCAATTACTACACATAAATTTATGCATAATGTTAACATCTAATTTCCTTATTTCTTCCTATGTTGTCAATTGGGTTCAATGCAAGTATGTTGTCTATTGAAAAGCTGACATAGATGCTGATCTAATTAACCAAGCTTGGGAGCAAATTATTTGTCAGTGCAAAAATGTGCTTGCATGTCACCAGCTTTCATTCAGTCTTCCTTAATGAATATTACTATGCAGTAATATAAATATGTTGTTAATCTGTAATGCTCATAGAACTGTCTGTTGATAACATTTCTACAATGAAACCTCAAGTCTGTAAAATGTATAACATAACATAGTTCCCCATATGAATTAAATTGATTTCATTGCTTATGAATGTGAACAAAACATTTGCCATTTTTCATATTAGTATTAGCAGTCAGATAATGTTCATGAATGAAGTAAAGTATTATGTACATATTGGTTTGCAAGTGACACCCATGAGGAACAAAGTTTGTTGGTAGTTACTATGAAGTGTGCTTGCATTGTTATTTTGAATGCGGACATATTACTGCAATGATATTACCATGTTTCTGAACTGTATCTGAAAATTCTATGCCTTATACAGGTTTACAAATGTACTGGTAAATCCGTATTGTCTAAAGAATTGATCACCCATGCTTAAGAGCTGCAGACTAATCGCTCTGTAAATTAGTTCATGTGTTAGTAATTTACTTGGTGCATGTAGCCAAGAAAATGTTCAGGAAAGGTTTGATGTTAAGCATAAAGTTTGTTGGAAGTTGGTAAGTTCTCTCTCAACAACACTGGCTGGATAAAGTCAAGGTAGATGTGTGCAATCCATGCTAAGACAAGCACTCACTTTCTCCACATCCTAACAGTACTATTTGACTTATTCACTCAAACTTCTATGTTACACATCTTAAAGAGTAAATTAGGGCATTCTAAATTTCTGAATTTTGTCAATTTGGGGAAATAATCATTATGAATTTTTCATTGACTTTAGAAGTTGTGACATAAGTAATCTGCAGCTGGTAGTGGCTCTGGGCTAGTTAATTACTGACCAAATCTTAGTCACATACAGGGACATGGAAGATAAAACTGAATACCAGTAAGTGGAACAGTTTCTATACTGATTGTGGTTGCCAAATACTTGATGACATAAGAATGCAAAGTTAGAATTACAGTATTCTGGCTGCATAGTGACATAAACATAATAAATGTTCAGTTATTAATGTCCATGCATTTTCATTTGTTTTTCTTCTATGTTTTTAGTACACCAATTATTGGCTACAGATTTCCCCTCAGATGTATGTATTCATGTAAGAGGGTGTGCCCTCAACATAATGTTAAAGTACTACACAAGCACTGTAAGAATTCTCCTGTCAGAGTGAAAAAAGGTGAATATGTTCCTCTGTAAAACAATAAGAGAAAAGTGAGGAACCAACTGCTCAATCCTCATTCCTTTCTTCACAAAAATTTTGGTATGTGAACTTACGCTGTTCAGGTATCGAACATTCTAGTCTTTCACCCCCATCTCTCTACAGTTAAGTATTCATATGCCCCTATTATGTGAACAAAAATGAATCTGGCTATAGCAGATTTGGGGAAAACTGACAATATCCCCCACCCCCACACATATGCACACAACTCTTTCAGCAAAAACAGGTGAATAAGTTTTTCCTTAATTTGCTTCCATGCAGTCAAACCCAATGGACTCTATGCAGCTAAAACTTCCCTTGTCCATTGTCTCCAATCAATACTAGATGTCTCAGCAATACAGTACCATAGGTAGGATCAATGTTTTGTATAGCATGATCTTGAATGATATTAAGACACCTGGATCAAAGCAGTTAAGTTACACTGTTGGAGCATTGGTTTCCTGGATGTAATGTGGAGTCGCTCTACTTAATATGATAAGTTCTCCATGAAAAAACTCCCGATCTTTAGATTTGAAAACACATGTGCAGGAACGGTCTTACACCTTTAATGACTGCTTCACCCACATATTGACAAGATAATCCAGCCTGGCTTTGCTTATGGCATTGGATGATATTTCTGGAAATGGATTCATATTCTCATTTTCTTCCTTAAGGCACTCTCCAAATCCCCTCTAGGTTAGTGTAATTTTGGAACACCCTGTACAGGCAGGCACATGGACATGCATATGCATGCAGATTTGGGTGGTTGTCTACTCTAAACATGGTGCACAGGGTTTACAATTCTCCTCTATAGATACGCAGCTCAGCATTTTGGATCCAGTTCTCATAGACACACCAATTGCTGAAAATCATTCTGCAGCTCATGTCTGCACTGCCTGCTTGGTCTTGTAATCGGACACATCCACCAGGATTTCCCACAAGCACAGCTTTGGCCTGGCAAGTGTCTTTCCTCCTAACAATGTGCACTGCCAGCCTTAATCTCTGCATTGTCATTTTCAGCATGACATTCAGTGTTCAATCGGGTTGTACTACTCTCATTTTTTTTCTATATATCTGGGTGTTTTATTCAGGGTTTGCACCCAAAGCTGTTCATTGTATTTTTCTGTTCAAAGATCTAAAAGTTCTCTTCATCTATACATTGCAGTGCTTCAGATTCCTGTCCCATGTTAAACAGATCACTGAATTATAGGATGAAAGTTTGATCTCACTTGGCAGGCTTTCTGATATGTTTGTGTGTGAAATAAGTTTGACATCTTGAAATATGTTAATTTCTGGTTAAGCTTGTAGAAAAGTTTGACATGTTTCTACTTCAATAACAGCATTCTCCACATTAACCACAGTCTAATACAATGGTTTCTTAGCTAAATATCTTACTGTTCTGACAAGCATTTTCTCTCTACTAGATCTGCAGTGTTGCCTACATATCCCAATAACTGTGTTCTCCAATTTAACTCAACCTTTCCATCTTTAGATTTCTTAAATGACTTCCTCTGTGACAAAACTGAAGAAAACTGTGAAATAACACCATCTGTCACATTTGTGATGCTGAATTCCTTTGAAAGCTTTCCTTACATTTTAAATCAGATTCGCTCTGCTTCACACACAATTACTACTCTACCATTTTGACATCACCATAGCTGAAATAAGTTTAGGAACATCTGTTCCACTGAGTCTGCTGATGGAAGCACTGTTTTGACTGAAAGTTACTTCAGTAACGCCTCCTTTGCTTCATAAAGACATTGCCACCACATTTGAAAAGGACTAGTTGGAAGATTTGTGTTTCACTTTCAAATTCCATTATTATGGCTCTCCACTGGGATACTGTAACACTAGTACTTCCGTTGGCGACGTTCTCCTTGCTCGGTGGCAGAGACTTGGCTGATGCCTTGGGTGCTTTGGCAGCAGTAACCCAAAGCAGTAGTGCTGAAGCAGGTGCATTGTGTCCCCAGGGCTTGTCTTTGTCCTGCAGTGCAAGTGTCAAGGACATGTTCTCATGGAACGCAATGGATGCCCATGCTTCCATTGGCATGGTAGAGATGGTGTCAGGATTCATCAGACCAACAAATACTCCGCTAATGCTCCAATCTCCAGTACCAAGGGTCACATGCCCATTTGTCATAGTTGCCGATGCTGTGGTAACATTAGCAAATGCGAGGTTTGTTGGTTGTAGAGGTCCATTTCTAGGAGTGCTCAGTGCACTGTGGTCTCTCAAACTTGCACTCTTCCCAGAACTACAGACCGATTGTAGTTTTGTCACAGTTTGCCACCTGTCCTGTTTTACCAGTCTGCTCAAAAGTATCTGGACATCCGGCTGAAAATGACTTAAAAGTTTGTGGTACCTTCCATCAGCAATGCTGGAATTCATTATGGAGTTGGTCCACGCTTAGCCTTGATGACAGCTTCCACTCTTGCAGGCATACATCCAATTAGGTGCTGGAAGGATTTTTGTGGAATAGCAGCCCATTCTTCACTGAGTGCTGCACTGAGGAAAAGTATCAATGTCGATCAGTTAGGCATGGCATGAAGTCAGCGTTCCAAAACATCCCAAAGGTGTCCTATAGGATTCAGGTCAGTACTCTCTGCAGGCCCATGCATTACAGGGACGTTCATGTCATATAATCACTTCACCACAGCCAGTGCATTATGAACAGGTGCTCAATCGTGTCGAAAGATGCAGTCACCATCCCCAAATTGCTCTTAAACAGTGGGAAGCAAGAAGGTGCTTAAAACATCAATATAGGCTTCTGCTGTTATAATACCACACACAACAAGGGGTGCAAGGCCCCTACATGAGAAACACAACCACACCACACCATAACACCACCACCTCCAAGTTTTACCGTTAGCACTGCACACGCGGGCAGGTGACACTCACCGGGCATTCACCATACCCACACCCTGCTGTCGGATCACCACTTCGTGTGGAGTGAAGAATCTTAGTACACAATGTTTTTCCACTCTCCAATTGTTCAATGTTTACGCTCCTTACACCAAGTGAGGCATCGTTCGGCATTTACCAGCATGATGCGTGACATATTAGGAGCTGCTCGACCATGAAATCAGTTTTCTCACCTCCCAACTGACCGTCACAGTACTTTCAGTGGATCCTGACGCAGTTTGGAATTACTGTGTGATGGCCTGGATAAATGTCTGCCTATTACACATTATGACCCTCTTCAACTGTCGGTCTGTCAATCAACAGAGGAGGTCGGCCTGTACACTTTTGTGCTGCATGTGTTCCTTCACGTTTCCACTTCACTATCACATTGGAAACAGTGGACGTAGGAATGTTTGGGAGTGTGAAAATTACACTTACAGATGTATGACACAAGTGACACCCAATCACCTGACCATGTTCGAAGTCAGTGAGTTCCATGGAGTGCCCCAATCTGCTCTCAGATGTCTAATAGCTACTGAGGTCGCTGAAAAGGAGTACCTGGCAATAGCTGGCCGCACAATGCACCTAATATGAAAAACGTGTTTTTTTTTTTTGGGTTTCCAGTTACTTTTGATAGTGCACGTAATGAGGGTGGTTGCCAAACCCCATAATATCAGGGGTTTGGTTCCACCACAGATTGGAGAAAATTGATGGTGCGCTGGTTAGGCATGAGCATTTTGGGAACTGTGCTACTTGTTCATGGTGCAATGAGTACAGCAGTGTCTTCAGTCATACTCAGTTCATGCACATTCCCATTCTACATTTGGACAGCACGGTCACTGATTCTACATGCACTGTGCATCTGTGTGACTGTCATTTCTCACCAGGTGGTGTTGCTATCACCTGGATGCATGGCGGTAAATGTTCTGGCTGATAAATGTATATGCTCACAGGTTGCACTTTGTTGTGGCACATTTGCTAAATGCTTTTGCTGTTGCTGTTGTGGAAGGGATTCCTTCTGCTTAGGTGCAACTGTGGCAACTATTTCCACATGTCGCCTGGTTAGCTTGGTGCACAATGGCTGTAGTGTTTCTGTAAGGCATAAGTGCCCACCTGCTGGTGGTTCAGCTGCAAAGTAAATCCTACTTTCTGCATTTCTGACTGAATACAGTCTTTGTGCTACATCAGAAATGAATTAAGCTAGTTGTTCGCTAGTACAGCTCAGCTTTTTACAGAAAACATGGGAACCCACAATATGTTCTCAACATCAGTTACCCCCTCTGAAAGGGGGTACTGGTGGTCACTGTGAGCCACACATTGTTCATACAATAATGCAAATTACAGGTTTCATCTCCTCTATCATTTACCTAACCTAACCTTGTTCCTGGCTGCAGTAATTCTTAGTCTCTTTCCAGTTCACAACCTTCAAATGAACTTTTCTGTGAAACTAAAGTTCACTTTTCACCTTTTGGGCAATTAGAGCTTCAGCTAGTCCTATTATTCAGTTCTATGCTGTAAGGCCAGCTAGAAAATAAACATGCAACATAATGCAGAAAATAATGGTCTTTGGACTGCACATGGTGTTGCATAGTATAGTTCATGGCAACAATGGGAATGTGAACATTGCGAAGCAAGTAGCAAACATTGTCTGTATGCCTTTCGTGTCAAGACGAACGACAAGTGCTGCTGCCTGTGTTTTTCAAAGTAGTAAAAGCACGATACTGTCCTTTGTATGTTATATGCGTTAGTGCGGATATCAAAATATCCTTTCCGGGCTACATACCTTCCCTTTCCGCATCGTTCCCCATCCCCCATCTTTGCGCCGCCCCCCTACCCCCCCCCCCCCCCCCCCCCCCCCACCTCTGGCTCTTTCCTTCACTTTCTCCCCCTCTGGGAGTATGGTTTGTGCCTACGTCTGGAGACGGATGCTCGTAAATGTACCGCATTCTTCGCCTTCCTTGCTTGTATGTCTTCCTCCTTCCTTTGTCCTTCTCTTTACCTTAGCGCTTCTCTTTACCCTTTTCTCTGCTGCGGCGTTTGAGACCTCTCTCCTTTCCTTTCCCTTTCTTCCTCCCTGTGCATGTCTGAAGGCCGACCCACGCGTTTTTGTACGTAGCCGGTGACGGGGTAACGTGTAATTTCCAGCCCCGGGTAGACAGGTAGGACACGTACGTACCCCCTGGTAACGGCCAGGCCCAGGGAGGGGTGATTACCCGAGCTGATACCTTCCGAAAGTGCCGATTGGTCCCTACGTCCGTTTGACGGGAGGTGTGACCTGAGGTGTCAACAATCACCTAAGGTGGGAGTGCCCTCAGAGAGGGCCCCCACAAGGGAAGAGCGCGCCATCGAAGACGCCGGTAATCATGGGGATTCTTCCACAATGGTTTCCTCACCTTCCACTATGTCTGCTCACAAACGTAAGTTCACTGAGTCTCAGCCACAGTCAGTTCTTCCATCGTTGCCACAGTTCCTTGTTGTTTCTCAGTCTGACGAAGGTCACGACTTCTCCACGGTCAACCCTTTCATTATTCAGAAAGGTGTCGATGCAATTGCAGGTCCTGTAAAGTCTTGTTCCAGATTACGGAATGGCACCTTGTTGTTAGAAACAGTCAGTGCCCTCCAGGCACAAAAATTGCTGCATACTTCACTGCTCCACACCTTCTCTGTCCGCGTTGAAGCGCACCGCACTTTAAATGCCTCGCATGGAGTCGTTTATACACGCTCCCTCGATGGATTGTGTGACGAAGAAATTCAGCACTACCTGTCTGACCAGGGCGTAACGGCTGTTCAGAGAGTTACGAAAAGGGTTGACACGAACATCATTCCTACCCGCACTGTCTTCTTGACATTTGACAAAGTTCAACTCCCACTGATAATCAAAGCAGGCTATGAGATAATTTCCGTTCGCCCTTACGTCCCAAACCCTACGCGTTGCTATCGGTGTCAGCAGTTCAATCACACCAGCCAGTCCTGTTCCAATCCGGCCAAATGTGTTACGTCTGGCAAGGATGCCCATGAGGGTGCTTGTCCACCTCCATCCCCTCGCTGCATCAACTGTATGGGTGACCACGCCGCTTCCTCTCGAGATTGCCCCGTTTTTAAGGACGAAAAGCTCATCCAGGAAATAAGAGTGAAGGAAAAGGTGTCGACCTTTGCTGCTCGAAAATTATTCGCCAGTCGACAGCCCACCATGCCTCAGAAAGGAAAATACAGCACTGTCCTTGCTTCTCCTCAGCCAACAAAGGAGGCAGCCACGCAGACTTGCGACCTCACCTTTAGTACCACGGTCGTCAGATCGGCCAGCGCAAAGATCGCCCGTTCAACCTCACCTCTTTCGCCTGCCCACTCTATGGCTCACCTTTCGTCGGGTTCTGCTAAATCTGAAGCCCAAAAGTCAGACGCAAAGTCTTCGAAAAAAGAGCATACTCGTGAAGAGGTTTTACGTACCGCAACTTCACAACCATTGGTTCCTCCTTCATCTAAACATCATACTTCCAAGAAGGCTACAAAGAAACACAGTTCCTCTCCTTCTCCGCCAAGGCGAGTCCCATCTACAGCACCACCTGGCGGAAATCGCCCTCGGCCGTCTTCTGTGTCGCCGAGGCGCACTGCTGGTGGCCGGTTAACCGGCCGATCGTTGGTGGCAGGAGCTGCTCCTGACCAACCTATGGATCAGGATCTTCTGCCTTCGACTGAATGCCATTCCATGCTGTTGGTCGCAAGCTCTGAGCAGTCATTGAGTTGACAGCACCCTTGGTCACGTTCCTCCATTTTCTGTTCACCCTATGTCCATTATCCACTGGAATATCCGCGGCATTCGATCCAATCGGGATGAGTTGTCGATCCTCTTACGATCCTACTCGCCGGTCATCTTAAGTCTTCAGGAAACAAAGCTGCGTCCCCATGACCGCTTTGTTCTCCCTCATTTTCAGTCCATCCAAGTAGACCTCCCCTCTGTTGAAGGCACTCCAGCCCATGGAGGACTTATGATTCTTCTCCATGATACTCTCCATTATCACCCAATCCCCTTAAACAGTTCCTTCCAAGCTGTCGCCATCCGTCTTTCCCTTTCTCGATACACGTTCTCTCTTTGTACGGTACACATTCCATCGTCCACACCAATGGCACGAGCTGATCTCCTTCATCTTCTTGATCAGCTTCCACCCCCCTATTTGCTGGTTGGGGACTACAATGCCCACCACCTGCTTTGGGGATCTCCACAACCCTGTCCACGTGGCTCACTATTGCTACACGTCTTCCACCAAGCGGATCTAGTTTGCCTCAACACTGGGGTCCCCACATTTTTGTCTGCCTCCACGACAAATTTATCTCATTTGGACCTTGCGGTTGGTACTGTTCTGCTTGCTCGGCGCTTCGAATGGTTCGCCCTTGATCATACACGCTCGAGTGACCACTTTCCATGTGTTCTTAGACTGCAGCCTCAAATGCCATATACGCGCTCGCGACGCTGGAAGTTTGCCCAAGCCGATTGGACACTTTTTTCGTCTCTAGCGACATTCGATGACCGTCGCTTTCCCAGCGTCGACGATGAGGTCACACATTACCGACGTTATTCTTACAGCTGCGGAACGTTCAATACCACGCACCTCCGAATTGCCCCGGCGCCCCACAGTTCCTATGTGGAACGAGGCATGCCATGACGCAATACGTGAGCGGCAACGTGCTCTTCGCATTTTCCGCCACCATCCAACTTTGGCCAACTGTATCCGATATAAGCAGCTTCGTGCGCGATGCCGTTGCGTCATCCGCGATAGCAAGAAGGCAAGC
Source organism: Schistocerca serialis cubense (assembly GCF_023864345.2). Lineage (NCBI taxonomy): Eukaryota > Metazoa > Arthropoda > Insecta > Orthoptera > Acrididae > Schistocerca > Schistocerca serialis. The sequence goes on along the minus strand of NC_064645.1, from coordinate 41,636,430 downwards.
TGGAAATTCTTTATTAGCTCATTTAACACCTTCACTCCCTCCTCGGAAGTTTGGAGTCGGCTTCGACGGTTCTCAGGCGCGCCTAGTTTCTCCCCGGTCTCTGGGCTCACTGTCGCGCATGACACCTTAGTGGACCCCGTCGCAATTTCTAACTCATTGGGTCAGCACTTTGCTGAGATTTCGAGCTCTTCAAATTACCCGCCAGCGTTTCTCCCGAAGAAACGTGCAGCGGAAGTGCGACATCTTGCTTTCTCCTCTCAAAATCACGAAAGCTACAATACTGTTTTCTCCATGCGCGAACTCCAACATGCACTCTCTTCTTCTCGCTCCTCCGCCCCAGGACCGGATTGTATCCATGTCCAAATGTTGCTGCATTTATCAACCCATAGTCTGCGTTACCTCCTTCGCCTTTATAATCGAATTTGGACCGACGGTACCTTTCCCAGACGATGGCGGGAAGCTATTGTCGTTCCCGTTCCGAAACCTGGAAAGGACAAACATCTCCCCTCTAGCTATCGCCCCATTTCTCTCACGAGTAGTGTCTGTAAGGTTTTGGAGCGTATGGTGAATTACCGTTTAGCTTGGTGGCTGGAATCCCGCAGTCTTTTAACTCCTGCCCAATGCGGCTTCCGAAAGCATCGTTCTGCAGTTGACCATCTTGTTGCTCTCTCCACTTATATCATGAACAATTTTCTCCGGAAACGCAAAACGGTAGCAATATTTTTTGATCTGGGAGAGCATACGATACCTGTTGGAGGACAGGCATCCTCCGCACACTGTTCTCTTGGGGCTTTCGAGGCCGGCTGCCCCTTTTTCTTCGCGAATATATGGCAGAGCGCACATTTAGGGTGCCGGTGAACACTACTCTCTCCCGTACTTTCTCCCAAGAAAACGGGGTACCCCAGGGCTCCGTGCTGACTGTTGTACTGTTTGCCATCGCCATAAATCCAATTATGGATTGTCTTCTTCCTGCTGTCTTGGGCACCCTCTTTGTGGACGATTTTGCGATCTACTACAGCTCTCAACGGACCAGCCTTCTTGAAAGACGTCTTCAAGGATGTCTCGATCGCCTCCACTTGTGGAGCATCGAAACCGGCTTTCGTATCTCACCCAGTAAGACCGTTTGTGTTCATTTTTGGCGACGTAAGGAGTTTCTTCCGCCCTCCTTACATCTAGGTCCTGTCAACCTTCCGTTTTCCGAGGTCGCTAAGTTCTTGGGTCTTATGTTCGACAGAAAACTGTGCTGGTCCTCCCATGTTTCCTATCTTTCGGCTCGCTGTCTGCGTTCCCTTAACACCATTCGTGTCTTGAATGGTACCTCCTGGGGAGCGGACTGAGTGGTCCTTCTCCACCTCTATCACGCCTTAGTGCGCTCGAAATTGGATTATGGAAGCATAGTCTACTCCTCTGCTCGGCTGTCTATTCTTCGGCGTCTCGACTCTATCCACCACCGTGGATTACGTTTAGTGTCTGGAACTTTTTACACCAGCCCTGTGGAAAGCCTTTACGCTGAGACTGCTGAACCTCCACTGTCCAATCGGCGGGCAGTCCTTCTGAGTCGTTATGCTAGCCATCTGTCTTCCATGCCTGCTAATCCAGCCCATGACCTTTTTTCGACGCCTCCTTTGATGTAGGCTATGCAGGCCGCTCCTCCTCCCTACTACCCCCGGGAGTCCGCTTCTGTCAACTGCTCCATTCTCTTTCCTTCCGCTTTCCCAAAACCTTCTTGACAACTTGGGGTACAGCACCGCCTTGGCTCCGTCCCCGGATCTACTTGCTCCGTGACCTTTGTCAATTTCCCAAGGATGGTACCCCTACACTTGTTTACCGTCGGGCATTTGCTGCTCTGTGTGCACAAATGATGGACGCCACATTTATTTACACCGACGGCTCGAAAACATCGTTAGGTGTAGGGAGTGCCTATATTGTTGGCGACACCCCAAATCACTTTCGGCTTCCCGACCAGTGTACGGTCAATACTGCGGAGCTTTACGCTGTTCTCCAGGCTGTCCACTACATCCGCCGCCATCAGCGGATACAGTACGTAATCTGCTCAGATTCTCTCAGCTCTCTCCTAAGTCTCCAAGCTCTTTACCCTGTGAACCCTCTGGTCCACCGGATTCAGGACTGTCTGCGCTTGCTCCACCTGGGAGGCGTCTCGGTGGCGTTCCTCTGGCTCCCGGGACACGCTGGTATCTGTGGGAATGAGGCGGCCGATATAGCGGCCAAGGCTGCAGTCTCTCTTCCTCGGCCAGCTATTCAGTCGCCTCCCTTCACCGATCTACGGAGCGGTTTATGTCACCAAGTTGCTCATTTATGGCATGCGCATTGGTCAACACTTCCCCATAATAAATTGCGGGAAGTGAAAGCCCTTCCTTGCACTTGGACCTCTTCCTCCCGACGCGTCGTCGGGAGGAGGTAATTTTAGCTAGACTCCGGATAGGGCACTGTCTTTTTAGCCATCGACATATTTTAAGCGGTGATCCTCCCCCACTCTGTCCTCACTGCTCTCAGCTGTGGACGGTAAGACACCTTTTAATTGAATGCCCCTATTTTAATCCGTTACGCTCCCGTCTACAGCTATCGCCTGATCTATCGTCTATTTTAGCAGATGACACACGCTCAGCCGACCGCGTTCTCCAGTTTATTACTGACAGTGAAATGACGTCAGTCATTTGAAGCTTTTTTTGGGGACAACCAACCCCTTTCTGTAGTGGATTTTTAAGCATTCCTTCTGCTTTTAGTTTCTCAAATTTTATGACTTTGTTCCCGTTGCTGCTGGTTTTAAATTTCGGTTTTTTACTGTTTCCTAAGTCACGGGCTGGGCGCTAATGACCATAGAACTTTTGCGCCCTAAAACCAAACAAACAAAAAAAAACACAGCATTCCAGCTCGCTCTGTTATCACGTCCAGCATTTCTATTTTCGCCAGCCTCTGATATAGCTGCATTTTTGTGGTGCCAGTGCAGGCCGTCAGGGGTGAGCCTGTTGTACCAACTGCTCCTCCGCCTGCTCCTCGGGCGACATGTCTGTGTTAAGTATTTCTCAATATTTGTTTGTTACAGTGGACTACAATACTGCATAGCCTAAAAGGAGTACCTGTAACTACTATTAACAGCAGTTTGAAGCAGTAAAAATATGATAAAATGACCTACCCCACACAATTTGTGACTGACAAACTAATACGTAGAGGCTTTTTTACAGCACATCTCTAAATGTGATCAATAAAGCTTTGTTGGCTCGTCGCCCCTTAAGTAGAAATCTTCACACAAGCTTGCAGAGTCTCCTGACCCATCCTATTCCTTAATTTTGTCATCACAATGTTTATTGTACTAAATGACCTTTCCACATGGCAAGTCGAAACTGGAATGCACAGTACGCATTCAGTGAGTGTCCATAGTGCTTCGTAGCCAATGTCAGCTCTCAGAATGAAAGAAGCAACATGAGAAGATGTATCGTCTAATAACAGTGGCGATGTTCATAAGCACCAAAATCAAGCACAGTTCTTTACAATCGTTATCACTAAAATCCAGAAATTCTTTAAAACTTTCAAAATATGCTCTTAGTTCTATCACTTTTACTGCCTTCTCATAAAGCCATTGCTCAATTTAATCATTCATACTTTCAACAAATTTTCTTGCAGTTTTTGTGGCTTGAATCTGCTCCTCTACATTCATGAATAGCACACCTTTAACTTCTGTTGCATCCTCCTGCAGTTTCTTTATTTCATTAAGAATTTCATTTTCTGCACTATGTCCATTGCAGTCACGAAGACAGTCAATGTGTCTTAAATGTTCCAGAAACAAGTAGAGGGATTCGCTAAATTGTAAGTGACTGTCTCTGCAAAACTTTACGGGAGTTTGAGACTGCATTTAACGTATTGTCTAAAATCATTAAACCCAGAATGAAATTGGAATTCATCATTTCTAACAAGATTCATCCAGCTAAGCTTGTTAAATCTGTGCCATCCTTGAGTATATGTTCACATGCCATTATAATGGACTTGTAGGTTAGGAAAATAGCAGGAACTATGTGATAGGTCCTAACCATTGGATGTCAACAGCTTTGGGTATTTTTAAAACAGTTTGCTCTAAAGCACACTGAATTTCATGCAAAACATTTTCTCATTTGGAAGAACCATGAAAATGTTTGTGTCTTGAATAACATGTAATGTGTGTTTTATAATGGGGTGTTTATTCCTAGAGTTAGTGGCAGCAATTGATAAAACATGTGCTCTACAGTGAATGTATCGCAGCTTATGGCCCTTACTCTCTGACAATCGAGCGCGGACTCCTGAGATAGAAGCACTAAAATTACGAGCACCATTGAAAGAACAATATGATGATCTGTCATAAGAGTGTTTTTTCTTTAGTTCTGTATCAATTGCTGTAAATATGGATTGAGATGAAGTGCTTTTCAACTCGGAGACATAAAAATCTTTCCTTCAATTCAAACGATGGAGATGGTGCAACATATGGAACTACTAAAGACAGTTGACTTCCGTTGGATATATTTGTAGATTTGTCTGCCATTAATGAAAAATACTTCTCTTGGAGAAGTGTTTCATCTCGAAAGTCTAAAGACTCTCCCAAAGAAGTCAACAATTCTGATGCAGTATACGTACTAAGATACGTGGACCTTTCGCTCTAAAATTTTAACCATTTTTCAAGGTTAATGTCGCTTCTTAGTACTACCTTACTAATTAGAGGTTCATATTTTGTTGTATGGGGTATTTCTTCCTTAGTAAGGAAGTACAGACTTTGAATTAGCGATGATAATGCTTGGCAGTTTAAAGCATTTTCATTTTGTTTGAATATCTTTGTATCAATTGGAGCGTTTAATCCCTGTAATCTAATTTTTTTTCAAGTGCAACGGCTCTTGAATGTTTTTCTGACTTTGTGTGATATTCTAGTTTTCCCATGCTTCCAGTAGATTTTCTAAATTTATTGAGAGGTACAGAAATGAACACTCCTCCTGTTTTCTGTAGGGCTTCGATATCGCTTTTTAAATGCATTTCACACAGTTTGCAGAAAGCCCCACCCTGCTCATGATCAAAATGTAACCAATTGCACTTACACTCCCATTTTTGCTGATACTTAATTTCACATTCAATACTTGGTTTAGAATTGCAATTTATGGATGGGCCAGAAATAGCACATTTAACATTTGAAAACTGTGGAAAGGAAACTGATGACTTGGTAGACCTATGCAGTTCGTCACAATCACTAGCAGTTCTTTCAGTAGTCACTCATCCGTCTTTTGCAATACACTGTCTTTATTAGAAAAGGAAGAGATTAAAGTTTGTTTTTTCGACATTGTTTCGGCACGAACACTTCTTTTCTTGTTATAAACTGTCGAAGACTGCACATAGTATACTACATAATCACATCACACTTCCATAGTAACTTGTCTACTGACTTACAACAGTTTAAACAATGCATTGAGTTTTTATACAACAATGAAAGCTTGGGTTATACTCGTAGAGCAGCATTGCCAAACATTCCACTCATGGAATAAAACAGGATTCTGTCTGCTACATTAAGTAACCTTCAAAATAAGCAAGGTGGTGCACTGAAATAGCAGTGTTCTCAGTGTTCCATAACAGCCATATTCTACTCAACTAAAATGATAAAACAATCCCCCCCTTTTTCCCATGTTTTGCTGAAATAACAACGATTTGTTTAAAGACAAAATTGTCATAAATACTAAAAATCAGATAATGTGACTCATTTGCGGAGTGTCTGCTATGCTTACCATAATCACGGTCCCTGGGGAGCACACAGACTATAATTAATTTCGTCAGCTGCTTTACCCACATTTGCTTTTTGTCCAACTCATTAATTTGTGAACAGCATGCTTAACAGAGCATTCCCTTCCTGTAAATTTCCACATTCCACATGTATGTAATTTCAGCCAGCCTCTGGCTGATTCTGTTGGTGCTGGTGAGGGCAGTCATGGGTGCCCCTGTGGTTCCCACCACTTAGCAGCATAAAAAACAGCTACTTGCCCTGGCTGGCAGATATTCTTGGAACTGGAAGTACAAGCAAAGACAAATATGTGGTAACTATTTGTCAATATTCATTTGTGTTACACTGCACTACAATACTGCATACCCTAAAAGGAGTACTGGTAACTACACTGTTGACCATTAAAATTGCTACAACACGAAGATGACGTGCTACAGACATGAAATTTAACAGACAGAAAGAAGATGCTGTCATATGCAAATGATTAGCTTGTCAGGGCATTCACACAAGGTTGGAGCCGGTGGCGACACAATGTGCTGACATGAGGAACATTTCCAACCGATTTCTCATACACAAACAGCAGTTGACAGGCGTTGCCTGGTGAAACGTTGTTGTGATGCCTTGTGTAATGAGGAAAAATGCGTACCATCACGTTTCAGACTTTGATAAAGGTCGGATTGTAGCCTATCGCGATTGTGGTTTATCGTATCGCGACATTGCTGCTCGCGTTGGTGGAGATTCTATTACTGTTAGCAGCATATGGAATCGGTGGGTTCAGGAGGGTAATACGGAATGCCGTGGTGGATCCCAACGGACTCATATCACTAGCAGTCGAGATGACAGGCATCCTATTCGCATGGCTGTAGTGGATCATGCAGCCACGTCTCGATCCCTGAGCCAACAGGTGGGGAAGTTTGCAAGACAACAACCATCTGCACGAACAGTTTGATGTTTCCAGTGACCAGCTCGGTGACCATGGCTGTGGTTACCGTTGACGCTGCATCACAGACAGGAGGGCCCGCGATGGTGTACTCAACGACAAACCTGGGTGCACGAATGGCAGAACGTTATTTTTTTTGGATGAATCCAGGTTCTGTTTACAGCATCATGATGGTCGCATCTGTGATTGGCGACATCACTGTGAGCGCACATAGCGTGTATTCATCATCGCCATACTGGCGTATCACCAGGCGTGATGGTATGGGGTGCCATTGGTTACACGTCTCGGTCACCTCTTGTTCACATTGATGGCACTTTGAAAAGTGGATGTTACATTTCAGATATGTCACAACCTGTGGCTCTACCCTTCGTATGACCCCTGCGAAACCCTACGTTTCAGCAGGATAATGCACGATTGCATGTTGCAGGTCCTGTACGGGCCTTTCTTGGTACAGAAAATGTTTGACTGCTGCCTTTGCCAGCACATTCTCCAGATCTCTCACCAATTGTAAATGTCTGGTCAATGGTGGCCAACCAACTGGCTCATCACAATACGCCAGTCACTACTCTCGATGAACTGTGGTATCGTGTTGAAGCTGCATGGGCTGCTGTACCTGTACACGCCATCCAAGCTCCGTTGGACTCAATGCCCAGGCATATCAAGGCCGTTATTACCGCCTGAGGTGGTTGTTCTGGGTACTTATTTCTCAGGATCTATGCACCCAAATTGAGTGAAAATGTAATCACATGTCAGTTCTAGTATAATATATTTTTCCAATGAATACCCGTTTACCATCTGCGTTTCTTCTTGGTGTAGCAATTTTAATGGCCAGTAGTGTACTATTATCAGCCATATTTGAGACAGTCTTTTTGTTGTGCCTATCTGCCACTCAGAATCTCCGCTACATGGTGAGTAGCAACTTTCCTTTCCACAATATAGTTAAAACACAGTAGCATGTAGTAGTATGCTCAATGAATGATACTCCCCTGCGAGTCCGGGGTAAGACTAGGCCTGAGGTATTCCTGCCTGTTGTAAGAGGTGACTAAAAGAAGTCCCTCCCCCTCAAAAGGGTAGTTTGTTCCTGCATCTGGAGACAGACGATTCAACGACTTACATTTGTGGTCATCTTGGTTTTTCGATTATTCTGGTTTCTTCCTTCCTCTGTTTCCTTCCTTTGTCCTTCTCCTTCTCTCACTGTCTTCCTTAGTTTTTACCTTGCCTTGTTCCCCTCTCCTCCCTATGTCCCCCCTGCGGGTTTGGGGGTAAGAATAGGCCTGCGGTATTCCTGCTTGTCGTAAGAGGCGACTAAAAGGAGTCTCAAACGTTTTGGCCTTAATGTGATGGTCCCCATTCGGGTTTGACCTCCATTTTTCCAAATTCCACAGAAGTACGAGCCTTTTGGGGAAGGACACCTTACGTGGTGCACCATCAGTCCTCTGTGCCCTACGACCTTGGCACTCTTGATCGTTTTGGCGTCGTACCTGCACCCTCTATCCCTCATTTTGAGCATAGACACCTGATGTATTGTGTAAGTACCGCCCTTAGTGCGTCACCACCAGCACCCACGATCACTATGGACTACCCATGGCACCCAAAATCCAGCACGGTAGCCAGCCCGTTGTGGTGGGGTTGTCATGTACCCTCTAGGTTGTAGCCCCCTGACAACACAGGGATCGTACTGCCGATGCCTGAGCTGACTCCTCCCCACGTAAGCCAAGGAGTAGATGCTCGTCTCTCTGGGGCATCAGGACTCCCGGCAACGGCCATCCTGCCAGGTGGCCTTTGCTGTGGCTGGGTGGCGCCCGTGGGGAGAGCCCCTGGTCAGAGTGGGTGGCATCGGGGCGGATGCCCCGCAATGAAGCGGGTGAAATCTCAATCTGGTGGTCGCCCGACCACCAATGTCTCTAAGCGTGGTAAGGTGGAATTTAATGCTGTGACATATAACCCGAAGTCGTTCCTTCCCCTAGCCACACCATGGGAGGAACGTAGGGCTGCAGACAGACAGGAGCCGTATTCGCCACGATACCTTGTATGCAGCAGAACTGATGGGGATTCGTTTTTGGGGACTAAGCCTCTTTTCTTCGTGCACAATCTCGAAGATAAGTTTGGGGAAGTGGCATCTCTTTCCAAAATGAGGAGCGGGGCCATTTTGATACAAGCAGCTTCATCTGCGCAGTCCCGGGCATTACTCGCCTGTGAGAAGCTCGGTGACATCCCCGTTACTGTCACTCCCCATAAGTCGTTAAATTTGGTCCAGGGGATTATTTTTCATAAAGATCTTCTGCTACAGTCTGATGACGAGCTACGTGAGAACCTGGCACGACGAGGTGTCCACTTTGTCCGTCGTGTCTTTAGGGGGCCCAAGGATAATAGGGTCGCTACCAGTGCTTTCATCCTGGCCTTTGAGGGTGACTGCTTGCGTGAGAAAGTCAAGGTCATGATATACCGGTGCGATGTCAAGCCCTATGTCCCACCCCCTATGCGATGCTTCCAGTGCTGGAAATTAGGACACATGTCCTCCAGGTGCACTTCCAGCCCCGCGTGTCGTGATTGTGGACGACCTTCGCATCCTAATGCTCCATGTGCTCCGCCTCCCACCTGCGTTAACAGTGGGGAGCATCATTCTCCCTGCTCACCAGACTGTACGGTCTATCAACGAGAACGGAAGATAGAAGAAATTAAGACCTTGGACCGTTTAAGTTACCAAGAGGCAAAGAAGAAATTAGAATGACTCAACCCCACACCTATGTTGAGGAGTTACGCTACCGTCACACTGCCGCCACCAGCTCCTGCACAGACTCCCTTCTCTGTTGGCCAACAGAGAAATCAAGTAACGTCTGCCCCACCGCTGGGACAGGCCGCTCTCTCTTCCACTGCTCCCAAAACACCGAGTTTGGGAGCAGTGCGCCCCAAGCAACCGGGGACGTTCGTCCCCACCTCTCAGCCGGAGCGGCGACAGCCCTCTCCGGCTCCTCAGCCGGGGAAGCGACAGCTCCCTCCGGCTGCTCAGCCGGAGACGCAACAGCCTCCTCTGGCCTCACTTGTTCGGAAGGGATCCCTTGGGGGCGTCCCTTCCACAGACTTCCCCAGTGTCTCACAAGACACTAGCCAGTGCCTGAAAAAGCCACCAGCTGCTGGTCGAAGGGCTTCACGCTCTTCCTCTGTTCCTGACAATGCGTCAGGACAGCCGTCCCAGCATGCCAACCCTCCTCCCAAAGACAAGAGAGAGAAGAGGAAGCTCTCCAACAAGGGTAAGGACCCAGTGGTTCCCGCACCAACGCTCCCTGTCAGCTCAGCCTATGAGTACGAGGTCGAGCTCTTTGCATCCCCTGATGACCTGGATCTCGCCGTCTCCTCAGAAACGATGGCTGTAGTGACGTCCGTCGCTCAGTCGGTGGCAGCATGTGACCCTGCAAAGTAATTTGTCATTTAAGTGCCTCAATGCCCCTACAGGACACGCTTTGTACAATCCTCCAGTGGAATTGTGGCGGTTATTTTAGCCATCTCCCTGAGCTACGACAGCTTCTAAGCCTGACACCTGCGTTCTGCATTGCCCTCCAGGAAACCTGGTTCCCGGCAATGCGGACTCCTGTCCTTCGGGGATACAGGGGTTATTACTGCAACCATAGCACTTACAATTGTGTGTCAGGTGGAGCCTGCGTGTATGTCCTTACCTCTGTATATAGTGCTCCTGTGCCCCTTCAAACATCATTGGAAGCTGTGGCTGTACGTGTAAGGACTACCCAGGACATAACCGTCTGCAGTGTCTATCTCCCTCCAGGTGGTACAGTCTCCCTGACCGACTTGGCTGCCCTTGTCGCCCAACTCCCCGCGCCTTTTCGTCTCCTTGGGGATTTTAACGCCCACAATCCCCTGTGGGGTGGAACGAAGGTTACTGGCCGAGGCAGAGAGGTCGAGAATCTCATCTCCCAACTCGACCTCTGCCTCTTAAACACTGGCGCCGCCACACATTTCAGTGTGGCGCATGGGACGTTCTCGGCCATAGATCTGTCATTGTGCACCCCAGGGCTTGTACCATCTGTCCACTGGAGAGTCCATGCCGACTTGTGTGGTAGTGACCATTTTCCCATCTTCCTTTCACTACCCCAGCGTCGCTCCCATGAACGCTTGCCTAGATGGGCATTTAGCAAGGCAAACTGGGAAATGTTCTCTGCTGCCACTGTTGACTCTCCCCCACGGTACCATCAATGTGGCGGTTGAGACACTGACTGCAGCGATTGCTTCCGCTGCAGAACGTACCATTCATCGTTCATTAGGGTGCCCCCAGCGAAAGTCAGTGCCTTGGTGGTCTCCAGAGGTCGCTGAAGCCATTAAAGAACGTCGGCGGGCTCTTCAGCGACATAAGCGGCACCCGTCTTTGGAGAACCTCATTTTTTTCAAACGTCTCCGTGCTCAGGCACGGCGGCTCATCAAAAGGCGGAAACAGGAGTGCTGGGAGAGGTAAGTTTCCACCATCGGTTCCCGTACTTCACCCTCCCACGTGTGGATGAAGATTCGGCGCATCTTTGGATTGCAGCACTCTACAGGTGTCGCAGGGCTTACCATCAATGGGGCGGTGTCCACCGATGCCGATGCAATCGCAGAGCATTTCGCTCACCACTATGTTCGGGCCTCTGCGTCGGAGAATTACCCGCCCGCGTTTCGCGCGCTCCAACGCCGGGAGGAAGGCAAACGGCTTTCTTTTGCTTCTCGCCACCCTGAGGCATATAACGCCCCATTTAGTTTGTGGGAACTGCAGAGCGCCCTGGCACAGTGCCCCGATACAGCCTCTGGGCCAGATGGCATTCACAATCAGATGCTCAAGCACCTTTCCCCGGACTGTCAGCGGTGTGTTCTTGCCATCTTCAACCGCATATGGGGCGATGGTGTCTTTCCGTCGCAGTGGCGGGAGAGTACCGTCATTCTGGTGTTGAAGCCTGGTAAGGACCCACTTAATGTGGATAGCTATCGGCCCATCAGCTTGACAAATACTCTGTGTAAGCTCTTGGAACGCATGGTGAGTCGATGGCTGTGTTGGCTCCTCGAGTCTCGGGGGTCTTCTGGCTCCATGCCAGACCGGCTTCAGTCAGGGCTGTTCCACTGCCGATACTTTGGTCTTTCTTGAGTCTGCAATCTGCTCTGCTTTTTCCAGGCGCCAACATCTCGTCTCCGTCTTTTTCGATCTCTCCAGAGCATATGACACGATGTGGCGGCACCATATTCTCGCCACGTTGCACGGGTGGGGTCTCCGGGGCTCTCTCCCCATTTTTATTCAGAATTTTTTATCTATTCGGACATTCCGCGTTTTAATTGGCACATCCCATAGTTCACTTCATATCCAGGAGAACGGCGTTCCACAGGGCTCTGTATTGAGCGTGCCCCTTTTCCTTGTGGCCATTAATGGCCTTGCAGCCGCAGTAGGGTCGTCTGTCTCACCCACGTTGTATGCTGACGATTTCTGCATCTTTTTCATCTCCTCCACCATTAGTGTTGCAGAACGTAGGTTGCAGGGAGCCATACGCAAGGCGCAGGCGTGGGCCCTAGCCCATGGGTTTCAATTTTCTCCTGCGAAGACCTGTGTTATGCACTTCTGTCGGCGTCGTACTGTCCATCCCCACCCTGAGCTCTATCTTCAGGATGCCATGCTCAGGGTTGTTGACATTTACCGTTTTCTGGGATTGCTGTTCGATGCCCGGCTTACTTGGCTTCCACATATTCGTCAGCTCAAGCGTCAGTGCTGGCAGCATCTGAATGCCCTCCGCTGCCTAAGCAACACAACTTGGGGTGCAGATCGTCACACGCTGCTGCAGCTCTACAAAGCCCTTGTGCTGTCCCGACTGGATTCTGGGAGTGTGGCGTATGGCTCAGCATCGCCCTCAGCGTTGCAACTGCTGGATCCCGTTCACCACTGTGGGGTTCGACAGGCGACAGGAGCTTTCCGCACCAGTCCTATTCATAGCCTCCTTGCTGAGGCTGGGGTTCCTCCACTTCGTATTCGGTGTCAACAACTGTTAGCCAACTATGCTGCCCACGTCCATTGTTCGCCCCGTCACCCTAACTATCGTCTCTTTTCGAAAATGCGGCAGTCCATATCCCACACCAGCGGCCACGATCAGGCCGTACAATAGGGATCCGTGTTTGGTCGCTCCTTAATGAACTCAAGTCAGTTCCTCCTGCAGTCTTGTGCCGCCAATTCCTTGCGCTCCTAGGCGCATGCCATGCCTCGGGGGTTATCTATACCGATGGCTCGATGGTTGATGGCCGTGTGGGGTACGCTTATGCTCATGCGGACTATGTCGACCAGCGCTTCTTGCCGGAAGGTTGCAGTGTTTACACCGCAGAACTGACAGCCATTTTTCGTGCCCTTGAGCATATTCGTACCAGCACTGGAAAGTCCTTCGTCATTTGCAGTGACTCGCTCAGTAGTATACAGGCTCTTGACCAGTGCTACCCACACCATCCCATTGTTGGTGCTATCCAGGGGTCCATCCACGCTCTTGAACAGCGTCTTCGTTCGGTGGTGTTCATATGGACCCCGGGACACGTTGGGATCGCGGGAAATGAACTCGCCGACAAGTTAGCCAAAGAGGCTACCCGCAAACTGCCGTTGGAGATCGGCCTCTCGGAAGCTGATCTGAGAACCGTTTTGCACCGTCGGGTCTTTGGGTTGTTGGGAGACGAATGGCGCACTCTGTCTGCACCCAACAAGCTGTGGCAGGTAAAGGAGACAACGACTGTGTGGGGTTCCTCCATGCGGGCCTCTCGCAGAGATTCTGTTCTGTATAGGCTCCACATTGGCCACTCTTGGCTGATGCATGGTCATTTGTTGCGTCGACAGGACCCCCCTCATTGTCGCTGTGGTGCGAATATGACGGTGGCCCATATATTGTTGGACTGTCCTCTTTTAACCGCCCTCAGGCGAACTTTTAATCTCCAGGGTGCTTTATCATCTCATTTAGGTGACAATGTCTCTATGGCAGATCGGGTTTTATGTTTTATTCGCGCAAGTGGTTTTTATAGGTCCATTTAACTTTTGTAACATCACCCTCTTTTGAGCTGTCTCTTTTAATTAGTTTTGTGTTGTAATTCGACTCCACCCTCCACTGTTAGGCTGGAGGTTTTAACGTGTTGCAGTGTGGCTGGCTCATCCTATTATTTTCGTGCTCAGCCAGCCACAGTCCTCTGCTGTGATGCTTTCGTTCCTTCTGCCTTTGTTCTCTATGTTGTTTTTGTTGCTGTGCTCTGTTTTCCGTGTTGTCTAACAATGGACCATGGGGCTTTTCTTCCCCTGGAGTTTTTCTATTAGTGCTTCGCTTGACTGGTGGATAGTTTCCCTGTGCTCTGTGTTTTTATGAAACAAGGGACCGATGACCTTTGTAGTTTGGTCCCTTTAATCTTTAACCCAACCAACCAACCTCCCTATGTGTGCCTGAAGGCCGACGCACTCATTCGCACGCATTGCTGGTGACTGGGTAAAGCATAATTCCCTGCCCTGGATAGAAAAGTAGTGCCCATGCATACCCCCTGGTAAAGGCCAGGCCCAGGGAGGGGTGAATGCCTGAGCTGACACCTTCCGATCATGCCGATTGGTCCCTCCGTCTGTTTCTCGGGAGGTGTGACCTGAGGTGTAAACATTCACCTGAGGTGGGAATGCCCTCTGGGAGTCCCCACAAGGAAGGAGTGCGCCATCGGAGACGCTGGCAATCATGGGGAATACATCCGCAATGGATTTTTCTTTTTCTTCTTCTTCTTCTTCTCTCTCGACTTCTGCCCATAAATGGAAACTTTACCTGCCACCAGTGACAAACGTACTACAGTCTGCCCCAAAGTTCCTCGTAGTTTCTAGATCTGAGGATGGAAAGGATTTTTCATCTGTCAACCCTTTGGTTATTCAGAAGGGCATAGATGCCATAGCTGGATCTGTCAAGTCTTGTACCAGGATACGTAACGGTACCTTGTTGTTGGACTCCATCGGGCCACACTCCTGTACATGTTCCTGTCCAGGTCGAGGCTCACCGCACATTTTGAATTGGTCGCGTGGTGTGGTATCTAATAGATCACTCGGTGGATTGACGAGAAGATTGTCTCTCTTCGCTGAGCAGGGCGTGACGGCTGTCCATAGGGTCATGAAAAATGTCGACAATGACCTTGTACCAACCCGGACACTTTTCTTGACCTTTGATAGTGTTCAGCTGCTTTCACACATCAAAGCAGGCTGTGAGGTCATTTGTGTTTCGCCCCTAAGTTCCGACACCTACGCGCTGCTAGCAACGTCAGCATTTTAACCACACCTGCCAGTCTTGATCTAATGCGGCTAAATGCGTCACTCATGGCAGGGATGCCCATGAAGGTGACTGTCCACATCCGTCTCCTTGTTGCGTGAACTGTCAGGGTGACCATGCAGTGCCCTCTCGCAACTGTCCCATCTAAAAAGAATGAACGCTGTATACAGGAAATTTGGGTCAAAGAGAGAGTGTCCACCTTGGCTGCTCGCAAGCTTTCTGCTAGTAGGAGGCTCACGCTGCTCCTGACCGGGAAATACAGTGCCGTCCTCACCTGTCCTCGGCCTACTAAGGTGGTGTCGATGCAGACATGTGATCTGACCTTTAGCGCTATGGTCGTCCGTTTGGCCAGTGCTAAGATCGCCTGGTCAACGTGTCCTCTTCCTCCCGTCACCCCTAGCCCACAAACACATTCATCAGTGTCTGCCAAGACTAAAACCCAGAAGTCAGATTCACGGGCCTTCAAGGAGAACCATCCTGTGAAGACGTTTTACATACACCCAGCCATCGACCAGTACTTCGACTAAACGACCTTCCAAGAGGGCTCATAGGAAGCAAAGTTCTCCTTCTCCGCCATGGCACGTTTCTTCTCCTGTGCCACACAGCGGTTGCTGCCCCAGGGCGTCATCCGTTTCGCCTGGCCACATCACGGGTAGCCGGAGATGTGGTTCACCAGCGGAGGAAGCTCCCACTCCCAACCATCTTAACATGGTGGCTGACGAACCTTTTGAAAAAATTGGCGATGGCACACTGCCTATTGGTAGCGGCAGCAGTGCTCGCTCGAAGCCAGGCCCTTGGTGGCCTCAGAGGTGACCCCTTCTTGCTTCTCCTTTTTTTTCTCTTCTCACAATGGCACTACTTCTTGCAATATTCGCGGCATTCGATCCAATGCTTGCACTGTCCGCTTCTAGTAGCTCTCCAGGAAAACGTCTTTAAAGTACTTTTCCCCACAATTTATACATTTAATATTAAAATAAAAATATTTAATGCATACACAGAACTGACTTCAGCAATATCTTCAGAACCTGTACACCATATGTAAATGACTGTGGACATAATTTTCCAATGTTAACAAAGATATCAGTTGGCAACAGAGTGAAGAAAATGTGTTGCTACTCCCATTTTCCACAGTTAAAAGTGCTGCATAACATACAGAATAGTTGTTGTTCTTAACACCGATAACTGAAGACTACTGTGTGTTCCATGAAATTAAAATGGTCGAAAGTCAAACACGGATTGGTATAAATAAAAATACGTATTAAGCAGCTGGTAGTTATAATTCTTAAAGTAATTTCATCAGTTTGAGTGCATTACCTTCCACGAGTTCAATGCTAGATCCATAATTTTGGAGACAGAAGAACTGACGGGAATAGATGTCTGCTAGAAGACTAAATTCAGTAAATCAATATTTTGAGGCAACCCAGTGAATACAAATTTTCCCATATAACACCGGCACATCAATATACCAACACATTAATTTGCACTATGAGCACTGTCGGACAACATCTCCCAATCTTCCTAACATCACCACTTATCATAATTTTTCATTAAACGTAAGATACCACAAAAAAACTTTCCAAAAAACTACGTCCGTTACATGCGATACAGCCTGTAACTGAAAAAGCACATAACGTAAATGTTCTATAGAAACAAAATACCTAAATTAGAAACACAATATGTACCACAATGATCTTCAGTGCTCACAGTAAAGAAGTAAGAAAAGGTGCAGCTCTAATCCCTAGAAACATTTTGGCGATCATTAAACAAAAAACACATATTGATACACAGTACAAAACAACTCTCAATCCGACTCTGATTCCATTGCTTTTTCAAAGACAAAGCAACAGAAGGACCCCCCCCCCCCCCCCCCCCCCCGTGGGTCTGGGGTAAGAATAGGCCCGAGGTATTCCTGCCTGTCGTAAGAGGCGACTAAAAGGAGTTTCAACCATTTCGACCTTCCATGTGATGGTCCCCCTTGGGGTTTGACCTCCATTTTGCAAAATTCTACAGAAGTACGAGCCTTTTGGGGGACACCTCCTGTGGTATACCACTGATCCTCAGTGCACTAAGACCTTGGCACTCAGCATTGTACTTGCGTTGTAACCATACCCACTATTCCTCAAATTGGGCCTAAACGCCTGATGGGTTGTACAAGTTACGCCCATAATGCGTCCCCATCTGCACCTACGATCATGGACTTTCCATGGCACCAGCACGGTAGCCAGCCCGTTGTGGTGGGGTCGCCATGTACCCTCTACGTTGTAGCCCCCTGACAACACAGGTTTCGTACTGCCGATACCTGAGCTGCACCCTCCCCACGTCAGCCAAGGAGTAGATGCCCGTCTCCTTGGGGCATCAGGACTCCCGGCAACGGTCATCTTGCCAGGTGGCCCTTGCTGAGGCTGGGTGGCGCCCGTGGGGAGAGCCCCTGGTCAGAGTGGGTGGTATCGGGGTGGACGTTTCGCAGATGAAACGTCAACACGTATCAGGTCACTCTGCAGCCGAGTCTTTCAAAAGGAAAGGTACTGTTTCTAGTTCCTGGTTCTCCTGCCCTTTCCCCCTTGGCCACTCCCAGGGAGGAGCGACAGGCCCGCCGGCTTGGGGCGAAGTACTTCCCCCGCTATTTGGTCTGTTCTCGAACCGATGGGGGGACGTTAGCCACTTCAAAGCCCATGTTCTTTGTTCAGCACATTGAGGACATCTTTGGGGAAATCGAGGCTCTCAGTAAGATGTGTTCGGGGTCCGTTCTTATAAAGACCACCTCCGCCACACAGTCAGCGGTGCTCCAGGCATGCGACCGCCTAGGGGACATCCCAGTGTCCATTGTCCCACATCTGGCACTAAATAGGACGCAGTGGGTTATTTTTCATCGGGACCTCCTGCTGCAATCTGATGAGGAGCTCAGGGCCAACCTGGAGCACCGAGGCGTGCATTTCATCTGGCGAGTCCAGCACGGCCCTAAAGACCGTCACATAGACACCGGGGCCTTTATCCTCACCTTCAAGGGGGACGTTCTCCCAGAGAAGGTAAAGGTGATGTGCTACCGGTGCGACGAGCAACCTTACGTCCCACCTCCTATGTGCTGTTTTCGGTGTTTGCGCTTTGGGCACATGTCGTCACGGTGTGAGGCTGAGCCCCTTCGTGGTGATTGTGGATGTCCTCTTCCTGAGGAACATACATGCACCCCACCACCTCGGTGCATTAATTGTCCTGGCATCCACTCGCCTAGATCCTCAGACTGCCCCGCATATCAGAAGAAGAAGAAGAAGAAGAAGATACAAGAACTCAAAACTTTGGATTGGCTCTTTTATTCTAAGGCCAGGAAGAAGTATGACCGCCTCCATCCTGTGCCGTTGACCACTTCGTTTGCCTCAGTTGTGTCCACTCCTTCCGCGGTATCCTCACCCCTAC
Organism: Schistocerca serialis cubense; assembly: GCF_023864345.2. Classification (NCBI taxonomy): domain Eukaryota; kingdom Metazoa; phylum Arthropoda; class Insecta; order Orthoptera; family Acrididae; genus Schistocerca; species Schistocerca serialis. Next base: position 41,618,051 of record NC_064645.1, on the reverse strand, counting down.
CCTGTTCCCCCTCCGCCTCCTCCCCCCATCCGGGGTCTCTGCCTCTGCCTCCGCCTCCCAAATCCCTCCCTTCCAAATCCTCCTCCCCCGTGGCTCCGCCCTCTCTGCCCCAGGGGCCACCCTTCCTCCTCCCCCCCCCCCCCCCCCCCATTGCCTGAGAAGCGATCCTCTTCTCAGGCGTCCATCGGGGAAACGTTCCGGACCCCAGCTTCCGAGGTCCGGCGTTCCAAAACGGACCCCGCGCGTGAGGACCTTCTTCGGGTCCAGCCCACCATCCCTGTGCCTCCTCGGCCTTCCAAGAAGGCCTCCAAGAAGTAGTCTCTATCCCCCTCTCCACCCCGGCGCGTTTCGTCTGACGCTCAATCCGTGAGTCGCTGCTCCCGGCCATCGTCAGTTTCGCCGGGACGCTCTGCTGCCAGGCGCTCAGCTGGCCTGTCGTAGGCAAATGATGCTGCCCCTTGTACACAACCTGGGACAGCGGCCGCAGCTGGCGACGACTCGATGGAACCGGATCCGCCTCCCGCCAGTTGTAGCGTTGTTCCCTCGCAACCTGGCCCTCCACGGCCGTCGAGGTGATCAGCTCTTCCCCCGTCTTGTTCCCCCCCCCATTTTTGACTAGCGATGGCGTTGTTACATTGGAACATAAGAGGTATTCGATCTAATCGGGAGGAATTACAACTGCTCCTCCGCCTGCACTGTCTGCTCGTCTTTGGTCTCCAGGAAACAAAGTTGTGCCCGACTGACCGTATTGCCTTTACCCACTATACCTCGGAGCGGTATGACCTCAACCCTATGGACGGTATCCCAGCTCATGGTGGGGTCATGTTGCTCGTTCGGGACGATGTCTATTACCATCCCATCCCATTGACCACCCCACTTCAAGCGATAACTTGTCCGTATTACTCTTTCTGGTTTTACTTTTTCAGTTTGTACCATCTTCACTTCGTCATCTGCTGTTAGTTGGGCTGACATGATGCACCTGATTGTTCAGCTTCCCCCGCCGTTCTTATTGTTTGGCGACTTCAATGCCCATCATCCCCTTTGGGGCTCTCCTGCATCCTGTCAAAGAGGCTCACTCTTGGCGAATGTCTTCAACCATCTCAAACTTGTCTGCCTCAATACTGGCGCCCCGACTTTCCTCTCAGACTCTACTCATACCTACTCCCACTTGGACCTCTCGATTTGTTCTACCACTCTTGCCCGTCAGTTCGAGTGGTGTGTTCTTTCTGACACCTATTCAAGCGACCACTTACCCTGTATCCTGCACCACACCCCATCCCCACGTCCTTCGAGCTGGAACATACCGAAAGCTGACTGGGGGCTTTACTCCTCCCTGGCGACCTTTCCGGACCACGATTTTCTCAGTTGTGACAGTCAGGTCGAATACCTCACGGCTGTTATCATCCATGCTGCCGAACGTTCCATTCCTCGTACTACCTCTTCTTCACATCGCGTTTCCGTCCCTTGTTGAAATGAGGCTTGTAGAGACGCTATCCGTGCTCGACGACGTGCTTTACGCACCTTTCACCGCCATCCTACGTTGGCGAATTGTATTGGATACCAACGACTCCGAGCGCAATGCCGTAGAGTCACAAAAGACAGCAAAAAAGCTTGTTGGGCCTCTTTCACCAGCTCCTTTAACAGTTTTACTCCCTCTTCTGTCGTCTGGGGTGGCCTGCGCCGGCTGTCGGGCATTAAGGCCCACTCCTCGGTACCTGGCCTGACTTCAGGTAATGCGGTCCTCATTGATCCTGTGGCTGTCACCAATGCCTTTGGCCGGTTTTTCGCGGAGGTTTCAAGCTCCGCCCATTACCACCCTGCCTTCCTTCCCAGGAAAGAGGCAGAAGAGGCTCGGCGACCTTCCTTCCACTCACTGAATCTGGAAACTTATAATCCCCCTTTACTATGCGGGAACTCGAACGTGCACTTGCACTGTCCCGGTCCTCTGCTCCAGGGCCAGATGCCATTCACGTTCAGATGCTGGCACACCTTTCTCCGGCGGGCAAAAGCTTCCTTCTTCGTACCTACAATCGCGTCTGGACCGAAGGTCAGGTCTCCATGCGTTGGCGTGACGCTGTCGTCGTTCCTATACCCAAAACTGGGAAGGATAGACATCTTCCTTCTAGTTACCGCCCCATTTCTCTTAAAAGCTGTGTCTGTAAGGTGATGGAGTGCATGGTTCATGCTCGGTTAGTTTGGATTCTTGAGTCTCGACGGCTACTTACTAATGTCCAATGTGGCTTTCTACGTCGCCGATCCGCTGTTGACCACCTTGTGACCTTGTCGACATTCACCATGAACAACTTTTTGCGAAGGCGCCAAACGGTAGCCGTGTTCCTCGACTTGGAGAAGGCTTATGATACCTGTTGGAGAGGAGGCATCCTCCGCACTATGCACAGGTGGGGTCTACGCGGTCGCCTGCCCCTTTTTATTGATTGCTTTTTAACAGATAGAAAGTTTAGGGTACGTGTGGTTTCCGTAGTCTTCCTCCAGGAGAACGGAGTGCCTCAAGGCCCCGTCTTGAGCGTAGCCCTTTTTGCCATCGCGATCAATCCAATTATGGATTGCAGTCCACCTAATGTCTCAGGCTCTCTTTTGTCGATGACTTCGCGATCTACTGCAGTGCCCAGAGAACATGCCTCCTGGAGTGCTGCCTTCAGCGTTGTCTAGACAGCCTCTACTCATGTAGCATGGCAAATAGCTTCCGGTTCTGTGAAGAGAAGACAGTTCGTATCAACTTTTGGCAATATAAAGCGTTCCTTCCGCCATCCTTACATCTCGGTCCCGTTGTTCTCCCATTCGTGGAAACAACTAAGTTTCTAGGGCTCACATTGGACAGGAAACTGTGTTGGTCTCCACATGTCTCTTATATGGCGGCCCGTTGTACACGTTCCCTTAATGTTCTCAGAGTTCTTAGTGGTTCATCTTGGGGAGCGGATCGCACTGTCCTGCTTCGCTTGTATCGGTCCATAGTCTGATCGAAGCCGAATTATGGGAGCTTCGTCTACTCGTCTGCTCGGCCATCCCTCTTACGCCGTCTCAACTCCATCCACCATCGAGGGTTACGTCATGCGACCGGAGCCTTCTACACTAGTCCTGTCGAGAGTTTTTATGCTGAAGCTGCCGAATTACCATTGACCTACCGGCGCGACGTACTGCTGTGTCAGTATGCCTGCCGGCTGTTGTCAATGCCCGACCACCCCTCTTACCAGTCCATCTTCGCCAATTCTCTCGACCGTCAGTATGGGTTGTATCTGTCTGCCCTGCTGCCCCCTGGAGTCCGCTTCCGTAGCCTGCTTCGACAATTGGATTTTGCCCTCCCTACCACCTTCAGAGAGGGTGAGAGCCCGACACCACCTTGGCTCTGGGCTCTGGTTCATATTTATCTCGACCTCAGCTCACTCCCAAAATAGGGTACTCCGGCTGCAGTGTATTGCTCACGGTTTGTCGAACTTCGCGCGCGACTTGCCAGTCACACCTTTATTTACACTGATGGCTCCAAAACTGACAATGGTGTCGGCTGTGCCTTTGTCGTCGGGGCCGCCACCTTTAAATACCGGCTCCTCGACCAATGTTCGAGCTTTACGGCCGAGCTTTTTGCTCTCCATCAGGCCATTCAGTATGCCCGTCGCCACCGCCATTCATCGTATGTACTCTGCTCTGACTCACTCAGTGCTCTTCAGAGCCTTCAAGCTCCCTATCCGGTCCATCCCTTGATTCAACGGATACAGCAGTTCCTCCATTCTCTTGCTGATAATGGTTCTCCTGTCAGCTTTCTGTGGGTTCCCGGGCATGTAGGAGTGCCTGGGAATGAGGCTGCAGATGCTGCAGCCAAGGCTGCAGTCCTCCTGCCTCGGCCAGCCTCCCATTGTGTCCCGTCATCTGACGTTCGTGGGGATGTATGTAAGAGGCTTGTGTCGTTGTGGTGGGATGCTTGGTCATCCCTCCAAGGAAACAAGCTCCGGGCAGTAAAACCACCCCCAACTGCATGGACAACCTCCTCCCGACCATCTCGGCGAGAGGAGGTCCTTCTGACCAGGTTGCGGATTGGGCATTGCCGGTTTAGCCACCACTACCTGCTGTCCGGTGACCTAGCCCCGCAGTGCCCTTGTGGTCATGCATTAACAGTGCGCCATGTTTTATTGTCGTGTCCCCGTTTTAGTCAATCTCGTGTTGTCCTGTCCCTGCCATCTACTTTACCAGATATTTTAGCTGATGACGCTCGAGCAGCTGCTCGTGTTCTGCGTTTTATAACTTTGACTGGCCTTTCCAAAGGTGTCTAACCTTTTTACTTATTTTATCTGCATCTTTGTCAGGTCTTCCTGGTTTCCCCCCCCCCCCCCCCCCCATCCCCTTGAGTTTCACTAGATTCCATGTGCTCTAACAACAGTGACTGGACGCTAATGACCTCAGTAGTTGAGCGCCCTTAAACCCCACCAAAAACAAAAAAAACAGAAGGACCCCAAGCAACAAAATACAAAGTGTCAATCCTACAAACTCAGCAGATTTTTGGCAGAACTTTAAAAGAATCACTAGTCAAAATGAGAAAGATGACCCACAGAGTCATGAAGGGGAAGAAGGCAATTGTTTTTCCAAAAGTTACTAAAGTGGTACACTCACACACATAATGTGAAAATTTTGACAAAGTTAAAGAAGTAACTGCACAAGCACAGACTAGTGAACTTTTTAACAAACACAATGTACAGCCTACTATGATAATCAAACTAACTACGTAACAGATATCATCTCAGCAGAATGGGGAATAACACAGGGTAACTGGCGTGGATGGAGCCACACCTCAACACAACTCACAATTCTGCACTAGGGTTAGTAATAAATCCCTTACCAACAAACAAACAAACCAGTAAAAATTATTCCTGAATCGCAGAATCCAAAAAACTGTCAAATCGAATAGATATGTTTATAATCATATTGAGAAATAAATAGTTACCTGAAACTTATACCCCACAAGTAGGAGCTACATAAGGTTCAATAATTTCAACTTCAGTCACTTGTGGCAGACATGACTGAACAGGCACAGTTTTATGAAGAGTTAAATGTCTCTCTTTCAAATTCTAAATGTGGCAGGGGTAAAATACAGGGAGCGAAAGGCTATTTACAATTTGTACAGAAACCAGATGGCAGTTGTAAGAGTTGAGGGGCACAAAAGGGAAGCAGTGACTGAGAAGGGATTGAGACAGGGTTGTAGCCTCTCCCTGATGTTATTCAATCTGTAGATTGGCAAGCAGTAAAGGAAACAAAAGAAAAATCCGGAGTAGTATTACATTCCATGGAGAAGAAATAAAAACTTTGAGGTTCACCAATGACATTGTAATTCTGTCAGAGACAGCAAAGGACTTGGGAGAGTAGTTGAACAGAATGGGCAGTGTCTTGAAAAGAGGGTATAAGATGAACATCAACAAAAGCAAATCGAGGATAATGGAATGTAGTCGAATTAAGTTGGGTGATGCTGAGGGAATTAGATTAGGAAATGAAATACAGGGTTATTACAAATTATTGAAGCGATTTCACAGCTCTACAATAACTTTATTATTTGAGATATTTTCACAATACTTTGCACACACATACAAAAACTCAGTTTTTTTAGGCATTCACAAATGTTCGATATGTGCCCCTTTAGTGATTCGGCAGACATCAAGCCGATAATCAAGTTCCTCCCACACTCGGCGCAGCATGTCCCCATCAATGAGTTCGAAAGCATCGTTGATGCACGCTCGCAGTTCTGGCACGTTTCTTGGTAGAGGGGGTTCAAACGCTGAATTTTTCATATAACCCCACAGAAAGAAATCGCATGGGGTTAAGTCGGGAGAGTGTTGAGGCCATGACTTGAATTATTGATCATGATCTCCACCACGACCGAACCATCGGTTTTCCAATCTCCTGTTTGAGAAATGCTTCTGCTTTAGCCTTTTCCGTAAGATTTTCCAAACCATCGGCTGTGGTACGTTTAGCTCCCTGCTTGCTTTATTCGTCGACTTCTGCGGCTACGTGTGAAACTTGCCCGCACGTGTTCAACCGTTTCTTCACTCACTGCAGGCCGACCCGTTGATTTCCCCTTATAGAGGCATCCAGAAGCTTTAAACTGCGCATACCATCGCCGAATGGAGTTAGCAGTTGGTGGATCTTTGTTGAACTTCGTCCTGAAGTGTCGTTGCACTGTTATGACTGACTGATGTGAGTGCATTTCAAGCACGACATACGCTTTCTCGGCTCCTGTCGCCATTTTGTCTCACTGCGCTCTCGAGCGCTCTGGCGGTAGAAACCTGAAGTGCGGCTTCAGCCGAACAAAACTTTGAGTTTTTCTACGTATCTGTAATGTGTCGTGACCATATGTCAATGAATGAAGCGATTTCATAAATTCACTGTAGCTCCAATCATTTGTAATAGGCCTGTACTTAAAGTAGTAAAGGCGTTTTGCTATTTGGGGAGCAAAATAATTGATGATGGTTGAAGTAGAGAGGATATAAAATATAGACTGGCAATGGGAATGAAAGCGTTTCGGAAGAAGAGAAATTTGTTAACATCGAGTATAGATTTAAGTGTCAGGAAGTAGTTTCTGAAAGTATTTGTATGGAGTGTAGCCTTGTATGGAAGTGAAACATGGATGATAAATAAATATGACAAGAAGAGAATAGCTTTTGAAATTTGGTGCTACAGAAGCATGCTGAAGATTAGATGGGTAGATCACTTAACTAATGAGGAGGTATTGAATAGAATTGGGGATAAGAGGAGTTTGTGGCACAACTTGACAAGAAGAAGAGACCGGTTGGTAGGACATGTTCTGAGGTATCAGGGGATCACAAATTTAGCATTGGAGGGCAGTGTGGAGGGTAAAAGTTGAAGAGGGAGATCAAGAGATGCATACATTAAGCAGATTCAGAAGGATGAAGGTTGCAGTAAGTACTGGGAGATGATGAAGCTTGGACAGGATAGTGGCGTGGAGGGCTGCATCAAACCAGTCCAGGACTAAAGACAACAACAACAGAAGATGTCTATGGCCTCCTTATGTTCTGCTGCTACCAATGAAATTGTATCTACCAAAACAAATAGATACATTAAAATACTAGAAGTGTAGATGGCAAAAGGTGAATAAGGGTAAAATTGGCTGACTCATAGTAAGGGGAGACAAAGGCAAGTTGTGATAACTTGCAGTTTTCAGTCACTGCTGCTGCTGCTGCTTCTGCTGCTTAGCAGACAACTCCAACTACATGATCACAGTATACGCTACTGAACAGGCCACAGCCAGGAAAGTTACACACAGTTCGTGAGTGCACATCAATGTCTCGCATCTCAGCATTTCTTCACATTAACAACTACTTTCTCCACTCCGTTTTAGTTTTCTACATTTTCATTTTCTGACCTGTCTATTTTCCACTGTCCCCATTCTTGTCCCATCTCTGTTATTGTTATACACAATGCACTCAGTTTTTTGCTCTTATTAACTCATGCAAAATGTTTTAGCACTAACCTATTTCTTGCCGATTACTCTGTCTTCCACTTCAAAGTTCTCGTCCGGTACAGTTCCAAACAGTCTTCTCTTCTCATCCTGTCCGGTAAGTCTTCCCTAACCCAAAGCTCTAGGTGACTTTTCTGAACTCTATACCGTTTCCTAAACTTTTCCAGTTCCTTTCCCTTCATCCCTCTTCTTTCTCTTTCAACCCTTCCCTGAGGATGGACATTTGCAGTGCCAGGCTCAGGGGTGCTGCCTGAACTTCCCCTCTCCTCCAATATTGAGGCAAGTTCCTCTTGAAGAGGTCCTGATTGACAGAAGAAATTTTGAGTTAATATAACGAACATTTTTTCTGCAAAAGTAAAACAACCAAATAAAATAAAATTGTTTCAACATGAAATGAAAGAGAACAGAATCATTTATGTAAGACTTTTCAAATTCCTACTGATAAGCGAACGACGAGCATCTAATCTACTCAATTATGCACAAGAATCAACATTACTAACAAAGTTCCAGGAAGCTAGAACTTTACTCCAGTTGGAGGCTGGCTATCTGAAGACCTTCAAGGGCTACAAACATTTACTGCCAACATTACAAATAATTACTGAACAAATTTTAAAATTTGAAATCCTGTAGTAATCTGCCTATTAAAACATACAACCTTATGTTACAGAGTTAACTCACTGTGGCAAGTTCTACAGTTACAAACCGTGAGTAAGACTGTATATGCAGCCACACTCCATGCAGGCATATACTCACACTATATTAATCCAGTCTTTTGCAAACAGAGAACTTAGTGACTAGCAAAAAGCTTCATGCACAATTTCAAACAATCATGAATTTTTCTCAGGAATACCCAACACTAAGTTATATGAAAAATGTTTATCACTTACAGCATTTTTGCTGTTCATGCAGTAAAATTGCCACACCAAACACCAACAATGTAACTCTCCTTCCTTTAATTACAGATGAGTACATGCAGTTAGGAGAATGAGTGGCAAATGGGTGGGGTATTTCTCAGCTGGATTCTTTGTAGAGGTGGGGCAGCTAGAACAGCTGATGGTTATGGCAACATGACGGAGTAGGAGACACAATAGGATTGAGGTGTAAGTGGGTGATGTTGCATCTGGCTGCTGCCTTAAAATCCATCTTTATACCACACTACAGAGGGCTGTCTGTCTGCTGCCACGTTACGGAGCTTGAAACCCAAACTCAGTGCATATCATCTTGCCTGTGACAGCCACTGAATAGTGTCCATCTATGAGCCATGTGACATTGGACAACTTTCCAGTATTCCTCCAATACTCAGCCTTTATAGGTCACTGCACAGTGGAGCACCACCCAATCTAAGTTCCAGACATGTCATCTATTATCTACTTTGGAGTGTCGTGACTCTATTCCTAGAAGTGCAGAACACAATATTGGTATTTCAAGTGCAGCCTATACTGATGGTGCCTACAGCAGTGTTTGTCAGTTGTTAGAAGACAGAGTGCAGGAATGTAAGCTTCAACAATAGTTCTCATATTAGTGCCAATCTCTTAGTGGATCAGGACAATGTCTACCTTGCCTTCACTAGAAAGCTGTTTCATTTGCTGCATGTTACCATGTCCAATGTGTGTTGCAATGAAGCTCTATTCTTCTCGGCTACTCAGGAACATCTCTCTTCTTGTGCATTTTTCTTTACTTTTCTGTCTCTGAAAATTTATTACCAGTGTGTTGTATTCCACCAAGTAGCCTACTTACCTTTGTTCTTTTGCTTCCACACCAAGCTTGGATGGTTTTGCTCCAAGTTTAAAAAACATTGCTTTGTTTCCTTTTGGTTGCAGATGACTATACACTTTTGCTCTCTCATGTTCTACGACTCTCTGCCTCATTTTTACCTGTTTTATCTTGTGCCTGTCTTGTGCCACTTCATCCCTTCATTCTGGTATCTTTCTGCCTGCGTCATTCCACCACATAATCCCTCCTTCAAGATGTCCTGGCCTGATTCCTGTATTTTTCTTCCAGGTCTGCACCTCCTAGATGGCACTGCCATCTCCTCCATGGGGATAACAGCTTTCAAAGTTGTTGCTGCTGTTATAGTCACAACCTTTCCTCTGAGTACAGCACACAACATTGGAATCTAGGATATCACCAGTGCACCTTTCAGTGCTCAACTTACACCTTCAGGAATGATTCTCATTAGTGACAACCATACAGCCTGTCGGGACTATTTATATGTTGTTTTCATTATGAAGCTGTTTCACTTGCTGAGTATTATCATGTACATTCTGTGTTACAATGAAGTTATAATGTTCATGGCTACCTGAGCACATTTCTCTTCTTGTGCATGGATCATCCACAACTGGTGGTACACAGGACCATGAGTGTGGGTGACAGGTTGAGCAAGGGAGTTCCCTGTATCATAAGGTAGATCATGGATATCTTATTTCTGCTGATTGGATTCTTCATAACCCTCTACCCATTATTCAAAAGACTGCTCCATGAAGGACTGTCAAGACTGATGCAATTCCAAGAAACTATCAAGACATCCAAGACAAAATAATGGAAAAATACAATTGTCTGCACTACACCATCTCATAAGAAGAAAGAAAAATAGTACATTGGAGTACAGTACCGGTACATTTGTGAGGGCTAATCTAAAACTACAGTCAGGATTCTCACATGGTTTTCATTAATAGATACATGGGTTGGTTTTTATAGCCTCTTACTGCAATGCCAGATATGTCCAGCCACAGATACTTAGTGTTAGCAGTGAGAAATGTAGAAACAATTTTGGATGTCACTGACTTTGCCACCCACAAAGAAGTGAAAGATTAGAAGCTCCTTCAACAAAACATACTGTGCTCAGTTCTGTAGAAATAAAGCAGAAATACACATTTCTAACACCGTCAGCCTCTGTGGGCAAATAGTATTAAAACTCAACAACACATCACAGTACCAGACAGTAACTGGACATTCCTTCAGATGTGGGGATCCAAACAAACATTCTGGCAGGTTCCTTAACACCAAAGGTTCACAGAAGGGTTAAGGGAGCCTCTGAAAATCTTAGTAGCAAATACTTCATAGTGTAATGCTGAATTTATTAGCTACAGCTTGTGATAAACTACATTCACACCCCAATATTTCATTTCAGTTTCTACCCTAACAGGCTGTACAAAAATATTTAGTTTTGAAATTCAAATCATCCTCAATGAAAGAAAACGAGTACATAGAATATATTTTTCATTCAAGAGCAAACATCAAATGGAATACTTGCATTTGTTAATATTTTTTATGGAAAAAATCATGAAAGTGAAGGTATGAAATGACAGAGTGCTTGGTAGTGGGTCTAGGTGTAAGTAGCTTTCTGTTCATTTGTAGAATAGCCAACTTGCATTGGAGCTCTCATGTTAGTTGATGTGATATTATTTCTAGGTCAAAGAGGTTTGGGATGCAGAAGTTCAGCTTAGGAAATTGCAGATACAAAGAAAATCTCCTGTGAATATTAGTAATCTTATTTCTACAATAATCCAATACATAAGGAAGGTCAGATACCAACAAGTGTATGGAAAGTGTTTACATGTGCATTATCTGATATGTGATGCTCACAATGAAATTACTTCTAGTTGTCATGTCACTGGTGCCATAATGGAACAGAGAAAATAAAATATATTTCTCAATTACTGTTGCTGCCACTCCTGATTCAAATCACACTGAAAAACAACATTCACCCTGCATTACATTGACATTTATCACTCTCCTTATCACAGTAAAACACTTGACTGATTTTTGGAATTTGTAGATTCTGATCAGAAAACAAGAATTGCTATTCCACACGTATTTCAATCAACACTTGTGGAACATTCAATTCCTACTAACGAATGCCACAGACATGATTGTTTTGTTTTGTTTTAGGACGCTTAAACTCTCAAGGTCATGAGCACCCATGTCAAAACTATGAAACACAAAAACAGAGGAGTTGAGCTACTGAACATCAATCCCAAATGACATAGAACAAGACAGCTAAAAGCATGGGCATGGAGAAAGGGCTACAGAAGACACCATACAGAAACGGAGGACCTTCACCATATTGCTTTGACGGATAAAAAGTAAAACTCTGTCGATAGCCTGCACCTCATTTGCTAAAATGACTTTGATGGCAAACCCAACAGGAACATAAATCATTCAAAAATTGAAATTCCATCAGGACGTGGGAGACAGCTAAAACATGGGAGCAATATGTACATAGCGGTGGGGGAGAAACACTTGTCAGATGATGATGATGATGGCAAAAAAGGCAGTGCCCAATGTGAGAAGTAGAAAAGCTAGAGATTGCAAAACAGGAGATGAAAGGAACAGATTAGATGCCCTTGGAATGTGTGATATGAGATGGGGAGAGAATGATGTTTTACTCGGGGGAAATCAAGAGTGATGAAAATGGAATAGGAATATTGATAGGACAAAAGGTGAAAAATAGTGTAATAAAGGTACAATATATTGATGGAGGACTGATGATGATAAGACTGAAGGGTAGTTGAAAAGATTTGGTGTTAATACAGGTATATAGTCCAACCAGCCAGCATTAGATGAAGTTGAAGAATATTATGAGGAAATACAAGAACTCATCAATAAAGAAAATAGGAATGCCTGCTTCATCATAAAGGAGAACTGGAATGCAGTGGTAGGTAAAGGAAGAGATGAATATACAGTAGGAAAATTTGAATTAGCAATAAGAAATGAGAGGTGAGTGACTACTTTCTGTAAAGAAAATTTATTGGTAGTGGTCTAACACTTTATTTGAACACCACAAAAGGAGATGTAACACATGGCTATGAAATTTGAATAGGGAAAGATATCAGTTGGACTACATCCTCACACAAAAAGGTTTAGGAACTGTCTGAAGAATGCCAAAGCTTATCCAGGAGCAGATATAAATTCAGACCACAACCTAGCAGTGGGAGAAATGCAAGTGTAGTTGATAAAAGTCTAGAGAGCTAAAGCAAAATGAACATAGAAAGATTCAAAGAGGTAGGAAAAGCATCGGATTTAGAAAACAGATTGATCGAAAATTATGAAAGAGGTAGTGTCGATGAAAGTGTTAATGACAAATGAACAAAATGAGGGAAGGACTCATGGACTCTGCCAAAGAAGTACTAGGAATTAGAGCATCCCAAAGTAGCAGGAAAGAATGGATAACGGAAGACGTGTTGAAAAAGATGGAAGAACGGAGAAAGTGGAAAAACGTAAGAACTGAAGTAGGTACAAGAAACTGAATCATGAATTAAAAACAGAAACTGAAGAAGCAAGGGAAAAATGGATGACACAGAAACGCAACAAAATAGAGAAAATGGAGAAAGAGAGAAGTATGAAATGATGTATAGACTGGCTAGTGAGAGGTTTTTAACAAAAGAGAAAGAGGAATAAGATGGAAACAGCAGATGGCACTCTAGCAGAAAACACACAGGAGGCTTTGAACATATGGCAAGAATATATTGTATGTCTGTATAAGGGGGATGAAATACAAAATGAAATACTGGTTATGTAGAAGGTGAGAGTTTGATGGCTTGATGCACAGCTGGACGGGGGATGGGGATGCTACCTTGAAACAGGGCGATTTCACAACCTGATAGCTGAATTTGATGTCTCATGTCTGCATGGCCATGTCCTTCATGGATCGAGGGGTAAAAAGAACAAACTATAGGTGTCAGACGGGAGACTGCACAGTTTGCGATTAGCCAAGAACTTGCAAGCAACTGTGTAAGACACTTTTTCCTTTACCCAGATCTCCCAGACAGCCCACTCAAGATACATGGGACAATCTAGAGAGGTGGCATGGCCACCATTGCAGTTTATGCAGTGGGGAGAAGGGGGCAGACTATCATCCTCATGCACATCCCTACCAAAGGTTACACATTTGGCTGGGTGATGGACAGCTATGATACCTTGATCTGAGAGGTAAGACTGGATTTTGGCCTCCGTCAGACGACTGAGCAGCCTAGTGTAAATAGCACTAAGGGAAGAATTCAGAGTTCTATGGGCCTGTACATTAACAGGATAGATGTGGAGAAGTGAGGCAGAAGCAATTGTTGTGCTTAAAATCAGAATTAGTCTCTAAAAGCAAAGTGCCATTCCATAGATGAGAGCAGGATTCACAGGGTCAACAACTGCATAAACACCCTTGTGAATAATGAACAGATCTACCATCATCACTATGAGAGACCACGAGGTACCGTGGTGCAGCTGGAAAGGTCTTTGAATCATTAGCCTCATTCTGTCTAGGTTTTTGTATACACTGATTGTGAAGATGACTGGCTCATTGTGACAAAATCCTGAATGACTGATAGCGTCTCCAATGGCACGCTCCTTCGAACTGGGGGCAACCTTCACAAGGGAGCACACCCGCCTTAGGTGATTGGTCGCACCTCAGGTCACACCTCCTGAACACCTTACAGATGGACCAATCAGCAATTTGGGAAGGTTGCAGCTCGGGCAATGATCCCTCCCTGGGTCTGGCCTGTACCAGGGTTTATGTGCGAACCCTGCCTGTCGACCAGGGAATTATGCAGTACCCAGCCACCTGTTACATGTCAGATCCATGTGATGGCCGTCAGAAGCACACAGGGTGGAAGAAGAAAAAGATTAACCTCAAAAGCCAAAGCGGAGTAATGAGAGGAGGGGGAAACGAAGAAAGGGAAATGAAATGAAAAACGGTGGTGAGATGGCTCTCGTGTCAGTGACATGCAATGTGGAATAATCCCAGTAACACCAAATAATGTTCCCCAAGGGAGGGTGCAAAGAACAGCAAGATAATGACATGCAGAACAGAAGGGAAAAAGACACTGCTAAGGCTGGGGTCCTGTGGTAGTCAAGTACAAACCCGCCAAAGGGTGGTGAGCCCCCTGGTGTGGAAGACATGGTTATGGCAAGGGAAGTACCATTAGATGATTGTATGAAGTTGCTCTGACATTTTCTTCAGTGAAATCCTCTTGTCAAATTTTCTCCATGTGCTTTTCTTAACCTTATGTTGCTGAGTGTTGCCATTACCATATACTTCATTTGGAGAGATTTGACATTTAAAACCAGTTCAGTAGCAGTTCACAATATTAGGGAATTCTGAAACACTATATGCCACAGATGATACCCACTGGAATGCTCAGTTTGGCACTGCAATACCAATTGATGCTCTCTTGGGTACACTTGCCATTGCTGATTAAACTCTCAGTAAGTTAAATTTGTCAGCTGAAGCATCTTGTGGTATGGGGTGTTAAATGTGAGATCATTCAGGTGTCTGATCATGCCATCTGTTTAGCTAAAGTTGTTGGCATCAACTGAGTGGAGAAGTTAATTACTAGAAGCTTGAAACATTACCATTGATGTTAAGGTAAGACACTCGGATCTTATTAAGAGAATTTCAGTATCTTTGTGGAAACTTGGGCCAATGCCCCCTGATCTAAAGTTGTTGAGAGTGCAATTCCTAACAATCCTGAATTACATTTGGTGTGAATTAAGCAAAGGAAATTATTTCGTGGTGAAACCAGAAACTGATTTATTCAAGTTAAATATATTTTATGTCATTATTGACAATATTACCTGCACCCGATAAGAGACAGTGAAAACTTTAGACGAAACTTTTCCTGGAAACACTACTTTTCACACCCATTTATTATTATTACTCTTTCAAACTCCTGCTGCATGAATGGTTTAAGACTTCTTTGTTTTGCTGCATTTCAAATAATTCTGAATGTAGTAACACATTACACAAGACATATCATAATAGCTCTTAGCAGTTTTCTCAAATGATGTAGGTCACGAAATTAAACATTTTGTGTAACAGCACAATGTTAAATAGTGGCAACTATTTATTTGCAATTGATACAAAAGAGCTGCGGGTTTGCACCTGAACTTCCAAGTAGTCGAAAGCATCATGCAGCACCTGTTGCCAGCTATGTGGAAGGCATGGTACCCTGTTGGCAGAGCCTGGTCTGTTGATGGTGCAAATGCACCAGTCTACTGCCTGCGTAATCTCTGTAACAGCTCTGAAGTGAATGCCACAAAGTGGTTCCTTCATCTTCAGAATCAAATCAAAGTTACAAGGACTTGAGACTGGGGAGTATGGTGGATGGTACAGTACGTCCGAGTTCCATCGACTGAACAGAGCAGCCACAACTTGCACGCTATGTGCATGTGCATTGTTGTGCAAAATGATGGCTGGGTTGTACAGAAAGTGTCGCTGCTTCTTTAGCAAAGATGGTCGCAGGTTTGGCTCCAAGAACGAGCAGTAATACAGTGCATTTATGGTCTGCAGTGGAGGGATGTAATGCATTAGTGTCTCCACAGCAGTGTTGCCGCTGTAAGAACCAACCCTCACACTTACACTGGGATGTGATGAAAGGGCTTGGAGCACTTCACTGCAAATCAAGGGTGAAATTTAGAGTGTGACCTTAGCAAGAGCTCATTACAGATATGCTAGTTTTCTGTCAGTAAAATCATTATGACTAAATACAATGAAAATTGCAAATATATTTGTAAGTGTTGTTTAAATTTGTAGATAGCACAATGTACTCAAATTCTGACTTAAAATGTGTGTGGAGTACCACAGATACGATTTCAGAAAATCTGATTAAAGAATATAATACTATGAGGCAGCAAATTTAACTTGCTGTGTCAGTTCTGTAATTGGGTGGTTTCATGGAAGAGACAAATATCAGTAATCCTTTTTTCTGTGGGACGAAATGCAGTTGAAGCAAAAGCATCTAGAATCAGGGTGGTGAGCACTGAATTTTGCACAGGAAACAAAGCATTAGCAGAAACTGTACTATTGGTAAGTAATGTTTATATTCCTGTCCTCTGTCCAATGGGGAAATGACAAACTTCAATGTTCACATGTTCTGCAATGCAGGATAACATTGCACGTAACACAAAAGTCAGTACTGTTAATAGTGGGTTGATGATACACGTATGTATACTACCACATTCTCTGAATCAACCTACTGCACCACAAGCTGTTAATTTGCTCTAATTTTGACAGCACTATCTCATGCAACAAATAGTACCATAGGATAAACCAGCAGAAAAATGCTCCTGTTGGAGCGCATAAAATAAGAGTATGTTCCTCTTTGAAATACTGACAAGAAACTGGAGAACCCGCGGCCTCAGTCTACATTCTGCCTTCCTCTCCAAACACTTTTGTCTATGAACATAATTCCACTATTTTAACACAGAATATTCTAGATTTTTACCTGTTCTCTCTCTGTAGTGAATCCTTCATACTCGGTATCCCACTGCCACTGCCACTGTGACTGTCTGTCTCTCTACCACTTTCTCATTTTCTCCCACTGTCACCTCTCTCAATTACACTGTATCCTTTTGTCTTTCTTTGATACTCCCACTTCTCCACAACACATTAACAGTTCAAAAATTCTGGGGCGTCCAAGTTATGTTTCCTCTTAAGCACTGGTGTGTAAAATTTTGGTCTAAAATTTGCTCTCTGACAACTGTGTGTTCAAGCCCACTGATCTTAGAGGGTCCAGACTCCGCCCCTCCATCATCCACAGAGCCTGTGTATTGTCCACACACATCTTTTGTTTTGACTACACTGCCTCCTCTCTCTCTTTCTCCCACTGACTGACTTCCTTTATCTCTCCTCCTCCTTTACTGCCACTGTCCCACTGACCACTAATATCTCTTTTTCCACTTCTCTAAAGAAATTCCCATCACTTGACTGTTAATTGTTCATTTGTTTTACACAGTCATGATCTCAGCTTCATAGCTTCTCTCAAGATCATGTTGAAACGTTAAAATACCTTTACCCTGTCTGTACTTATCAAAAAAATATTTTTCATCTTAAAGATGAGTTTTATTGCAGGATATGAGTACTTGTCTAAGATACGAAATCTGGATCACATTGTGCACAGTTGAAAACCAGAACTGGCCTTTGGAAATAGAAATATGTTTTTTCAGTGATGACATGTCACAGCAGGGCAGACATTTTTTAACATTTCAACATACACACAAGAATTCCTATAAACCCAATGTCATTATTGTGCAAATTGAAAGCACACTCAGAAGTCAAATGAAGGACATTTGTTACAAAATATTTTATCATTTGTTTTACTTTTTCCGATATTTTGCTCATCAATTGCCATTCATTGAAAATATCTGGCTTGTGATTTGTACCATAAAAGAGTAAATTCCGTAAAATATTTCTGACAGTTTTAGAGTCTTTCCAGTATTAAAAGATTTTTGCCATCATTTTCTTCCCACATATATTAAGATCCTTGTTACCCAATTTTTTGTTACTGCAATACCACTTTGGCCATATCTGTATAGGTATCAAGTGTCCATTGTTTAGAGCAAGTGATCGTAAAGCTTCATGGTGAAAAAGTCTGACTAAAAACATAATTTTGTGACCTGAGAAATCATTAATTGGCCCTAGAACCCTTGCCACATGTCCATGGCATCAGACAAAACTACATTTATGCATCAGACCAGTAATTACATGCATATTTCGCAGCAAAAGTATGACAACTTGGAACCACTGGTTTTTAGTAACAAGTAATGCTATAAATAAATGTTTTGATGTTCCCTGAGAATGTCATCTTTAGAACATACAGTAAAGTTTTCCATTATTTCCCATCAAAACAAACTGAAAGTGACAAAAATTTGCTCTGAGCACTAGGGGACTTAACTTCTGAGGTTGTCATTCCGCTAGAACTTAAAACTACTTAAACCTTATGAACCTAAAGACATCACACACATCCATGCCCGAGGCAGGATTTGAACCTGCGACCGTAGCAGTCACGCGGTTCTAGACTAAAGTGCCTAGAACCGCTCGGCCAACCCAGCCGGCTAACGTTTACATTTTACCGTGTACGGTAGGATAGTTGCAGTACCACAATTCTTCTTACAGGTATACAAAATGTCACTAGAGTGATGATGTCTATCCAAAACACAGGACCATTAGTTCATTGATCAACATAACCTGAGACATGACCCACAAAAACTGAATTTTTACACACAGCTTTTTCGAACATAGGGGAGCTTCACACCATCATGCATAAACCGATTGAAATTGCAGAGATGTGGTTAGTGTTTAGTAAGAAATTACATTTATTCTGTATTTTATCCCAATGAGCACATTTTCTTTATCTCCAATATTCCTCAGACTGTCATGTTTCATATCAAACCTTCTTTAAAATAACAAAATTGGGTTAGTATAACAATACAATGAAAATAATTTTTAGCTTATGCAAGCTTCCAGAGCCAGACCAAGTACGTTACATTTTCAATAAAATTGGGTTGCTGTATTTCTAGTTAGAATCCAGCCAAGTGTCACACTCCATGACTGGTCCTCTCTCTCAGCAGCCCTGATTACAATGGCTGAGCAGCTTCTGAATACTGCACATTCCTGTTCTTGATATTAAGCAATGCTGAAGTTCATTTAATGAACAATATCTGCTGGATAGAGGACAACTGGAAGCTAGGGTTTTGGAGTGAAGTGACAAATTATCTCCTCCATGGCAATCTGATGGCTGGATTCAGTTTGCGACACCCTATGTTTGCTTTACCTGCCATCATCTTCGTGCCAACAATGACATGCACAGGAGGCATGCCATACAATATGCTAGTCCTCCTCGTTAACTTGTTCTCTCCATATTGCACTTTCGAAAATGCTAAATGCAGAAGGATAAGCATATATTTGACAGTACTCTGTACTGTCTACAGCAGAGGATGATTGCAGAGACAATGACTGTTTGAGTCAGTTCAACAATGCCAGCTGTCATGAAGTGGAATTATGAGGAAATGATACATGGACAGTGACATTCCTGCAGTGTGCCTGTATGCCCATGTTCCAGCCTGAAGGCAATGGTTTATCTTAAGGATGAGATATCAAGGTGGCTTCACTCCAAACCCGATGTCCACTATCTCCATCTTCTCCAGTATCGACTATCAAGGAAGCATGGATGAAAGTGTCCCCAGAGGAGTTCAAGCCATCAAAAAGGAGAAGGGTGGGCACACCCCATCTTAAAGTCCACTAATACGTGCCCTTATGCATTGGAGTCCGTAGTGTGTAGAGTAGGAACACCAATCTCTGACGGTGGGCACTTACTGTTACTCACCTAGTGAGGCTGCACCTGGAGACGTAGTACTGGGGCCGGCCTCTGGTTCCCGGTCACGCTGACTGGCCTTGCGCTTAGTATCTCCAGCTGTAAATACACAGAGAGGAAAACTTCTTTTAAAAATCTTTATCTACTGCTTTAACAAGGTGTTCCTATTATACCTGCAATGACTGGCATATAAGGGTATTTTAACTTACTGAGCTGCACTGAGCCTACAACCGATTTCAGCAGCCGTTATTAAACAGAAACCCATCTTCATTGCATGTCTGTAGAACAGAAAACACGAAAGAAAGAAAGAAAGAAAGAAAGCAGCCTTGGATCACTAGCTGTTGAGATGACAGGCATTTTATCTGCATTGATATAACAGGTGGTGCAGCCACGTCTCAGTCTCTGAGTCACAAGACAACAACGATCTGCATGAACAGTTCAACGATGTTTGCAGCAGCATGTACTGTCTGCTTGGAGACCATGGCTGCAGTTACCCTTGATGCTGCATCAAACAGGAGCACCAGCGATGGTGTACTCAACGATGAACCTGGGTGCACGAATGGTAAAAAGGCATTTTTTCAGATGAATGCAGGTTCTGTTTACAGCATCATGATTCAAACATCCGTGTTTGATGACATCACAGTGAATGGAAATTGGAAGCATGTATTCGTCATCGCCATACTGGCTTATCACCCGGCATGATGGTATGGGGTGCCATTGGTTACACAGGTCGATCACCTCTTGTTCGCATTGACAGCACTATGAACAGTAGACGTTACACTTCAGATGTGTTAAGACCCGTGGCTCTACCCTTCATTTGATCCCTGCAAAACCCTACATTTCAGCAGGATAATACACGACCACATGTTTCTGGTCTTGTATGGACCTTTCCAGATACAGGAAATGTTCAACTGCTGCCTTTGCCAGCAGATTCTCCAGATCTCTCACTAATTGTAAATGTCTGGTCAATGGTGGCCGAGCAACTGGCTCATCACAATACACCAGTCACTACTCTTGATGAACTGTGGCATCGTGTTGAAGCTGGATGGGCAGCTGTACCTGTACACGCCATCCAAGCTCTGACTCAATGCCCAAGCGTATCGAGGTCATTTTTACAGCCAGAGGTGGTTGTTCTGGGTACTGCTTTATAAGGATCTATGCACCCAAATTGCATGAAAATGTTATCACATGTCAGTTCTAGTATAATATATCCGTTCAATGAATACCCATTCATCATCTGCATTCCTTTTTGGTGAAGCATTTTCAATGGTAAAATAAGCAAATAACCAGACCTGTAAATAAATAAGAAAGTATGGTACTGTTAACAACTCTTGAACTGTGGACAAATGAATTATTAACTAGAATTTCCCTATCTTCATGGAAACACCGAAGCAAATCCACAACCCAGAGCTAAGGAAATAAAAAAAATATATATATAATAATAATAATAAATACTGTGAAAAACAAAAAAGCCAGTGGAGAAACTTATAAAATGTCCCAACCAAAAATGGTCTCAACTAAAAATGACAAACAACTTCAGACCATATATTTATAAATATGGGGAAACTGGAAAAATGCCAAAAGACTGGATAATGACTCTTACCCATCCTGTGCACAAAGGTTGTGATGAGCATGATGTCAATAGTTGCAGAGATATATCTCTACTGTTAGTGAGCAGGTGCAAGTAAAACTTTATAGCTACTTGTGAGAATATCAGATTGGATTTAGAAAGGGCAGATCTTGCTCAGAACAGAATTTCAACATCAAGTCCATAATCTGCCACACACTTACAAACTCTGAAACCATGGTTTTAACATTTACAGATTTTAAAAAGGCAATTGATTTGATTGACAGGGAAACACTAGACAAAGTGACTCAAGAATTTGGCATTAAAGCTGAACTACCTTATTCATGCAACACTCACAGACAATGAAGCAAAAGTACAGTTTCGGTGTGAAGTATTGAAGGCACTCAAAATAAAAATAGGTGTAATGCAAGGTGACAGCCTGTCTACACTCCTCGAACTTCATCCTAGAGAAAATAGTAAGATAATGCAAACAAAAACTGACGGAACACAAGGTAGCACCAGTAAGACTAGATGCTAAGAAAATAAATACTGAAATTCACTGTTGACCATTTGGAAATGATTATGCCGTTCTAGATGAAAATCCAACAAATGTAGAAATACAAATCAGTCTCTCAAGAGAAATAGCCAACAAAGCAGCATTAAGAGTTTGTCAGAAATTTTGCTTTTTTCTATACAAACATTAGAATGCCCCTGTAACTCTGTAGAATCTCAGCTATGTTGAGTGACACTTGTATACTTAAATATATTTATCTCAAGATGATGAGCTAAATATGTGCTATGACTACAGAATAAAGTGTGTGTGGTCTAAACATTGCTGCTTATAGTGGTGTGCTTATTGGCAATGATTGCTTACTTTCATCGAGAGCTATTTTTAAATGTCAGTTTGGTACTTAAAAATTTGTCTTCTTTTATCTTTGATCACATTTCCCTCACAGTCTACCACAGTATACATTTTTAACACAACTGCAACATCTGTAACCAATCTGTTGCAGTTATGATGACCCTACCAATTATACACTAAATATTATGTATTACATAATTAACATCCAGTGTCAACTTAAAGTATAAAATTTTGAACAACTGATTCACTGAAATGATTTAGCATACAACCAATAAAGAATTAAAGTCAAAGAAGAAGACTAAAAAGAAAGTACCACATAAGAAAAAATTTACATGCTATTTTAATTGTATAATTAAGCTACTGAAGAAAGAGAAAATCTCACCTGCCAATAGCTTTTCAATGCGTAACTTTTTTGGGAGCTGCAAAAAATAAATAAATAAATAAAATCAAGCAGTGTAATAACATTACATCAACTCAATTTGAGTGTAAATCAAACACCTTGAAACATGGCAGTAGTATGTCATTTCACCGCAATGCTCATCTCTTAATTTAGCAACTTACTAATGCAAACAGTATTGGGGATAACAAATCAGGTGAAGAGACAAGCAGATAGATGTGAAAGTTTATTGAAGTGACATTTATGGAAACTGCATAATGATTCAAGTGAATAATCACAAAATATTTGACTTTTAATTTAGCTCAGTAATATGAATTCACTAGGGCTGCCAGCAGCCACGTACAGCCATTGTCACAGAGCAGACAAAGGTGCCCAGGAAATGCAAGTCAGCAGGGTGGGAATGCAGATCATAGCTGCCAAATGTTTAAAGGTTGGTGTAAGAATACTGGCAGTGACAAATACAGTATAGTTTGCAGGAATGAACACCCCTCAGCTATGACCTGGTGAAATAGTCCAAGGGATCATGGACGGGGAAAGAAGTAATAGACTGTTATAAAATTATAGGTTGTCAGTCAGGAGGTAGAAGATATGTCACATATAATTCTGACAGTGTCTCCACTGTATTTCCGGTTACTGATCACCAGCAGATCCCTAACTTTGGAGGCTAGGTGGTTCTAGTCCCATTTAGCAGAGATCACAAGTCATACACCACACAGTGTAGTGTAGTTGTGGTAGCTTAGAACTGTAAATTCATATGTTAATCACTTTCTTTTGTACTGGCAGTGTGATGCTGAGAGGAAGCACTAAAGGTCACATGATCACTGTGAATCCTGATCAAAGCACTGTTAACTTTTTGCAACTAATGTAATGACTGTGTACCCATACAACTGGAGGACACTGGCCTCAACAGTACATTATTATTTCATAAGATTTGTCTATTTATGGTTGGACTTACCTGTCCGAGAGTATTGAATCTTAGAATAATTCATCATCAGAGTTCGTATGTATGATTCCAGCACGCTATTACCTGTCCTGGAGCATGTTGAACATGTGCTCCTGGATACTTGAGATAGAGGGCCATGCAACCCTGTTAGGTTGCTTCTTACTGATGCACGTAGACTGTTCAAGGTATAGTGCTGGTTCGGATCCAGAAAGTTATCTTCCCTCTATGTGGAAATATGTATTTTGTGTCTGTTAGCACACAGTCTGTTAGCCACCATACTGCTGTCATGAACTACTGCAGTCCAAGTGGCTACAGCAGACTGCAAATGTGACAAATGTAGCACTGTGGGAATCCAAATATATGTTGATGCCATTCATCTGTGGCCAGTGGCATCACTGAACCAGCCTCACTGCATTGTAGCTGTACACACAACTATTACAAGTAGCTAATTAAACATTTATACAAAATCCAACTGCAATGTAATTTTGGATTCTATGATGTGCAAAACAGAAATCTTACATCACTTGGAGGGGAAACAGTGTCAAAACTGAATGCTTTAAAATAATCTGTAAGAGCACAGTTCGATAGCTACAGACAATACATCCATACTCCATTTTTGTCACATTGTAGCATTTCATCAGGAAGATGCTAGAGCAGTTGATGTGGGCAATTTTAAAGCTTCTTTGTATTTTGGCCTGGTGTATCCTCTGTGATCATGACTAATAGAGATGGAAGGTGATGTGACAGCAGCAGCACAATGTGACCAGCACGTCCAATAAACACAAAACTGCAAATAAGAAAAGCTTGTGGAGTAGTGACATGAGCAGGGGCATAATTCGACTGGGGCAGTCTGAGGGATAGGGGTCTCAATGACATTCACAACAAATAAAATAAGAAAAATTAAAATCTTAATCAGGTCCACAAATGTCCGTAGTTTGCCGAGGGGTTACAGTAGTGGTAAGTAATTAATCCTATGGATGGGAAGTATATCAATTTTGGTCCTATCAGCTTGTGTCAATAGCTAATAGGATGGCAACTTAACTTACACCACTGCACTACCTCAAGAGAAACAAGTACTTTGACAATTCTGTACTGCCTTCACAGAGTGAACAGACTAATCATCTGCACAAAAGATGCTGGAGGTGGCTGCACTGATATCATTCCATGTGTGCACTGTGGTATGATAATACTATGCCTCACACCAGATTTACGTATATGATAAAGAATTTAACAATGATGAGGGTATGAAGTGTCAGAGACAAGTGGCACTATGGTTACTTCCCACTCCCCAAATCTTTCGCTCCTATTGAAAGGTGCAGAAATGTAAGGCAGATTGCCACTTAGTAAGGAAATTTAGTGCATGCTCTTGCTACTGTTATTGACTAGGCATAATGACCAATTGTTGAGATCAGATGGCCTGTTAACAATGCTGTGCTTCGTCAGGCTATGGAGCAAGCTAGAAGGAAATTACATGATGCAGCGTACACAGTTTCATTTTTTCGCCATTACAGGAAGAGGAATTTTAATGCTGTAGTCCAGCTTTCAGGATGAGCCGGATAGTAGCCCAATAGTAGGGTATTTTATTTTACTTTTCAATGTTTTCAATAGGTAACTTTATTTTCCTCGTTATGGCCAAGTCTCGGCTGGCAGTGTCGGCTGGGCACATCTGTACTGGTTTAATTCACATGGTGTCTGTTACCATGAAGCACTAGTTTGTTTAGCGGGGTGGAAATAATCTAATTACTTTCTGGTTCTCTTTCACAACTTGTTTAAGACATTCTGTAACACAAAATAAATAAGCCACATAAGGAAGCAATGCAACAATGTTATGTTATTGGCCACAAGTGTCACCAGCATTTGACTTTGGCAACTGACATGTGATGCAGCAGAATGATGACAATGGTGAACAGAATAGAGGCATGAAGAAATTCGGTCTCTGATCGGTTGTTGCTATGGCTACTGTCCTGTAAACAACTGGTACAGTCATCGGTCCCTTTTTCCAAATACTAAAAACACCCACAGAGACTAAAAATGATTAACAGAATAGATCACAGATGACACAGAAAACTGAGACAAAGACCAGACAAGACGAACTAAAATCACACAGTGTGTGGCGGTGGTTGGCTGACCATAGAAAGAAAAAAGGAAAAGCCAACCACCGAGAAACACATTAAAAACTCAGGTTAAAATCGTAGGCCAAAGGCCAGAATCAACACAAAAGAATAAAACACAAACACTCAGATTAAATGATAAAAACCCCCTGCCCGAATAAAACGCAAATTAAGCCAGCCATACCAGGGTCATTTGTTAAAAGCGTAGGGAGTGTCTCAGACAGAGCAAACGTCTGCCTGAGCACAGCTAAAAGACGACACTCCAATAAAATGTGGACCACAGATAAAACGGAGCCGCAGCAACATAGAGGTGGGTCCTCACGGCGCAATAAGTGGCTACGCATCAGCCGAGTGTACCCAATGGGCAGCCGGCAGAGGACAACTGACTCCTTGCGGGAGACCCGCATGGATGACCGCCACACAGTCGTTGTCACCTTGATTGGACAGAGATTGTTTGCGCCATTCAGTGTCCCAAAGCGATAGAACTTTGCGGCATAAGACTGCCCGCAAATCAGTCTCCGGGAGGCAAATCTCCAAAGATGGTTTACTGGTGGCCTATTTCGCCATGCGGTCAACATGTTCATTGCCCAGGATACCGACATGACCGGGGCTCCACACAAAGACTGCAGAGAGGCCGCAACGGGAAAGAGTATGCAGGGACTTATGGATAGCCATCACCAAATGAGAATGAGGGAAACACTGGTCGAGAGCTCGTGAACTGCTCAGGGAGTCGCTACAGATAACGAAGGACTCACCCGAGCAGGAGCGGATATACTCTAGGGTATGAAAGATGGTGACCAGCTCAGCAGTGTAAATGCTGCAGCCAGCCGGCAATGAACGTTGTTCGGAATGGTCCCCTAGAGTTAGCGGATAACCGACACGACCAGCAACCATCGAACCGTCAGTGTAAGCAATGCCAGAGCCCTGATACGTGGCGAGGATGGAATAAAAGCGGCGGCAGAAGGCCTCTGGAGGGACTGAGTCCTTCGGGCCCTGAGCCAAGTCGAGCCAAAGGCAAGAGCTAGGAACACACCATGGGGGTGTATGCAAGGTGCCCCGAAGAGGAGGTGGAACAGTGAAAACCCTAAGCGCGGAGAAAAGCTCTTTGACGCGGACCGTGATCGTACAACCTGACCGGGGCCGACGTTCTGGCAGATGGACGACTGATTAAGGGAAATGGAGACGATAGTTTGGATGCCCGGGAAAGCTAAAAATATGGGCAGCATAAGCGGCCAATAAATTTTGGCACGTCAATCGCAGTGGAGGGACACCAGCATGCACAAGTACCTTGTCCACAGGGCTGGTCCGGAAGGCACCAGTGGCCAGTCGTATCCCGCTGTGGAGGATGGGGTCCAGCACCCGCAACGCAGATGGGGATGCCGAGCCATAAGCCAGGCTCCCATAATCCAGACAGGACTGGATTAACGCCTGGTAGAGCCGTAACAGGGTAGATCGGTCGGCGCCCCAGCAGGTGTGGCTCAAGCATCTCAGAGCATTTAGATGCCGCCAACACGCCTGCTTAAAATGCCGAATGAGGCAGCCAAGTCATCCGGGCATCAAAAACTACACCCAAAAACCTGTTGGTCTCCACCACAGCAAGGAGTTCGTCAGCAAGATAAAGCCGCGGCTCAGGATGGACTGTTTGGCGCCGGCAGAAATGCATAACGCGGGTCTTGGCAGCCGAAAACTGAAAACCATGCGCTACAGCCCAAGACTGCGCCTTGTGGATAGCGCCCTGTAGCTGATGTTCAACAGCTACAATGCCAGTAGAGCTGTAGTAAAGGCAGAAGTCGTCAGTATACAGGGAAGCGGAGACAGAATTTCCCACCGCTGCAGCGAGCCTGTTTATTGCGATTAAAAACAGGCAGACACTGAGGACAGATCCCTGTGGTACCCCATTCTCCTGGACTCGGGAGGAACTATGAGAGGCCGCGACTTGCACGTGGAAGGTACGATACGACAGAAAATTTCGGATAAAGAGCGGCAGAGGGCCCTGAAGACCCCATCCACGAAGTGTAGAAAGTATGTGATGAGGCCATGTAGTATCGTATACCTTCCGCATGTCAAAAAAGACAGCGACCAGGTGCTGACGGCGGGCAAAGGCAGTACGGATGGCTGACTCCAGACTCACCAGATTGTCAGTGGCAGAGCGGCCTTTACGGAACCCACCCTGAGACGGAGTCAGAAGGCCCCGAGACTCCAATACCAAATTCAAGCGCCAGCTCGCCATCCGTTCGAGAAGCTTGCAAAGAACGTTGGTGAGGCTAATGGGGCGGTAGCTGCCCACCTCCAAAGGGCTCTTGCCTGGTTTCAAAACGGGGATGACAATGCTTTCCCACCATTGCGACGGAAACTCACCCTCGATCCAGAGAGGGTTGTAAAGGTCGAGGAGGCGTCGCTTGCAGTCCACTGAAAGGTGTTTCAGCATCTGATAGTGAATGCGATCTGGCCCAGGAGCGGTATCAGGGCAAGCGGCAAGGGCGCTGTGAAATTCCCACTCACTGAATGGAGCATTGTAGGATTCAGGATGGTGGGTGCGAAAAGAAAGGCTCCGACGTTCCATCCGCTCTTTAATGGAGCGGAAGGCCAGTGGGTAATTGGAAGACGCGGAACTAAGAGCAAAATGCTCTGCCAAGCGGTTTGCAATGGCGTCGGAGTCAGTACAAACTGCTCCATTCAGTGAGAGTGCAGGGACACTGACAGGGGTCCGGATCTTGGCCCAGACCTGCAATGGAGAGACATGGAGGCCAATGGTGGACACATACCACTCCCAGCACTCCTGCTTGCTTTGGCGGGTAAGGCGGCGGGCCCGCGAACGCAGCCGTTTGAAGGTGATGAGGTGTTCAATGCAGGGATGTCGCTTGTGATGCTGTAGCACCCGCCGGCGATCTTTAATCTCCTCAGCGATCACAGGCGACCACCAAGGCACAGTCCGCCGCCGAGGGGACCCAGAAGAACTGGGAATGGCAGATTCTGCGGCAGTAACGATGCTGGTGGTGACTGAGTGAACCACCGCATCAATGTCGTCACTAAAGAGAGGCTCAATAGCGGCAGTGGAGAACAAGTCCCAGTCAGCCTTATTCATAGCCCATCTGCTGGGGCGCCCAGAAGAGTGATGCCGTGGCAGTGACAGAAAGATTGGAAAGTGGTCACAACCACACAGGTCATCATGCACACTCCATTGGACAGACGGTAAGAGGCTAGCGCTACAGATTGAAAGGTCAATGGCGGAGTATGTGCCATGCGCCACACTGAAGTGTGTGAAGGCACCATCATTTAAAATTGAGAGATCGAGCTTCGACAATAAATGCTCAACGGTGGCGCCTCGATCTGTTGCCACTGACCCAGCCCACAGAGGGTTATGGGCGTTGAAGTCTCTCAATAGCAAGAAAGGTGGCGGCAATTGGGCTATCAGTGCAGCCAGGCCATGCTGCGAGACATCACCATCCGGTGGAAGGTAAAGACTGTAGACAGTAACAGCCTGTGGCGTCCACACCCGAACAGCGACAACCTGTAAAGCTGTATGTAGAGGGACAGACTCGCTGTGAAGAGAGTTAAGGACATATATGCAGACGCCACCAGACACCCTTCCATAAGCTGTCCGGTTCTTATAATAACCCCGATAGCCACGGAGGGCGGGGGTTCGCATTGCTGGAAACAGTTTCCTGAAGTGCAATGCAGAAGAAAGGGTGAAAGCTGATAAGTTGGTGGAGCTCAGCTAGATGGTGGAAGAAACTGCTGCAGTTCCACTTGAGGATGGTATTGTCTATGGCTGAGAAAGGCGTGACAGGACTGGGAAGGCAGATTACGCAGCTGGGTCACATGCTGCCTCCGAATGAGCACCTGTGCTAGTGCTTTCCATGGCGTCTGAGGGACCGGTGAGATCAAGGTCCTCAGCGGACGCCAGAATCTCCACCTCGTCTCCAGACGCAGTGCTTGTAGGAAGCAGTGGGATGGGTGCCACTGCAATGTCGTTAGCCTTGGGGACTTTCTTCTTCTGTTTCTCTCGCTGTGCCTTCGGTGGTTCAGGCTTGAAGGGCTTCACTGGGTCCGTCTCAGGGACGGACGAAGACCATGAGGCCCTATGACCAGGGACTGGTGGTTGTTTCAGCCACTTGCGGGCATCCGCTTTTCCACTGGTCGGAACTTGCGAAGGTAGGTCCCCAAGGGACCCCTTCCTGGCGAGAGGAGCTGAAGAAGTCTTACTCTTCTCTGGCTGGGAAGGGGGAACTGATGTCCCCTATGGTTGGGGGGGGGGGGGGGGGTGGTGTGTTGCTCCTGAAGAACATGGAGCAGGAGCAACAGGGAGTGAAGTGCCCCCCACAACCAAGGGGACCGGTGGATTCTGACAGATCTCAGAGCCAACGATAAGTGACGATGGGAGAACAGTCGTTGCAGCAGTGGCGTAGGTCGACTTCATTGCCACAGGATGGAGCCGCTCATACTTCTGTTTAGCCTCGGTGTAGGTCAGGCGGTCCAGGGTCTTATATTCCATTATCTTTCGTTCCTTCTGGAATATCCTATAGTCTGGCGAGCAGGGGGAATGGTGTTCTCCGCAGTTAACACAGATGGGAGGCGGAGCACATGGAGTATTGGGATGCGAAGGACGTCCACAATCTCGACATGTGATACCGGAAGTATAGTGAAATGACATGTGCCCGAACTTCCAGCATTTAAAACACTGCATTGGAGGAAGGATATATGGCTTCACATCACAGCGGTAAACCATCACCTTGACCTTTTCGGGTAAAACATCACCTTCTAAGGCCAAGATGAAGGCACCGGTGGCTACCTGATTATCCCTCGGACCCCGATGGACACGCCGGAAAAAGTGAACACCTCGTCGTTCTAGATTGGCGCGTAGTTCATCATCGGACTGCAGAAGAAGATCCCTGTGGAATATAATACCCTGGACCATGTTTAAACTCTTATGGGGAGTGATGGTGATGGAAACATCCCCCAACCTGTCGCAAGTGAGCAACCTCCGTGACTGGGCAGAGGATGCTGTTTTGATGAGAACTGACCCAGAGTGCTTTTTGGACAAGCCCTCCACCTCCCCCGAACTTGTCCTCTAAATGCTCCACAAAAAACTGGGGCTTGGTCGACATAAATGATTCCCATCTACTCGCGTGCACACGAGGTACTGGGATGAATAATCTCCACTGCCTTCTTTGGACAAACGTTCCTCCCATGGAGTGGCCAGGGAGGGAAATGATCTCAGATCAAATTTCTTTCCATTGAGGTTAGACCTAGAACGCTTAGAGCTAGATCGCTTAGAGACTGCTGGTGGAGGCCCACCAGCGAGAGATGATGTACCACACTTCATTGCGGTTAATCTGCCCTGATGCCACCCACTCCGACCAGGGGCTCTCCCCACGGGCGCCACCCAGCTGCAGCAAAGACCACATGGCAGGATGGCCTTTGCCGGGAGTCCCAATGCCCCAAAAGAATAGGCATCTAGTCCTCGGCATATGTGCGGAGGTAACAGCTCAGGCATCAGCAGTGCGATCCCTGTGTAGTCAGGGGGCTACCACCAAGAGGGTACATGGCGACCCCACCACAGTGGACTGGCTACCGTGCTGGATGTCGGGTGTCGAAATATCCATGTACATCACGAGGGCAAAGATGGAAGTGCACAATGGAGGGAAGTGCACAAAGGAGGGAAGGGATGCTATCCGGAACACACTGCAGCGGATGTGGCCGGAAGCTCGATGTAAGTCCATTTCCATGAAAATATCAGGTGTGCCAGATCTTAGGGCAAGATGGATTTAAGGTGCACCATGTAAGGTGTCCTTCTCCAAATGGTACGCACTAACGGAAAATTTGGAAATAGAGTGGTCAAACCCCTCAGGGGACCATCACATTAAAGGCCAAAACAGTTGAGACTCCTTCTAGTCGCCTCTTACGACAGGCAGGAATACTGCGGGCCTATTCTTACCCCCAAACCCGCAGGGGGGGCCCACGGTACGAGACTCGATTAAACTAGTGACAAAACTTCAAAACACCACTTCCAAAAAATATACCTTTTTGCCACACAAGGAAAATTTTCAAGTAAACTATTTGAGACAAAGAACCAAAATTTTCAGTATTCATCCAGCTTACCAATTTCCAAATTTTATTATACAACAACACATATACAGAAGGGTCCAGATCCCCTAAAATGCTTTCTCACAATGTGAGTCAGTGAGTGTTGTGGTCAGGGCACTATTATCGATTTTGTAATGACTGACCACTGATTTTGAGCTCATATTCTGGTTACATTGCACGATGAAGATCAACGTGTTGTACCTTGCCCGAATATTTGGAAATGTCTACTTTTATTTAGTGTACGAATATTACATTTTAGTTGAAAGTGCTGCTATATGCACAGAAATATTTATGAGAAAGCGTGGTTCTTTAAGCATATATTGGTAAATGTCATCTTTGAAGGATTGTAAAAGACAGTCCCCAATTAGGAGAAAAATTTCCTTTTCACAATTCACAGATACAACATAGTTACATTTGCAGTTGGATTTTTGTTATTTTCTGATTAATATTTAATCACTATAATGTCAAACATAAGATGCTGAAACTGAACTTACTGTTGTAGGTACTGGGCAGAGAAAGCAAGAGTGTAAAATTGAACCTTGTGCTTGTTTCATTGAATATAATTATTAATGAATACTCCTTATGTTTCTCAGTTAAGAGTTTGTAAAGTAATTGCATTAGCAGCTGCAATATATGCGAGGCTTCGAGAGCACAGTTGTCAAGTCAGTAGACTAAGACTGTCGTAATGCAAGGTAAGCGCATTTTCACCGGCAAAGAATGCAAGCTCCGTAGTCTCATTTCCACACAGCATTGCGCATTCAGTTGTTGTGAGCAGAGGGCAATAATACGTTAAACAGCATGTGAATGCTTGACATACAACCAGCTGTCAATATATGAACAATGAAATGTAATGTACATTTTAACAGTAAATGAAAAATGTATCAGATTGATACATTTTGCAAGAAATAACGATGAATAATGGCCAACCTATCTTAATCAGTTTCACTGCTGCTGCTATTGCAGCTGCCTACTTGACTCAGCAGCAGTTCTATTTCTATTTCAATACAGTGGGATTTTTGTGCACAAGTATTTTGAAGTTTGTTTGGAGGAATTCAGTGAGTCATGTACACAGTCTGGGGAACACTCTCCAAAGCAAAGCAAGTGTAAAGCATCAGTTATCTTAAAATTCCTGTCTTCCTTTCCTATCATGTTCTTGTCAAATGTCCAAGTAAATTCAATGGTACCAAATTTTCAGTGTGCCATTGGTAATCACGGATGTTTAATTTTCTTCACCACTGACCACAATACATATTCCAAAATCTATTCTTGTGTGCTGGAGCACAGTCACTTGTGTCCCAGTAGGACAGCTTTAGTAAATTCTTCTTACAATGTAGCATTGTACGGAAGGTCTGCATTACAGCTTTCCATTCGTTCAATGGCAGAATCCTTTGTGGTACTGGATTTATCATTGTGTGATACAGAGCTTGATTTAAAACAACTTCAGATCTTGTTAGATAGTTTTTCAAATGCTCCTAAACAACTCTTCATAGTGTCTGGAATTCATTCTAAAAGATACTCTGCACCTCCTTTATGCCAAATAAAACACAATCCAACATTTCGGTCAAATCCATCTTCATTCCCAATGTGGTACATCATAATCCTTTTTCTGGAATTCCAGAACCAAAAGGTGCTTTGAATTCCTCCTTTCCACCCATTCCACTCATTCATACTTTCTCTGCAATTATCATTTATGTTTTCTGACACAAAGTGTTTTTTGTTTCTACCATCTTAATTTTCTGGAATGATTTACACCACACAAACTCCCAGCAGTGTAATAAATAGTCCACCCAGTGTTTCACAAGTGTCTTATTTCCCACAAGAATTATTCTCCTTTCCCTGCTACTCTGTTATTTTCCATCAGCACAGGTATTTTTTGAACTACTTGTATTTGAAGCCCAATTTTAGATTAGCACATTAAAGGGTTGTTACACTCATTTAATGAAAACCTTCCACTTCTGTTTTCAACTTTTCCGGTACAGATGCTAACGTTGGAAATTATTTCTCCACTTAGAAGTTGTGGATTTTCCTCCTTATGACTCCTTCTGTAAACTTTCCAATGCAAACTTCTGTTGCCTGCTAGAACTCCTTTTTGACAATATAAGACATGCAGTTTTCTTCTATTATCTCGAAATCCACTTCATCCACTTTCTTTTTTCATATACAAAATACGACAGTACACACGTGATGCATTATGACAGTGAAAGGAACCTGTGACCACTTGAGACAGTTCCACAAGTCCCTCCAAATAATAACACAACACACATACACAAATGTAAATCCACCTGATGACAGTGGTTTAAACCTTTGAAACAGGTCATGGAGATAAAGTGACTGGTAACAATAAACTAGTTCTTTCATTTAATGTCAATAACAGCTTAACCTAAAATGTTCACATTTAAAGTCATCTACTATCACTGCATTTAAAGTCATCTACTTCCATAACACCATGACATTCCCAAGTTCTGCACACTGGCGGTGACATGGAACTGCCCGTGCCTTGATCTGTGTGCATACTTACTTAGAAGCATAAAAAGAACATCACACACTTTCCACAAATATGTAAAAGATACACATTTTCACACGAGTGCAAGGCAACTAACTATGTTATGATGATTGCCTCACACAAGTACACAACAACAAATGGGAGCAAGATTGTTTCCCTTCTGACGGGAAGCCCCAATGTAAACATTGCAACAATGAACAAAAAATTGAAAATACTGTTCTTAGGTCTGGCAACATAGCAGAAGCAAGTATGCACCACATAAGACAAACCAGCAAATGAATTACAGATGTGATACTGACATTGTATGTAGATTAATAGGCATAAAAATATAACAGCCGTGAAAGGCGACAACAGAGCTTGCATTTACACTTTGTGTGTTGCTGATATGCATCAGCATTTAGAAAACTGTGGTAATTTACATCAACCACAATTACTACAAAATAGCTAACTGGAAACTGGTGAAAGTTCACCTGTGAATAGAGAATGAGTATCTTTAAACTACAAACAGGCAATTTTTCTCTCCTAATTACAGCCTGATTTCTATGAGTCCTCAAAGCTCACACTCACCAAAAATGCATGAAAAATCATGCCTTCCTTTAAGTATTACTGCATATATTGTTCTCTTTTCAACTGAAGTGTCACATTCTTATAAAAAGTTTACTTTTATTTTATATGAGTCCAGCAAGATATGACAGTCTGATGTTCGTCATGTGATGTAATCAGAATATGAGCTCAAATTCAGGTGTCTGTCTACTATCCTTCTCATAATGACAAACACTGGAGGTCCCAGGCTCAGTCCTGTAAAGGGGCAGGAATTTTTCCTTCTTTTGATCCCTCCAGGACAGTGCCAGGGCCACATAGCCTGCTGCCATGTAAGTATTCAGGATCTTTCCTGGAGCGAATATCCCACCACTCTCCCCCTCATAGAGCCACAGCAAAGAAATACTGTACTCTACCTGCAGATAGACCAATAGCCCAGTCAAGAGCCTGCACCACAAATGTTCCCTGTTTTTATCATAAATGCAGTGTTCACTGTGTATCCTAAAAGAAATTTAAATTTCACTATTCTTGATGGTGTTAGGACAACAACCAGCCAAAATTTGAATAAAGGAACTGAAAGTAAATTTGTGGCTGGTTGCTGTCCTAACACGATCAACATTTGTCTTCAAACAACAGCCACAGTCTCCATCATGTCATCATATGACAAAATTGCATTAAATTTCACTGACCTAATAAATTCCTTACAGTTGAATTATTATATTAGCACGTTTACAAAGGAGTGTCGATTTACAGTTGAGAATTCACAGAGGTATCACAAAGCCAACGACATTGTAGGCAACATTTATAAAAATAGGTTAGCTGCCATGAAAAATTAAGACTCAAGGATCTGAAATTAAAATTGTATGTGGTTAAAAATAAATAGCCAGTTGCAATACTGTATTGGTGGTAGCATTGCATTCTTACAACACTGGGGTTACCATCAAATTTCACAAAAAGGGGAAAGGAAGGTTGGTAGGAGTTTAATGTCCCATACTTCAGAAAAAAAGTTTAAATGCATTTCTTAAAAAAACAGAAAAAAACTACAGTTAATCAATGTCATAATACAAAATACACCAAGAGGAAATGAGCCCACTGTAAGGTGCAAACAGTATTCTGTAGCAGAAGTACTAAAATTTGTACTTTTACAGTACACTTTCCATAGCTGCAAGGACTGAATTACCTGTGCAGCCAGACCACGAACCTGCGGATGCCTCTTGCAGCCTTTTGTTCTTTGGCAAGCCTTTCACTTCCAGAAGTTCTGCAGCCTGTTTAATCAAGAATGCCATTATTAATTACTGTTTCTTTGGTCTTGAGGGTAGAAGCAGAAAACAGCCAAAGAAGAAACAGTGTGTTAAACGGATGTGGGAAACCACTTTGTAACAAACAGATTCCTTGAAAAGTAATGGAAAATTTTTTCCCTAAAATATATTGTGGACACACTACATGATGTTTAATATATACATTTCTTAAGGGATAATAACAATTTTTCATCTTAATTAGTTTTAAATACAAGTTCACACAAAATCAGATGTCATTAATTTGGGTTCAAACTGCAGCAAAAACCTAATAAATGAGTGTGCTCTTGGGATATATATATTAACCCTCAACAGTTACATACGACATACACAGATGCACCAAAGAAAGCAGTATAGGCATGTGTATTTAAATACAGAGATATGTAAACAGGCAGAATATGGTACTGTGGTTGGCAACAACTATTTGAGACAACAAGTGTCTGGCACAGTTGTTAGATTGGTTACTGCTGCTACAATGGCAGGTTACCAAAATTTAAGTGAGTTTGAATGTGCTGTTATAGTCAGCACACGAGTGACTGGACTCAGCATCTCCGAGGTAGCGACGAAGTGGGGATTTTCCTGCACCACCGTTTCACGAGTGTACTGCGAATATCAGGAATCCAGTAAAACATCAAATCTCTGACATCTATGTGGATGGAAAAAGATCTTGCAAGAAAGGTACCGACAGCCACTGAACAGAATCATTCAACATGACAGAGTGCAACACTTCTGCAAATTGCTGCAGATTTCAATGTTAGGCCATCAAGAAGTGTCACTGTGTGAGCCATTCAACGAATCATCATAGATATCAGATTTAGAGCCAAAGGCCCTCTCGTGTACCCTCAGGAACTGCACAAAGCTCTGTGCCTCGCCTGGGCCCATCGAAACTGACGTCGGACTATCGATGACAGGAACATGTGTTGCCTGGTCGGACAAGTCCCATTTCAAATTGTATTGAGTGAAAGGAGGTGTACAGGTATGGAGACAACCTCACAAATCCACGGACCCTGCACATCAGCAGGGTGAAGACTGGTGGAGGGTCTGTAATGGTGTGGGGCACATGCAGTTGGAGCAATACGGTACCCTAACATGTCTAGAAACGACTGATAGGATGCTTATGTGTGTGTCACCTGTCTGATCACCTGCATCCATTCGTGTTCACTGTGCATTCCGACAGACTTGGACACTTCCAGCAGGACAATGTGACAACCCACACATCCAGAATTGCTAGAGCAGTTCCAGGAAAACTCTTCTGAGTTTAAACACTTCCATTGTCCACCAAACTCCCAAGACACGAAGATTATTGAACATATCTGGGATGCATTGCAACACGCCGTTCAGAAGAGATCTCCATCACCACTCACTCTTACAGATTCGTGGACAGCCCTGCAGGATTTGTGGTGTCAGTTACACATCAGTCTAGTCCACACCACATCGTGTTGTGGCCCTTCTGCGTGCTTACAGGGGCCCTACACGACATTAGGTATGTGTACCAGTTTCTTTGGCTCTTCATTGCACAGTAGTTTTAGAATCTGTTTCACAACCTAAGAGGATGGGAAATAGGAAAAGATGGTGGTGTTAGGAAAATGTGATAAATCATTTAGAAACTTTTCACAGGAAATACAAGAGTGGCAGTGTGTTCACAAGCAAATCAGACAGTACAATGTAATATGTAATTCGTTCAGAGACTGTTACATAGCTGTATTAGTGGGTACACATTCAACAGTTTAAAGAGCAGAAGCTGGGAAACAAAGCACACAACAAATGTAGAAATGTCAGAGTGTCTGTTGTTGTCATCTTCAGTCCAAGGACTGGTCTGATACAGATCTCAACATAGTCCACCACGTACAAGCCTCTTCTTCATCTGTATCTATATAAATACTCCGCAAAGCACTGCACAGTGCATGGCGAAGGGTACCCTGTGACATTAATAATCATTTCCTTTTCTGTTCCACTCCCAAATACGGCGAGGAAAAAACAACTGTCTATATGCCCCTGTAGGAGCTCTAATATCTCATCTTATCTTCATTCTTCTTATGAAAAGTATATGCTGGTGGCAGTATAATTGCTCTGTAGTCAGCCTTAAATACCAGTTCCCTGAATTTTCTCAATATTGCTGATGGAAAAGATCATAATATTCTCTCCACATTTTCCCAATTGAGTTCCGAAAGCGTATTGACAATATTTGCAACTTTGTTTGAACCTACCGGTAACAAATCTAAAGGCTCACCTCTGAACTGTTTCAATGCCTTTCACCTGACGTGGTGCAAATCTGGAGCATTCTAACAGGACACTAGCATGACCCACTGTCGAATACTATGCGCAATCTTTTAGAGATGAACCGCACTTTCCTAAATTTCTCCTAATAAACTAAAGTTGACTTACTCATCAGCAGTAACTTACATGTTTCTACATTTATAGCTACCTGCCGTTGCTCATACGAACTGGAAATTTTTTCGAAGCCACCTTGTATCCTCCTACAGTCACTGAATACCAACACCTTCCCACACACCGCAGCATTGTCAGCAAACAGCTGCAGACTGCTGCTTACTCTATTTGCCAGATCATTTATGTATACAGAAAAAGACAGTGGTTCCATTACATCTCCTCCCCTCCCAGACACTCCTGAAGATACCCTCATCTCTGATGATCACTTGTTGTCAAAGACAGTATACCAAATTCTGTTACTTAAGATCCACCGAGCCACTCGTGTACATGGGAACCTATTCTGTATGTTGTAGCTTCATTAATAGTTGGCAGTGTGGCACTGTGTCAAATGCTTTATCGAAACATAGGAATACGGAATCTGCCTATTGCCTTTCATTCATAATTCACAGGATATTATGGGAGGAAAGGGCAAGCCGAGTTTCACATGAGAGAAGCTCTCTAAAAATGTTTTAATTTGTGGACAGAAGCTTTTCCCCCCTCAAGAAAATTTATTGTTTTCAAACTGTGAATATGTTGAAGGATTCTGCAACAAACTGATGTCAAGGATATTAGTCTGTAATTCTGTGAGTCCGCTCTTTTACACCTCTTATATACAGATGCCACCTGTGATCCCATTATAACATACCAGATGTGTTTTCTGGTGGAGAATTCAGTTGAGTTGTTGCCTTGTCATAAAATGTTAGTGGTTCCCATTCAAAAGCCACTTCCTTTTGGATGCTAATACAGTAATTGTCCAGTATCAACTTTCATTATAGGTCCCTTTCATACACCTCGCTGTTGCGAACTAGCATTAAACCGTAACACAAACACAAATTTGAACACAGTTCACCCGCAGTCCAACATGACGATCGATTTGTGTTCAGTTTTTGATGGGCAATCCACTGGGCCCTCTTAACACTAAATCTGAAGGATGTGCAATGGAAGGTTCCCTGGTCAGCATGATCTTTAACTAAAGTATAACAGTGGTAGTAGTTATAAGCTCTTAATGCCTGAATAACTACTGCAGCCCACATCCTTAACAACCAGCTTACTGAATTAATGCCTGTGTTTCCCCATAAAACTTTTACACCCTCTTCCACCTCCCCCGCGCGCGCGCGCGCGCGCGCACACACACACACACACACACACACACACACACACACACACACACACACACACACACACACACACACACTCTTTTACCTCCATTACCAAATCTGCTATTCACTGATGCATTAGGATGTGTCAACTGTCAAAGTGTATGAAAAAAGAAAGCTGAGACAGGCGAGTTTCTATCACAATTCAATATTATCTTGATCTTGAGCCCAGGAGATTCCATAAAAAACTAACAATTATCTGAAGTTATCAGAATTTTTACTGCCCATCTAAAGCCATATGATACACCACTGAACAATGAAACAAAGCAACATTGTTGTGAAATGCCTTAGATCCTTGCATCCCTATCCTTACTGCTCCATCTTAATATCCAGTTCCATTCCAACAATTCCTATGTAAAGACTTCAACTATTAATCAATTTATTTCAGCAGCTGTTAGCACTAACTGTTGAGAAGGTTACATCTGTTATAAGGCTTCAGGAGTCAAATGTGAGGCTTGCTCATAAAGGATGACAGTATGAAATGGGCTTCACAAACCAAACATTATGTGGAAAATGGTTTCTGGAGTATTGATAATGTTAGTACCTTAACACCATCTTATCTAAAGTTATCAGAAAATCTATTACCAGACATTAAAAAGGAGTGTCTACACCTATGTGATGACTCTGCTATTCTCAGTAAAGTACCTGGCAGAGGATTTAATGATCCGCCTTTAAGTTCTCTCCACCGTTCCACTCTAAAATGGCACACAGGAAAAACTAGCACTTAAATTTTCTGTGCAAACTCTAATTTCTCTTATTTTATTGTGATCATTTCTTCCTATGTAGGTGGGTTCCGACAATGTTTTCACAATTGGAGGAGAAAAATGGTGAAAATTCATGAGAAGATCCCATCGCAAGGAAAAACGCCTCTGTTTTAATGATTGGCGCTCCAATTCACATATCATATCTGTAGCACTATCTCCCCTATTTTGCGTTAATATAAAACAAGCTGCCCTTCTTTGAACTTTTTCAAAGTCATCCATCAGTCCCACCTCATGTGAATAAACACCACACAGCAATACTAGGGTGGACAAGCTTGGTGTAAGCAGTCCCTTTCGTAGACCTGTTGCACCTTCTAAGTTTCTGCCAATGAATTGCAGTTTATGGTTTTTATGGTTTTCTCTACCCACAACATTATCTATGTGATCATTCCAATTTAGGTTATTTGTAATTGTAATCCATAAGTATTTAGTTGAATTTACAGCCTTCAGATTTGTATTACTTATCACTTAATTGAAGCTTAGTGGATTTCTTTTAGTACCCATGTGAACAACTTCACACTTTTCTTTATTCAAGGCCAATTTCCACTTTTTGCACCACAAAGATACCTTATCTGAATCATTTTGCAATTCATTTTGGTCATCTGATGACTTTACAAGATGGTAAATGACACAGCATCTTTTGCTAACAATCTAAGATAACTACCAAGATTGTCTCCTACGTCGTTCATATAGATCGGGGGCAATAGTGGGCCTTGTTGAGTAAAACAGAAGTAATATCAGGCGTTCCCCGACTTTCCATCTATTACTATGAACTGTGACCTTTCTGGCAGGAAATCATGAATCCAGTCACACAACTAATGCAATATTCCATAGGCACACAGTTCGGTTAGAAGATGCTTGTGAGGAATGGTGTCAAAAGCTTTCTGGGAAACTAAAAATATGGAATCAATTTGACACTCCCTGTCGATAGCACTCATTACTTCATGAGTATAAAGAGCTAGTTTTGTTTCACAGGACTGATATATTCTGAACCCATGTTGACTGTGTCAGTACATCATTTTCTTTGAGGTATTTCATAATGTTCGAACACATATGTTCCAGAACCCTACTGCAGGTCGACGTTAGTGATATGGGACTATAATTCAGCAGATTACTCCTACTTCCCTTTTTGGGTATTTGTGTGACCTGAGCAATTTCCCAGTCTTTAAGTATGGATCTTTCTGTGAGTGAACAGTTGCATATAATTGCTAAATATGGAGCTATTGTATCAGAATGCTCTGAAAGGGACCTTAAGTGATTTAAGCTGCTTTGCTAGACCAAGTATATTTACTTCTATGTTTCTCATCTTGGCAATTGTTGTGGATTGGAATGCAGGAATATTTACTTCATCTTATTTGGTGAAGGCTATTTGGAAAACTGTGTTTAATAACTCTGCTTTAGTGGCACCATCATCAGTGACTTCACCACTGTTATCGCACAGTAAAGGTATCGGTTGCGTCTTGCCACTGGTATGCTTTGCGTACAACCAGAATCTCTTTGGGTTTTCTACCAGATTATGAGACAGAGTTTTGTTGGGGAAATTATTAAAAGTATCTCACATTGAAGTGTGTGCTGTATTTCGAACTTCTGCTAAATTTTGCCAATTTTGGGGATTTTGTGTTCTTTCAAATTAGGCATGCTTTTTTCGTTGCTTCTGCAACAGCAATCTGACCTGTTTCGTGTACTATGTGGGATCAGTACCATCACTTATTAATTTATGTGGGATATACACCTCAACTGACGTCAATATTATCTCTTTGAAATCATTCCACATCTTTTCTACACTTACACAATCACATCGGAATAGTGAAGCCCGCCTCTTAAAAAGGCGTTAAGAGCATTTTTATGAACTTTTTTAAATAGCTATACTTTGTTTCTTTTTTGTGGTTGTAGGTGTTGCAGTATTTAGCCTGGCAGCAACTGCCTTGTGGGCACTTTTTGATGGCTTTAGCTCACCTGGAGGCACTTTCAATGATGTCTGAATGTCTGGAGGAATGGTGGTCCGGAGAAGGTAGGGATGCTGGGGACTGGAGCCAAATTGACATTCTGACTCAGCCCAAAAGTGTTCCATTGGGTTCAGGTTGGGACTTTGGGCAGGCCAGTCCATATCAGGAACATTACTGTCCACAAACCATTGCCTCAAAGATGCTCTTTTATCACAGGGTGCACTCTCTCTCTCTCTCGATGACACAATCGATCGAAAACCCCGATCTATTCCTCCACTATACACAATACACAATGCTGTTAAATATGTTCGTAGCCTACCACACTTAGTGTATCTTAAACACGATAAGGTGACCACACCCTAATTGTGGCAAACACCCTCATACCACAATACAACCTCCTCTGTACATCACTGTTCGTACTAGGTACGATGGTGGGAAATGTTCTCTGGCCATTCACATCGTCCGAACCCTTTCCATTCCATTGCCACAGGGTATAGTGTGATCATGACTCCAAATCATGGGCTTTGAGTCATCCACTGTCCAGTGGTGTCACTATTTACACTATCTCACTTGTCTCTTAGCAGTGTATGGCTTGTAAGGAGTTAAAAAGAATGGGTACAGTGGTGGAGCAGCTCCTCATATCAGTTATTGTGCTAACAGGATTCTCCCTCCAGCAGAGGGAAGAGAGTGAGTTTTACAAGCTGTGCAAACAGGTGTTCCAGCAGTTACCAACCAGCAACAACAGGGAAAAGAGAAGATGAAGAAGTGAATAACTCATTGCTGGTGTACAAACTAAGTTTTGTATTGAGTGATTGTTAAATTTACTGAACAAAAGTACAATGACAAACAAAAAATAATCAATCAATCACTTAATTTTTCTGCTTCTTATCGTGTAGGCGTTATGTATGTGAAAGACTGCATTTAATGATTTTTTCAATCACTTTCGTTTCTGTAAGTATAAAACAATGTTTCATACACAACTGTTTGAAGAATGCATTTTGTGTACTGTTTGTAGTGATGCATAATTATATTGTAAGACTCATATTATTTGTATTGACGTTCAATAAACAGTTTCTATGGAGGGGGAATAGTTAAGACAGCTGGTAGCTCTTTGGATCTGACAAGTGATTCCTTCCACTGATTTCTCAAGATTTTTTTCACAACTACCCTCTGCAAAGTTCGGCAATTCCTGTCAGTCAGTGCACGAGGCCTGCCCAGTCTCTGTTTAACTGTGGAAGTTCCTTCACATACCGATTGCACAGCTCGGCAAGGGTCGAAATGTCCCCGATCGATTTTGTACTTGGGTAACATCCGATGACTAGTCCTTGTTCGAAGTCACTGAACCCTCCTGATAGACCCGGTCTGCTGTTACTGCTTCACTACTGACAACATAATACTCATCACCTCCTTTACACTGAGGGGCCCACTTTTCATGACATCTAGTGTATGGTTCCACATTACACAGAGGTGTCAAGATACTTTGATCAGATAGTTTTCTTAAAATGATGCATGTATGCATTACAACAACTGCAGATAAAAGGTACTGCCTATCTTGTGTATCCGCAGGAAATGTATTTCAACTAAACTGCCAATGAAATCCACACCCGTGTCTCTGGAACATACCATTCAAATAATCTTTTTTGCCTTTTGTAATCTACAAGCCACCATTTACAAAAAAAATAGAAAAGACAGTGCATAAAACATACTTAAGTTCCATTAATACATTATTTGCTGGAAGATCAACATCATGTATGTTGCCCAATGCTTTCTACGTAACTGTGTAATATTATAACTCTGAAACCGTGGCATATTTCTGATTGGCTTTTAAACCTTCAATTCAGTTCCCTTTAATTTCTTAGCAACTGTGTCACCACTAAACTGTTGCAATTTTTTCCAGTCAGCCAGTATTGTCTGCACCATGAACTCTTCTAGCATATGTTCCTAAATTTTTTGAAATGGCACATCTTACCGTAGATGTGTTTGCAAAATGAGAAGCCCTCCTTCTATTCAGTATTCCTTCACTGTCCG
Organism: Schistocerca serialis cubense; assembly: GCF_023864345.2. NCBI lineage: Eukaryota > Metazoa > Arthropoda > Insecta > Orthoptera > Acrididae > Schistocerca > Schistocerca serialis. The sequence continues at coordinate 41,573,867 of NC_064645.1, read as the reverse complement.
ATATGATCTGACGGTACTGTAAGAGAAAGAAAGTGAAGTCCTTTGAAGGGGAGGAAGAAATGAAATGATACTTTGTAGGTTGAAAGGGTGTGTGATAATCTTTCACCGATTACAACAATATGTGATACTATTTCAGTGATTACAATACTGAGAGTCACATTTTCAAAGACTTTTCCATTATGGTATTGAACTCTCTCTGGCACGGATGCACACACCGATTTTGTTAGGAAGGTTTGTAGTGATCTGAGAATTTCTGTGTAAATTCTAGAGCCACTCAGCCTTCCACCATCTTGAAAACATGATATTTTAGATGTGAGTGGGAGAAAATAACCCTATCTACTGCACGTCGCCCACCGATGTGTGCAGGTCTGAAGTATGTCGCGAGAAGACCGTAGACACGGTGGTCGAACGACACCAACCAGTACTCGTCGGTCGGTCCACTTAAGTCTTAATGAAAGTGAGGAACTTCTGTATTATTCTGTGCTGTTTTGTGACTGTGACTATTGTTAGTGACAAAAGAACAGTAGAGTTGAGGAAGACTTAAGTAACTCGACACAGACCTGATAGATGCGAGAAGTGTTTATAATTTCTGTGTTTCTTAAACCAACTCTGTTGTAAATGTATCTTAAGTGTGTGTAATGTGAGATGACACCGGTGAATATTTATGTGAGAAATGATGATTTTGTCCTTCATAGAAGATGTAATATACCGAGAAGGAACTAAATGTATTCTTCGAGTACTTATTTATTTCACGAGTATGGAGTGTGTCCTATATGTCCCTTTAAACTAGCATCATTCTTCAGAGAACTAGTTTTCAGTGATTGACATAGCTGGCTATCCAGAAAAGAAGATTGGTTGCGCATACCGAATAAGTTGACTCATTTAAAAGAAGTTGGAGGGTTGCAATACAACTTCACACATTCTTGTCATCAAAAACATTAGAAGTAGTCAAAGCCACAGTATCTTTTCCTGCTGCAAGCTCGCCATATTGTCATAACTTGCCCTCGATATTCTGCTTACTGTCACCGACACAAGGCTGTCATGTGAGCTGGTCCCACATGTGTCCTACTGGGGACAGATACGGGGTTCTTGGTGGCTCCAGGAGTAACTCAACTTCACGTAGGAAGTACAGAGACACATATGCTGCATGTGGACGAATACTGTCCTCTCAAAAAATGGGTCCACAATACTGTTGCATGAGGGGTTAATACGTGCGAACACAGGATGTCCGTGACATACGTTTGTCCCATCAGATCTCCCTCGATCGCTGTCAGTCATGACCTGAAGCCATACCCAATGGCTCCTTACACTGTGCAGTCAGGAATTGTGTGGCCGTTCCTCTCCAAAATGCCAGAAGGAAAGGAATTCCCCAGCTTGTCACAGTTCTCACCGACAGTCGTATCTGGAATACTACAGATCTACAATTCATCACTGAACACAGTGTGACACCGTTAATTGGCAGTCGACAATTACTGCTCACAGCAATGCTTCAAAACTGGCCGTTCGATTTGTGGTGCTAATGGCACCTGAGGCACAGGATGGTAATCCCCTAGTCTGGCTGCTGCTAGTCTCCAACTGATGTAGCAGGATGAAACAGAATGCTGCAGGGCGTCCAATACTTTCCTTGAATGGCAGGCCCAGGCACGACAGGGTTGCTGTGTACTGTTTGTACTACACAGTGATCCTCCCTTGTGGTCGGGTGTGATCAGCCGGAACCTTATTTATGAATACACCTGCCGTCACACTCCCACGCGGCCCGTATGCTGCTGTTCACATTTCTTATATATCCTACCTGGCCTTGTAACTACACTAAATGTGAATGACACAAATGCACTTTGATGGCTTTTCTACTCTCACAGAGAATTGCAACTCTTACACGTGGACACGATCGGCGGGTATGTCGGTGATCATAGTTACACTGACATCTGACTGTGTCTCATGGGTGTGTACCTTCACTCGTGATGTGTACACTCGGAAATTGCACACATCAATGCAGTTCATGGGTCTGCTTGTAGAGGCCACCTGGGTCACTCCCTGGTGTGCTCTGGTGAGCTGCTAAAGAAACAGCATTATTTTAGTGACTGCACACGAGTGCTCAACTTGTTCTTTACATTGTATCACAGTTTCCAGTCAAAGTGTTCAGTCCTATGCACATCTCAAATCTTTTACGTGATGCTCTATAAAGTAGTATGTTCCACACACTGTGTTTATTGTCGCCGTAACAAACTTGACGACGAATGAGGGTTATGTATTCTCCACGTGTTAGTGTCAGTGCTAAGTCACCTGACAATCATCTTGGTGGAAGAAATACTCCATCTCATTGCCCAGCACACAGCTTTCATAGAACAACGGTTGGCTCTTACCACTGCTCTAAATGAAGTGGTGTCTTCGTGTTCTTGCAGAAATCGACATTTAAGCTGTTTCGATGCACAGGAATCGGCTTCTTGTTTGTCTGAACAAAATAGTGTCACAACTTTCTTTGCCACTCGTTTCAATCCCAGTAAATTAATGGTCTTGACAAAAACTCTTGCTTGTTTACGAGATTTAAGATATGGCTATCACAATTAATTATCTTCTGAATGAAATCATTAGAGTGCATGTTTAGTGGAATTTTGCACAAATTATGGGTCTGCCACCAACACAAATTGCATGCACCTTGCACAGAAACTGCCTGGCTACATAGATTATTTTACATTTGAATTCAAGATTTGTATCACAAGCCACAACTGATTTTTCGACAGGAATATCTGTAGCATCTCGAGTGACATCTAACTTGAACATCGTTTGGAGCTGATGATTTCACTGATATGTATATCTGAATGTGAACAGTTTTGCACTTCCTTTTATGTGGTCGTCATTGTGGTCTTCGATCCAAAGACTGGTTTCAAACAATTCTCCATGTTAGTAGCTGTGCAGAGATGAAGAGGCATTTACAGGATAGACTGTGACCTATACCCATCTGAACATACATACTTATTCACACTTTGATACATACTTGTTCACACTTTTGTCACCCTTGCGCAGTTACAAAAATAATGATTTCTTGATGATACAGAATGTGTGTCATCAATTATTCCTCCATTTCAATTCAGTACCTCATCTGTTAACTGATGTACCCATCTAATCTTTAACATTATTCTACAGCACCACATTTAAAAAGCATCTGCAGTGTCTTCTGCTTATCCAAATTGCCTTTCATCCACATTTCACTTCCATATAAGGCAATACTAGACAAAAACCTTGACAACAGATTCCCTAAAACTTGAATTTATGAAGAGGACGAATTTGCTAACATCTAATACACATTTTTTTCTTGCTATTGTCCAACTGCATTTTACAATCTCTACTTTTTCCACACTAAAAGTATAGTGCTTAATTTCCTACTTAAATTCCCTTAGGATCATCTACATTAATTCATATGAATCTACATATAATCTGACAGTGTGTGGTGGAGGGTAATTCTGATATCACTATCTGATCCCAACCTTCCATGTTCAATTTGTGAATGGCATATAGGAAGAACGACTGTTGGTAAACAGCCACAATTGCTCTAATTTCTCGAATATTCTCATTGTGGTCATTTTGTGAGATGGATGTGGGAGGAAGTAATTTGTTACTCAACTCTTCCCAGAATGCACACTTTCGGAATTTTTATAATAAATCTCTCTGTGACACACACTACCTCACTTGAAGTCTGCCATTGGAGTTCGGCTGAGTGCCTTTGTGACCCATTCATGCCATTTCAATGATCCTGTGACAAAAACACTGATAAGTACTCCAGAATTGGTCGAACAACTTCTTTTATGGATGAATTACATTTTCTTAAGATTCTTACTAATAATCTCATTCTGACAGTTGCCTTTCCTACTAAGATGGTGTAGATCTGTATCAAATGCCCTACTGAATCCAATGAACACACGATGAACCTGACTGGATTGGACTAATGAGGTTAAGGGGTCATTGCTCCATCTGTCCTATACGCGTAAGTACAGGAATAGTCCTCAGCGAGGAAGAACACTGAAGACAAATTCTCATTTGTATTTGGATTCATTACAATCAATGAAGTCAATATACAGAAGCAAGTAGAAGTGAGAGAAGGGTGGGAAGAAGTAAGGTGGGTCAGTTCCTTTGTCCAGAAAGCACCTCGAGGCCCCCGTGACAGTTATGCGGTATGAGATGCACTTTTTCCATTTTCAGGCATTTCCTCATCCTTCATTACTACAAGAAACTAGCAATGCCGGCAAGTTGATAAAATCACAGGAAAGAGAACATTGATGATGAGAAATTAAAACAATGAAAAATGTAAAAGAAAAAAGAGGATGAAGTGGGAAGGGTAGAAGCCATGCCGGTCCACTGAGCAAAGGCAGCTACGATCCCCCTGGATCAGAGCAGTGAAAGAATCCCTCAAGCGATTGACGAGACAAAAGCACCTTACCTCACAAAGGAGTACATGATGCCTTCATGGAGTAAAATGTAAAATCAGATCTGCCTGTTGTGTGTTGTCTGCTAGCACCAATGTGTGCATGTCGATAACTAAGACTCGATTGTGATGTGGCCAAATAAGGGCAGTCCAATAGGATGTGGGCCACCGTCAGATGGGCACGGTACCAACAATGAGTGGTTCCTCGCATTGCAGGATGTAGCCATGGGTCATCCACTTGGGGCTAATGCAAAGTCGACAGATAACTGTTGATTTTATGTGAGAAACACGAAGAGAAGCCTGCCACTCGATCGTGATCCCCCCCTACTGTCCACAATTTGTTTGGAGGAAATAGGGCACATCATTCCATGTTTCAAGCTTCTAACAATTTACAGCGTAGAGTCAACTGAAGATTCAATTTTGGTACCCCACCTCCAAAGTTGGCATCCTGGTAGCAACTTGGTCATCTTTGTCTGGGTCCCAGGCCACATTGGAATTCCAGGGAACAAACATGCTGACTGGTAGGCTGACTGTCCAGGTTGATGGAGATCAGAATGGAGATCCCGGATAGTCACAACCAACGAGTATCGAGGGTAGCACAGGTCTGTAGCCTGAATACTACTGAAGGAGTCACTGCCAATTAAGAATATCTCATCAGTGTGTGATGAATGTGACTGAGGGCTTGACTGATGGCCACCAATTCAGCAGTGAATACACTGCACCTGTCCAGTAGTGTGTGTATTTCACTGCATCTCAAATGTGTGTAGGCAAAACTGGTTCCTCAGTCGACCTTAGAGCCATCAATATATACCACTTCCAATGCAGAAATGCATCAAGAACGGACAAGAACAGATGGAGGAAAACATACATATTCGAGAATGGGGGTACACATAACGGGGATGTATGCGAAAGGAACCTGTTGCAACTTGGACTCCACATTGGTGAATCTGGTCCAGTATCTGCAGTGTTGAAGGCAATGCTGAGCCACATGCCAGACTTCTATAATCGAGATGGGATAAGATTAGTGCTTTGTAAAGCCACAAAATTATAGGTTGAGTGTCACTGGTCACACCTTAGTACTCTTGACTGCCTCAGTAAGTTTGCTTAAGTTGGCCAATACAGGAAAGCTACATCAGCTGCACATCAAAGACCAGTCCCAAAAAAAGGATAAGACCCCACAACATCAAGCAACCGGTCATCGAGTTAGTTCCGGGTACGGACGGATAGCACAACAGCGACAGAAGTGCACAACCTGTGTCTCGACAGCTGAAAACCAGAAACCGTGGGTGTGAGCCTTGGACTGCAGCTTTCATAAGGCACACAGCAGTTGGCATTTAACAGTGCCCACAGTGGAGAAGTTATAGTAAAAACAGAAATCGTCAGCATGCAGGGAGGGTGGTGCTGTGGACCCCACAGCTGAAGGATGACCACTGACAGTCACTAGAAAAAGGGGGCACACTCACTACAGAGCCTTTCTCTTGTGTATGGGGGGTACTATGGGAAGCACTAACTAGAATTCAGAAAGAATGATGTGACAAGACATTCCAGACAAAAATCAGGTGCGGGAACTGGAGGCCCGACTCGTGTAGGATAACGAGGATGTAATGATGCCGTGCAGTGTCACGAGCCTTTTGCAGGTCAAAGAAGACTGTGATAAGGTATTAATCCTAGGCAAAAGATGACTGGACAGCAGACTCTAGGCAATCCAGATTGCCTGCACTAGAACCGCCTAAGTGAAAACTGCCCCGGGATGGAGCCGAAAACACCGAGACTCGAGGTAACGACACTGCCTGAGGCTCACCCTAAGTTCGAGAAACTTGCAGGTAATATTAGTGAGACTAATTGGGTGATAGCTGTCCAACTAGAGGGTGTGTTTACCCAGTTTCAGTACCGGAATGATGGTACTTTCTCGCCACTCACATGGGAGTGCACCCTTGCTCCAGATAAAATTGAAAAAGATTAGGATGTGACTTTGGCACTCCAGCAATACGTGTTTGAACATTTGACTATGGGCATGGTCCGGCTCCAGAACCCTGTCAGGGCAAAGGTTCAGGGGCCTGGGTATTGGGGAATTCCCACTCACTCAATGGAGCTTTCTACTGATCCAGGTGGCGTGTAGTTAAAAGGTAAGTGAATTCCCTCCACCTACTGTTCAAGGACACTAAAGGTGGGCTGATAATTCTCAGATTCAGAGACTTGAACGTGATGCAGGGCAAAATGTTCAGCATCAGCATCAGTCACTGTAGACATCACCTGTGACCCTATCCTGTGCAAGCTTCCTCATCTCCCAGTACTTACTGCAACCTACATCCTCCTGAAACTGCTTAGTGTATTCATCTGTTGGTATCCCTCTATGATTTTTACGCTCCATGCTGCCCTCCAATGATAAATATGTGATCCCTTGATGCCTCAGAACATGTCCTACCAACCAGTCCCTTCTTCTAGTCAAGTTGTGCCACGAACTCCTCTTCTCCCCAATTCTATTCAATACCTCCTCATTAGTTCTGTGATCTACCCATCTAATCTTCAGCATTCTTCTGTAGCACCACATTTCGAAAGCGTCTATTCTCTTCTTGTCCAGACTATTTAAAGCCCATGTTTCACTTCCATACATGGCTACGCTCCATACAAATATTTTCAGAAACGACTACCTGACACTTAAATCTATACTCGATGTTAACAAATTTCTCTTCTTCAGAAACGCTTTCCTTTCCATTGCCAGTCTACATTTTATATCCTCTCTACTTCGACCATTATCAGTTATTTTGCTCCCCAAATAGCAAAACTCCTGTACTACTTTAAGTGTCTCATTTCCTATTCTAATTCCCTCAGCATCACCTGACTTAATTCGACTACATTCCATTATCCTCGTTTTGCTTTTATTGATGTTCATCTTATATCCTCCCCTCAAGACACTATCCATTCCGTTCAACTGCTCTTCCAAGTCCCTTGCTGTCTCTGGCAGAATTACAATGTCATCGGCAAACCTCAACGATTTTATTTCTTCTCCATGGATTTTAATACCTAGTCTGAATTTTTCTTTCTCTTCCTTTACTGCTTGCTCGATACACAGATTGTATAACACCAGGGAGAGGCTACAACCCTGTCTCACTCCCTTCCCAACCACTGCTTTCCTTTCATGCCCCTTGACTCTTCTAACTGCCATCTGGTTTCTGTACAAATTGTAAATAGTCTATCGCTCCCTGTATTTTACCCCTGCCTCCTTTAGAATTTGAGAAAGAGAGTATTCCAGTTAACATTGTCAAAAGCTTTCTAAGTCTACTAATGCTATAAATGTAGGTTTGCCTTTCCTTAATCTTTCTTCTAAGATAAGTTGGAAGGTTAGTGTTGCCTCACGTGTTCCAACATTTCTATGGAATCCAAACTGATCTGCTTCTACCAGTTTTTCCATTTATCTGTAAAGATTTTGCATTAATATTTTGCAGCTGTGACTTATTAAACTGATAGTTCGGTAATTTTCACATCTGTCAACACCTGCTTTCTTTGGGATCGGCATTATTATATTCTTCTTGAAGTCTGAGGGTATTTCACCTGTCTCGTACATCATGCTCACCAGATGGTAGAGTTTTGTCATGACTGGCTCTCCCAAGGCTGTCATTAGTTCTAATGGAATGTTGTCTACTCCCGGGGCCTTGTTTCGACTCAGGTCTTTCAGTGCTCTGTCACTCTCTTCACGCAGTATCGTATCTCCCATTTCATCTTCATCTACATCCTCTTCCATTTCTGTAATATTGTCCTCAAGTACATCGCCCTTGTATAGACCCTCTATATACTCCTTCCACCTTTCTGCTTTCCCTTCTTTGCTTAGAACTGGGTTTCCATCTGTGCTCTTGATATTCATACAAGTAGTTCTGTTTTCTCCAAAGGTCTCTTTAATTTTCCTGTAGGCAGTATCTATCTTACCCCTAGTGAGATAAGCCTCTACATCCTTACGTTTGTCCTCTAGCCATCCCTGCTTAGCCATTTTGCACTTCCTGTTGCTCTCATTTTTGAGACGTTTGTATTCCTTTTTACCTGCTTCACTTGCTGCATTTTTGTATTTTCTCCTTTCATCAATTAAATTCAATATTTCTTCTGTTATCCAAGGATTTCTACCAGCCCTCGTATCTTTACCTATTTGATCCTCTGCTGCCTTCACTATTTCATTCCTCAAAGATACCCATTCTTCGTCTACTGTATTTCTTTCCCCCATTCCTGTCAATTGTTCCCTTGTGGTCCCCCAGAAACTCTGTACAATCTCTGGTTCTTTCAGTTTATCCAGGTCCCATCTCCTTAAATTCCCATCTTTTTGCAGTTTCTTCAGTTTTAATCTACAGTTCATAATCAATAGATCATGGTCAGAGTCCACATCTGCCCCCGGAAATGTCTTGCAATTTAAAATCTGGTTCCTAAATCTCTGTCTTACCGTTATATAATCTATCTGAGACCTTTTAGTGTCTCCAGGATTCAGGGAGATAGGCATCCATAGAGGCTCTAAATCTTTGCCCAAACTTGAGAGCAAGGGGTATGCTGTCAAATGGTAATAACATACCATTCCTGGAATTCTTGATTCTGTCATTTTATTAGGTGGCAGATCTGGACATAGAGCAATTTAAGTGTTGAGGTGCTTCATCGGTGGATGTCACTTATCACACTGAAGAGTCCATCTGTTATCTTTAATAGCTGTGTCCATTTTGGTGGTCCACAAAAGTACTGCCTTCCAGTTTGGGAAGAGGGGCATCCAGAGGAATAGAGAATTGGTAAGTTGGCTGCTGATATAACAGCTGTAGTCGTGCTCTGTACATCTGCTTCAACACCTCCATATGGCGAGGTGCTAAGGGTGATGGAAGAAGTTACTGTTCCCCAGTCAGAACAGCTGAGAGCGTATCTCGGTGGAAGCCCGTGTGAATGAAGCTGAGGGAGAGAAAGGACAGTCGTGGAGTGGAATATCCAATGGATGGAGGAGAGAGAACCAGGGCAACAAATGGAAATATCAACAGCCAAATAGGAGCAATATTCAACACTGAAAGTGTCGGGGCACCAGTATTTAAGAGATAAGAATCAATCTCTGTGAAGAAGTTTTTGACAACTTTGCTGTGAGCAGTGGTCTCGGTTTCACCTTACAAATGGTAATGAGCATTGAAGACATCTAAAATAATGAAGGACGGATGGAGCTAAGAAATCAGTGCAGACGACACATTCTGAAACACTTCACCATTGCAAGGGATACACACATTACATACGGTGAAACACCATCAACCAGGACATGAATGTATACATCTCTGTGGACCTCAAGGAGGGGCAGAATATGCTAAGTTTGCAATATCATTGTCTGCGGTACCCATGCTGATATTTAAAGAAGACATTTTAGTTCTCCAAAACCATTGTAATACAAGAGCATAAAACATGTTCCATAATTCCACAACAGATTGAAGTCAGAAATATAAGCTTACAGTTATATGCATCTGTCCTACAACCCTTCGTGAAGACACGACTGACATGGGCTTTGTACCAGTCACTGGATACACTTTGTTGCTACTGCAACCCAACCTATGAATAAACTGCTGCTAGAAGAAAAGAAAGTTCTTTGTATGATCTTGCAGGTATCTCATCTGATCCAGATGCCTTTCCTCTAAGTGATTGTAACTGCTTTTCTATTCTGGGATTGCTTATCTCAATGTCTACCTCATAAGCATACATGTGATGATTGAAAGGAGACACCATATTACAACTTTCTGTGTGGAACAGTTGTGGAAGGCTGAATTCAGTGTTTCAGCATGCTCCATATCACCCTCCATTTCAGTGCCAGTATGGTTATTTGGTGACAACAAAAGATTTTGATCCGATTAATACTTTTACACAAGACCAAAACTTTTTAGGATTCTTAGCCAGATCTGTTGGCAAAATTTTACTTTAAAGTAACTGAACAATTCTTTCATTGCTCTGCTTATGCTCATTTTCACTCCATTCAGCTTTTGTTTGTCAGCAAGTTCCATAAACAGATTGGCTATCATTGCAGCCAGCCGTGGTGGTCTAGCGGTTCTAGGCACTCAGTCCGGAGCCGCGCAATTGCTACGGTCGCAGGTTCGAATCCTGCCTCAGGCATGGATGTGTGTGATGTCCTTAGGTTAGTTAGGTTTAAGTAGTTCTAAGTTCTAGGGGACTGATGACCATAGATGTTAAGACCCATAGTGCTCAGAGCCATTTCTATCATTGCAGCTATAGAGTACTTTGAGGACATTGCCTTGAACCCAGATCCTGCAAAGTCTAGTTGTTTTTGTCATTACATCTGTGAAATTTTGAACATTTGCAAATGCCACAATACACCAGTACTGTTATTGTCAGTTATAGAGTTAAACTTAATTGTGGTCTTTTAAAGTTTTTGAGAAGCCAGTCAGTCTATCATCATTGGAAACAACTGTTCTCCAATTTTATTGTACAATTACATGAGAAACAGTTTTCAAGAATCCAAAAATTCTCAGAAACTATTTTTTCGTAAGTTACCCATACGAGTGTTTTGGATGTGATATTTATTTCGTAGAGGATCAGTGTTTCCAGTTTCCAGTTCACAGTTCAGCCAAAAATACATCACCCCTTAATTTTGTTGTTTATCGACACAAATAAATGTGCACTTTTGAGAATTTTCAGAAGCTATCATTGTCCTTTGCATAATCCATGAGCAATATGTAGTAAATTAGCATTTGTGATTTAGTTGCTGTAGCAGGTATTTTTAACTAACGTATTGTGTTACATATAGTTTTCCCTTCAAGATGAGTAGCCCCATATATTATCTGCATCTATCAGTAGTAAGTAACACTATTTGAGTTCCCAAATAACCTCAAAATGTTTTAGGAAACTAGTAATTTTTGCCACAGGTTTTTTTGTTGCTTTAATAGCAATCTCATTTTGTGTATTTTCCCGGGGAAATGGCAGCAAGGGACAGGTAAAGGTACCACATGCACTCAGTGGGTGTGCCTGGGGGCCTCATTCAGTATGTTGAAGAGGCTATTCCAGCAGCCACTGAGGGAGCAGGGCGCAATCGACTGCAGATCGTGGCACACTTTGGAACAAATAACACACGTTGTCTGGGCTCAGAGTTCATACTTGGGTCATTCCCGTGCCTGGCAGAGAAGGCTGAGAAGACCAGCCTTGTGCACGGAGTTTCAATGAGGCTCAAAACTTGCAGCATTGCCCCCCAGAATGGATTGTGACACTTTGGTTCTGAGTAGAGTGGAAGGACTGAACCAGAGACTTTTGAAACTCTGTGACAAGCTAGGCTGTGACTTCCTGGACTTGTGCCATGGGTTTTAGAACTGTACGGTCCCCCTAAATGAGTCAGTTGTGCACTACACATCAGAGGCTGCTACTCAGGTACCTCATGTGGGGGTGCACAAAAAGCTTTTTTAGATTACATGAGTCTCCATCCAATAGAGATAAAAGTAGCAGCAGGAAACCCAGAAGTATCAGTGTAAGATTGAAAGAAATGCCTCCCACAGCCAAGAGTATTAAAATCCTAATTATAAACTAATGAAGCGTTCATAACAGTGTACCAGAGTTTGAAGCAGTCATAAAAAGCAGTGAAGCTCGCATAATTCTAGGTACAGAAAACTGGTAGAAACCTGAAATTGATAATAGTGAGATTTCTTGGGGAAAACTTCAGTGTATATTGAAAGGACAGGCAACTGGGAAATGGAGGTTGTGCATTTATTGCAATAGACAAGAAACTCATATCCACTGAGATAGAAATTGAAGCTGCATGTGAGATTGTCTGGGTAAGATTCCTTATCAGGGTTTTGCATATAATGGAAACTGGGTCCTTCTATTGACCTCCAGTCTCATCTCCTAATGTAACTCAAAACATAAGAGAAAACCACAGTTTGCTTGTAAGCACAAGGTGTATAACTTTGCTTCTGCTGTTGTTTCCTGACATCTGAGGCTTTAATGAAACAAATTGGTTACATATGTATCATCCAAAGTATTTTCCATCGCTGGCAACTACTTTCTCCCATCTTTCGGGCAGTGCACAAATCCTGCGTCAAAGCATGGTTTATCTTTTGAAGCGATCCACAAATCGATCCAATTTGTGACTTCTTCACGAGATTGGAAGTGTCCGTCAGCCAGGCCATGTGCCATTGACCTAAACAGGTGATATTCAGAGGGAGCAATGTCTCAAGAAAACGGCAGGTGGGGTAAGACTTCCCACTTTAACGTTTCCAAGTATGTTTTGACCTCTTTTGCTTCGTGGGGTCGAGCATTGTCATGCTGCAAAATCACTTTATTGTTGCTCTCACTGTATTGTGGCCATTTGTCTTTTAATGCTCTGCTGAGATGCATTAATTGCATTTGATAATGAGCACCTGTGATTGTTTCACTTGGTTTTAACACCTAAAGGTACATGATGTCGAGCTGGTCCCACCAAATGCATGGCTGGGATATCCCCATAATTTTTTGCATTTAGGGCTATCATAATGAACCAATTTTTTGTCCCCGGTCACAATCTGATGCAGAAATCCCTTCGACGCGTCTCAGTTTCAGCTCACATGGGACCCAAGTTCCTTTTTTCTGAATCGTGCCCATAACCTTGAGACATTTTGAAATGGCCTGCTGTGTCACTCCCACTAATCATGACAATTCTTCTTCAGTTTGACATGAGTCTTCACTCAGTAACATCTCCAATTCTGCATCTCTGAAAACACTCTCTCTTCTACCACTATGCTGGTCTACAACGTTAAAAATCACCATTCTTGAAGCATCAAAACCACTCTTGACACGTTCTTTCACTGATAGCATCTTTACCATATTTACTTGAGAGCATTCATATTGAAACAAAACCGTAACACCTCCCACGAATTACGAGAATTATGCTCGTAACCTGACACTTTCAATCGAGAACAACTTTCTGATGTAGACACAAATTGACTAATGTTTGAATGAGGTTATGTTGACCGAGGTCCAAGCTAACTGTCTGAGGTCTGCGATCTGTTTCTTTTGACCCCTGCTTACCACTGTCACCACATATCGGCAAACGGCAGCAGTAAAGTTGTACACCTTGTAAGTTCCTCAAACTTACTGTAATCATCAGCAAAGACTTTAATCACCCAACAGTCCATACAGACAACTGCAGTTTGGTTAGTGGTGGGCATGATAAGACATCCTGTGAAACAGTATTGGATGCCTTTCCTAAAAACTACCTAGAACAGATAGTTAGGGACACCACTCATAATGGAAACATGTTGGATCTAACGGCAACAAATAGATCTGGCCTCTTTGAGGATGTTCACAACATAGCTGTTATCAGTGAACATGATGTGGTTGTGGCAACAGTGATTGCCCAAGTGAAAAGCACAACTAAAACAAACAGAAATATGTACATGTTCAGTAAACCAGATAAATATCAGTAGTGTCATATCAATGAGGAACTTGAAACTTTCAGTATAGGGCAGTAGCATGTGGAGGAACTCTGGCTCAAGTTTAAATCAATAGTTGACCATATACTGGATAGATATGTTCCCAGTAGAAGGGTCCATAATGGGAGGGAACCTCCATCGTACACAGTCACTGTAATGAAATGTCTAAAGAAATAGATTACTACATAAAAGGTGTAAAACCGAGCGCAGGGCTGTAGATAGATGCTGAATGAAATACGTTTGGCTGTCAAGAGAGCAATGCATAATGCCTCCAATTACTACTGAAGCAGAACATTGTCAAATGATCTTTCACAGAATGTGAAGAAATCCTGTTTGTATGTAAAGGCTGTTAGTGGCACCAAAGATAGTGTGGATGTCTGTAGCAAATGATGTGGGAGCTGAAATTGAGGATAACATAGCAAAAGCTGAATGCTTAACCCCATTTTCAAATGCTCCTTTACCAAAAAAGTACTAGCACCAGTGGCATTGAGAAACATGCCCAGTTCTTTGTAAAATGCACAGGTCACACCCATCTACTACAAGAAGGGCAATAGAAGCAATCCACAAAACTACCAACCAATATTTTCAACATCAATTTGTTATAGAATCATAGAATATATTCTGAGCTCAAATGTAATGATGTATCTTGAACAGAGTGACCTCCTCAATGCCAACCACCATGAATTCCGAAAACATTGATCGTGTGAAACCCGAGTTGCATTTTGCTGACATGGCCTACTGAAAGCTTTGGATCGAGGTGATCAGCTAGATACAGTATTTCTCAGTTTCTGAAAAGCATTCAACTCAGTACCATATCAATGCTTATTGTCAAAAGTTCAATAGTAAGGGGTATAGAGTGAAATTTGTGACTGGATTGAGGATTTTTAGCTAGGGAGGACACAGCATGTTATCTTGGATGGAAAGTCATCATTAGATGTAAAAGTAATTTTTGGTATACCCTAGGGAAGTGTCTGCAAGATCATTGATACACAACATGAATGGCAACACAATCTTTATGTAAAATCAGGCTTTTTGCAGATGATGTAGGTATCTGTTATGAAGTACTATCTGAAAGAAGGTGCCTAAATATTCAATCAAGTCTCGATAAGATTTTAATGTCGTACAAAGATTGACAACTTGTTTTACATGTTCAGAAATGTAAAGTTGTGCACTTCACAAAATGTAAAATCCATGGTATCCTACGACTATAATATCAGTGAGTCACTGTTGGAATCAGCGAACTCATACAAATACCTGGGTGTAATACTCTGTAGGGACACGAAATGGAATACTCACATACACTCATGAGTAAAGCAGATGGTAGACATGAGTTTATTTGTAGAATACCGGGGAACTGCAATCAGTCTAGAAATATTCTAGAATGTGTCACACTAGTGGTTTGTAAGCAATCTTCTTTGTAGAGTGCGTGGAACCCGTACCAAATAGGACTAACAGGATATTGAATGTATAAAGAGAAGGGCAGCACAAACTTTCACAGGTTTGTTTAATCTATAAGAGAGAGTTTACATCTGTCTACAAGAATCTTCCAATTCAGTCCCTTCAATATTTCTGCAACAATCGCAAGAAAGGAGACATGTTCACTGTCTGATCTCATGGAAGTGAAAAGCTGGGAGAATTCTTTGGATCACATCAACAGTATCCCTGACAACATTGAGTTCACCATGGAGGTAGACAAATGGTGCCTTGGTGTTCCTTGACGTCCTTGTCCACTGTACAGCAAATAGGTCTCTCGGCCACAATTTTTACCAGAAATCCATCCAAACAGGCCAACATCTGCATGCTAATAGTTATCACAATCCACCACAGAAACCTGCTGTTCTGAGACCCTCAATATATTGAGCAAAAGCTGTCTCTGATGCTGAAAATCACCCAAAAGAAATGAGCCACTTACAGAAAATACTCAGGGAAAACAGATGCAACAACCACCAACTTTTGCAAGCCATCTTACTGAATACATGTAAGCCGTTGGACCCTGAGGAGGACACTAAGAAGCTTACATTTTTGTTGTTCTGTGGCTAAGTAACAGGAAAGATTAGTCGGCTCCTAAACAGGCATAAAAATGATTCAGTCTTCAGGGTGCCAGCTAACATTTATCAGTTCATGAGGCCTGTGAAAGATGAATGCAAAGTAAATACCATGTGATTGTGGACAGTTTTGTGTTGGACAGAGTGTGCATACTATTAAACAGTGCTGTGTAGAACACAAGAGATATTTTTGCCTTTCGTACCCTGAGAAATTAGCAGCAGCAGAGCATGCTCTAGAAAACACACTATTCCGTTCAGAGACATATCAGTTATTACACAGACTAATAGTTTCTGAGACAGGTTCATAACGGATGCAATTTGTTACAACACCTTTAATAAAGATGGTGGCCTGCAGCTAAGCATGGCTCGGGAGCCAGCCATCAGAAGGTTGAAGCAGATGTGTAACAAAACCATTGACTTTTATAGCATTGGAGTGAGCACCAGTGACATCACAGTAGCAGCAACTAAAAGACAGTCGCTACCTGACAATGGTCACAGATTGCTCTGCCAAAAGCTTGCAGACTTCAAAATAGCTTTATGCAGCTTGAAGCCTGAGAGAATTTTACTACTACAGATCACCACAAAACTGTGGATTCATACACATTCAGAATGATGTTTCACAATTCTGCCACCAGTTTTTGTTGCATTACTCTCCCATTCTATTGCTAACAAGTTGAAGTCTCCCCCATTACAACAGGGTGATCAGGAAACTTTTTCACAAAATTCTGCAATTTCTCTTTGAAGCGCTCTGCCACTACAGCTCCAGAGGCAAGTGATATGTGCAACCAATCGCCATGTTTGACTGACCTTTGATGCTTAGTTACATTTCATTTAAATCGCTTGATGTGAGGGAATTAAATTCCTGTAGGGTCAATCAATGCAAAGTGGACCAGCAGTGTCTGCTTGACCATCTCAGGAAAAAATTAATATTCACTGGGTGAATTCACTCATATTTGATGGACTCAAAAGGATTTTTAAAAAAAATTTACTGGTTATCATTTAGTGTCCATTTCTGTTTCAAGCCGCAAGCATTCTTTTGCCTTTACAAGCATCTGCAGTTTTTTAAATTATTTGGTAATGGGTTGCCTCAGATCTTCCAAATAAGAAGCATCAGGTTCAGCACACAGTAGACTAGAAATGTAAACTATGATTACTTCACTGATTGTATTCCTTAATATATTTTTAATAGCTCAAAGTTGTCACAAATTAAAGAAAACGCTATTTTTTGAACTGTATTTTACCAAAGCAATAGTAATTTCTCTGCCTTAATATTTTTTGTGAAATTACCTTACACAGTGTGCGACATTTTATACAGTATCTATGGTTAGAAACTCATATGAAAAAAAAATTGCCTATTTTTTACAAAAGCAATGGATTTTTTTAATTTTTTCATTCTTTGGCCTGATAAAAAACTGAAGATTAGAAACTTAATAGGCTTTTATGAAATCACACTTCACTATAAATTTGAAGTCAGATTCAATAGGAAGTTATGAAAAAAATTACCAATATGAAAATACATTTCTTAATACCAGTAATATCTGGACTAATGGATAATGTGTATCACTCACATATTTTAAGCAGTATTGTGCGAATGAATGTTGCTCCTCACCATATAGCAGAGACGCTCAGTCGCAGATATGCACAACAAAAAGACTCTCATATAATAGCTTTTAGCTAGACATGACATCCTTCAATTTCAATGACTGTTTCACAGTCTATGCCCTATGGATCCTCCAACCAACACCAGCTTTCCTGAACTGCAGAGGTGGGAACCTTCCCTGCAATACATTCAACATTCCCGTAACCCTCCTGTCCTCAACCTTCATTAGTCACTGTCCTCACCCATCCAGCCCCTTTCCTGTTCCCATTTCAGCACTACACAGCCCCCATTCCACCACCACACCCAATCTTTTTATTTCTCTCTTTTTTCACTAATCCCCCCCCCCCCTTCCTTACATCTCCCCTGCCCACAATCTAACCTGTAGCACTTCACTGTCCCTCACTCCCCTTAGTCTATCCCTCCTCCTCCTCCTTACCCGAAAACTGTCGCCATTCCCATCATGCATTGGTGCTGCTGCTCACAGTGTGGTTTCAGTTGCCTCAGACTGCAGTCGTGTGTGTGTGTGTGTGTGTGTGTGTGTGTGTGTGTGTGTGTGTGTGTGTGTTGAATGCCTTAATGGCCATAAGCTTTAATTTTTAGAGTTTTTGTTGTGCCTTCAGTATCTGTGAGTCAGCATCTCTGTTACATTCCATCCTGTATATTCCATTGTTTGAGTCACATAATTTAATCATATCTGTGATAACCTTTTTCTTTTTCAAAATGAGTTAACTGATTACATTATCTTGCTCTCTTCTTATTTGTTATTATTACATTGTTCACTGAACAACAGAGACATTTCTGCATCCAGTTTGATCATAAGGTTAAAATTTAACCCAGTAGCAGTTGCACATTCCACAGGAGACAGCTTCTTCAGTACATTTTTAACAAACATCCAGACTTGATGCTTTTTAACTTTTTTAGACAAGACCCTTCATCCTGCTGGATGGTAAAATGTAACATGCACATCTTGGTTTTGACAATTATTACTATCAACTTCAGCAATCCACCACTGTTCACTATAAACACAAGCCACTATGGCATTATTCTGAAGTGTCAGTGGTGCAAGTTTTCTGTATTGATGAAATTCGTTATCAAGGGATGTTGATGTAAACTTATGCATGAGCAACTTGTAAGACTGAGATATAAGACAATGAAAAGATTGGGTGCCTTTAGTCTTCTGACAAGTGCCGAATCTTTCCTCCATGATACTGACATAGAATTCTTCCATTTCCTCACATTTTACAGAAGCACAAGTAATCTCTTTTACCTATTCTTTACGTAATTTAAACATTTCTTGTAGTGTCAAGATTTGGTTCTCATAGGACTGCAGCAGACTAGCTATTATGACAGCTCCCTTTGCTTGTCATGGTGTTGGAAGTACAACATTCTTCCCATGGCATGATGCAATAAAGTGGTACTCTCCATCAAGTTCATAGTCTTCATGTGAATGGACAAGACAAATTTTTGTTTTGTTTTAGTATTGGCTTTCGGTACCATCAGAGAAGTAGATCAATTTGTTTATGGAAGGATGGTGCAGTTTTATGTAGTTTGTTGATTGCAGTTGAAGAGCATGCACTGCTGTAGTGTTGTGTTCAAAGTAATCACTTATGACACAAAAACTGTGACCCATTAGTTTATCATTATCCTTATAACAGAAGACAATTGGATGAACTGTGGCCTGTTTGTCTCACAGTGGTATCCTTGTAATTCATCTTTAACAAAGGAATAGTTTTCAGAAAAGTTGGCAGGAACTAAATATTCATCAACAGCCAAGGTTTGCTTTTTGTCTTTCACTAATTTAACCTGAGCTTTGGCAATAACATTATGCATTTTCAGGTTCCAAGCTTAGCTACCAGCAGTTCAAAAAACATTTCTTGTGGTTTTGTAATTGTCATCATTTCCATTCCCTCTCATGTCACCCACTGTTAGTATTCTATACTGTCAGGCATCAAATCAACTTCTTCCAATTCCTCAAATGTGCAAAGTAAAGCTTGTTTGATAGGATAGTCTTGACATATTCCCATGATCATTCAATTTCAACTACAGTTTTGAACATGGCTATTTCTAAGCAACCATATATACGTTTCAACATTGGAATCGTTGGAACTACACAGCCAACCAGTTACAAATAACTGTTTGGTACACTGATCTAGGTTTCAACACCTCTAAGAATGTCTTCATCAGAATGAAATTTTGAGAAACCCTATAAAATACATTGAAAATTAAGTATGACGAAAAACTTTAACCGACATGACAATTGTCATGACGTAAAAGGTTACATACATAAAATTACATAGTGAGAAGGCAATGGTCAGAATTTAGAGCAGATATGCTCCAGTCTAAAAGTCAAATAAAACATGTTACAGCCTTTGGCCTATGAAGAACATCAGACTGATCAACCCAGTGGCTTACATTGTTACCACGAAAACTATAGAAGTTGCGCTGTGTATCAGGCGAGGACAGTGACACGTGCTCATTTGAACCACTAACAGAAATCATTGAAAAAAGAAAAAAAAAGACAGTTTATTATAAAAACAAAATACAAAGGAAGACAGCTTAGTGTATTTTTGAAAAGACATAGTAGGCTTCACAGAAATTATTATTACTTGAAGGACAAAGTAATATAGAAAAATTATACAAACAAATGTACAATCCAAGAAATATCTGCATAAGGTACCTTTAGTAGTACATATCTATGAGATTCGAAGAAAATGTTGCATGTCTTTTTTCCAATAAATGTTCCTTGTACTTGACACTAAAAAGTCTTCCAGTTTGTCCTACGTAATGAGTGGGACAAGTATCACAAGTGATCTTATACACTTCTCAATTTTGTATAGAAGCAACTGTGGACCTGAGATTGTGAATGATATTTTTGCATGTTATTGTTAGTGGAAATGATAACTTTGCATTAATACTTTTTAATTAGAAAATGACAAATTTGATAAGAAATAGGGCCTGAAAATGGAATTGCGAAAACATCTTGGTACTTGTTACTTGTTACTATTAAAACCAGCACTGATGCCTAATGTGGTCACTTTAGCATCAGTTTTAACTTTGAAGACCTTGTCACCTAACCAACCTACATACTGTTATGAAAAGCAAATCACTGACCTAATTCACTTGCTAAAAATGGTAGTAATATACAACTGTTTTGTCTTCAGTGGCAAACTACACCATCAGCCTGACAGACTCATGATGAGTAACCCACTGGCAGGCATCTTGGCCAGTATTTTTATTAATTTACTGGAAGGGAAATTCTTCAATAATTTTTCAGCTTTTGATCAGGGAATTATGTCATTCTCGGTATGTAGACGACATTTTGGTCATACACAGTGGTTCCTGGGAATTAATTCAGCTTTCGTCTGAAATTTTTAATAGTCTGCATGAGGAAATCAGTTTCACTTGCAAATTACAAAATGACAATCACCAGCTTAATTACTTGGACCTCAGTATTGCCACTGGCAATGACACTTTCTTTTGGTATTATTGAAAAGCCACTAACACAGATCAAATTGTGCCCACTAGTTCAGTGCACCCTCATTTCCATAAAAAAAGTGTGTATTCATTCAGCCATTCATTGTGCAATATCTGTAACTTTGTCATCTGACAATATTGATGAAGAGATGAATACAACAAGAACTATTGCACTTAATAATTGCTATGATACCTTGTTAGTTGACAAGATCTTCAAAGTTAAAACTGATGCTAAAGTGACCACATTAGGAATCAGTGCTGTTTCTGACAGTGATGAGCGCAAAAATGTCTTCTTGATTCCATTTGCAGTCCCTATTTCTTACAGAATTCATCATATACTAATTAAGAAGTGTGGATACAAAGTTACCTTTTCCACTAACAATAAAACTTGCAACAAAAATCTCATTCACAATCTCAAGCCCATAGGGTTGGTCAGTTGGTCACATGTCCAATTGATCTATCTCATGGCAACCGTTATGATGTGAAACGTGTGAAGTGCGTAAGAAATGCACACATGAATCAAGAGTTTTTTTTATTACCTACTCCATTTCCATAAATGGCACAAAGTGCATATATTATAATTATAGCTTTATTTATTTCTATTCAAGAATTCATGTATGATATAGAAGAAATTGTCAAGTAGTTACGATTTCAATTTATTCGCTTGCAATGTGTGTCCCATTTATTATCTATAGGACAAGCTGAAAGATCTTTTAGTGTCAGGTACAAGGAATATTTATTAGGAAAAAGGGTCAGTAATACACATAATTACATTTTTACTGATCATCTGTTAATTTACAGTCTCAAACTGAAAAGAACTGAAGAAATTTTCATTTCATGTAAAGAAGAGGAACTTCATAGGCTCGGCATACTTTAAGAGCTGGATATTCTCAAGCACGTTTCTGAGAATGATGGCCCCATCCTCAATGAACATTTACAATAACTCAACAGAAATTTTTTTCAATGGTTTTAATCGACAACTCACAGAATTTTGATTCCTCTAGTTTTTACATCAACATCTACTTGAATACTCTGCAAATCACATTTATGTGGCTGGCAGATGGTTACTGTATTTTCCTGCCTCAGGTTCCAAAACATTTTTTTCAAATCTCATTGATACGTACTACTAACTTTACCTTCATACACGTATTTTTTGGATTGAACAGCTGTTTGTATAAATTTTCTATATTATTCTTTCCTTCACGTAATAGTAATTCCTGCACAGCCTAATAGATGCCAGTTAGTTATACTTCATCTGCCTGTGTATTTTCAAAGCTACATTAAACTCTCTTCCTTTGTATTTCATTTTTATAATTAACTGTCTTTTTTTCAGTTATTTCTGTTATAATGTTTCAAATGGGCACATGTCACTGTCCACACCCAAGAAGCAGTGCAACTTGTTTTTGTGGCACCTATGTAAGCTACTGGGTCAATCAGTCTGATGATGTTCGTAGCTAAGCATACGTGCCAAAGGCTGGAACATGTTTTATTTGATTTTTTGACTAACGTACCTGCTCTAAACACTGACCATTACCTTCCCATAATATAACTTTAAGTAAGTAATCTTGTTATATCATGACAGTTGTCACCTTGGTCAACATTTTTTGTCATACTTAATTTTCTATGTATTTTTTTTACAGGGTTTCTGAAAATTTCATTCTGATGAAGACATTCTTAGAGGTGTCAAAACCTAGGTCAATGCACCAAACAGTTACTTGCAATTGGTTGCCTGCGTGATTCTTATGATCACACAATTTTAACTATCAATATTGCAAATCAGAACTACCAAAAGGTCTTAATAGTCAACTTGAAGATTGGTCCCACCTATCATCAACTTTACATTCTGCTGATACAAACCAACACAAACTAACTTTATGGGAGCCTCATGTCCCTGCTACAATACAGCATTGTGGTTTCAATTTGTAAAATTTTATTCTTCCAATTTTAATATCAGGAATTTATTTTTTGAATTCCGTGAATAGTTCATTTAAATTTCATAATACTAACCCATTTGTCTCTGAACCTTAGCACCATTTTCTTTCACAGAAACACAATCTCTTTTTTCCAGGCATCAAATGCCTGTTATTGTCTTCTTCATGAAACTTAATAATCTTTCCTATCATGTTTTCATCTATGAAATTTGATTCATTTTTCTTTTGTACCCAAAAATTCTTTATGTGAGCCATCTCCTTGTTTGTTGATGACAAATACCATAGATTAACATGTTAGACATAATGACTTTCCTAGTATTATACTGATAAAAGGGCTTTTATTTTTAGAATAATGATGAAACATTGTTTCTCTCAGATCTTTTGTTACAGACTTCTTATGTTTCTTAAAGGGGTCCAAGCAAGACTGACCAAGTAGTGATGAAATTTCTTAAGTATTTAATTTCATGGTACTTGGAAGTTGAATTAACCTCTGAGCCAAGATCTAAGTAAAGCAGCACTCCCAACTCTTAAGTAAAACAACACTTTTTCTTCTTCATTGTATTCTTGAAGTAATGTTATTAGCAAACACTCCATACACACTTTTATGGTAAGTTTCATTAACAAGAACACCAACAGAACACTGAGGCTCCATTGTTCATTTGCATACTTCAAGAGCTCATTGTTAACTGAGTGTCAGTGAACAGATGATGGTGGTGGAAGGGGAAAGACACTGCACAGACTTGTACAGGCTTGTCTGTGAGCCCGTATAGGCTTGCAGATGCTGTCTGCTAGCCTGCTGCAGAGAACTGTGATCATTTGCTAATTGAATTTCATGTGTTCCAATTATGCAGAGTGAGTCACGAACACTGAAACCTACAATAACTCCAAAAGTATGACAGTAGCTGAAAAGTTTGTGGGACAAAAGTTGCACGGGACAACGGGGATCGTAATATGAAGTCTCTTTTTTGTTGCTAGGTGGGGTTTCTTCAGAGATATGAAGGTCAACTTTGTTTTATTAAATGGGATACTATAGTGTGGTACTTATTATCTGATAGCAGCTATTGAGACGAAGTCAATGATACGTAACAGTAAGGTCTTTGAATGTCAACGAAGGTCAAAAAGTTGGCACGAATGTCCATTTACAAAAGGTGTTCAGAGTTATGACCATTGGTATCAAAGCAGTGCTGCAATCTTATTTTCATGGGTTGAGTGGTATTCCTTATCAATTTGGCACAAATCGAAGCATTTGCTCCGACAATTCTCTCTTGCATATCTTCAGGTGTAGTTGGAATGTATATATAAACAATGTTTTTTACGAATCCCCACTAGTAGAAAATCCAGGTGTCAAGTCTGGCAAATGAGCTGACCATGACACATCTCCTCCACATCCAATCCGACAACTTGGGAATTGTCTCCGTAACTCAAATCTAGCCATCAGCGAAAAATGAACTGGTCACATATTGTGTTAATACCAAATTCTGTTCCTTGCTCCTAAAGGTATTTCTTCCAATAATGGACCTAATGTTCCTTGCAGGAATCTGGTGTACTTCCTACCACTAAGATTTTGTTTGATTAAATAGGGGCCTATAATTCTGTCCTTCAGAATCCCACACCATACAGTCACCAACTACAGTCATTGGTGTGCAACTTACCACAGCCAACACGGATTTCCAGTTGCCCAGGCTTCATGAATTTGTCAGTAAAAAAATTGAATTCTGCCAATGGGCTCAGCTTCAGATTCAGAGGGAGGACACATTTAGTAATTTAATGTGACGCATACTATCTGTACCAGTTAATTCTTGGTGGAGACTGATATGGTACGGATGATATTTATAGCGATGCAGAACATGAAGAACACTACTCTGGCTCATGCCAGATTCCCTTGCTATTTGATGCACACTAACACAAGGATCTCTAACCACAGTGGCAAGAGTACCAATTTACATTTCCTTATTAGTAACTATGCTTTGCCGGATATGTTTCCAACGTGTTAAAGAGCCAGCTGTTCTCAATTTATCACACACACATTTAAATGTACAACATTTGGGGTGACTACGCTGAGGATACCTTTCAGTGTACGAGTCTCTAGCTCTCACTGAATTTTGTTGGCATTCTCCATAAATGAGAAACACGAGAAGCATATTGACTGGTTTTTAGAAGAAATACATCATAGACATTCACTCGATTGGATGATAGTAGTCTTACTGTTCCTATTAGCATCGGATTGTGAAACCGTCGAATGGTGTTTACATGTCAATGGTATGTTAGATGGATATGCCATATTTGGCGAATAATTACTATTTCCACGATATATGCAAGAGAATTGTCAGAGCAGGTGCTTCGATAAGTGCTGAAGTGATAAGGAATACCACTCAATCCTACGTAATAAGATTGACCTTCAAAGTGATGACTGTTGTTATCAGTGCAGTGCTGCAATGAAGGTCAAAAACGTGGTGTAAAAATCCATTTGTAGAAGGTGTTCAAAGACCTCACTGTCAACCATCATTGGCTTCGTCTTGATAGCCGCTATCAGAAAATAAGTTCCAAACTATAGCATCCCATTTAAGAAAAACAAAGTTAACCTTCGTATCTCTGAATCGCCCCCATCTAGCAACAAAAAACCAACGTCATATTGTGGCCCTCGTTGTCCCGTGCAAGTTTTGCCCCACAAACTTCCCAGCTATCATCATACTTTCAGAGTTATTGTAGGTGGCAATAGCTAGCGACTCACCCTGTATAACCAATACGCATTATTCCATTAGTCAACATTGCAGATATTAAGAAACGAATATTTTACTGACTTTTTTTTTTCCATAACTTCCCACTGAATTGCAAATTCGAAATTTATATTGAGGTTTCATATCGTAAAGGTCTATTAAGTGCGTAATTTTCAGATTTTTATCTCGTCACCTAACGAAGATACTGCAGGCCAAAGAATAAAAAAATCATTTTGACAATACTTTTTTGCAACTGTAACCTTCTCACCATTGATACAGTATAAAAAGCAACTATACTGTGTAATGGAATAGCACAAGAAACATGGAGGTTGAGAAATTACTCCTTATTTGGAAAAAAAACACTGCTCAAAGATTGAGTTTGTTTTTTTTTTTTTTTTTTTTTTTTTTTTTTCCTCCTTCAATTTGCGACCAATAACTTTGAGCCATTAAAAATTGATTAAGGAATACATTCAGCTAGGTGATCACAGTTCTAATGTGTAGTCCTGTGTGTGCTGAACTAAATGCTCATTATTTGAAAGGTCTGGGACAACTCGTTATTGAATCATTTAAATAACTGCTCACGCTTTTCAATGCAATAAAACTGCTTCTGGCCCAAAACAAAAATAGCTGCTGTTTCCAAGTGAGAAACATTAAACACTTTTTGAGTCCACTAAACATCAGCAGGGAATTCAGCTGACAAATATGAAATTGTTAAGGTATACAGGAAAAGTGGACATTAGATCATTCTAACATTCCTTATAAGTGCACCCTCAGCTATCTATGTTTAGGAAGCAATGCAGCTTTTACACAATATTGGACCAAAAACTTTAGAAGAGACAACAATGATCAGAGAACATGGCTGAAAATCTGCACGGACACAGTATGTTAATAAATGAGAATGTATCTTTCAGATCTTTCCCTGTACCATCAGGTATTTCAGTAATATTAAATTTAAATCTTCTTTATCTTTAAAGCAATGGACTATATTCTCTTTTCTTTGGTTTGTATCAGATTGGCACACACTGAATCTGAAGCCCCACAAGTGAATACCACACATACTCAAACAGCTTTATACATTTTGGGCTCTGCTGTGGCGCCTGCAAACTGGCAGTGCGTATTGTCAAGCAGCATAGCATACAGGTACCAAATATGATGATTCGAAGCATCGTTGAATACGACATCCAATATAGTGTCAGACACAATGAGAAAAATCTGAATGACGAACACTATATCGGAGATATTTTTGAACTCGACACATTGCAGGATGACACCTCATCTTTGTCTCCAAAAGTATGCATGTATTCTTCAGAAAATTGTTTGCATCACTGCTGTCCTACACTGTACATTCATCTGAAAATAAAAAAGCAGATTATCTGTGGATATACTCTCTAGAATGTCTCATTTTGGCCCTCCGTACTAATATACGGTACACTGCCAGTCCGGCTCCACAACCACATTGCGAGGGTGGCTCGTTACGGAAGAGAAAACGAGGGACTAGTTCAATACAACTGATGTGTAGACGGAAAAAGACGGAAGATTCTTTCTGAGAAGAGTAGAAGGAAGAGTGCCAAACTTCAGTAGTCCACTTTATTGTATGAAGTTTACAACTGAGTGCATTCCACTTTTGGGCAGAGAGAGATACGAGGTGTAACCGCATATCTGCAGCTGGAATCATGAAAGGGAACAGTGGGTAAGTGTGTGCCTCTATAGCCAACAGTCAGCCAGTTCATTCACCGAGATGCCCTCATGACTTGGGACCCAGAAAAAGACAACTGAGCTGGCAGCACAGCCAAGGGCATAGGAAAGGTCACGTATAGCAGAGACCGAAGGATGATGACAGTGGCATCCATCTATACCCTGCTAGCTGCTCACCGAGTCGGTACGTATTAAAACACGGTGGAGGGAGGCCTGAGTAACAAAACAGAGGATCCTGTTAATGGCTGCATCTCTGCTGTGAACCCACAACATGAACCTGGCAGTAAATGATGCTCCGTGGCAGTAGGAGATGAATAGAACATCCTGCCTTATCTAACACGTAGCAATTTGTACAGACACCAGGTGGCAGTTATAAGAGTCGAGGGATGTGAAAGGGAAGCAGTGGTCGGGAAGGGAGTGAGACAGGGTTGTAGCCTATCCACGATGTTATTCAATCTGTGTATTGAGCGAGCAGTGAAAGAAACAAAAGAAAAATTTGGAGTAGGAATTAAAATCCGTGGAGAAGAAATACAAACTTTGAGGTTCGACAATGACATTGTAATTCTGTCAGAGACCACAAAGGACCTGGAAGAGCAGTTGAATGGAATGGACAGTGTCTTGAAAGGCGGATATAAAATGAACATCGACAAAAGCAAAATGAGGATAATGGAATGTATTTGAATTAAATCGGGTGATGCTGAGGGAATTAGATTAGGAAATGAGATGCTCAAAGTAGTAAAGGAGTTTTGCTATTTGGGGAGCAAAATAACTGATAATGGTCAAAGTAGAGAGGATATAAAATGTAGACTGGCAATGGGAAGGAAAGCGTTTCTGCAGAAGAGAAAGTTGTTAACATCGAGTATAGATTTAAGTGTGAGGAAGTCTCTTCTGAAAGTATTTGTATGGAGTGTAGCCATGTATGGTAGCGAAATGTGGATGATAAATAGTTTAGACAAGAAGAGAATAGAAGCTTTCAAAATGTGGTGCTACAGAAGAATGCTGAAGATCTGATTGGTAGATCACATAACTAATGAGGAGGTATTGAATATGACTGGGGAGAAGAGATGTTTGTGGCACAACTTGACTAGAAGAAGGGATTGGTTGGTAGGACATGTTCTGAGGCATCAAGGGAACACCAATTTAGTACTTGAGGGCAGCGTGGAGAGTAAAAATCATAGAGGGAGGCCGAGAGATGAATACACTACACAGATTAAGAAGGTTGTAGGTTTCAGTAGGTACTGGGAGATGAAGAAGCTTGCACAGGATAGAGTAGCATGGAGAGCTGCATCAAACCAGTCTCAGGACTGAAGACGACAACAACAAAAAATCAGTGTCCGAGGCACCACCAAAGGGATGATGTGAGAGGAAATACATGGGGCACTTTCCTGTGAGTGGTGATGGAGATCCTGAAAGAGATGCAGATGCATTCCTACTGGCAATCCCACCTGAGGGCCGGTATCAGGAGAGAGATCCATCATTTGCAGAAGGGTGGGATACACAGGACAGTAAGGGAATCTTTGAACGGCCACTGCATAAGAAATCTGGAGTTGGCTCCATCACATTTGTAGATGGGGAGTCCGGGCTTCTGTGAAGACAGCGAACGAGGCTAGTGTGGAGTACACTGACAGCCAGACGTGTCCCATATTGATAAAAGGGGTCAAATAGTTTCAGAGTGGAAGGAGCCACTGCACAATAAATCTGTTCAGACTACATCATCATTGTCAAAGCCAGAGCACAGCAAAGATGGGATAGAGTAATATGGACTGCAGCCCAAGATGTGTGGCCCAGAAGGCAGAGAGCATTCAGCTTCTGCATGCAAGTATGGGGCAGCCACATCAGCTTTTTATCAAAAATAACGCTCAAGAAACAGCACTGTGCTGTAACATCTAGGCACTGGTTGCCAAAATAAAATTACAGATAGAGTGTAATTGGGTCAATGGCATAAATGCTTAACCTGCAGTTTGGAGGGAGAAAACTGGAAGCCAAGGGAGAGGGAGACACGGAGACCTGTTGGATGACACCTCGGAGCTGGCTTTTGGCAGATGCTACCGAGCAGGAGCTTCATCAGATGCAAAAATCATCGATATACGGTGCCGGGAAACCTGAGGCCCGACAGAGCTTACGAGTCAACTGGTGGTGATGAGGAAGAATGTGATACTTAATACAGAACCCTGTCAATTCTGCAAGAGTCAGTAGTATAAAAACTCGTGGATAAAAATCAGAAGGGGGCCACGAAAGCCCCCAGTCGTTGAGGATAACTAAAATGTGACAGTCCCAAGCTGTGTCGTATGCCTTATATAGGTAAAAGAACAACCGCGACAAGGTGTTGGCGGTTAGTAAAAGCCTGTCTGACTGCTGTTTCCAGTCTGAGTAAAGGGTCAGTTGTAGATTTTCCTTCCCGGAAGCCACTTTGATATGGGGACAGAAGGACCCCAGATTCAAGTACCCAACATAGTCAGAAGCTAACCATTCTCTCTAACAGTTCACAAAATATGTCGGTCAGGCTAATCGGCTGGTAGCTGTTGAGAGATATCTGGTTCTTTCCAGGCTTAAGGACATTGATAACTATGCTGTCTTGCCACTTTGAGGGGAAGGCACCCACGATTCAAATCTGGTTCGAGACCCAGAGTATATGTAGCATCTGGGCAATGTCCAAGTGTCGAGTCACCTGGTTGTGGCTGGAATATGGGCTGGGGCTGTGTAATGTGAAGAGGTAAGAGCCTACAATAATTTCCATTCAATGAAGGGTTCATCATAGGATTCAGCTTGGTGGTGGTTGAAACAATGTAGAGGGCGTGGGAGGGGGTGGGAGGGGGGGAGGGGGGTCTTCAATTCGTCCTTCCTGTTGGAGAAAGGTAGCAGGATAGGAAGAGGATGAGAATGTGACAGCAAAGTGTGTTGCCAGTTGTTCTGCAAGGATCTGTGGATCAGTACACTGAGCACCAGAGCATCCTGCAGGATAAGAACCTGCACAGTTGATTGTCACTGGCTGCCCAGAAAGCTACGGAGCTTGGAACAGACCTGCAATTAAGAGGCATACATCCCCAGGGAGAAAACACAGCACTCCATACATTCCTTTTCACTCTGCTTAGTAAGGCAGTGAGCTTAGCAGGGAGTCACTTAAAAGCAATAAGGTCGGTCTATGAAAGGTGTTGTTTATTTCATTGCAGCACCAACTGGTGATCCCAGATAGTGACTGCTACGTCTCTCGTCCACACCGGTATCGGTAGATGACGAGGGGGACCTGTGGATAAGAGGATAACAATGCCAGTGGCACGAAGAATAGTGGCAGAGATGTCTTGCACGACCACATCAATGCAATCCAAGAGAGAGGTGTCAAAGTGCACAGCAGACATTATAAAGGCCAATTGGCTCAGCAGAATGCCCAATGTGAGCGCCTGTATGCCTGGCGGCAGGAGGGGAATTATAGAATCGCCAGGAAGTGGTCACTGATAAAAAGATTCTGGAGTGATCTATGTAGTGAAGACACAAGAGCTGGGCAGGAGATAATGAGAGAGATAGAAGAAAAGGTGCCCTGAGAGGCACTGAAGTGGGTAGGGGAACCGTCACTGAGGAGACACGAATCAAAGTCTGTAATAAGTTGGTAAATTAGAAGACCACTACCCATCGAAGAGTCACTGCCCCCCACAGGGGTTGTTGTCCACTGATGTCCCCAACGAGAAGATATGTGTGGCGGAAAGTGCTGCATTAAGGTAAAGGTTAACCTAAGGAAATGGCCTACCTGGAGGGAGACAGGCATTGCAAATGGTGATTGATGGGGTCGTTTGCACTGGTACCATTATTGCTTACAGGTTGGTACGAAGGAGGATCCAGTGTCTAATTACATCGGTGCAAACCAAAGTGCAGACCCCTCCAGATGCAATCCTGGCACTGACACGGTTCCGACAGAATGCCTGATAACCGTGAAATGTGGAGAGTGGTCATCACAGGGGAGGTCGTGTCACCGGGTCAGTGGTCATCACTGACAAAGATGGGGTGACATCCACAAATAAGATGTCAGACTTGGGTTGCAAAGGGGGAGATGGCACCTCTGATGTAAGTACCAGGACGAGGTCCCTCTGGTGCTGTTTCATCTTCTCCTTCTCTTTCGGAGATCGGGGAGGGCAGCACACAGATGGAGAGCAGCCTACTGCAAGGTCTGTAACAGAAAGAGAGCAGGTGACCTTGGGGCACACAGAAAGTGCATCCCAGGGCCAAGTTGTGGTAGTAGGCTTCCGGCCTGAGAGACACACGAGGGAAGGGGGGGGGGGGGGGTTTGATGGCAGAAGCCACATTACCAGTGGTCTGGACGGGAGGAGGGGAGGGTGTGGGAACTGCAGGGGAGAGGGAGGGGCACAGGGCTGGAGTAAAAGAGGTGTGATGGGGGAAAGGATGTAACAGAGGCAAAAGCAGGAGAAATCAACAATGGGTGGATTCCGTCACATTTTTAGCAAGCCTTCGCATAAGGTAAGTGATCCGGGGACTTGTACTCTTCGATCTCCTTTTCTCTCTCGTAAGGTGGGTGATCTGGTAAGAGTGGATGGTGGTGACAGAACATGGGGGCTTTCCTCACAGAGGACCACCGTACAGCAGGAAGACATCTGCCCAAAATGCAAGCACTGGAAGCAACTTGCATGTGGCATGACATTCAGCTTCACGTAACATCGGTCACACACAACCTTCACCTTCTCTGTGAGGTTTTTGAACAGCTCTTCTGTTTTATGTAGAGGAGTGTTAAATTTCACTCTACAAAATAATGATCAGAATAGAGCTGGTAATGGAATAGAATAAAGGTCCTGGTAAGGGGTTGAGCTGAAGACCTCCACAGAAAGACTGTCCCAGGATGAAGGGGTCTATAAGCCCCTTCTACATCGAGGGCATGCAGTAAGAGAACAAGGGAGGAAAATAAGACTCCCACTCCTCAGGATAAGGGTATCCTGCAAAAGATGAGGCAAGAAATAAGGAAACAGATGTATAGTACTGCAGTATCAGGTTTCAGGATGGCAGTTATCCAGCAAGGCTATCCAGTGATCAAGATCACCTCGCAGCAGGAGGAGCTCGTGCAGATGGTTCTCTTTGAGAATACTGGTGGGTGGGGGGGGGGGGGGGGGGTGGAGGGGGGGATGCTGGCCCAGGACCCAAATTCAGGAGATTCTGTCTGAATCACAGTGCACTTATCTTTGTCTGTGAGTGTGTCTACAATGGACTGGCTAAGGAAAAGGTGTCCCTAATATCATGGTGGCAGGATGTGAAGCTGCTGGTGAAGACAGTGGCTGAACTCTTCAAGGCCGCAAAGATGTTAATCTGGGTACCAAAACTCCTTAACGGTACCTCTCCAGAGACTCTGAGAAAACAGGGTCTCAAATTCCAAAAATCTCGACAGAGGATTGGAAGGCAATCAACCGGAAGGTTTCACCAAACGGCCAAACCCTGGAGGTGGAAGTCGGAGAGAAGTCCCTGAAGGCAATGCAGGAAGAGGACCTGAGACTATCTTGGGGTTCTTGCAGGTTGCCATCAGAGTCATCAAAGACATCAGGAGCAACAACGGTGGCAAGACAGAGACTAAATGTGCGGCAGATAAATCTGCAACACAGTAAAGGTGCCACCACTGCCCTGAGTAATCTTCTGGGAAGACGAGAAGTGGACGTGGTCCTGATTCAGGAACCCTACTTATATGAAGGGGGTGTATCGGGCCTTGGTGGCACTGGAAGTAAGCTGGTTTATGCTAGAAATATAAGAAACCCCAGAACATGCATTTATGTAGAAAATGGAATCCCATTCATGCCAATGGCTGACTTTTGTTCCAGGGATTTAGTGACAATCAGGATGCAGCTATGTGAGGAAGGTATGACAAGGGAGTTTGTAATGGCATACCTTCCTTACGAAGACAGTATACTCCTCTCCTCTACTCTCCACCTGAGGAGATGAGGAGACCGACAGAAGCCTGTGCATGACAGAGTGACCAACTGTTAGTTGGATGCAATGCTAATGCCCACATGTTAGTGTGAGGCAGCACCAACACCAACAGTAGAGGTGAGAACCTTCTAGAATTTCTTATAGCTAATAACTTAGAGATCCTCATTAGGGGAAGGAACATACATTTAGGAATATAAGAAGGGAAGAGGTAATTGACATAAACTTATGTTCCACTTTGATGGGTAGTTACGTCAAACAATGGCATGTGGCTTTAGACCAATCCTCATCAGACAACATGTATATTAAGTTCGTGGTTGAAATGGGCATTAGACAGACCGTGTCCTATAGGAATCCCAGGTGTATAGGAGGGACCTCAACTCAAGCCTATCAGAAGTCAGTACTTCGATAAGGAATCCAGCAGAGTTTGAGGAGGAAGCAGAGGCCATCAAGGCCTCATACCGTGACATCTGCTCAGTCACTAAGAACTGCATGAAAAGGAATGTATCTTGGTGGGCCAGAGGAAACAGGTATGAAGATTGTTTAAGCTCTCAAGAAGGAAAGGACAATGAGCGTATTTGACAAGGTCCTCCCTATATTTTAGTCTTACAATTAAGCAAGCAAACCAAGCGTCCTGGAAGGTATTCTGTGAGGAGGTAGGATACCAGCTAATCCAGGAGGAACTTAAAGGAAAGAGGATTGAGAGTATACAGTGCGGGAACTACTCCTCAAGACTAATTTTCCTCAATGTACTGTGACAAACATCTCACAGGGATCTTGTCCTGATCTATGCTATCAGTTTTCAGGTATTCGAAGTGAGAACTGGGAACTGGGAATCTGCCAGAGACTGTGTGGACCTTAGAAAAATCCAATGGGCAATGGGAACATTCAAACTATTCAAGTTAACTGGCCCAGATGGAATTTTTCCAGATCTCCTGCAACAAGCAGGAGTGAACTTAATAAGATTCCTATGTAGGTTAGTTAGGGTTAGCCAAGCAACAGGAATCATTCCTACTGTCTGGATAGCAGTGAAGGTTTTCTTCATTCCAAAGTCAAGGAGAACTGATCATGCCAAGCCACAGATATGAGACCAATCAGTCTGTCCTCCTTTCTTCTTAAAACATTAGAAAAACTGGTCAATGTACATGCACACCAACCGAGAAAATCATGTGAAATTGAATTCCACCAACTGGTTCGGAAGGCGGAGAAAGCACTACACTGTCAGGAAATAGCCCTCTGCATCTTCTTGGACATTGTAGCTTTTACCAACACTACCTTCAAATCCATAGTCAAGGCAGCAGAGCAGCATGGCTTGGAGACCACAATTTGCAGCTGGGTTTGAGCCATTCTTAATGATAGAAAGGTAGAAGCCACAATGATGCAATAAAAAATGATAATCAACACCACTAGAGGCTGTCCACAAGGAGGCGTCCTGACCCCTCTAGTGTGGAACCTTGTGGTGAATAAACTCATTGTAGAATTGAACTATAGACAGTACTTTTGCCAGGGGTACACAGATGATCTTGGCAAATTTTCAAGTACAGTCAGAGCTATACCATAAGGAGCATTGGACATTGTGGAAAATTGGTGGAGGATGGAGGATAAGAGGATCTAAGGGTCAGCCTTAAGAAGACTGTTGTTGTACTATTTATGAGGAAGCAGATCTGACACACATTTTGGACTCTCAAGCTTCTTGATGAAACTACCACTGAAGGGGATGGTGAAATATCTAGGGGTGACCCTGGATGAGAAATTATCGTGGACCCCTCACATAAGGAACACCTGTTCCAAGGCAGAAGGTACTCTGAGCTTGTGATAAAACCTGGGGCTTGAGCTCCACAAGTATGGACTGGATATAAACCATGTAGTAAGACCTATGATCACTTACGGGGCTACAGAGGGTCAAAAAACGTAGAACAGAAGGTAGCTGCTAAGGAGCTTGCTAAGACGCAGAGATTGGCCTGCTTCGCCATTACAGGTGGAATTAGCAGCACACCCATTGCTGGAATGAGAAACATGCTGGACATGCCCACATTAAACCTGTGGGTAAAGATGAAGGCAGCAGCTGGAGCACACAGGTTGAAGACTGGCAAAAACTGGAAATTACTGGGCTATCCAGGGTCTCTCACTAAAATACTGAGTGAGTAGAAATAGGTACGGTTGGGGAAATGCCGGCCGGCTATATAATACCTCCCAGCTGCTTCAACAAGCCTTTCAGTGTAGTAATTGGAAGTAGAGAGCTCCGGGAGAAGAAAATTCGACACCATACTGGTTCACTTACAGTTCAAAAACAGGCCAAGGTGTTGCACTGGGGTATAAGGAGTGCAGCCAAGGCTGGAGAGTGAAGTCTCTCTAGGGAAGATTGCCACTGTTTCAAGCAGAAATCTGCTATCAGGGTGTGTGTAGCACCTCCACAAATTATTCTCTCCAGAGGTCATAGCATTTTCATTTATTCAGGCAGCCAAGCAGCCATGAAAGCACTGGCAGCCTCTGCAACAAGCTCAAAGATCATGGCAGAATGCCCCAAAGTCCTTGTGGATCTAGGGGAAAGCAATAGGGTAAACCTACTGTGGTTCCCTGGTCACTCATGGATTAGCGGTAATGAGCAAATTGTCAGGACAGGTTCTGGTCCAATAAATGGTGTCATAGCCCCTATCCTGGCCAGCCTATCAATCACCAAGGTGATGATCAAATTAAAACTATGAGACTGGACAAGGAGACAGCACGTAGAATATTGAGCTAAGATAAAAAAGCAGAAGCATGGCAGGGTATTGATACTGAAGCCATTTTCTAAGAGAAGTCTCTCAATCTTGGGCTTCAAGAGGAGAGAAATGAAACTCAAGGTTCGATTATTGAAAGTCCATGAGAATATAAAATAAATGCCTACATAGAATGGGGATAATAGAAGAAGACCCCAAATGTAGGACGTGTGGTGTGGGCAAGGAAACTGCATCACATTTGATCTTCGAATGCGAGGCACTGGAGATTAAAAGCCACAGATTATTTGGATCAAACAGACCTGAAGAATTTGTATCTAGCAAAGCACTGGTAAAGGATCTCCTTGCCCTGTTCAGGGGCATCAGTTGGCTTTACTAGACACACAGGGAGTGATACCGCACAATAAATTCTGTTTTGATGTGGGCAGCAGTGGGCTTGACCAATGTTGATTTTGATTTGATTTTATCAGGAAAGCAAAAACAAGTCAAGGTCCTTGTATCAGTATGTTTGTCTTTATGGCTCTTCTGTGCATGTCAAACAAAATGAACACTGTGTCGTTCCAGACTAGTCCAGAGTTCATCAGTTTGCAGTTTCCTTATGAGAAATCGCACACTGTACCCTATTCAAACACTGGTGACAAGTAATGGACAACAGGACATCAAGATGATCACAAGCTCGAAGAGCTGCATATTGGGTGGCAGAAGCAGCTTTGATCAGCATGGAGCATGACCGTACCTTACTGAAAGATCCACTACATGAAACTTGTCCTAAATATTCTCCACAAAAAGCAACTGCATGTGGCGGTGAATATACTAGTACAGACCAGGTTGCAGAGAAAGTGTTTCATCCTAAGACAGTGAGCCTGGCCATCCTCCCAGGATGTTGCCACAGAAACGCAGGCTTCAGGTACCCACAAAGCAGCATTCAATGATCCTTTAACACTTGAAGATGGCCGTTTAGAAATGGCCAGATTTTTGCAGCTATATACCCTTAATGCCCCAAGCATCCAACCCGATACCACCCAATACGACCAGGGGCTCGCCCCATGGTTGCCACCCACCCACAACAAGGACCATCTGGAATGGTGGACATTGTCAGGAGTTCTGATGCTCCAGGATGACAAGCAAGCAGTCCTTATCATACATTGGGAGGCAACAGCTCAGGTATCAGTAGTATGATCCCTGTGTTGTCAGGGGGCGCCCACCACGTGGACTGGCTACACATGCTGGTGATCTAGTGAGGGGGGTGGGGGGTGGATGTTAGTTAATGCTTGTTATTGGTTTCTCCAGGTTCTATGACGTCAAATGGGAAAGCTGCCTTGGGGTATAATTTTACTCCTATTCCACTTGCAATAGGTTATCACATTACATGGCTTCAGCAACAATTTCATATAGTACAGCGACTTCCTGAATATTTATGTAGAACTTAACCTGCACACTGATAGTTTTGCTCAAGAAAGAACAAATATTTTCTTAACAAAAGGCATCACCCTCGATATTGCAACAAAACAGTTTACCATGCTTCTTCTAATAATTTCCGGGTATGCAGCCGGATCCCGTCGACATTCTACCACGATATTTCGGCCCAGAGACGTCCGGCCATCATCAGGTGAGTACACAACTACTGAAGAGCCCAGGTGCAGTCGCGGTATTTATGCCGAAACTCGCGCATGTGAAATGTGCTGGCATCCTACAGCGCATGCGTCGGATGTTGACATGCGCAGCATAGCAGAGTTGTACGTGCTGCCCTCGGTGGTGAAAATAAAGGTTCATCTAGTCATTGAGTATCGAATGACACTATCGATTCCGCTGTGATTGTATAATTTTAATAACAGGATTCCAATTTTTATCCAGCTGAAAGCCGTTGTCATGATTTATAAGGTTATTGGCAAGATGTATTTCCCCTGATTCCTTGATTACGGAATCCCAAAAACCGGAAACCGGGGATAAAATTTTTGTTCCATTATATGTCTCAATGAAATACAGTGCTCTGCTACTGCTGATTTTGACGGTTGCCGCAGACGGGTGTATCTTTCATGTTCTATACATCGTTCATGGACAGTTCTTGTCGTCTGGCCAATATATGCAGAGCCACGTTCACAGGGAATTTTGTAGACGCCTGCTTTCTTCAGTTGTAAATCGTCTTTAACGGATCCAACCAGGGCCCGGTTCTTTGCTGGTGGACGGAAGATAGGCCGATTACTGAAGAAAAATAAAATCAAGGTTATTTTCGACGACACATTCCCGGCGTATGGAAGGAACGCAGTTGATTTAAAGTAGTCATCTGCATCCTCAGTGCGTTGCATCTTGTTATGATAGTTACGCATGGCCTTCCTTATTTGGCGAGAAGTGTAGCCATTCTCTTTGAAAACCTTCTCCAAGTGTTCTAATTCTGCGTGGAGGTTTTCATCATCTGATATTATATGCGCTCGATGTATTAAGGTACTGAGAACACCGGCTGTTTGTGTTGGGTGATGGCAGCTTGACGCCTGGAGATACAGATCTGTGTGAGTCGGTTTCCTGTACACAGAATGTCCTAATGACCCATCATTTTTTCGGCGTACTAGCACGTCTAGAAATGGTAAAGTGGTCTCTTTTTCAATCTCCATCCAGTTCCTGTCTGCCATGAGGCCATACAGCAAAAGTATCATCTACGTACCGCCATAAGACTGTAGGCTACGGTACGTAGAATTATTTAGCTGACAATATATCTTCTCGTTGTAGGCTTCTCTTGTCAGAAGAACTGTGGCGTTACAATATCCGCAGGCAGTACGACTATGCTAGTATCTTCTCTCAGGCTGTGGACAGCAGCTCTTTCAGTTGGCGAGATGTTACTCCGTTCTGGCGCACATTTCAACAATGTTCGGCAAGATTCACGTCGAATTTATTACTATTTTCAAGTCAGAAGTCACAGTTTACCAAGCTGCTTTTCCTGCAAAAGCTGAAATTTGACCTAAATAGGGAAAGATGAGACAAAGACTAAATTGGACATTTTCCCACTGTATTGAGAAGTAAACAAGACAATCAAAGATGGAAGACACCATCAGGTGGCTTGCGGAGTATGGATGTAGATGTAGATGTAGATGAAAACAATGATAATTACACACACGGAAGAGTGGTGCTTAATCTACACACCCTATTTTTCCTCATAATCTCCATCCAGTTCCAGGGCCTCCCTCACGCACGAAACAAGGGCGTATATGCCCTGTCAATATGAATCCCTGCCCTACTGGCAGAGCCAGTGGTTCACTGTGAGAATCACCTCCTCATCACCCTCAAAATGTTTTCCAGGTATGGCATCTTCTAATGGCCCAAATAAGTGGACGTCGGAGGGGGCTAGGTCAGGGCTGTAGGATGGATGGAGTAACATTGTCCATCCCAGTTTTGCAATCTTTCCTGCAGTCCTCAGACTTGGTTTGCTGCTACACAATAACTCTTGGCGCCACATCTCCTGGTTTTCTGTGGCACAAAAGTCACCAGAAGTGCATCTTGAATTTTGTTAATGTGTTGATATATACTTCTTAATTAGTGTTACCACCTCTTGGCATCACATCAATGAGAATCACACTGTCACAGTCCCAGAACACTGTGATTGTGACCTTACCGGAGGGAAGAGTTGCTTGGGGAGTGGGAATGGCGCCATTCCATCAACTGTTGTTCGGCTTTAGGCTCAAAATGGTGAATCCAGGTTTCATCACCTGTCACAATCTGGGACAAGAAGGCCTCCCCCTCAGCTTCAGAAAGTCACAACAAATTAAGACAAATGTTTTTTCTGTGCAATTTCTGATCCAACGTTAGACACTGCTAGATATTCAAAAGTGTGTGCAAGATAGGTTGTACAGTGTTGATAATAGAATCCACATTTCCTTTGCTGATTGACATATGCAGCATCAACTGCCAAGTCGTAATGTGCCTGTCCTTGCGAATGTCAACATCAGCTCACGGCAACGTGTCAGATGTAACAGCTGTGGATGTTCTCCCCGATCGCTGCAAATCATGGAGCTACGCCGAACCACCTTCTGATGACCTCACCCTCTAGGTCCAGCAACTAACTGTATATCTGTCGACAGCAGATTCTCCGTAGACTTTTCACAAGCGTTTGGATATATTTCCCGCAGTTTATTTCTCTGCAGTGAGAAATTGAATGACGGCACATTGCTTGTAATGTACATCACCCACAGACGCCATTTGGAACTGTCTCACAGCTATCCTATCTGTTTGAAGTGTCGGAAACTTGGCATACTCACTCAGGAGACTTCAAATAATTTTCCCACAGTACGTGGCTCAATGTTTACAATCTAATTGCAATCACACACATCTTTACTCTGAGATCTATATTTGATGTACATGACACATGCCCTTCCAAAAATGGCATGGATCACTATAACCTGTGCTGCTGTTACCCCTCTATTGAATTCAAACCGAAGATTATATTGGAAATGTTCAGATTTCTCCACATGCCACTCAATTTCCTAGCGTCCACAGCTCCACTCACTACCTCAAAATGACAATATGTTAACTCAAATAGCAACACTGAACTAAAATAAAAAGTGACAACTGGTAAATAAACCTATAGCAACTAAAACACCAACATGCAAAACAAAAATGCAACAAACTTATGGACCAACCTAATATATTCAAATTTTATAATTAATAGTTTAACATTGCAAGGAATGAAAAAATTGTTGGTGACAGCGGGAATCGAGCCTGGGCCAGCACATTGCCAGTCTGTTGTTTAGACAATACGGCTACAGTGCTTCACACAGTGGCACTTTATAAATCCCTCATACTGTGTGCTTGTACAATATGTTCTACTCAGTTTCAAAGAAAAATACTGATCTATTGCTGTGTGCAACATAGCAGTCATAGTGTCAGAAAGGATGTTGCATTAGACCACATGCAGTAAAAAACAGACAGCTGTGTCACTACTCTTATTGGAACGCAGTGCAGCTGACCATTATATCAGCAGCAGACACTGGTTTCTAGTTACCATTGACAGCGTGTTAAAACAAAATGTTTTTTACTCTTATCTACATAACAGCATACATTTAAAGAGAAATGGTGAAATTGTAGTGCAATTTATGGCTCACGCTCAAAACAAAATAATTTTAGTGTGATATTTACAGTCTGCTGCAGCACATTAGCACATGACAATCAGCTGCCAATGGTTTCTAACATCTTGGATGACTTAATAGCCTGGAACAAGGTACTGGACCCCCCCAGGGGGTCCACAACTCTTTTGTGGACACGTGCGTAGCGAGCACGGGACCCCGAGCTAATGTGGCCCTCCTTCCTTTCTGGGCTGCATACCTTCCCTTCCCTTTCCGAATCCCTCCCCGTCCCCCATCTTCCGCCCCCCCCCCCCCACCTCTGGCTCTTTCCTTCCCTTTCTCCCCCTCTGGGAGAATGGTTTGTGCCTACATCCGGAGACGGACGCTCGAAACTGTTATAACTTCCTTGCTTTCTACACTTACAAGTCCTCGTCCTTCCTCTGTCCTTCTCTTTTCCTTCCCTCTTCTCCTTGCCCTTTTCTCCGCTGCGGCGTTTGAGACCCCCTCTTCTTTTCTTTTCCTTTCCCTTTCCTTTTCTCTTTTTTCGTCCCTGTGCGTGTCTGAAGGCCGACCCACGCACTTCCATGCGTAGCCGGTGACGGGGTAACGCGTAATTCCCCGCCCCGGGTAGACAGGTAGGACACGTATGTACCCCCTGGTAACGGCCAGGCCCAGGGAGGGGTGATTACCCGAGCTGATACCTTCCGAAAGTGCCGATTGGTCCCTCCGTCCGTTTGTCGGGAGGTGTGACCTGAGGTGTGAACAATCACCTAAGGCGGGTGTGCCCTCGGTGAGGGCCCCCACAAGGGAGGAGCGCGCCATCGGAGACGCCGGTAATCATGGGGGATTCTTCCGCAATGGTTTCCTCACCTTCCACTATGTCTGCTCACAAACGTAAGTTCACTGAGTCTCAGCCACAGACGGTTCTTCCATCGTTGCCACAGTTCCTTGTTGTTTCTCGGTCTGACGAAGGTCACGACTTTTCCACGGTCAACCCTTTCATTATTCAGAAAGGTGTCGACGCAATTGCGGGTCCTGTAAA
Source organism: Schistocerca serialis cubense (assembly GCF_023864345.2). NCBI lineage: Eukaryota > Metazoa > Arthropoda > Insecta > Orthoptera > Acrididae > Schistocerca > Schistocerca serialis. The sequence continues at coordinate 41,531,855 of NC_064645.1, read as the reverse complement.
GTCTTGTTCCAGATTACGGAATGGCACCCTGTTGTTAGAAACACATAGTGCCCTTCAGGCTCAAAAATTGCTGCGTACTTCTCTGCTCCACACCTTCCCTGTCCGGGTGGAACGGCACCGTACCTTAAATTCCTCGCGCGGAGTCGTTTATACACGCTCCCTCGATGGATTGTCTGACTAAGAAATTCAGCACTACCTGTCTGACCAGGGCGTCACGGCTGTTGGTCGGGTTATGAAAAGGGTTGACTCGATCCTCATTCCAACCCACACTGTCTTCTGGACATTTGACAAAGTTCAACTCCCATCAAAAATCAAAGCAGGCTATGAGATAATTTCCGTTCGCCCTTATGTCCCAAACCCCACGCGTTGCTATCGCTGTCAGCGGTTCAATCACACCAGCCAGTCCTGTTCCAATCCGGCCAAATGTGTTACGTGTGGCAAGGATGCCCATGAGGGTGCTTGTCCACCTCCATCCCCTCGCTGCATCAACTGTATGGGTGACCACGCTGCTTCCTCTCGAGATTGCCCCGTTTTTAAGGACGAAAAGCTGATCCAGGAAATAAGAGTGAAGGAAAAGGTGTCGACCTTTGCTGCTCGAAAATTATTCGCCATTCGACAGCCCACCGTGCCTCAGAAAGGAAAATACAGCTCTGTCCTTGCTTCTCCTCGGCCAACAAAGGAGGCGGCCACGCAGACTTGCGACCTCACCTTTAGTACCACGGTCGTCAGATCGGCCAGCGCAAAGATCGCCCAGTCAACCTCACCACTTTCGCCTGCCCACTCAATGGCTCACCCTTCGTCGGGTTCTGCTAAATCTGGAGCCCAAAAGTCAGACGCCAAGTCTTCAAAAAAAGAGCATACTCGCGAAGAGTTTTTACGTATGGCAACTTCCCAACCATCAGTTCCTCCTTCCTCTAAACATCATACTTCCAAGAAGGCTACAAAGAAACCCAGTTCCTCACCTTCTCCGCCAAGGCGTGTCCCATCTACAGCACCACCTGGCGGAAATCGCCCTCGGCCGTCTTCTGTGTCGCCGAGGTGCACTGCTGGTGGCCGGTCAACCGCCCTATCGCTGGTGGCAGGAGCTGCTCCTGACCAACCAATGGATCAGGATCTTCTGCCTTCGACTGAATGCCATTCCATGCTGTCGGTCGCAAGCTCTGAGCAGTCGTTGACAGCACCCTTCGTCCTGTTCCTCCATTTCCTGTTCACCCTATGTCCATTATCCACTGGAATATCCGCGGCATTCGAACCAATCGGGATGAATTGTCGATCCTTTTACGATCCTACTCGCCGGTCATCTTCTGTCTTCAGGAAACAAAGCTGCGTCCCCATGACCGCTTTGCTCTCCCTCATTTTCAGTCCATCCGATATGACCTCCCCTCTGTTGAAGGCACCCCAGCCCATGGAGGACTCATGATTCTGCTCCATGATACTCCCCATTATCACCCAATCCATTTAAACACTTCCTTCCAAGCTGTCGCCATCCGTCTTTCCCTTTCTGGATACACGTTCTCTCTTTGTACGGTATACATTCCATCGTCTACACCAATGGCACGAGCTGATCTCCTTCATCTTCTTGATCAGCTTCCACCCCCCTATTTGCTGGTTGGGGACTTCAATGCCCACCACCCGCTTTGGGGATCTCCGCATCCTTGTCCACGTGGCTCACTATTGCTAGACGTCTTCCACCAAGCGGATCTAGTCTGCCTCAACACTGGGGTCCCCACATTTTTGTCTGCCTCCACGACAACTTTATCTCATTTGGACCTTGCGGTCGGTACTGTTCCGCTAGCTCGGCGCTTCGAATGGTTCGCCCTTGATCATACACGCTCGAGTGACCACTTTCCATGTGTTCTTCGACTGCAGCCTCAACTGCCATATATGCGCTCGCGACGCTGGAAGTTTGCCGAAGCCGATTGGACACTATTCGTCTCTAGCGATATTCGATGACCGTCACTTTCCCAGCGTCGACGATGAGGTCACACATTTTACCGACGTTATCCTCACAGCTGCGGAACGTTCAATACCACGCACCTCCGAATTGGCCCGGCGCCCCCCAGTTCCTTGGTGGAACGAGGCATGCCGTGACGCAATACGTGAGCGGCGACGTGCTCTTCGCATTTTCCGTCACCATCCAACTTTGGCCAACTGTATCCGATATAAGCAGCTCCGTGCGCGATGCCGTCGCGTCATCCGCGATAGCAAGAAGGCAAGCTGGAAATTCATTATTAGCTCATTTAACACCTTCACTCTTTCCTCGGAAGTTTGGAGTCGGCTTCGACGGTTCTCAGGCGCGCCTAGTTTCTCCCCGGTCTCTGGGCTCACTGTCGCGCATGATACCTTAGTGGACCCCGTCGCAATTTCTAACTCATTGGGTCAGCGCTTTGCTGAGATTTCGAGCTCTTCAAATTACCCGCCAGCGTTTCTCCCGAAGAAACGTGCAGCGGAAGTGCGACGTCTTGCTTTCTCCTCTCAAAATCACGAAAGCTACAATACTGTTTTCTCCATGCGGGAACTCCAACATGCCCTCTCTTCTTCTCGCTCCTCCGCCCCAGGACCGGACGGTATCCATGTCCAAATGTTGCTGCATTTATCAACCCATAGCCTGCGTTACCTCCTTCGCCTTTATAATCGAATTTGGACCGACAGTACCTTTCCCAGGCGATGGCGGGAAGCTATTGTCGTTCCCGTTCCGAAACCTGGAAAGGACAAACATCTCCCCTCTAGCTATCGCCCCATTTCTCTCACGAGTAGTGTCTGTAAGGTTTTGGAGCGTATGGTGAATTACCGTTTAGCTTGGTGGCTGGAATCCCGCAGTCTTTTAACACCAGCCCAATGCGGATTCCGAAAGCATCGTTCTGCCGTTGACCATCTTGTTGCTCTCTCCACTTATATCATGAATAATTTTCTCCGGAAACGCCAAACGGTAGCAATATTTTTTGATCTGGAGTGAGCATACGATACCTGTTGGAGGACAGGCATCCTCCGCACACTGTTCTCCTGGGGCTTTCGAGGCCGGCTGCCCCTTTTTCTTCGCGAATTTATGGCAGAGCGTACATTTAGGGTGCGGGTGAACACTACTCTCTCCCGTACTTTCTCCCAAGAAAACAGGGTACCCCAGGGCTCCGTGCTGAGTGTTGTACTGTTTGCCATCGCCATTAATCCAATTATGGATTGTCTCCTTCCTGATGTCTCGGGCTCCCTCTTTGTGGACGAGTTTGCGATCTACTACAGCTCTAGCATGGTTTCTCAGGCTACACCCACTCCAGCGACTTCTTATTGTTACATGGATACCAAAATAGTGTCTTATGTTAACAAGTTGTGTTAGTACCTCTATCAATGTTTCCCAGCCGGAGGTTCTTCGTTTGTAGTTGAGTGGTTGACCTTTTACCTGATGCATCAACCACTTAGTCTGTTTTACTCTAGTCAACTATTTGCTCTGCTCGTTTTAGTGTCCTGTATTTTGTGTTATTGCGGTGTTCATTTTAGCTCTGTACACCTTGGTGTTCTCCCCCTCTGGGTGCAGAGGTTACGCTTTTACTATATAGGCCTTTTACAAGTATGTCTGTTTGGAACAGGGGACTGATGACCTCGATGTTTAGCCTCCATCAAACCCCAAAACCAACCAACTACTTAATGGTGTGCTCTCCATTTTTTTATTTTTAAAGTAATTCTAAAGTAAAAGAAAAGTATACATCAATGAAAAATTAAACCCACTTCACCAGTGTATTGTGGCTCAAAATTAAACCAATCGTCCTGCAGTAATCTGAAATTTCTCCACATGCGATTGATGGTAATCGTTAATATCTAACATAACGATTGTTCGTCTTAGGAGGAGGGATACGGATAGGTCAGGATTAGTGTTAACGTTCACATGCTCGTGTTTTACCACTAACGTGAGCTTTAAACCAGATGAAGACTTAACAAATGACACGTCCACGCTGCACTTGAGATTAATTTTGGGAATTGTTTCCCCATGATACCCTTTTTGTCATGGGTGTTAATCCAGAAAAGTACGCACGGGAACGCCTGTGGCGTGTGAAGTCGGAAAGGTAGATCTAAGTTCAAAAATGGTTCAAATGGCTCTGAGCACTATGAGACTCAACATCTATGGTCATCAGTCCCCTAGAACTTAGAACTAGTTAAACCTAACTAACCTAAGGACAATACACAACACCCAGTCATCACTAGATCGAAGTATTGGCGAAAGTAAAGCTGTGAGGGAAGGTTGTGAGTCATGAATAGAGAAAAGAGTAAGTACGATCTGTTCTTCAAAAAGGCGCGCTTCTATTTCTGAGTTCCATTACGTCAAACAGTTTTAATCTGCCACCAAGATCGGAAATGGCGCGCACTCTGCGTTAAAGCTCAGAGCTAGACGAATGCACTGTTAGTTAACAACACAGGTTCTCACCAACACGCAGTCGTTTTACATGGATCCATCGTACCACTGTTACGTTCTTCCCTGCTGTCCAACCATTCCTGGAGTTAGAGGTACATGTCCATTGTTTCAAGATAAATACGTACACTTTCCTTGAACGTGTGATCAAAAATGATTTATACAACAAAACGTACTCAGAAACACACCTGAACGTATAGCCACTTTTGCTATTTTTCGTGTTAGTGTTCCACGATTATGACAAGGAAGCATATGACCTTACTTTTTGCACCCTAAAACATAAGACATAAGACAGGACCTCCTACATAGTTTCGAAAAAGCGAGTTTATCGTATGGCCCAAGGTAAACCAAATTTCGTACAAACTGTTGTTGGGGCATCCAGTGTAAGGATAATGGGGAGTGAGACTAATATCTATCTTAGATGGAAGCAATTCTGGAGAAATTTCTGGCTGCTGATATTGTCCCGTAATGACATGGTACCCTGTATTTAGACACGTTTTGAAGCTATGTAACTTTTGGGCTCAGATTACATTCATCAGTCTATAGAGAAGGCCCTGTAACCAGACATCGTGGGCTGGAAGTAAATCAGTGCAAGCCAAAGACGTTTCCATATTCTGAAAGCCCACTACAATCAGTACTGCGAGGGCCAGGGTTTAAACAACACAGCTTCGTTCGGGGCGAATGCTGGTTTCTTCGACCAGTCCTGCTAAACAGTATCCGTTCCAGAAGTCGCTGCATCACAATAAGCAGCGAAATGTGACGAAAGGTTTGTGCAAGATATGAAGCTTCAGTTGGATTTGGGAGAGCAGCTACCTTCGCTCGTTTAAGTTCTTCGGGGCACATTTATAGTCTCCAGTAACGAGGTCACGAAATTCGCTAACCATGTCTGAAAACATTTCTCGGACTAGATGACTCTAGGAGTAGCTCAACAGCCAGAAGCTTGACTAGGTTTGTCTCCATTATTGACGCTGCACTCTCTTCATGGGTGATGTCACAAAAATATTCAGTGTCGTAGATGGCTGCTGCTTTTGTCTTGGAGCTCCTGTTTAATAAGTGTTACTGTCTATCGGTGATACACCTCTTCGGGTGTTTGGCAACGTGCAAAGCAATTTTGTGAAGTGTGAGAAAATGTAGCCAAGTCATATGGCTGGCTCCAGCTCCTAATTTTTGAAGCAGGATACTTAGAACTGCTGGATACTTAAAAATGGATGGAGACTACTCAGATTATAAATTTATCCCTTCTTGAAGTATCCACGCTGTGCTTCAGTTAATCAGATAATTGTAACCGGCACTTCGAAAACCATTGTGGTGATCCTCACATTTCTTGTGCCAGCCTAGAATCTTTCCCGATATTCTCAGGACATGGGCTCATTCGTCGATGTGGCAACTGCTCGTACTAAAGTCTTGCAGATACCAGCAGACGGTAGAATCCAGTGGAGGTACTTATCGAGGAAGACGTTCCAATCAGCATTTTTGGTTCAGTCTGGACAGAGGAATTACTGTTTATTAGGTTGGTGCACAAGCTAGTGGCGTTTCTGTTTATCATGTTGGTATTTCGGTTGCTAAGGATTGTTGGACTTCTTTTATTTGTAGTTCACATGGGTTTCCATAATGGTACTTTGTCATTGGAGGAAGTGGAGCTGTGGAGCTAGAAAATGCAGTGCCATATGGACAATTTGCAATTTCGTCATGTCCTCCTGCTTGAGTAGTGGAGTGACAGCAGCGGAGGCAGCCAGAAACTTGAGCGCTGTGTGTGGAGATGCCACTGGACAAAACACGACAAACGGTTTCCTAGTTAAAAGGAGAACCGTTCCGTCATTAGTGACAGTCTCCAGGTACAGGAAGACCTTTGGGTGATTAAAAATCTTTCATGCATTAATCCACACATGATTCACGTCAGTGTACTGGAGGGATCGTAAACGTGGTGAACTGTGATCATTCCGCCATAGTGAGACATTAGCATGCAATGAGACGGATTAAATGTGGGTTGTATAGGTACTGCATGCTCTAAGCCAAAATCAGGCGGTTGTCATATGTGCATCTGTATGCTCATGATAAATTTTGCTCGTGAACGACACCGAAGATTGCTACCCTGTATCGTCAGTGGTCACGGGAAATGGTCTCTTCATGCTAACATGAGAAAAAGATGAATGGTTGAGCTCAAACAAGGAAGCACTCCGCTTACAAGGGCATGCGCGCTTCCACAAAAGATAATTTATTGATCTGGTAGAACAGGGACGATGTGGTGTGCTGTGAATTGCTTCCCCGAGGTCTCGCCATCACTGATATTTCGCAAAAACTGAGACGTGTTGCAGACGCAAGCCAACGACGACGATAACAGACTGCCTGAAGTGATTATACTCCATAACGCCCGCCCACATGGTTAGACTGACAAAAAAACCTTCTACAGGAATTGCGCTACGAAGTCATTGAACACTCACTTTATCTTCCACTCTTAGATCGTTGCGATTTTCCGCTCTATCAAACTGCTTCCAAGAAATTTCCTTTCATGAGACTGTCTCCTTAACGCCATGTTATTCGTACAGCTGCGGAATCGAAAAGTTACACCCAGCGTTGGCAAACAGATTTAAATAACAAAGGATAATATATTACGAATTGTTTATTAAAGTTACACAAAAATGCTACAGACTTAAACAGCAACCTAATAAATGAAATACTCTTGCTGATTTGTTCTAAAGCGAGATAGTATTAAGAGAGAAATTTGACAATGTTCTCAGTTGCAGCGACAAAGCTATGCTTTCCATAAGCAGTGATAAAACGTAAGTCTGACTAGAAACCATTTTTCCAAGCTGCTGAACTGAAGGAATCGGAATATTCAGAATTGAAAGTAAAATGGATGTTTCTATTTCCTCCTATTGAAGAGTTATTGTACACTAAAGGAAAGATAGCAACAGCAACAAGAAAGGGCTGTTAGAGATAAACAAAAGCTCGTAGTCGTGTATCCACATTGTGGTCTTACAAAATAAACAAAATTCGGCCTTAATATTGCAACTCTGAGTATGACGGTATGTAGTTAAGTTTTGGCTTGTTTCGTTGTGTAAGAGCTGTAATAGCTAGTTGCTGCATTACAGGCCAAATACTGCTGAGTCTACCGTATACAATATGAATACACATGAATCGGATGGCCGAAGGTTCCTATTACTCGGAAATTGCGAATTTTGAGTGTAACATAGAAAGTTAAAGGTGGCAATTAAAATCTGCAGGTACTATTTTCAAGACTTTAAATGAGTACGATAACAGAAGTGCCTTGAAGAATGAAATTTATACATGCAAAACGACTTTTTGTGTCGATGGTCCAGCAATTAATTAAAATACTAGTGGAATAACAGGGAAACAACTGATTCCTGCTTCACGTAACCAGTTATGAACATAGCTCGCAAGATATTTACTATTAAACGCATACTACGTCTTCACTGCATAAGCCACGGAAATCTCACAAGTGCACAAGTTGCCACTACGAAATATTATCTTCCGCAACCATTCGCAAAGTATTTCCAGAACTTCCCTGTCCAGCACTCCGTGTCCTGTGCTACCCGATGGTCCATACAGTCCCTCCACTGACCCCCCCTGTGGGTCCGGGGTAAGAATAGGCCCGAGGTATTCCTGCCTGTCGTAAGAGGCGACTAAAAGGAGTTTCAACCGTTCCGGCCTTACATGTGATGGTAACCCTTGGGGTTTGACCTCCATTTTTCAAAATTCTACAGAAGTATGAGCCTTTTGGGGAAGTACGACTTACGTGGTGTATCACTGGTCCTCAGTGCACTAAGACCTTGGCACTCAGCATTGTAACGGCGTTGTAACCACACCCACTATTCCTCAAATTGGGCCTAAACGCCTGATGGGTTGTACAAGTTACGCCCATAGTGCGTCCCCATCTACACCTACGATCATGATGGACTTTCCATGGCACCCAAAATCCAGCACGGTAGCCAGCCCGTTATGGTGGGGTCATCATGTACCCTCAAGGTTGTAGCCCCCTGACAACACAGGGATCGTACTGCCGATACCTGAGCTACACCCTCCCCACGTCGGCCAAGGAGTAGATGCCCGTCTCCTTGGGGCATCAGGACTCCCGGCAACGGTCATCCTGCCAGGTGGCCCTTGCTGAGGCTGGGTGGCGCCCGTGGGGAGAGCCCCTGGTCGGAGTGGGTGGTATCTGGGCGGACGTTTCACAGATGAAACGTCAACATGTATCAGGACGCTCTGTGGCAGAGTCTTTTAAAAAGAAAGGTACTGTCTCTGGTTCTGGTTCTCCTGCCCTTCCCCCCTTGGCCACTCCCTGGGAGGAAGGACAGGCCCGCCGGCTTGGGGCGAAGTACTTCCCCCGCTATTTGGTCTGTTATCGAACCTATGGGGGACGTTCGCCACCTCCAAGCCCATGTTCTTTGTTCAGCACGTCGAGGACATCTTCGGGGAAATCGAGGCTCTCAGTAAAATGCGTTCGGGGTCCGTTCTTATAAAGACCACCTCCGCCACACAGTCGGCGGCGCTCGAGGCATGCGACCGACTAGGGGACGTCCCATTGTCCATTGTCCCGCATCTGGCACTGAATAGGACGCAGGGGGTTATTTTTCATCGGGACTTCCTGCTGCAATCTGATGAGGAGCTCACGGCCACCCTGGAGCGCTGAGGCGTGCATTTCGTCCGACGAGTCCAGCGCGGCCCCAAAGACCGTCGCATCGACACCAGGGCCTTTATCTTTGCCTTCGAGGGGGATGTTCTCCCGGAGAAGGTAAAGGTGATGTGCTACCAGTGCGACGTGCGACCTTACGTCCCGCCTCCTATGCGCTGTTTTCGGTGTTTGCGCTTTGGGCACATGTCGTCACAGTGTGAGGCTGAGCCCCTTTGTCGCGATTGTGGACGACGTCCTCGTGAGGAACATACATGCACTCCACCACCTCGGTGCGTTAATTGTCCTGGCATCCACTAGCCTAGATCCTTAGACTTCCCCGCGTATCACAAGGAGAAGAAGATTCAAGAACTCAAAACTTTGGATTGTCTCTCTTATTCTGAGGTCAGGAAGAAGTATGACCGCCTTCATCGCATGACATAGACCACTTCGTTTGCCTCAGTCGTGTCCACTCCTTCCACAGTATCCTCACCCCTATCCTGTCCCCCCTCCACCTCCTCTACCTATCGGGGGTCTATGCCTCCGCCTCCCAAATCCCTCCCTTCCAAATCCTCCTCCCCCGCAGCCCCTGCCCCTTTGCCCCAGGGGCCACCCTTCCTCCTCCTCTCCCCCCGCCACCTGAGAAGCGATCCTCTTCTCAGGCGTCCATCGGGAAACGTTCCGGACCCCAGCTTCCGAGGTACGGCGTTCCAAAACGGACCCCGCGTGTGAGGACCTTCTTTGGGTCCAGCCCACCATCCCTGTGCCTCCTCGGACTCCCAAGAAGGCCTCCAAGAAGTAGTCTCTATCCCCCTCTCCTCCCCGGCGCGTTTCGTCTGACGCTCCATCCGTGAGTCAGTGCTCCTGGCCGTCCACAGTTTCGCCGGGATGCTCTGCTGCCAGGCGCTCAGCTGGCCTCTCGTCGGCAAATGATGCTGCCCCTCCTACACAACCTGGGACAGTGGCCGCAGCTGGCGACGATTCGATGGAACAGGATCCGCCTCCCGCCGTTTGTAGCGTTGTTCCCTCGAAACCTGGCCCTCCGCGGCCGTCGAGGTGACCAGCTCTTCCCCAGTCTCGTTCCCCCTCTTTTTTGACTAGCGATGGCCTTAAATTGGAACGTAAGAGGTATTCGATCTAATCAGAAGGAATTACAACTGCTCCTCCGCTGCACTGTCCACTCGTCCTTGCTCTCCAGGAAACCAAGTTGCGCCCAACTGACTGTAATGCCTTTACCCACTATACCTCGGAGCAGTATGACCTCACCCCTGTGGACGGTATCCCAGCTCATGGTGGGGTCATGTTGCTCATTCGGGACGAAGTCTATTACCATCCCATCCCATTGACCACCCCACTCCAAGCAATAGCTGTCCATATTACTCTTTCTTTTACTTTTTCAGTTTGTACCATCTACACTCCATCATCATCCACAGTTAGTCGGGCTGACCTGATGCACCTGATTGTTCAGCTTCCTCCGCCGTTTTTATTGTTCGGCGACTTCAATGCCCATCATCCCCTTTGGGGCTCTCCTGCATCCTGTCAAAGAGGCTCGCTCTTGGCGGATGTCTTCAACCATCTCAATCTTGTCTGCCTCAGTACTGGAGCCCCGACTTTCCTCTCGGACTCTACTCATACCTACTCCCACTTGGACCTCTCGATCTGTTCTACCACTCTTGCCCATCGATTCGAGCGGTATGTCCTTTCTGACACCTATTCGAGCGACCACTTCCCCTGTGTCGTTCGTCTCCTGCACCACACCCCATCCCCACATCCTTCGAGCTGGAACATACTGAAAGCTGACTGGGGACTTTACTCCTCCCTGGAGACCTTTCCGGACCACGATTTTCCCAGTTGTGACAGTCAGGTCGAATACCTCACGGCTGTTATCGTCAATGCTGCCGAACGTTCCATTCCTCATACTACCTCTTCACATCGCGTTTCCGTCCCCTGGTGGAATGAGGCTTGTAGAGACGCTATCCGTGCTCGATGACGTGCTTCACGCACCTTTAGCCGCCATCCTACGTTGGCGAATTGTATTGGATACAAACGACTCCGAGCACAATGCCGTAGAGTCATCAAAGACAGCAAAAAAGCTTGTTGGGCCTCCTTCACCAGCTCCTATAACAGTTTTACTCCTTCTGTCGTTTGGGGTGGCCTGCGCCGGCTGTCGGGCATTAAGGCCCACTCCTCGGTACCTGGCCTGACCTCAGGTAATGAGGTCCTTGTTGAATCTGTGGCTGTCTCCAACGCCTTCGGCCGCTTTTTCGCGTAGGTTTCAAGCTCCGCCCATTACCACCCTGCCTTTCTTCCCAGGAAAGAGGCATAAGAGGCTCGGCGACCCTCCTTCCACTCGCTGAATCAGGAAAATTGTAATGCCCCCTTTACTATGCGGGAACTCGATCGTCCGCTTGCACTGTCCTGGTCCTCTGCACCGGGGCCAGATGCCATTCACGTTCAGATGCTGGCACACCTTTCTCCGGCGGGCAAAAGCTTCCTCCTCGTACCTACAATCGCGTCTGGACCGAAGGTCAGGTCCCCATGCGTTGGCGTGACGCTGTCGTTGTTCCTATACCCAAACCCAGGAAGGATAGACACCTTCCTTCTAGTTACCGCCCCATTTCTCTTCCAAGCTGTGTCTGTAAGGTGATGGAGTGCATGGTTAATGCTCGGTTAGTCTGGATTATTGAATCTCGACGGCCACTTACCAATGTCCAATGCGGCTTTCGTCGCCGCCGCTCCGCTGTTGACCACCTTGTGACCTTGTCCACATTCATCATGAACAACTTTTTGCGAAGGCGCCAAACGGTAGCTGTGTTCTTCGACTTGGAGAAGGCTTATGATACCTGTTGGAGAGGAGGTATCCTCCGCACTATGCACAGGTGGGGCCTACGCAGTCGCCTGCCCCTTTTTATTGATTCCTTTTTAACGGATCGAAAGTTTAGGGTACGTGTGGGTTCCGTATTGTCCGACGTCTTCCTCCAGGAGAACGGAGTGCCTCAGGGCTCCGTCTTGAGCGTAGCCCTTTTTGCCATTGCGATCAATTCATTTATGGATTGCATTCCACCTAATGTCTCAGGCTCTCTCTTTGTCGATGACTTCGCGATCTACTGCAGTGCCCAGAGAACATGCCTCCTGGAGCGCTGCCTTCAGCGTTGTCTAGACAGCCTATACTCATGGAGCGTGGCAAATGGCTTCCGGTTCTCTGAAGAGAAGGCGGTTTGTATCAACTTTTGGCGATGTAAAGCATTCCTTCCGCCATCCTTACATCTCGGTCCCATTGTTCTCCCATTCGTGGAAACAACTAAGTTTCTAGGGCTCACATTGGACAGGAAACTTTGTTGGTCTCCGCACGTCTCTTATTTGGCGGCCCGTTGTACACGTTCCCTTAATGTCCTCAGAGTTCTTAGTGGTTCATCTTGGGGAGCGGATCTCACTGTCCTGCTTCGCTTGTATCGGTCCATAGTCTGATCGAAGCTGGATTATGGGAGCTTCGTCTACACGGCCATCCCTCTTACGCCGTCTCAACTACATCCACCATCGGGGGTTACGTCTTGCGATCTGAGCCTTCTATACTAGTCCCGTCGAGAGTCTTTATGGTGAAGCTGCCGAATTACCATTGACCTACCGGCGCGACGTACTGCTGTGTCGGTATGCCTGCCGGCTGTTGTCTACGCCCGACCACCCCTCTTACAAGTCCTTCTTCGCCGATTCTCTCGACCGTCAGTACGGGTTGTATGTGTCTGCCCTGCTGCCCCCCAGAGTCCGCTTCCGTCGCCTGCTTCGACATCTTGGCTCCAGGCTCCGGTTCATATTTATCTCGACCTCAGCTGACTCTCGAAGAAGGGTACTCCGGCTGCAGTGTATTGCTCACGGTTTGTCGAACGTCGTGGTCGACTTGCCGGTCACACATTTAATTACACCGATGGCTCCAAAACTGACGATGGTGTCGGCTGTGCCTTTGTCGTCGGGGCCGCCACCTTTAAATACCGGCTCCTCGACCAATGTTCCAGCTTTACGGCCGTGCTTTTTGCTCTCCATCAGGCCGTTCAGTATGCCCGCCGCCACCGCCATTCATCGTATGTACTCTGCTCTGACTCACTCAGTGCTCTTCGGAGCCTTGGAGCTCCCTATCCGGTCCATCCCTTGATTCAACGGATACAGCAGTCCTTCCATTCTTTCGCTGATAATGGTGGTTCTGTCAGCTTTCTGTGGGTTCCCGGACATGTAGGAGTGCCTGGGAATGATGCTGCGGATGCTGCAGCCAAGGCTGCAGTCCTCCTGCCTCGGCCAGCCTCCCATTGTGTCCCGTCATCTGACGTTCGTGGGGATGTATGTAAGAGGCTTGTGTCGTTGTGGTGAGATTCTTGGTCATCCCTCCAAGGAAACAAGCTCCCGGCAGTAAAACCGCTCCCAACTGCTTGGACAACATCCTCCCGACCATCTCGGCGCGAGGAGGTCCTTCTGACCAGGTTGCGGATTGGGCATTGTCTCCGGTGACCCAGCCCCGCAGTGCCCTTGTGGTCAGGCATTAACAGTGCGCAATGTTTTATTGTCGTGTCCCCACTTTAGTCAATCTCGTGTTGTCCTGTCCCTGCCCGTACTTTACCGGATATGTTAGCTGATGACGCTCGAGCAGCTGCTCGTATTCTGCGTTTTATAACTTTGACTGGATTGTCCAAAGACATCTAACTCTTTTACTTATTTTGTCTGCATCTTTGTCAGGACTTTCTGGTGTCCCCGCCCCTCCCCTTGAGTTTTACTAGATTCTATGTGCTCTAACGATTGTGACTGGGCGCTAATGACCTCAGTAGTTGAGCGCCCTTAAACCCCAACAAAAAAAAAAAAACCTACGGATGTGAAGGTACATCGATCCCTGAAACACAGAAAGATATAGCTCAACAGTTTAACAATTGACGGTTACCTTAGGTAAGCTGTGTTCTCCTATGTTGCTCAAAAGAATGGAATGAGTCATTTAAGTGGGCATTTGATTTGAACAGATTTAATATTCATGCAGTTTGCACGCTAATGGGAAGAAGCTAGTAAAATTCTACAGCAGCATACTTAACGTCTCTCTACAGTAGGGACAGATTACGTTAAAAAAGTCATATTTTTCTCACACGGAAGTAGTCGCGTCCAAAGAGTATGGTGGCCGTGACGACAGATGAGAGAAAAAAAGGTTAACAGAACCGCTGGTAAATATTCTCACCTTGCCCAATTTGAAACAGGACATTCTTGGACTACATCTACATATGACTCCGATCATTCTACTAAGCAATGAAAATATTTTGATCAGGAGAGAAAATCCATCGGAAGATAATTCAGTGTGACAGTGAGTACCCAGAAGCCAAAAAGCAGCCTTTGTGACTGTTTCGTATCTAATACGAGACGGCATTCTGGATCCGAAAGCTGCTGGGCCAAATCTGTTTTCAGACTGGGAAGTTCCCAGTGTAGTTTTCACTCTTAAAGCCCAGGAATATCGTGCTCGTTATTGTCACTGAGAATTTCTTTGGCTCTGTGACGTGATCTAAATTGCGTTAAATTAGTTTCTTAGGCGCGCAGGGAGGGAGGTATCAGCAAACCAATTAATAACTTTCTATAAAATGTTGTTACTGACTGTAGACGGGTGACAACAGAACATGTCAGACAAGCAAATTTGCACTCTGCCCCATTCACTACTGCTGGTAGATAGGCATAAATCAAAGACGTTAAAGGATACAGCACAGAAAGTACATATATATATATATATATATATATATATATATATATATATATATATATATATTACTGCACTATTAACTCGGTTCATGACACCCAGCGCCAGGTGCATTTTGCCTGTATAGTGGCTTTTAGAAGCAACAAAATTTTTGACACACAGTTTTAAAAACATAATTTCGGAAACCAAGTGACTCATCTGCTCATTAAGAGGGAGAATCTTAGTATTTGGTCTAAAATACTTGTTTTACTGTATGAAACCTGCGACCTATGTATGTTTCTCCAGGATGCATAGCTCACGACGCGGATATTAGCCATACTTATTCAATGTTCCGTAGTGAGGATATTCAATGTTAGTTGGCCGTTGCTAAGCATGATTACAAAAACGCTTTACAATTTTTTTTCTTGCTTACACTCCTAATGTCAGATATTTAACACACTGGAACAACTTAAACTTCAGATTGCTTTACAAGTGAGTTGAAACATGGGAGTTTGATGGCATAAAGACTCAGAGGTTTATTATTCGATTTCTAATTGCTAACAATGCTTCTGATGACAGAGGTTTCTCATGTTATAGATTTGGTCCCATATAATATTATTTTCAACATATGCTTGATGTAACACTTCTCCCATGAGAACTACATTAAGTGAAACAAAACGCTACAAGGTAATTGTTCACGTCGTTATCCCGGATAGAGCAACGAAACTTGCTCATTACGGTTGTACTGATTGTCATAAACAGGTTTGTATTTAGTTTCGTTGTGCTAATGTGACGGCGCTACTAAATACGTACATCTTTGTTACTACTTACGCCATTCAGTGTTTCTAGCTACTTTAGCGCTTATGTACCCTGCTTCACTTCCAACAGGCAGAGAACTGTGCTGTTAGTTGAGTTGTACCAACAGGTCGGCAGTTCATATTTATTCATTCAGTGCTGCAATTGCTTCATGCACTCACTGTTTGGCGCAAATAGGAAGTTATTTACCACTTTCCGTTTACAACAGGCAGTGTACTATATAGTTTCCTTTCATGCTAATAAGTCAGAACTAAATATTTAATTCCTTTTAACCACTTACACTATACAATGCATGTAGCTATTACAGCGCTTATATACGCAGTTCGTAGTTTAGAACTGGTAGACTGTTTCATTGTACTTACGTCGGCACAGTGTGTAATTTCGAACATGCAAGGAAATGTACTGCTCGAAATAAGTTTTGCGCTTTAAGTTCAGAGCCAAGCTTATTTTGATTGTGAGCACTGTCAGCTTCCTACGAGTTATATTAGTACAAACCACCAATTAAAACTCACTACGTAGCGTCATACTTGCATATGCAACGTCATCTGGCGTCACACTTGTACAGTCAGCAATATTAATAATGCTATGTTTTACCAATTTTTAACACTTTATTTGTATAAACATTTATTACTATTCTAGCACATTGTGTTGTATTTCCCTTGGTTTAATGCTTTTTGTAAGTCGTACGTAATTTCATACTACGGTGCTGCAGGCGCAACACCCGCTCTTGTAACGCAATCTGGTATTAAAAATTTGTATTCTCACCTAATTATCAGTTTTATGTCTGTTAACATTAAAAAATGTAAATATTACGTCCAGTTGTGCTTGTAACTACGTCTACTAGTAGCATGCAGTTCCCTGGCACATGTCCTCTTCAGCTTTGCAATGCTTTTATTGTATGCCGATATTGGTTCTGTAACTCATTTTTATTTCATGAGTAATTGATTTAATTAAACAGATGTCTGATGACCCCCCAGGGGGTCCACAACTCTTTTGTGGACACATGCGTAGCGAGCACGGGACCCCGAGCTAATGTGGCCCTCCTTCCTTCCCGGGCTGCATACCTTCCCTTCCCTTTCCGCATCCCTCCCGTCCCCCATCTTCGCCCCCCCCCCCCTCACCTCTGGCTATTTCCTTCCCTTTCTCCCCCTCTGAGAGTATGGTTTGTGCCTACGTCCGGAGACGGACGCTCGAAACTTTTCCAACTTACTTGCTTTCTACACTTACAAGTCCTCGTCCTTCCTCTGTCCTTCTCTTTTCCTTCCCTCTTCTCCTTGCCCTTTTCTCCGCTGCGGCGTTTGAGACCCCCTCTTCTTTTCTTTTCCTTTCCCTTTCCTTTTCTCTGTTTTCGTCCCTGTGCGTGTCTGAAGGCCGACCCACGCACTTCCATGCGTAGCCGGTGACGGGGTAACGCGTAATTCCCCGCCCCGGGTAGACAGGTAGGACACGTACGTACCCCCTGGTAACGGCCAGGCCCAGGGAGGGGTGATTACCCGAGCTGATACCGTCCGAAAGTGCCGATTGGTCCCTCCGTCCGTTTGTCGGGAGGTGTGACCTGAGGTGTGAACAATCACCTAAGGCGGGTGTGCCCTCGGTGAGGGCCCCCACAAGGGAGGAGCGCGCCATCGGAGACGCCGGTAATCATGGGGGATTCTTCCGCAATGGTTTCCTCACCTTCCACTATGTCTGCTCACAAACGTAAGTTCACTGAGTCTCAGCCACAGACGGTTCTTCCATCGTTACCACAGTTCCTTGTTGTTTCTCGGTCTGACGAAGGTCACGACTTTTCCACGGTCAACCCTTTCATTATTCAGAAAGGTGTCGACGCAATTGCGGGTCCCGTAAAGTCTTGTTCCAGATTACGGAATGGTACCCTGTTGTTAGAAACACACAGTGCCCTCCAGGCTCAAAAATTGCTGCGTACTTCTCTGCTTCACACCTTCCCTGTCCGGGTGGAACCGCACCGTACCTTAAATTCCTCGCGTGGAGTCATTTATACACGCTCCCTCGATGGATTGTCTGACGAAGAAATTCAGCACTACCTGTCTGACCAGGGCGTCATCGCTGTTCATCGGGTTATGAAAAGGGTTGACTCGAACATCATTCCAACCCGCACTGTCTTCTTGACATTTGACAAAGTTCAACTCCCATCAAAAATCAAAGCAGGCTATGAGATAATTTCCGTTCGCCCTTATGTCCCAAACCCTACGCGTTGATATCGATGTCAGCGGTTCAATCACACCAGCCAGTCCTGTTCCAATCCGGCCAAATGTGTTACGTGTGGCAAGGATGCCCATGAGGGTGCTTGTCCACCTCCATCCCCTCACTGCACCAACTGTTTGGGTGACCACGCTGCTTCCTCTCGAGATTGCCCCGTTTTTAAGGACGAAAAGCTGATCCAGGAAATAAGAGTGAAGGAAAAGGTGTCGACCTTTGCTGCTCGAAAGTTACTCGCCAGTCGACAGCCCACCGTGCCTCAGAAAGGAAAATACAGCGCTGTCCTTGCTTCTCCTCGGTCAACAAAGGAGGCGGCCACGCAGACTTGCGACCTCACATTTAGTACCACGGTCGTCAGATCGGCCAGCGCAAAGATCGCCCGTTCAACCTCACCTCTTTCGCCTGCCCACTCTATGGCTCACCCTTCGTCGGGTTCTGCTAAATCTCGAGCCCAAAAGTCAGACGCCAAGTCTTCAAAAAAAGAGCATTCTCGTGAAGAGTTTTTACGTACTACAACTTCACAACCATCGGTTCCTCCTTCATCTAAACATACCTCCAAGAAGGCTACGAAGAAACACAGTTCCTCTCCTTCTCCGCCAAGGCGTGTCCCATCTACAGCACCACCTGGCGGAAATCGCCCTCGGCCATCTTCTGTGTCGCCGAGGCGCACTGTTGGTGGCCGGTCAACTGGCCGATCGTTGGTGGCAGGAGCTGCTTCTGACCAACCTATGGATCAGGATCTTCTGCCTTCGACTGAATGCCATTCCATGCTGTCGGTCGCAAGCTCTGAGCAGTCGTTGAGTTGACAGCACCCTTGGTCACGTTCCTCCCTTTTCTGTTCACCCAATGTCCATTATCCACTGGAATATCCGCGGCATTCGCGCCAATCGGGAGGAATTGTCGATCCTCTTACGATCCTACTCGCCGGTCATCTTCTGTCTTCAGGAAACAAAGCTGCGTCCCCATGACCGCTTTGTTCTCCCTCATTTTCAGTCCGTCCGATATGACCTCCCCTCTGTTGAAGGCACTCCAGCCCATGGAGGACTCATGATTCTGCTCCATGATACTCTCCATTATCACCCAATCCCCTTAAACAGTTCCTTCCAAGCTGTCGCCGTCCGTCTTTCCCTTTCTGGGTACACGTTCTCTCATTGTACGGTATACATTCCATTGTCTACACCAATGGCACGAGCTGATCTCCTTCATCTTCTTGATCAGCTTCCACCCCCCTATTTGTTGGTTGGGGACTTCAATGCCCACCACCCACTTTGGGGATCTCCACATCCTTGTCCACGTGGCTCACTATTGCTAGACGTCTTCCACCAAGCGGATCTAGTCTGCCTCAACACTGGGGTCCCCACATTTTTATCTGCCTCCACGGCAAATTTATCCCATTTGGACCTTGCGGTTGGTACTGTTCCGCTAGCTCGGCGCTTCGAATGGTTCGCCATTGATGATACACACTCGAGTGACCACTTTCCACGTGTTCTTCGACTGCAGCCTCAACTGCCATATATGCGCTCGCGACGCTGGAAGTTTGCCCAAGCCGATTGGACACTTTTTTCGTCTCTAGCGACATTCGATGACCGTCGCTTTCCCAGCGTCGACGATGAGGTCACACATTTTACCGACGTTATTCTCACAGCTGCGGAACGTTCAATACCACGCACCTCCGAATTGCCCCGGCGCCCTCCAGTTCCTTGGTGGAACGAGGCATGCCGTGACGCAATACGTGAGCGGCGACGTGCTCTTCGCATTTTCCGTCACCATCCAACTTTGGCCAACTGTATCCGATATAAGCAGCTCCGTGCGCGATGCCGTCGCGTCATCCGCGATAGCAAGAAGGCAAGCTGGAAATTCTTTATTAGCTCATTTAACACCTTCACTCCCTCCTCGGAAGTTTGGAGTCGGCTTCGACGGTTCTCAGGCGCGCCTAGTTTCTCCCCGGTCTCTGGGCTCACTGTCGCGCATGATACCTTAGTGGACCCTGTCGCAATTTCTAACTCATTGGGTCAGCACTTTGCTGAGATTTCGAGCTCTTCAAATTACCCGCCAGCGTTTCTCTCGAAGAAACGTGCAGCGGAAGTGCGACATCTTGCTTTCTCCTCTCAAAATCGCGAAAGCTACAATACTGTTTTCTCCATGCGCGAACTCCAACATGCACTCTCTTCTTCTCGCTCCTCCGCCCCAGGACCGGATGGTATCCATGTCCAAATGTTGCTGCATTTATCAACCCATAGCCTGCGTTACCTCCTTCGCCTTTATAATCGAATTTGGACCGACAGTACCTTTCCCAGGCGATGGCGGGAAGCTATTGTCGTTCCCGTTCCGAAACCTGGAAAGGACAAACATCTCCCCTCTAGCTATCGCCCCATTTCTCTCACGAGTAGTGTCTGTAAGGTTTTGGAGCGTAGGGTGAATTACCGTTTAGCTTGGTGGCTGGAGTCCCGCAGTCTTTTAACACCAGCCCAATGCGGATTCCGAAAGCATCGTTCTGCTGTTGACCATCTTGTTGCTCTCTCCACTTATATCATGAACAATTTTCTCCGGAAACGCCAAACGGTAGCAATATTTTTTGATCTGGAGAGAGCGTACGATACCTGTTGGAGGACGGGCATCCTCCGCACACTGTTCTCTTGGGGCTTTAGAGGCCGGCTGCCCCTTTTTCTTCGCGAATTTATGGCAGAGCGCACATTTAGGGTGCGGGTGAACACTACTCTCTCCCGTACTTTCTCCCAAGAAAACGGGGTACCCCAGGGCTCCGTGCTGAGTGTTGTACTGTTTGCCATCGCCATAAATCCAATTATGGATTGTCTCCTTCCTGATGTCTCGGGCTCCCTCTTTGTGGACGATTTTGCGATCTACTACAGCTCTCAACGGACCAGCCTTCTTGAAAGACGTCTTCAAGGATGTCTCGATCGCCTCCACTCGTGGAGCATCGAAACCGGCTTCCGTTTCTCACCCAGTAAGACCGTTTGTGTTAATTTTTGGCGACGTAAGGAGTTTCTTCCGCCCTCCTTACATCTAGGTCCTGTCAACCTTCCGTTTTCTGACGTCGCTAAATTCTTGGGTCTTATGTTTGACAGAAAACTGTGCTGGTCCTCCGACGTTTCCTATCTTTCTGCTCGCTGTCTGCGTTCCCTTAACACCCTCAGTGTCCTGCATGGTACCTCTTGGGGAGCGGACCGAGTGGTCCTTCTCCGCCTCTATCGCGCCTTAGTGCGCTCGAAATTGGATTATGGAAGCATAGTCTACTCCTCTGCTCGGCCGTCTATTCTTGGGCGTCTCGACTCTATCCACCACCGTGGATTACGTTTAGTGTCTGGAGCTTTTTACACCAGCCCTGTGGAAAGCCTTTATGCTGAGACTGCTGAACCTCCGCTGTCCAATCGGCGGGCAGTCCTTCTGAGTCGTTATGCTAGCCATCTGTCTTCCATGCCTGCTAATCCAGCCCATAACCTTTTTTTCGACGCCTCCTTTGATGTCTGGTATGCAGGCCGCTCCTCCTCCCTACTACCCCCGGGAGTCCGCTTCCGTCAACTGCTCCATTCTCTTTCCTTCCGCTTTTCTAAGACCTTCTTGACAACTTGGGGTACAGCACCGCCTTGGCTCCGTCCCCGGATCGACTTGCTCAGAGACCTATGTCAATTTCCCAAGGATGGTACCCCTACACTTGTTTACCGTCGGGCATTTGCTGCTCTATGTGCACAAATGACGGAAGCCACATTTATTTACACCGATGGCTCGAAAACATCGTTAGGTGTTGGGAGTGCCTATATTGTTGGCGACACCCCAAATCACTTTCGGCTTCCCGACCAGTGTTCGGTTTATACTGCGGAGCTTTACGCTGTTCTCCAGGCTGTCCACTACATCCGCCGCCATCAGCGGATACAGTACGTAATCTGCTCAGATTCTCTCAGCTCTCTCCTAAGTCTCCAAGCTCTTTACCCTGTGCACCCTCTGGTCCACCGGATTCAGGACTGTCTGCGCTTGCTCCACCTGGGGGGCGTCTCAGTGGCGTTCCTCTGGCTCCCGGGACACGCTGGTATCTGTGGAAATGAGGCGGCCGATATAGCGGCCAAGGCTGCAGTCTCTCTTCCTCGGCCAGCTCTTCAGTCTCTTACGTTTACCGATCTACGGAGCGGTTTATGTCGCCAAGTTACTCATTTATGGCATGCGCATTGGTCAACACTTCCCCACAATAAATTGCGGGAAGTGAAAGCCCTTCCTTGCGCTTGGACCTCTTCCTCCCGAACGCGTCGTCGGGAGGAGGTAATTTTAGCTCGACTCCGGATAGGGCACTGTCTTTTTAGTCATCGACATCTTTTAAGCGGTGATCCTCCCCCACTCTGTCCCCACTGCTCTCAGCTGTGGACGGTCAGACACCTTTTAATTGAATGCCCCTATTTTAATCCGTTACGCTCCCGTCTACAGCTCTCGCCTGATCTATCGTCGATTTTAGCAGATGACACGAGCTCAGCTGACCGCGTTCTACAGTTTATTAGTGACAGTGAAATGACGTCAGTCATTTGAAGCTTTTTTTTGGGGACAACCAACCCCCTTCTATAGTGGACTTTTAAGCATTCCTTCTGCCTTTAGTTTCTCAAATTTTCTGACTTTGTTTCCATTGCTGCTGATTTTAAATTTCGTTTTTTTTCCTGTTTTCTACGTCATGGGCTGGGCGCTAATGACCATAGAAGTTTTGCGCCCTAAAACCACAAACAAAAAAAAAAAAAAAAAAAAAAAGATGTCTGATGACGAACGCCTGATTGCATTCAGTCATTGACTTTTTCAGTGAGGTTTTCAGCAATGTGCAGACTATATAAAATTAGATATTAGCAGCACTCCTTGCTACCATATAGCTGACCTTTCAATTATATCTTACGGATACGAAATTTATAAGGGCCAACTCAAGAAATTTACTCTAACCATGCTTCATCGTTTTATGCCCTTTCATTATCTGTTGATTTTATTATGTGCTGTATAAATCTTGTTTTTAAGTAATCCTCTCATCTCAGGACTGTCATAGTAGGTAATTGTTTTTAGTTAAGTGCATTAGGTAGTGAGCTGTTTGCTATTAATAATGATAATCATGATCTAGGTGTAATCTGAACTGCATATGTAGATAACCAAGCATGTTACTAGTCATGTGTATTTGAACTCCCTCATTTCTCACTCTGTTCCAAAATTTTAATCAGAAATTTATTGGCTTTGTATACGCTGAAGTGCCAAAGAAAGTGGTACCTATTCAAATTCAGAGATGTAAACAGGCAGAATACGGCAGTCCGGTCGGCAACGCCTGTATAACAAAAAGTTCCTGGCGCGGCTGTTGGATCGGTCAGTGCTGCTACAACGGCACGTTACCAAGATTTGAGTTTGAACGTGGTGTTATAGTCGCCGCACGAGCGATGGGACACAGCATCTCTGAGGTAGCGATGATGTCCGGATTTTCACGTATGACCATTTCAAGAGTGTACCTTGAATATCAGCAATCCGATAGAACATCAAATCTTTGACATCATGCTGCCGGAAAAAGATCTTACAAGAACGGTGCCAATGGCAAGAAAATGGTTCAACGTAACAGAAATGCAACCCTTCAGCAAACTGCTGCAGATACCAATGCTGGGCCATAGTGTCAGCGTGTGAACAATTCAACGCAACAACCGACACTGGACACTGGACGTTTGACGAGAAACACGTTGTCTGGTCGGACGAGTCTTGTTTCCAATTGCAACGAGCGGATGGACGTGTGGAGACAACCTCATGAATCCATGGACCCTGCACGACACCAGGGGACTGTTACATCTAGTGGAAGTTCTGTGATGGTATGGGGCATGTGCAGCTGTAGTGATACGGGACCTCTGATATGTCTAGATACGGTTGAAAAGTGGCACATTTGTAGTCATCCTGATAATCGCCTGCATCCATTCACGTCCCTTCTGCATTCCGACGGACTTCATCAATTCCACCAGGAAAATACAACAAACCATACGTCCAGAATGGCAACAGTGGCTCCAGGTACAGTCTTCAGAATTCTTACTGCTGCTGGCCTCAAGACTTCCAAGTCATGAACTTTATTGAGCACATCTGGGATGCCTTGCAACGTGCTTTTCAGAAGAGATCCCCGCCCTTTCGTACTACAACGTATTTATGGACAGCCCTGGACGATTCATGTTGTCACTTCCCTCCAGCACGACTTGAGGCATTAGTGGAGTCCACGCCACGTCCCGTTGCGGCACTTCGTCGTGCTCGTAGGGGCCGTATTCGATAGTAGGAAAGTGTACCAGTTTCTTTGGCCTTCAGTGTGTTTCGCTCTGTTTCGGTTCAGTTGCGGATAGGTTCATTTAGTCATTGTGCATAAGGAATAATCACAAGCAGTTTCAGCATTACCTTGAGTGCTGGTTGCCTACTGCTATTGACCTCCCCCCCCCCCCCCCCCCCGCTCCCCACCCTTTTGTCTGAAGTGGAATACTCTCATATACTCTCATAGGTCTAAGATTACATCTGGAAACTCTCATGTTGGCTTGCATTGAGTTGGCATTAATATACTTAAGATTCTGAAGTTTATTAACACTCATATATTCAAGTCTCTTAGCAGTTTTAGATACTTCAGAAATATTTGATACATAATATATTACTACATTCCTTAACATGGCTTCATTGCATTGTCTTTTAGAATGTTCAATTTAATAATAAAGCACATTATATTATTTGATTTTTGTGCCCTTTACTTACCTCTGGGTTTGTGCATGGTTATGTTCATAAAGAATGTGCACTTTGTACATACTGTTCACTTTGGGAGTGGAGTGAAATTCGATTTCATAATCCTTTTATTCCTTTTATTGAACGTTCTCAATTTACTTTCATAGAGTAATACGAACTTGCGACTTAATACTTGGCAGAAATTGTTCCATATTGCTATGCGCATGTATACCGTTTGTCCTGACAGTTAATGTATAACTGCAATATTTTTGTTCACTTTTATATATATTTTTATTGTGACAGTTTTTCTTCATATATGTAGAAATGTAGGATATATGGTATGATAAATATTTTTTGATAAGTTTGTGAAGATGACATTGTAATCCCATTGGATCTTTAATTCTTTCTATTGTATATTTGGTTTCCTTCTCTTATGGTGTTTGTGTAGTATTCTGAGTGTGGTCAGTGAATGAAACTAGTTGTAATAAATGATTAAGACAGCATTGTAATGGACTTTTCGAAGCCAGTAATTGATTTCGTACTGATCGCAAGTATATCCAAAAGTCGGTGTTTTAAGGTAAAACACGTTACTGCTTATAGATAGCTATAGAAATAATTTTGTCTAACCTTAGATCTTTATGTAACTTCACAAATGCCACATGTGGGTCCTACTCATTGTAGTCTCACTTTCTCCTCCTTTTTAACCTCTCGCAGCCTACATCTTCTGCTTCTGGAACGAACTGCTTGTTACAGAATCCATGGTTTCCTTCATTGTAATTAATGGTACCTATGTTACCATTGTCTTTATATGAATTTTTGTGTGTTCATATTATTGTGGGTCACGATATGTATTAAATAGTGTAACACTCGATAATTTTTCATGTTCAAATTTTAATAGCTTGCAAAAGTGTTCAACCAGATTTTGCAAAGCAGTTCTTAAAAACAGTTTGTGGTGTGCTTGAAGTATTGCACTTCATCTGGGGAAAAATTATTCCTCAGCACAGAGAACTCGCTGAAATATTTGCAATCAATGAGTTCATCGTAACTGAAACTGGTGTTATAAGTAGTTAATTGAAATTCCTGCCTCTGAAAGTAAACTGTAATATTACGTGAAACGTTGCTGAGATTTTTAAATTGGTGTTTTCTCACAAGCAGTGTAATAAAGCCTGTTATAAAAATTGTCCACTTAATAAAATTGGTAAATGGTAGATGCAGAAACTGGTTTACAGTTGAACTGTTATGAATACTTTACTTTGTATCACCAGATCTAACAACTTGCATAGTCATTTCAACTATAACTGAGATTAAGAAAATTGTAACTCAAGAATTTTTTTAGGTAAGGTGTAACCTCAATTTAGCTTTCGTTGTGTAACTATCACAAACTTTCAATGTGAAATACATCAGCAGCATTATTAAATAAGTAACTTCTACAACATACAGTGTGCAGATACATCTTTTAAGTTACCTTCTATTAATCACCATTCCTTTGTAAGCAGTATTACAGAAGCGCAGTCAGACTGGAATTATTACTTTAAAAAATTGACAACCTTAGTACAGCAACGTTCCTTTCATGCTATATGGTCTTGCTAATAACTGTTAACGAAGTCTGACTTTCCACTTACTTCATAATCTTGTTACCTTTCCTGTCGACCTCTTGGTCAACTCTTGTTCTTTTCGACCCCAATGGTATTACGTTGCGAGGCCAGAGGGTGTCTTTCATTCTCATTTTTGCCTTCGATTGGGGGAAAGGGCGGAGGGTGGGACCGGCGGCGGCGGCGGCGGCCTCAGACACGGTGAGGGGGAAGCCAACGTTCCTGGGAGGAATCCTATCAGAGAGAGCCTGGCCCTCAAAGCTGGGTGTTAGGCGATAAAGTTGGTAAACGATCCATGTAAGTCATCATAGTCCCACGCCTGAAAATAATCTTTGGATGTGGAGACCAAGCAAGACATAGAACAAGCCATACTAGATGAGTAAATAGCAGTGTCAGCATGATCACACACAATATTCCTAGTTCGTGAATAAAATGTGAATCGCAGATGGAGGCGTCACTCTACATCAGTAGTGAAGTAAATGCGATCGAAAAAGAAGCCTTAAACATCACGAAGGTTGCTTCTCAGGATGTAAACCATGTCAAATGCTAACTGTTGCTGATCTTGGAGGTGTGATCACCAGTAGAAATATTGGAGCATATTGGAATCACACAATCTAAAGTTCCTGCAATTACTACAGGGACAATCCTGGAAAAGTCCACAGCGTTGAGTTGAACTTGATGGCTAGTGAACAAATGAAAGTGAGACAGAAGACTAATGTTTCAAAACTCCAGTGATATTATGTACCATGCCGTAGACCGCTCACAAGCAAAGTAATTTTGTGGTTGCCAGTTGCGAAGAGAAGACAATGTGCAGACGGGGATAGAATGCTGTGGTAGAGCATTGCTGTATCAGATACTGGTGTAGTTCCTCCCAAAACAGTATGTCTGCAGTACACAGCCCGCCAGATGGCACCATATTCCAAGTTCTGTGCCTCAGACATCACGAACGTCTGCACTGATTCTCATCACTTCTGTGTTGGTGGCTATAACAGGAAGAATTTTGATCATTTGTCATTGAAGAAGATCGTTCCGCAGATCAGTCGGCAAGAATAAGAGAAGAGGTAAAGCCAGAACTTCACCTGCTGTCGTTCACTTGGCGAAGAAGATCGTGGCGTCCGCTGAACGCAGTCCTTACAGCCATTTCACTGTCACTACTGCCTGACCCGAAAGCACCCAGCTTACGAGATATACAGTGAACGATGCAAGTTGCTGGCTAGCACCTCAAAAGTGGAAATCTGTTCCCAACGATTTACGAGCCTTTCATCGAGACATTCCAGAGTTGGCTCGGGAAGGACAGTGATAGTTTAAAGGCCAGTGGCTCAGAGGTCGGGGACATTCCCCCCCCCCCCCCCCCCTCCCCACCCCAATCTTTTACGTACTTCATACTGTTGTTTACTGCTTCTGTACCTAAATTAGTTACATAAAATAGCAAGTAAAATTTCATGTCGAATATATATGTAAACTGAAACTAGCTGTCGGATCTCTTAGTAATACATTATTTCCTTCAGTTTGTCAATTATGTAAATGAAAATCAAAGTTAATGCATTACATCACATGACTGTAATATGGTTAAATGTGCAAAATGTGAGTTATATAGCACTGTCATTAAGATGTTAAATAGATTAAATTCAAACGGCAAATGTATCTCACCATTGTAGAAGACGAAAGTTGTCAGACGTAGGTAATAAATTAGAATGGTCGAAAGAGGAGAGATGTGGTGTACTGTAAGTATCCTGTTTGAGGGTGTTGTTTATCTAGAAATGTGTCGTTAAGCTAAAAACCCGAAGCAGATGAAACGCCGGTTGTATCCATAGTCGTTGAGATGGAGCTATAGCTCCGAAACACATTGGGCGGATAGTAGAAAATGATGCTTGTGAATGATTAAGGATTTTTTCCTGTCTGTACTGAAAGTTGACAGCCACTGATGTTGAGTGGTTTCCATGAAATTCTGTTAACAAAAACAAAAGTTTATTGTAAATTAATATTATGCATGCGTTGTTACCAGTGCAGTAACATGACTATTCCAAATATCGACGTGATCTTTCCATATATCTCTAATTCATTTGAGAAAATGTTGTGCCTGAACATGCAGGCGTTCTAAATGTACCAGTAAACCTCTGAGCCTTAAAGACTCGAAATCTCGCGTACAAAACAGCTTCAGTCGTCTGATTACTTTATAAATTAGCTACTGTTATAATAATGGCATGTCAAATTTAATTTCAAATTTAATTTCAAATTTAATTTCAAATCGTTCATAAACTTTCTAAAAGAACTTTATGTACATAAGCAAGAAAAGCACTGGGTGTTTGCATCCTCATACTGGATTAATTGTCAAGATACTTCTGTGCTGTCAGTTATGCTGCCTAAGGTCACACAGTACGTAACTGTAATACTTGCTTAGTTTTGTTGTTGAACTTCAAACATGAGATTATGCCTCGTAATGTGCAGAACATGATAGCATTGTATATATTAAGTCAATTACGTGACGTAATGCAACTCAAATTTGTTGCTTCTGGAAGCAGCTAGATTCTTCATGCGGAATCGACCAGGTCTGTACTAATATTTATATTGAATGGAAAGTCTGTCAGTAGTTGGATTAAAATAATCCTCTAATTTAGCACTCTCCGCTAGTGAAAACCTCCAACTGTGTAGTTGAGCACAAGTGTTGACGTTGCTAAGCAGCAACCTCTTGTAGCGAGAGGAGGTTGTCAGGCCACCTCCTACAATGGGGTGTATCTGACACCGGAACCACAGTGCCATCTTATGTAATCAACACACGTCAAATAATGCTCTTACACTTCCTGCTGTGGGTTCGTCATCTCAGCACCCTATCTCAGATGTTTTGCGATTTCCAGTATTTCCTTACTTTCAGTGATTGTCCATATTTAGCTTTCAAATCATTCTGTACAAACCTTCAAATTCTCCTTCCCTGATGTGTATCATCCCTAAAATATGCGGAAGGCTACCCGATGTAAATGATAAATGAGCTTGTGTGCAAAGTTTCTAATATTGATCAAACTGACATTTCCTTAGTGCAAGAAACTGTTACCATTTTCAGTAAATAATAACGGTGTATCATTCTTAGCAGCTGATGAGGCTGTTGCAATGTAGTCAGCATTCCATCAAAATTACTGGTAATCAGTTTGAAGTCCAGTTCAGGGTTGGTCGCTAACTTCAGTTCTGCCTGCACATCTCGCAGCTTCTGATTAATTGAATTCTGAGCTTCTGTGCTGGCGTCCCATTCTAGCTGCTGTATCGAGCTCTGAGGGATGTGGTTACTGCACAAAGTTGTTGGGCATTGTGATGTGTAACTTTGATATTCGTGGTCTGTTACGGGGTCTTTGAAAGTACAGTGACGTAGCTGGAAAGCGATTACCCTGCGAATTTAGGGTTAAAGATTTTTAAACCCAGTCATTCGTCAGGTCACTTTTGTCCTATAGCTTATGGACACATTTTGAAAATACGTAAGCCAAATTTCTTCCAATTTCTATTCGTCCTAGGTGCAATTAGGCCTAATTGTTATGTGGTATAAAAGAGTTAACATTATTTTGCGTGACTAGGTGTCTGACTAGGCACAATTATTTTAAATAGGGAATGTCAGTTACTCTCAGGAGATAAATGATCTCATGTTTTACTGTAGTCAGTTCGTATGCTTTTGACACTTCCTGGATGAGAACAGGAAAATTTTCTCAAACTAAGATAAACGCAAAAAGAAATTGAGTGAGTAG
The DNA here is from genome assembly GCF_023864345.2 of Schistocerca serialis cubense. Taxonomy (NCBI): domain Eukaryota; kingdom Metazoa; phylum Arthropoda; class Insecta; order Orthoptera; family Acrididae; genus Schistocerca; species Schistocerca serialis. Next base: position 41,502,079 of record NC_064645.1, on the reverse strand, counting down.
GATGATCATTTAAAATGAGACCCAGCCAGGTGTGGGACGGTCACATTAGAGAAGCGAAACTCAGATTAAATTCGTGGGACAATGCATCAGAAACACGTCGCACACGCTAACAATGAACTCGCGAAAGAACAGGCCTTCAGCAACTGTCGAGGTGACAAAACGCCGTCCGGCAGAACGCAGTAGCCGCTGACCAGGGAAGGCGCGACCACGCCGCACTGCACGTCCAGAGCTCAGCTGCGGCGATACACGGCCCTGCAGGAACACCACTCCGGCCCTCGTTACAGTGCCGACTTGGGCCGAAGACAGTCCAGACTCCGTAGGAGGGAAGACACATCTGCTGCTAACCGCTGTCCGTTCCTATCTGCCCACAGCTCGGAGACACACCTCGTTACTGCGCGAAAACGGCAAGCAGACGTAGCGTTCTTTTGGCTGTGGTGTTTGATCAGTGTCCTGACTGGGTTGATGCAGCCCGCCACGATATCATGTCCTGTGCTAACCTCTTCATCTAAAGTAGCACTTTCAACCCACGTCCTCTATTATTTGCTGGATGTATTCCAATCTGTCTTCCTCTACAGTTTTCGCCCTCTACAGCTCCCTCTAGTACCACGGAAGTCATTCCCTCTTATCAGATGTCCTATCATCCTGTCCCTTCTCCTTACCAATGTTTTCCACATATCCTTTCTTCTACGATTCTGCACATAATCTCATTCCTTATCTTGTCAGTCAACCTAAATTTAAACATTCGTCTCAAATGCTTCGCTTCTCATATGTTCCTGTTTCCCCACAGTCCATGTTTCACTATCATACAATACTGTACTCCACACGTACATTCTCAGAAATTTATTCTTCGAATTAAGGCTGATATTTGATATTAGATTTATCTTGGCCAGGAATGCCCTTTTTGCCAGTGCTAGCCTGCTTTTGATGTCCTCTTTGCCCCGTCCGTCAGTCATTGTGCTGCCTAGGTAGAATAATTCCTTATCTTCATCTACTTCGTGACGATCGATCCTGATATTAAGTTTCTCGCTATTCTCATTTCTATTGCTTCTGATTACCTTAGTCTTCCTTAGATACACGCTCAATCCATACTCTCCTCGTAGAAGCACAGCAGTCACACCTCAATGAGATGCGTTGGTCTGCACAATGAAAGATTTCTGGAAATCACACTGTAAGAAAAGGGGTTAGCCAAAGCGGTCTTCACAGCATCATAGGCAGACAGTTGCGATTCTCCCCACCTGAACTCGGCACCTGTCTTACGTAGGTCATTAAAGGTAATGCTAATTAAGCAAAATAGGGCACGAACTTCCTTCAGAAAAATTGAGCATGCCTATAAAACCGAGCAATTATCTTCTTGTTCTGAGATGGAAAAAACACAAATATCTAGACTGTCCTTGATCGAATCTGAACCTTTAAGCTGACAGTAAATGCCTTAGGAAAGAGATTACCTTATGTGGTAAACTTACTTTAGAAAGCTTAATTATGAGGCCGCCAGCACGAGAACGAAGTAAGACCTACTCCAGATTTTGGTGTTCGAAGATGGCGCTGTAGTCACCACCATCGTCCAGATAATCGTAAATAGACTTAATTTCAGATCCCGCGAGATATCCAATAATCGGGAGACGACGGCTCCACCTGTGTGCAGTCCAAATAGAACTGTTAAATCTAAAAAAGTTCGTTAGTGCAAGTGGCCATCACTGGCTTCGATTTTTCAGTGAGAAGAATCTCATAAAGTGCTTGGTTCAGACTGAAGACGGGAAAAAGCTTTCTTCATAAACCTGGTGATACAATGGCGTAAGTCGGTAACGGAACCGGTTGCAAAATAACCTTCACATTCAACCGCATACAAAAAACACGAGCAGGCGGTACCCAGACCACCCTTTCAGGACTAGAAACATGGACGAGGCAGAAAGAGACGCAGATGGCGTACTTACTCATTCCTCAAACACTTTGCTTTCACTGTGCAAGGCAGGTCTTACGACAGATAGTAAACAGATACGGGGATTGCCTAGCTGGAACATCATTGGTCAGCCGTTTCTTGTAAAGGATTCTATTGGTGATGCACGATTCATTGACCAAAAAGTCAGGGAACTGAGTGAGAACTTCAAACAGGCCCTCAGACTCCCCTGTGGTTAATTGGCTCATTCCGAACTCGGACCTCTCCACAGCTACATTGTTGATTCCAGTCACAACTTGACATGAACATCATCTGAATTTGTCTGTACAAAACCTAAAGAAAAATGCTTTATCGGCTTTATTTACAACTAAGCCCCATTGCTGGATCCATACGCAGCCAATAACTGCCTGAAAGATATCTAGTTACTAATACTTGAACTAGCAGTGAAAAATCATGTGTAGACACATCATTTTACAGTAACCCATCAGGGATAACACCTGTACGTTGACAGTACGATGTCCTTGTAACGTGGGCTCCAAGGGAGAACACGTATGTGAAAAATTACGGTACGACTGGTAGTTGTAAACTCACCCTCCCACAAATCACCATTCTTTGTACAATTTTGGAAAACAGTGAGACTACAGAAGAGCAATTTTTTACTTACCTTGATTATCTCGTTGTTGTAGATAGCTGTCCTGTCTAAAACTACTTTCTTGCAGCTGAAAATTTCGATTTCTTAGGTTCGTGAAAAGAAAATAACTGTTGAACAGTTTCCTTTTGCTATGAACATCCTTTTATTTTATACCATTCTTCTAAATCACACATACTCCCATGTTAAACCAATAAATACATTGTCGCTTACAAGGTCAACAAAATACATGCGTTTCCATCAGACATGCCCACCACTCCTTAGGTTCTCTGCGGTACCCACAATATGCCAAAGGCTTAACAAAGAAGAGCTGGCAAAACAAAAGAAAAATCATCACTAAAATATCATTTCATAAATTAATCCAGACATCAATAATTAGTGTTAGATTGTGCAATAAATGCGAATTTTAAGTATGCCACAAATTTTGTAATTTCAAATAATTTCCAAAAAGAGCCATTTTAACTGTTACTACCAATGGATTGACACAATTTTTTTTTATACATTTTAGCCTGACATATATCATATACAAAATAAAATAAATTCCTGTAATGAGACAGCTGATACAGTTTTAACCTATGAGAAATTTATTTTACATGGTATCGGTTATGTCTATAAATGTCTCAGGAGGAAGAAGATTCATTATGTAGTGCAACGATGAGATATTACTGCCGGACTCCAGTAAGTTGTAGACTGCACAAACAACCAAAGTACTTCAATAACGTGTGGCAACTCATCCAAAGTTAGCACATCCAATCCCTGCACCAAGGTATGTATAGGATGGAAGAGCTTAGCAAAAGGTCATCAAAGTCATTTACTACAGCCCCAGTAATTCATACGTTGCTGTACATACCACCTTTATTTTCTACGCTAGTCGAAAAACGTATGGAAGAAACTGCAGAAAGCTTCCTTACCAACATCTGTAGATAAAGTTACTGGGTAGCTGTAGATAGTGTCTTGATATTCTACCCTAGGCGAAAAACGTAAGAACCCACCGGAGCTTCCTTACCAACATTTTGGAAGCCGTTCTTTCCACACAGACGTAGACAGCAGGCAGCCTGCACCCCGGATTTGAAACGATCATAACTGTCGTACCAACCCCACAGTCGCAGCAGTTGCAAACGTTGTTTCTGGAGCAGAAAACTTTCGCAACATCGTGTGGGCGTCGGTGAGAGGCCACTCTTGGATACCTGGAATTAAATAAGTAGACGGCCGTGCAAAGCAAGTACCGAGGCATGCAGCTAATGGAGCTACTATATATATGATTAGCTCCCTCTCAAAGATACGATACCCATGGTCACGAATCGGTTGTCTGTGGACTGGTAAGAGGAATGGTAGCAGACGTCGAAAATCAAAGGCGATCACTACACGTTAGTTCATCCAACAGTTCAGTGTGTTCCAGAATATCACAACTACAGTACGGCAGAAAATTAAACATTGGAAGTTCAACAAACACTTGCATCGACTCGAGAATTGTCATCCAACCACTCACTTTTACGATGTACTCCGGGCACGTATCACATTAACCTCCTTAGACATAATCTTCGGGCTGTTTGTCATGTGTTCCCAGTCAGCCTCCGAAGTCCGTTAACATCGAACGCTGTAGCACCATACAACCTGCCGTACGAATTGGACAACAGTGCCAGCATCAGAATATAGCTCCCAGTTGCTAATTAATGTACTTAGAATGCCAGAAGGCCAAAGCTCAATTGACTGTATCTGCTACTCTGCAGGATATGGAATGCTCAGTCTCAAAATTCATGTCACTGTGTACGTTATGTGTGTACTTGCCTGTGTACTTCTGCATCAATGCGTGTGGCTGTAATAACACTTTAGTTCTTGTTAACTGTTCTGCTGTTCTGTTCTGTGTAGACAGAACTTCTAGACTTCTACAAACATTCAATTGTCTTTCCGAAGCTTTTGAAACAATTGTCAGAACATACAAAAAACATTTCATTGTTAGTCATTATTGTGGACTGACTGGCAATATCCCAAATTTGTTCCAATGGCGAGTTATTTCTTCTGTTAGCAGAAGAATTTTTATAGTATACTAGCACTGTGTATCTTGTGTTCGATTTTCGTCCTGTTCACTCGTTTTCGTGTACTGATCGTAAATCTTGTTTCATGTCTAATCCGATACTTGCCAATCTTGTTACATCGTACCAGGACACGAATTCAAATAACGTCTTCCATGAACTGTCGAAACCAACTGTAATAACATTTCCTGTGTTTGGTTGGCTGTATGTGCACGTTCCGAAAGCCAAGAAATTAAAAAAAAAATAGTTACGGCTCTTATACTTTCTGCTGTATTCGTACACTTGCTGCAGGGACATGCAGGGATCAGGCAATGTGCTATCATGGTGCAATGCACTTTCACAGCCCTAACACTTCTACTGCTCTGCTGGTCATTCCTGAACGGTGGATAGCTCCCGCCAAATCCAACGTTAAGGAATTTTATTGGACTTTAAAGGGTTTCATGTGTCAGCTTCGTACATGGCCTTTACAAAAGATCTTGGGCTGATTTATGGTGTAATGCAGGTATAAGGGTGGCACACAATGCGAGAGTAGCCTGACCACAGTGTGTCTGGAAACCAAAGAGCGACCAGCTGAGTCCCACCTATCAATCTGTATCCAGTTGTCAAACGCATCCACTAATGGCTGATAAACATTCCTTTAAATGAAGACTGTATTTTTCAGAAAAGTCACCGAGGACACCTTTTACACTAAAGACTGTGGAACACGAATATTGTACTTCAGAAACAGAAAAGCAGTTTCAAATTAAGACACTTGAATATGTCGTAAAAGCAGCTGATACGAGGACTGGCGGTACCAGTACTAAGACACGACTGTACCAGTTTACAACTGGGTTACTGATCATCCATCGGGGCTTGGCTACAGACGATTCATACAGAAGTTTGACACACCTCTGGTCAACGATAAATTATGACTCTAGGTACGAAACTCTTGCAACAATTGTGCACACACTGTCGTGAAATATGGGCCATGTAAACGTCTTTTGAATACCAAACGCTGTCCAGGGATTATCCTGATACAACGTAACAAGACACACACGTCCGGCACTTCGTGCTCATTCGCAGCGAGGTATCCACCAAGGTCCTGCATGAATACCGAAGGGAGAGAGTGAGTGGCGAGCAATGAATCGACATCCCGCAGCCATCCCACTTCGCCGGGGCGCGGACTGGACGATCGCCGTGACCTTTGGAATCCGCCACGTCCTGGATTAGGGGGTGGGTGTGAACGTAGCCAAATTAGACACCGCACACTGTTTGAGCCTAGTAGTTAGGATTCATTCGTAGAAAATAGTTTTTATGGATAATTTTGAAAGACCTGCAGCGATTTCCAGTTAAGGCCAGCCCAGTGCAAAGGGCACGCCCCCTGGGATTAGCTCAGTGGACACGGCCAAGAGAGGTTTGTATTTTGCTGGAACATTTTTAACGCTGCAGGACGTTGCTTGGTAGAGTAGTTAGCATAGTTGATTGAACAGTAGGCTTGAACAGAGAGTAGCTAGCTTTCCATCCTGTAGTTAATATTTAGTAGATAAAAGGATAGTAAATGCTGCTTGGTAATCAGTACATTGTATGTAATTAGGACCCAAAAATGAGCGTACGGCACTGGTGGCCGGGAGACCCCTCGCGGGGCGGTTCGGCCGCCGCAAGTTCCTTAACGCCACTACTATGATGAAAAACACACAACACCCAGTCATCTCGAGGCAGACAACATCCCTGACCCCGCTGGGAATCGAACCCGGGACCCTGTGCGCGGAAGCGAGAACGCTACCGCAAGAGCACAACCCGCGGACAGGACCCACTAATCTTTTTGATGAATAAAGATTTAAAAAAAGGCTCACACAGCCTTAGACCCCAAATCTGTGGTACGGAGAAAACCCCTATATTGTCATTTTAAACCATAACTGTATTAAGCTTCTTCGCTATTGTGGAAGGTTATAACATAACCTTTCATTTTTCAGTTTTGTCTTCTCTCAGTTCACTTACTATCATTGCATTTTTTCTTGTTGATAGCTCTAATTCTGAAGAAAATGCGTGCCCTTGTGAAACATTCCAGGAAAGATCAGAGAAAAGCTAACGTTATATAAGATAGGCAACGTAAATCCGCATCCTATGCAATATCTTCAAGTGACCAGTTAGTACGCTGTGCTTCCATAAACAGTTGATACAGAAAGAGCCCTGAATCACTTTTTGAACATGATTTAATTTCCGTAACTCAGTGCTGTATCCTGTATTCTTTTGTCTGTTGAGCCTGTTTCTATTTTCATAATTTCTAATTACTAGTGTAGGCACGCATTGTCACACAGCAGCGGGTTTTCGTGGTTAACATTTTGTCTAGTAGAAATTTCTTCGTTAGTCGTTAATTTACTTCCGTTTTCCTGTAAAATATTTTCTAATTCCTTGTGGTAGCTCCATTTTTGTGTCGGAATATTTCTCTCATTATTAGGATCAGTACTACGTTCTGAATCAGCAGTGGATAGATTTAGAATTGGAACAGCATCACTCTACCTGCAATTAGAACGAGTAGTCAACAGTTCTTTTCGAATCTCCTCCGTAATCGCAACCCAAAGAGCATTTTGAACTGGAAGCGAATCTGCAAGTTTCAAGCACTTGTCTATTTCCTTTTTGTCTCACCGCTTCTAGGGCGCGTAGCAAATCATTATTTTTCACTGAAGAACTTACTCTAAAAATCCCTCAACACGCCGACAATTACGCCGCAACTCTGTATTCGATCACCAGTCATTAATAAAAATTCACATTGACGCAAGCAACCTTGTTTTCGCTCGGAAACGCAATTACAACACAGAACGTATTGGCAATCCCGGGCAGCTGAGCGCTGTCCGGGTCCACTTCGACGCCGGCGGTGCTGCTTGCTACTGTGGACACACCTCGTGATCCCTGCCGTGCAATCTAGTATCCATGCACGCACCCTACTGACAGCGAAATCTTGAAAGGTCATTTTTATTCGCCATTTCACCTACATATTCCCCAAGACGTTTTGGCAACTTCGTAACGATTCAAAAGAACCTGAACCTGTGGCAATATCAGCACCTATTTTGTTGCCACATCTACCCACCATTTTCTTTCCATTCATAAGTAAAACCTGAGTCTGATCCACACATTCGGTTAAAATATATACTACTCCAAATAACATTATAGCAACAATGTAACAGTGGAGTCCCTGAAGGGAATTTAGTAGTAACTTACACTTTTCTAGAAAACTTGTGAACAGACAAATGAAAATTTCTGCACTAAACGTTGATGCTTCTACAGCTCGTTCCGAATTTTCTGCCTGAATGTTCAGCAGAGTTAAATTGTCTACTTCAAAGCCATTCGTGAACCATACTGACAGACATATTTAGTGTCGCTTTTTAAATTCTATTTCAGAAATCTTCATTCCCATTTTTGAATCAAAAATTAAATGTACTGCCGAATCACTTGCAAAAACAGTACTGCAGTGTCAAAATATCTATGGCCGACATTTCACCATACCGAGACTGTTATGGTTCATACATAGGGCAGGGAGGGCCCTAGAGGCGCTGTGCACCCAGCTTCCCAAGCTAGACAACCCCGACAGAAAATAAAGCAAGAGGTGGCAGCCCCATCACGTGACATAACGTGCGCAGATGGTGTGTCTTTCACAATGTGGAATGTTAGAGGACTGACCAACACAGAAAACGAGTTAAAGCAAGTACGCAGGAAGGAGGTATACACTGCAACAACAGAAACTAAGAGAAACAAAAGATCTGACGGACTACACGATAGCTTACAGTGGCGTCCCACAAAGAAAACGAGCTAGTGCTGGAGTGGCAATTTGTCAACGATAAGTGGAGAGGGCAGATTCGTGAATTTCTCATAAATAATGAGTCAGATTTCATATTCCAAGAGATCACCTAACAGTAAAAGCTGTCTACAGCCCAGAGGAGGAAAGGATGATCCTCAAAGTGAATAAAAATCAACAAGAGACCATCGCTGGTGATTTTAATGCAAGAGTTGGAAATGTACCTACACCAGTAATATCAGGCTTATTTGGAGAAAAGACGATTGATAATAATGGAAATGAACTACGCACGGTTGTCTCCAACAATTTTAAAATTACTATGACATTTTACAGACACAGTAACAAGTTTACATGAAGTGCACGAAGATTGTCTGTGATTGACTACACTCTGATTAATGATAAAATGAAGAATCTGATGTGAGATACACATGTTTATAGAGGACGAGACATAGGTAGTGACCACTTCCATCTACTCAGTAAGATAAGGCTACTGCCAAAATAGGAGACAAACTCCTAAAGAAACCACACCACGAGTTGTTGGAATACAGTATTAGGAAACTTCATCAGTACTGACTCCAATGAAAGCTTGCTTTGTTACCAGTCAATAAACACATCGATATAGAATGAAATATCAGAACCGGATCATTGAAGAAGCCCAAGAAGCACTTAGTAGAAAGAAGAAAACAGGTGGAGAAACTACTTAATTTGGAACACAGAAATTAAAGAAGCGATTAAAGAAACACATTGCATGTCTGAAGTTTCTACAGATTAAAACGTCAGAAAGTTTGCAGACGTACGAAATAAAGCAGAATGCTGCCCAACAATTGCTGTGCAAAGCACACTAACCGTCACGGGACCCATTCATAAGTCTTACAACACGATGAACATGGCAGACAGCAATGTGCATACTAGGTCATAAAAGCCCTCAACAAGGGAGAAAAAGACGCTGCCTCACTGAACATTGTACTCAATAATCAATGGGTCAATTATACAGATCTGTGTTGTACACTGAAGGCTGTAAATAACACTCGAGAAAGTATGTACAATGAATCAGTAGATGCATTTACTACGGACGAGCAACACGTTTTGAAAGGCATGACATGCAGGAAAAAAACATAGATGGAATACATGCAGAGCTAATTAAATATGGAGGGTTACCACTAAATAAGACTTTGCAATTAATAAATGAATGTTGGTCGAAATGCAGGATCCCCAGACCATTGGTCTGTCAGAAGTGATCTCTTTCCAGGAAAGGGAAACAGTGATTGCAGGAACTATCGCGGCGTAAGTCTTCCAAACACTGGCTACAAATTATACAGATAGATAAATAACCGCATGCAGAATGTTTCAGAAACTATTATTTCTGAAGAACATAATGTTTATAGGTCGTTTATGCACAGTCATTGTGATTGTAATAAGACATCGGAAAAACACACACAATTTAATGTAGAAACCCATATCGTGTTATCGATCTTCAGAAGGCCTTTGGACGTGTGAGCCGTGATAGCCTATGGAAGATTATGTCCGAACATTGATATACGTACCACCTAACAGAGGTAGTGAAAAGTCTTTACAATAGCACATACATTGCAATAAACACAGGAATCGATTAGAAGAAATAATTATCAACCAAGGCGTTAGATAAGAATGTGGACTGCCACCTATCCTTTTTAATACTACAGTGACATTATCGCAAATGCAAATGTAAAGTAAACAAAGGAATTAACGAAACGAATGAGCAATATCTGAATGTATTTCAGACTGATCTCCAAAGACCAGTGTATCAGCTAACAAAGATCAATATACCAGCTGAAAGGAAATACATCTTCAGAATTACTAGTAACAAAACAAAAATGGCATTCTAAGGAAAATAAAATATTCCGGAGGTAAAATAGTCCCCCATTCGGATCTCCGGGCGGGGACTACTCAAGAGGATGTCGTATCAGGAGAAAGAAAACTGGTGTTCTACGGATCGGAGCGTGGAATGTCAGATCCCTTAATCGGGCAGGTAGGTTAGAAAATTTAAAAAGGGAAATGGATAGGTTGAAGTTAGATATAGTGGGAATTAGTGAAGTTCGGTGGCAGGAGGAACAAGACTTCTGGTCAGGTGACTACAGGGTTATAAACACAAAATCAAATAGGGGTAATGCAGGAGTAGGTTTAATAATGAATAGGAAAATAGGAATGCGGGTAAGCTACTACAAACAGCATAGTGAACGCATTATTGTGGCCAAGATAGATACGAAGCCCACGCCTACTACAGTAGTACAAGTTTATATGCCAACTAGCTCTGCAGATGACGAAGAAATTGAAGAAATGTATGATGAAATAAAAGAAATTATTCAGATTGTGAAGGGAGACGAAAATTTAATAGTCATGGGTGACTGGAATTCGAGTGTAGGAAAAGGGAGAGAAGGAAACATAGTAGGTGAATATGGATTGGGGGACAGAAATGAAAGAGGAAGCCGCCTGGTAGAATTTTGCACAGAGCACAACATAATCATAACTAACACTTGGTTTAAGAATCATGAAAGAAGGTTGTATACATGGAAGAACCCTGGAGATACTAAAAGGTATCAGATAGATTATATAATGGTAAGACGGAGATTTAGGAACCAGGTTTTAAATTGTAAGACATTTCCAGGGGCAGATGTGGACTCTGACCACAATCTATTGGTTATGACCTGTAGATTAAAACTGAAGAAACTGCAAAAAGCTGGGAATTTAAGGAGATGGGACCTGGATAAACTAAAAGAACCAGAGGTTGTACAGAGATTCAGGGAGAGCATAAGGGAGCAATTGACAGGAATGGAGGAAATAAATACAGTAGAAGAAGAATGGGTAGCTTTGAGGGATGAAGTAGTGAAGGCAGCAGAGGATCAAGTAGGTAAAAAGACGAGGGCTAGTAGAAATCCTTGGGTAACAGAAGAAATATTGAATTTAATTGATGAAAGGAGAAAATATAAAAATGCAGTAAGTGAAACAGGCAAAAAGGAATACAAACGTCTCAAAAATGAGATCGACAGGAAGTGCAAAATGGCTAAGCAGGGATGGCTAGAGGACAAATGTAAGGATGTAGAGGCCTATCTCACTAGGGGTAAGATAGATACCGCCTACAGGAAAATTAAAGAGACCTTTGGAGATAAGAGAACGACTTGTATGAATATCAAGAGCTCAGATGGAAACCCAGTGCTAAGCAAAGAAGGGAAAGCAGAAAGGTGGAAGGAGTATATAGAGGGTCTATACAAGGGCGATGTACTTGAGGACAATATTATGGAAATGGAAGAGGATGTAGATGAAGATGAAATGGGAGATACGATACTGCGTGAAGAGTTTGACAGAGCACTGAAAGACCTGAGTCGAAACAAGGCCCCCGGAGTAGACAATATTCCATTGGAACTACTGACGGCCGTGGGAGAGCCAGTCCTGACAAAACTCTACCATCTGGTGAGCAAGATGTATGAAACAGGCGAAATACCCTCAGACTTCAAGAAGAATATAATAATTCCAATCCCAAAGAAAGCAGGTGTTGACAGATGTGAAAATTACCGAACTATCAGCTCAATAAGTCACAGCTGCAAAATACTAACACGAATTCTTTACAGACGAATGGAAAAACTAGTAGAAGCCAACCTCGGGGAAGATCAGTTTGGATTCCGTAGAAACACTGGAACACGTGAGGCAATACTGACCTTACGACTTATCTTAGAAGAAAGATTAAGGAAAGGCAAACCTACGTTTCTAGCATTTGTAGACTTAGAGAAAGCTTTTGACAATGTTGACTGGAATACTCTCTTTCAAATTCTAAAGGTGGCAGGGGTAAAATACAGGGAGCGAAAGGCTATTTACAATTTGTACAGAAACCAGATGGCAGTTATAAGAGTCGAGGGACATGAAAGGGAAGCAGTGGTTGGGAAGGGAGTAAGACAGGGTTGTAGCCTCTCCCCGATGTTGTTCAATCTGTATATTGAGCAAGCAGTAAAGGAAACAAAAGAAAAATTCGGAGTAGGTATTAAAGTCCATGGAGAAGAAATAAAAACTTTGAGGTTCGCCGATGACATTGTAATTCTGTCAGAGACAGCAAAGGACTTGGAAGAGCAGTTGAATGGAATGGACAGTGTCTTGAAAGGAGGATATAAGATGAACATCAACAAAAGCAAAACAAGGATAATGGAATGTAGTCTAATTAAGTCGGGTGATGCTGAGGGAATTAGATTAGGAAATGAGGCACTTAAAGTAGTAAAGGAGTTTTGCTATTTGGGGAGCAAAATAACTGATGATGGTCGAAGTAGAGAGGATATAAAATGTAGACTGGCAATGGCAAGGAAAGCGTTTCTGAAGAAGAGAAATTTGTTAACATCCAGTATTGATTTAAGTGTCAGGAAGTCATTTCTGAAAGTATTCGTATGGAGTGTAGCCATGTATGGAAGTGAAACATGGACGATAACCAGTTTGGACAAGAAGAGAATAGAAGCTTTCGAAATGTGGTGCTACAGAAGGATGCTGAAGATTAGATGGGTAGATCATGTAACTAATGAGGAAGTATTGAATAGGATTGGGGAGAAGAGAAGTTTGTGGCACAACTTGACCAGAAGAAGGGATCGGTTGGTAGGGCATGTTCTGAGGCATCAAGGGATCACCAATTTAGTATTGGAGGGCAGCGTGGAGGGTAAAAATCGTAGAGGGAGACCACGAGATGAATACACTAAGCAGATTCAGAAGGATGTAGGTTGCAGTAGGTACTGGGAGATGAAAAAGCTTGCACAGGATAGAGTAGCATGGAGAGCTGCATCAAACCAGTCTCAGGACTGAAGACCACAACAACAACAAAGGAAAATCGCCAGTCAGGTCAAAAACTGTTTCCGATAATTCAGTTTTAGAACAAGTGTCTCAACTCTTATTTAGGCTGCGCTGTAAGTTTTGATTTGGACACTGATATTGAAAATAAAATACAGAAATTTCAAGGTCTCTGTGGCGCCGCTAGCAGAACACTGGCCTATAAAGCATAAAAAGAAACAGTCGTGATATTCTATAAAGTAACGGCGGTTCCGGTATTATCCTAAACAATCTAAAGTTGGAATTTTATTTTCTTCTTTTTTGTGGTAAACGAGATGGGGTTCCTAAGAAAGACAAGGGCTGCACAAGAAGATATGCTTAAAAACGAAGAATTAGAACAGATACATTCACAGCATGAATGAAAAAGTTAAAAAAAATTTCGTGAAGATTGGGAGCAAACAACTCAAGGGAATTCCAGATCACAGAATTCCTCATTCGATTGTGAACTACAAGCAGAATGGGAGATATTAGAAGGCCTGGGAAAAGATGGGTATGAGTTAGTTTGAAAGGTCGTAACAGGCAACAGCCACATCCTTTAAAGGATGATAGTGTGTGTAGGTAGCTTGTGGGATTTCTTTGCTTAAAACAGCTTGAATACGTCCATGAAAATCACTGGTAGGTGCAGCTCCATCATGTGATTATGCAACAGAAAACTAAATTAGGGTTGGTAGTTTTTTCTTAATGTAGGCCGACGAAGAATAAGCGACAAAGGTTTTACAGGTCCGAAGACTAGGAACGTTTCGTATAAGTTACCACCTAAATAGTACCGAATGACTATATTTTCTCAGTTTCCGAAAAACCCTTTTGACTCTTCCAACATCAGGACAAAATGCTGGGCTTCTTTCACTTCATGTGAGGCATTCTGGCATATTGCTAAGATTCTAAGAATTTTATTTGGTGTACCGTGAGGTGTTTTATTTTTCCCCTTTTAGGTTCGCGTTTTTCCTAAGACAGATCCTCCCTTCAAAGTTCCAATGAAAGGAAAGAAATTGATGTGCACTATCTTTCTACTCATTATGAACTCTCCGAACAAGTCCCTTGAGAGCTGTGTATCGAAGTAAATCGTCAGTCGCTTCCATCCCTCCTCCGTTTTCTTGAACGTCTAGAACATACCTTCAATCTAGTAGAGCACTAACCGTTACATTCACTCCAACCTATTACTTGCAAGTTATAGAACACGAGAACGTATAACCCCTGAACTAAAACTGCAAACCTTGTGCTTAAAGTAACAGGATATACACACATTGTCATGTACCAGGATAGTTCTACTGTTCATTACAACGGAATCAGAATGGATGCAATTCATCGAGTTACAACACAGAGTGAGTTCAGTAGATGACAAAATGCATAGCACTGTTTACGGGATCACCGAAAGGTTGCGATCCCACCTGTCTGCTTTGACTCATGATATGAAAATACCGGCCATCTGGGTTTCAAGCATAAAGAATATGTCCCTCATAGTGCCACTCATTGCATCCGCGAACAAACTGAGTAACATGCGCAATAATGACTACTAAAAGCTCAAATTAACAGGCCAACCACGAGAAGTAGAAATTCTCGGTGGGGACAAGACTGTAAGAATAATCACCTTTCCAGACCAATATTAACCCAAAAATCTAGCACACGAAATTCTGCACAGTAAGCACAATCCAAATACGCAAAACAAAAACCAGTGGCATTGTAACTTCGCTTGACCAGTATTGCTCGAACGAAACCCTCGATACCATATACCCACACACATCTCCGAAAACTGATAGCGCATATTTCACTTGGTCATTATGGCAGAAAAAAGAAAGCCCATAGTGACAAAAACAAACACACTGAAATCGTAAAAACCCGTTACGTAAACCTTCAGTTACAATATCTAACAGTAAGGCCACAGTAAAACAAACGAAAACTCTCCAGACATAAACGAAAATATGACCAACAATGGTAAACAGATGTCGACGACACCTACCAACCACTATCTAACGACGGCCAAATACCAACGAGAAAACCCTGTAAATTAATAGAAAGAATCGTCCGTTATTGGTCGAAATAGTTGCTGGAAACATAACACACACAACTTCTTCTCCCACTGCAGGAAGCAATGACCTGCTCGTATATTTCCTTATCACAGACAACGAATTTAATATGCATTCCCTGTCCTCTTTGTGAAAATTCTGAAAAAGTATTATGTGACGTTTGGTGGGTTTCCAAACTTTTATTCTCACACTCTTCACCCGGAGCTTTTTGGGTTGGATGGATACGAAATCTGAGGTCAGATGACGGAAGGAAAACCTCTAATGCAAAAATAAACAGCAGAGCCACGGCTGACGAAAAAAAAACAAACATCTATCGAGTCGAAACAGGCAAAATAATATTGTACAATGTCCAGTGTTTACTGTAAAAAAAAAAATATTTGCAGAGAGCAAGCTATTATACAAGTTGTATTAGATAAAACTTTTAATGAGTGAAATATCTAAATATCGGCCATTTTCATTTTATATGAATAACATGTTTACAAGAACATAAACTAAAATAGGAACACTGTCATTTTCTTAAAACATAACATCCCTGCAAAATACAATTTACAAGAAATATCAGAGTTAACTTACCATGTCTGTTAACTTGATGCAAAACTCCTTGCCACTCGAAAGCAACTGCTATTACTACTACTACTACTACTACTACTACTCCTCCTCCTCTCGCCACTCGAAAGCAACTACTACTACTACTACTACTACTACAACTACTACTCCCCTCCAAACAACTACTACTCCCCTCCAAACAGCAAAGTCCAAAAAGCGAAGTAAGGAATAAATATTTGTGTAAACTAAACCGCAAATTCTACAGGATGTGTGTCACGCGTAAACTGATCAACGTTACTGTGTTTCCAGTCGGGAACAATTCATTTAAAGATACACAGTTGTAAGAAATCCCAGGAATGTAGGTAGCAAATAAGACCTCTTTAGCACACATTGCAACAAACTTCGCTTTTGTGACACCTTTCAGAGGTGAGTGGTGTTTCTGATGACAGTTCCAAAAAAATAGGCTAAGAATTAATTCATCTAGGTGCAAATTATCGAGAAGTCTGCGTTTCAGATGTTACGTCAAATATTTCTACTGTAAGTATGCATGTCAAAGAAGAGGCTTCTTGCAGTCCGAAACTGTACAAGAGCTTCTGTTATTAAGTGAGTTATTAATAAGAAACGTCTACTACGGTTAATATACGTGGACTGATCCGTATAAAAGGTGCATTATTTGACACAGCACATTACATAGGCACAGGTCGGGCTCTTGTGAAAACGTTCTATTCACAACAGAACTCACGGACGTTAAGCTGACGGCAGTAAATACTATGAAAGACGCACAAGAGAGGATGACTGATACTAAATTTCGCCGGACATGTTGCACGATTTCGTTTTTGTCTCTGAACAGCTTCCAATAAAATAAGTTCCGGAAAATCGCGAAAGCCTTCTGTGCTGCTCATTCTATAACAGCACTTAGGACATTTGAAGAAAAGTGGCTTCCGCTCATGCTTCGAGCCGAAGTTCTACACATGCTGGAAAAGTTCGTGCACTGTGCTAGAGACCGTACATAAAGTGCAACGAATTTGTTGCTTTAGTGAAGGATAATAATTCCACTTACAGATTACAGACTTATTAGAAAAAACTTGGAGGAAGAACTGTAGATTTTGTTGTGACTTGGCAAGACAGCCAAGTCACTATGCGAGGATGCCGAAAGGCACGCGTTTAAGCTCACGCAAACTGGCGTGAGGTCTGGAACAGGATAATGTAATATAGCCAATAAGGTACGTTGCTGCTGGAATACTTAACTTTAATCCATAATTGGTGTACATCGCTCTTGTTGATACATAAATAACAATCTCAATATAAACTGGTAATGGCGCCCTGCTAGGTCGTAGCAAATGATGTAGCTGAAGGCTATGCTAACTATCGTCTCGGCAAATGAGAGCGTATTTCTCAGTGTAGCATCGCTAGCAAAGTCTGCTGTACAACTGGGGCGAGTGCTAGGACGTCTCTCTAGACCTGCCGTGTGGCGGCGCTCGGTCTGCAATCACTGACAGTGGCGACACGCGGGTCCGACGTATACTAATGAACCGCGGCCGATTTAAAGGCTACCACCTAGCAAGTGTGGTGTCTGGCGGTGACACCACAGATTTCTTGAAGGGGGTACATATGAATTACAAGGCAAAAAAAGCCTACAATCCAGTTAGTTCTTTTGCAGTTTTATAAACTGCAGAAAATATGCAACGTCAAAGACATGATTGTGAGGTACATGTTATGTTTCATCACGATACGAGGAAAAAAATACTCGTAATTAACTAGTGTAGCTGATGTATTTTGGCAGATATGTATTTCTTAAGATGAGGAACAAGAGATGAAAATACCGTCCTGACTTTTCACTTCCAACCACGAAATTGCTAGATTCGTTTTGTTGTGTTAGTTCAGGTACATTTTCATTTGTGTCTAACATATTGGGATAAATCTCCACACATTACTCACAACACGCAACAATTGACGTAGTCTTTTTGCGTAGTTAGTGTATTGTGTCCCATAGCGAAATAAAGCACTGGGCGCAAATTAATGTACAGGTAGTCAGAGGGCTGTAATTATCGTATGGTAGGGAAATTTGAAACATATTGCAATGAAATAATACGGAACCGATTTACGCTGGAAAAAACTAGTTCTAGGTTTGGCCACCAGGTGCAAATTTGCGGCTTTGAATGCAAGAAAGACATATGGAATTGTTTCTGTACGTAACGGATTAGGAATAGAACATGGGCATAAAGGTTGTTCAATATGTGCGTCAGAGACGTCGACGAGATGTTGCAATTTTATCGTAATTTCAACACTAACCAACGACGCGGCAGCATGCTTCACAATTTCTGTATCATCACTAAACTGCCCTTCTACTACTTTGCGAGGACCATATGCTTGATTCCAAATGTAGGTAAACCTGTTCGTTGTTAATTCTCGAACATTTACACCAAAGTATACCAGACAGCGATCTACATATTTCTAGCACTTCGCGCATAGTGCGTAATTTACGATCTTCCCCTACGCAGATGGAGGTCACGGGGCATTCCCACATTCTTAGGATAAAGTTAGAGACTGAAAGACCTGACATTGTCTTTGGCCGACCCTCCCTGCAGCACTGTCACGGATTTAATACGCAGCTGACCAGAAGTAGACTGCTACATGCCGCGTCTCTTGAAGGAATAGAGCGACCCGAGCCCGTAACTATTGTTCCACACCAATCTTTCGTACGGTACTGATAAAAGTGCACAAGATTCCTCCAGATGCACCCATGTCGAGGACGTTATCACCCCCTTATTGGTGTATAGTAGTAGATCTGAAAGCGTCGTGATACAATAGACAGATCAGAACAACAAACTTGTTTTTAGCATGATGAAACTCCAGACGTAAAGAGTTTGAGTCATTTTATGTAAATCAACTGCGCTAGCAATTGTAAATCGTTCTAGTGTCTAGGATCAGTACCAAGGTGGTTTTGGTAAGAGAACATAAACACATGCACTCCTAATGTTACGCAGTTCTGCACATACATGCTATAATATAAGAGCGGTGCACTTTCCGACCTATTGGTCGGGTGAGGTGCAACGCTATTAATAATTAAATGTAAGAAATATACACTGTAATCAAAAGTATCCGGACACTTTGCTGGAAATGACTTAAAAGTTGGTGGCGCCCTCCAGTGGTGAAGCTGGAATGCAACATGGTGTAGGTCCACCCTCAGCCTTGATGACAGGTTCCACTCTCGCAGGCATACGTTGAATCAGGTGCTGGAAGATTTCTTGGGGAATGACAGCCCATTCTTCACGGAGTGCTGCACTGAGGAGAGATCGATGTCGGTCGGTGAGGCCTGGCATGAAATCGGCATTCCAAAACATCGCAAAGGTGTTCAATACGATTCAGGTCAGGACTCTACTGGCCAGTCCATTACACTACCAACTCCGAATTTTACTACAGGCACTGCACATGCTGGCAGATGACGTTCACTGGGCATTCGCCATACCCTCACCCTGCCATCGGATCGCCACATAGTGTACCGCGATTCGTCACTCAGCACAACGTTTATCCTCTCTTCAATCGTCCAATGTTTACTCTTTAACCAAGCGAGGCGTCGTTTAGAGTTTTCTGGCGTGATGAGTGGTATGTGAGCAGCCGCTCGACCATGAGATCAGTTTTCTCACCTCCCACCTGTCACAGTGATGGCAGTGTATCCTGATACAGTTTGGAATTCCTGTGTGAGGGTGTGGATAGTGTCAGCATATTACACGTTACGACTCTCCTCAAGTGTCGGCGGTCTCTGTCAAACAGAACAGGCCAGCCTGTACCCTCTTGTGCTGTACGTGTCCCTTCACGTTTCCACTTAACTATCATGTCGGAACCAGTGGACCTAGGGAGGTTTAGGAGTGTGAAACTCTCATGTACAGACGTATGACCCAAGTGACAACCAATGACCTGACCACGTTCGAAGTCTTTGTATTCCATGGAGCGACCCATTCTGCTCTCTGACGATGTGTAATGACTACTGACGTCGCTGATACGGTGTACCTGGCTGTAGGTGGCAGCACAATGCATCTAATATGAAAAGTAGGTTTTTGGGGTTGTCCGGATACTTTTGATCACATACTGTGTTTCCAGCACGTGACGTATATTCTCCTTGCAGTTTTCTCTACCACAAACTATGGTGTAAAACTGTTATATCCCCCCAGGGGGTCCACAACTCTTGCATTGGTGAGCACGGGACTCTGAGCTAGTGAGGCTCTTTCCTTCCCAGGCTGCATACCTTCCTTCTCCACATCCTTCTCCATCCCCCATCCTCCCCCCCCTCCCCAGCCTCATCCCTACCCCTTCTAACTCTTTGGGAGTATGTATCATGCATACATCTGGAGACATTTGCTTGTAATTGTAAGACAGTCTTTTCTATGCTGTCTATGCTGGAAAATCTTTGTCATCTTTGTCCTCTCTGTCCCCTTTTCCTTGTCTCTCTCTCTTTCTCTTTCCCACTGTTGCGTTTGAGACCTCTCTTCTTTCATTTTCTTCGTTCCTCCCTTACTCTTACTTTCCTACCTGTGTCTGAAGGCCGACCCACGGATTCCCATGCATAGCCAGGGTAAGGCTTAATTCCCTACCACGGGTAGACAGGTAGGACACGTACGTACCCCCTGGTAATGGCCAGGCCCAAGGAGGGATGATCACCTGAGCTGGTACCTTCTGAACGTGCCGATTGGTTCCTCCATCAGTTTCTCGGGAGGTGTGACCTGAGGTGTGAACAATCACCTAAGGCAGGAGTGCCTTCAGAGAGGGGCCCCCCACAAGGAAGGAGCGCGCCATCGGAGACGTTGGTAATCATGGGGATATTTTAGCAATGGTTTCCTCTGTCTACAATTTCTGCTCACAAGCGAAAGTTAGATGACACTCAGCCATGGACAATTCTTCCATAAGTGGCACAGTTCATTGTGACTTCTCGGTCAGACTAAGGTAAAGAGTTCTCCAGTTAACCCTTTCATTATTCAGAAAAGTGTCGATGCTATTGCAGGTCCTGTAAAGTCTTGTTCACTATTACGAAATAGCAATTTCCTGTTAGAAACAGTGGGGGCCTTCAGGCACAAACATTGCTGCGAACTCCCCTGCTACACACCTTCCCCGTTCAGGTAGAAGCACACAGCACTTTAAACTCATCACGCAGGGTGGTTTATACATGCTCCCTCGACGTATTGTCCAACGAGGACATTCAAAACTACCTGTATGACTAGTGCATAATGGCTGTACATCGAGTCATGAAAAGGGTTGGCAAGGACATGGGACCAACCTGTATTATCTTCACATTTTGAAGAGTTAAACTTCCATTGAGCATTAAAGCGGGCTATGAGAATTTCAGTTCGCCCTTACATCCCAAACCCTACGCGTTGCTACCGGTGTCAGCGGTTCAATCATACCAGCCAGCCCTGTTCCAATCTGGCGAAATGCGTTGTGTGTGGCAAAGATGCCCAAGAGGGTGCTTGTCCACCTGCGTCCCCTTGTTGCATCAACCGTATGGCCGACCACGCTGCTTCCTCTAGAGATTGCCCCATTTTCAAAGCTCAAAGACTTATTCAGGAAATCAGAGTGAAGGAAAAGGTGTCTTCAAATGCTGCTCGTAAGTTATTCCCCACTCGAAAGCCCACTGTGCCTCCAGCAGGTAAACGGAGCACTTTCTTTGCCTCTGCTGGTTGTACTAAGGAGGCAGACACGCAGACTTGAAATCTCACCTTTAGTGCCACAGTCGTCGGATCGACCAGCACTATCACAAATCACGAGCCCCAATATCAGACACCCAGACTTCCAACAAAGAGCCTATTGACGAAGATTTTTACATACCCTGACTTCACAACAATAGATTCCTCACTTACCTCACCATCCTATTTCCAAAAACGCTCATAAGAAACAAAGCGCCTCTCCTCCTCCGCCATGACGTGGTTCATCTACATCGCCACCCAGCAGTAACCACCCTCGGCAGTCTTCTGTGTCGCCAAGATGCACTGCTG
This sequence comes from Schistocerca serialis cubense, assembly GCF_023864345.2. Lineage (NCBI taxonomy): Eukaryota > Metazoa > Arthropoda > Insecta > Orthoptera > Acrididae > Schistocerca > Schistocerca serialis. The sequence continues at coordinate 41,480,338 of NC_064645.1, read as the reverse complement.
GTGGCCGATCAACTGGCCAATCACTGGTGGCAGGAGCTGCCCCCAAAACAAGCTATGGATCAGGATTACTTTCTTTGGCTGAATGCCACTGCACACTGTCAGCCGCCAGCTCTCAACAGTTGTTGACAGCAACCGTGGTACGATTCTTCCCTCTTCTGTCCATGCTACGTCAATTATCAATTGGAATATACGCGGCATTCGAGCCAATCGGGATGAAATGTCGATCCTCCTACGATCCTACTCGCCGGTCATCTTCTGTCCTCAGGAAACAAAGCTGTGTCCACACGACCGCTTTGTTTTCCCCCATTTTCAGTCAGTCTGGTTTGATCTCCCCTATGTTGATGCCACTCCAGCACATGGGGCACTTAATATTCTTCTCCATGATGCTCTCTATCATCACTCATTCCCCTTAAAAGTTCCTTCCAAGCTGTTGGTGACTGTCTTTCACTTCCTGGGTACACCTTCACTCTATGTACCATATAGATTCCATCATCAACATCGATGGCAAGAGCTGATCTTAATCTCCTTGGTCATCTATCGCCCCCTCCCCCCCCTCCCCCCCCCCCCCCCCACTTGCTGGTTGGGGTCTTCAATGCCCACCACCCACTTTGGGGATCTCCACATCCTTGTCCGTGAGGCTCTCTATTGATAGACATCTTCCACCATGCGGATCTTGTTAGCCCCAACACTGGGAACCTACGTTTTTGTCTGCCTCCACGACAAATTTCTCTCATTTGGACCTTTCGGTCGGTACTGTTCCGCTAGCTCGGCGCTTCGAATGGTTCGCCCTTGGTGATACACACTCGAGTGACCACTTTTCATGTGTCCTTAGACTGCAGCCTGAACAGCCATATATGCGCTCGAGACGCTGGAAGTTTGCCCAAGCCGATAGGACACCTTTCATCTCTGGCGACATTCGATGACAGTCACTTTCCTAGCGTCGACGATGAGGTCACATTACACAAGTTATTCTTACAGCCGCGGAACGTTCAAAACCTCACACCTCCGATTTGCCCCGGCATCCCCAAGATCCTTGGCTTTTCGCGTTTTCCGCCACCATCCTACTTAGGCCAACTGTATCCAATATAGCAAGAAGGCAAGCTGGGACTTCTTTACTACCTCATTTAACACCTTCATTTCCTTCTCAGTTGTTTAGATTCGAATTCGACGGTTATCTGGCGCATCTAGTTTCTCCCGTATCTCTGGGCTCACTGTTGCGCATGATAAATTAGTGCACCCCATCGCAATTTCTAACCCATTGGGTCATCACTTTGCACAGATTTCGAGGTCTTCAAATTACACTCCAGCCTTTCCCCCTACGAAACGTGCAGCGGATGCGGGAATTACAACACGCACTCTCTTCTCGCTCTTCCGCCCCAGGACCGGAAGGTGTCCACGTCCAAATGTTGCTGCATTTATCATACCATGGTCTGCGTTACCTCCTTCGCCTTTATAATCGGATTTGGACCGACAGTATCTTTCCCAGAAGATGGCGGGAAGCTACCGTCGTTCCTGTTCCGAAACCTGGAAAGGACAAACATCTCCCCTCTAGCTATCGCCCCATTTCTCTCACGAGTAGTGTCTGTAAGGTTTTGGAGCATATGGTGAATTACCGTCTAGCGTGGTGGCTGGAATCCCGCAGTCTTTTAACACCTGTCCAGTGCGGTTTGCGAAAGCATCGTTCTACAGTTGACCATCTTGTTGCTCTCTCCACTTATATCATGACCAATTTTCTCAGGAAACGCCAAACAGTAGCAATATTTTTTGATCTGGAGAGAGCATACGATACCTGTGGGAGTGCAGGCATCCTCCGCACACTGTTCTCTTTGGGCTGTCGAGGTTGGCTGAGCGCACATTTGAAGTGCAGGTGAACACTACTCTCTCCCGTACTTTCTCCCAAGAAAACAGGGTACCCCAGGGCTTCGTGATAAGTGTTGTACTGTTTGCCATCGCCATAAATCCAATTATGGATTGTCTCCTTCCCGAAGTCTCGGGCTCGCTGTTTGTGGACGAATTTGCGATCTACTACAGCTCTCACCGGACCAGCCTTCTTAAATGACGTCTTCAAGGATGTCTCGATCGCCTCCACTCTTTCAGCATGGAAACCAGCTTCCGCTTTTCTCCCAGTAAGACCGTTTATGTCAATTTTTGGCAGCGTACGGAATTTCTTCCGCCTTCCTTACATCTACGCATTGTCAACCTCCCGTTCACAGACGTCGCTAAATTCTTGGGTCTTACGTTTGACAGAAAACTGTGCTGCTCCTCCCACGTTTCCTATCTTTCGGCTCGCTCTCTGCGATCCCTCAACACCCTCCGTGTCCTGAATGGTACCTCCTGGGGAGCGGACCGAGTGGTCCTTCTCCGCCTCTATCGCGCCTTAGTGCGCTCAAAATTGGACTATGGAAGCATAGTTTACTCCTGTGCTCGGCCGTCTATTCTTCGACGTCTCGACTCTGTCCTCCACCGTGGATTGCGTTTAGCGTCTGGAGCTTCTTTCACTAGCCCTGTGGAAAGCCTTTATGCTGAGACTGCTGAACCTTTGCTGTTCAGTCGGCGAGCTGTCCTTCTGAGTCGTTACGCTAGCCATGTCTTCCATGCCTGCTCGTCCAGCCCATGACATCTATATTTTATTTTTTTTTTTTTTTTTTGTCGCCTCCTTGAATTCAGGCCATGCAGGCCGACCTTCCTCCCTATTACCAACGGGAGTCTGCTTCTGTCAACTGCTGTCTTCTCTTTCCAACCAATTTCCCAAAACTTTCTTGACAACTGGGGGTACAGTACCACATTGTCTTCGCCCCTGGACCTGCCTGCTATGTGACCTTTCCCAGCTTCCCAATGATGGAACCCCTTTGTTCGTTTATCGTCGGGCATTTGCTGCTCTATGTGCACAAATCGGTTTGGAGATACTGGAGATACTAAAAGGTATCAGATAAATTATATAATGGTAAGACAGAGATTTAGGAACCAGGTTTTAAATTGTAAGACATTTCCAGGGGCAGATGTGGACTCTGACCACAATCTATTGGTTGTGACCTGTGGATTAAAACTGAAGAAACTGCAAAAAGGTCGGCATTTGAGGAGATGGGACCTTAATAAACTGAAAGAACCAGAGGTTGTACAGTGTTTCAGGGAGAGCATAAGGGAACAATTGACAGAAATGGGGGAAATAAATACAGTAGAAGAAGAATGGGTAGCTTTGAGGGATGAAGTAGTGAAGGCAGCAGAGGATCAAGTAGGTAAAAAGACGAGGGCTAGTAGAAATCCTTGGGTAACAGAAGAAATATTGAATTTAATTGATGAAAGGAGAAAATATAAAAATGCAGTAAATGAAGCAGGCAAAAAGGAATACAAACGTCTCAAAATTGAGGTCAACAGGAAGTGCAAAATGGCTAAGCAGGGATGGCTAGAGGACAAATGTAAGGATATAGAGGCTTATTTCACTAGGGTAAGATAGATACTGCCTACAGGAAAATTAAACAGACCTTTGGAGATAAGAGTATGACTTGTATGAACATCAAGATCTCAGGTGGAAACCCAGTTCTAAGCAAAGAAGGGAAAGCAGAAAGGTGGAAAGGTGGAAGGAGTATATAGAGGGTCTATACAAGGGCGATGTACTTGAGGACAATATTATGAAAATGGAAGAGGATGTAGATGAAGATGAAATGGGAGATACGATACTGCGTGAAGAGTTTGACAGAGCACTGAAAGACCTGAGTCGAAACAAGGCCCCTGGAGTAGACAACATTCCATTGGAACTACTGACGGCCTTGGGAGATCCAGTCCTGACAAAACTCTACCATGTGGTGAGCAAGATGTATGAAACAGGCGAAATACCCTCGGACTTCAAGAAGAATATAATAATTCCAATCCCAAAGAAAGCAGGTGTTGACAGATGTGAAAATTACCGCACAATCAGTTTAATAAGCCACAGATGCAAAATACTAACACGAATTCTTTGCAGACGAATGGAAAAACTAGTAGAAGCCGACCTCGGGGAAGATAAGTTTGGATTCCGTAGAAATATCGGAACGCGTGAGGCAATACTGACCCTACGACTTACCTTAGAAGCTAGATTAAGGAAAGGCAAACCTACGTTACTAGCATTTGTAGACTTAGACAAAACGTTTGACAATGTTGACTGGAATACTCTTTCAAATTCTATGGGTGGCCGGGGTAAAATACAGGGAGCGAAAGGCTATTAACAATTTGTACAGAAACCAGATGGCAGTTACGAGTCGAGCGGCACGAAAGGGAAGCAGTGGTTGGGAAGGGAGTAAGACAGGGTTGTAGCCTCTCCCCGCTGTTTTTCAATCTATATATTGAGCAAGCAGTAAAGGAAACAAAAGAAAAATTCGGAGTAGGTATTAAAATCCATGGAGAAGAAATAAAAACGTTGAGGTTCGCCGATGACGTAATTCTGTCAGAGACGGCAAAGGACTTGGAAGAGCAGTGGAACGGAATGGATGGTGTCTTGAAGTGAGGGTATAAGATGAACATCAACAAAAGCAAAACGAGGGTAATGGAATGTAGTCGAATTAAGTCGGGTGATGTTGAGGGTAATAGATTAGGAAATGAGACACTTAAAGTAGTAAAAGAGTTTTGCTATTTGGGGAGCAAAATAACTGATGATGGTCGAAGTAGAGAGGATATAAAATGTAGACTGGCAATGGCAAGGAAAGCGTTTCTGAAGAGAAATTTGTTAACATCGAGTATAGATTTAAGTGTCAGGAAGTCATTTCTGAAAGTATTTGTATAGAGTGTAGTCATGTATGGAAGTGAAACATGGACAGTAAATAGTTTGGACAAGAAGAGAATAGAAGCTTTCGAAATATGGTGCTACAGAAGATTGCTGAAGATTAGATGGGTAGATCACATAACTAATGAGGAAGTATCGAATAGGATTGGGGAGAAGAGATGTTTGTGGCACAACTTGACCAGAAGAAGGGATCGGTTGGTAGGACATGTTTTGAGGCATCAGGGGATCACAAATTTAGCATTGCAGGGCAGCGTGGAGGGTAAAAATCGTAGATGGAGACCAAGAGATGAATATGCTAAGCAGATTCAGAAGGATGTAGGTTGCAGTAGGTACTGGCAGATGAAGAAGCTTGCACAGGATAGAGTAGCATCGAGAGCTGCATCAAACCTGTCTCAGGACTGAAGACAACAACAACAACAACATGTGCACAGATGGAGGATGCCAAATTTATTTACACTGATGGTTCAAAAACGATCATTTGGTGTTGGGATTGCCTATATTGTTGGCGACACCCCTAATCAATTTCGGCTTCCTGACCAATGTTTGGTTTTTACTGCAGAGCTTTACGTTGTTCTCCAGGGTGTCCAATACATCCGTTGCCATCAGCGGTCGCAGTATACTATATGCTCAGATTCGCTCAGCTCTCTCCTCAGCCTCTAAGCTCTTTATCCTGCCCACCCTCTGGAGCGAGTGGAGGCAATCCTGAATCCGGTGGACCACTTGGAGGCGTCTGTGGCATTCCGCTGGATCCCAGGACACAATGGTATCTGTGGAAACGAGACAGCCGATATAGCAGCCAATGCTGCGGTCTCTCTTATTCGGCCCGCTGTTCGCATGGTTCCCTCCGTCCATCTATGGAGTGTTTCATGTCGTCGTGTTGCTCTTTTATTGTACACAAATTGGTCTACACGTCCCGATAATAAATTATGGGACCTGAAGCCTCTTTTCTGTGCTCTGACATCTCCCTCCCGAACTCTTCGGGAGGAGTTAATTTTATCTACACTCTGGCACTGTCATTTTAGCTATTGACATCTTTCAACTAGCAATCGTCCCCCGCTTTGTCCCCACTGCTCTCAACGTGGACGGTGAGACACCTTTTACTTCATTGCCCCTATTTTACTCCGCTACGCACCCGTCTACATCTGTCACCTGATTTATCTTCCATTTTAGCAGATGACACGTGCTCAGCCGATCGCGTCCTCGAGTTTATCAGTGTCAGAGAGATGACATCGTTCATTTGAAGCTCATTTTGAGGAAAAAGCCCTCCCTTCTGTAGTGGTTTTCTAAGCTTTCCTTCTGTTTATTAGTTTCCCCTCTTTCTGAGTTTAGCTCCCATTGCTGTTGGTTTCCCATTCGTTTTTTTGCCTTTCCCTAAGCCACAGAACGGGCGCTAATGACCGTAGCAATTTTGCGTCCTAAAACTGTAAGAACAAAACCTGTAAAATAAAAAACGATTCCCTGTGATACATGCACAATATAGCTTTGCAGAGGTGTATGGCGTCCACTGTTCATATCCAATCACGGTTTAGAAATTATACTATGCCTTCATCAGTCCTATACAAAATGATCGTTAGTAATGGAGAATACCTCTCACAAAGAAACTGACAAACGCATAGCAGCGGCCTTTGACATGTGAAATTACTAGTCATGTCATCACTAAATCTGTAAAAAGAACGTCTGTCAAGCAGATGTATACATGGGGATTCTGTGCCTCACAAACACCTGTCACTAACATAGAATCAATGTAGTTATGAAAGTGAAGACTCGATTTTATGCCAAAGATACGGCAGGTTAGTGGAGTACCTTACAAATATCTTCATCCGTCTAGAGGAAAGGGCCGAAACAAGATGGGCATGTTTCGTCGTCGTCATAACACCACACACGAGACGGAACTCCGCTGATGACAGAGGTCCGCTGTTAACAATCGCGAGTAGATAGTGCTCTAAGCCAAAGACAGAACACGCAGTTGTATACGAGTCGAACACAGGATATGCCCCACAACTGATGCAACCCAACGAAACAACGGAAGAAAATGTTGCTGCAGATCATTTCACCATTTCCACTCTCTCCAGAATACATGTACCATTAAATTATCTACCATTAGATCAAACCTCGTTACAACCCCATTTTTATCCGATCACTCCATCCACTTTGTCATCGCTCAACGCAGATGCAACTAAGTTTAGAGGCAGACGGTTCTCTCGCGTCTAGGAAAGCATAAAAGACAATAGTTAACTCAAGTGTGTCACTATTACCTCAACAGAAATATAGTAGAATGTTGCCTCACAGCAAATGTTTGTTAGTTGATACCTCAAGTTTGTGATTGGCGAAGAGTACAGAGAACCACATTTAATTCAGTAGGGTTAAACCTAAAAATTAGAGAAACAGAAAGTAACTGCTCCAAAAGGTTTTATTGTTTCAATAGCTTCATTTGTGGCCCAATATGACTATCCTAGGTTTTACCCTAAGGCGGGGTGGTGGTGGTGGTGGTGGTGGTGGTGGGGGGGGGGGGGCAAAACTGTACCAGAAAAAGGGCTATTTTTTCGGTTTTGTGACTATAGATTGTAAATGACTCACATACCGAAAACACAGTCGAATTAGAAATTGTAGGGCATGAAATTCTGCATTGAATGATCCACAGAACTACCATCCTACATCGATGACACTGACTTGTTGTAGAACATTGAAACATATTCTCAGCTCAGACATAATGATAGCCCTAGCAGAATAATCTCCATGCCAGCCACATGTATTCTGATAGCAATGCTCATTTGAACATCAACTCACGTTTTTCACATGACACGCCGGAAGCTTTTTATGGAGGCAATGAAGTAACAGCAGTATTTTTTATTTCCAAAATAAACGTAAAAGTGGTATTAATTTATATTCGTTATCAAAAGTACAATTGTTAGGGAGTATCAAGCAAAAAAATTGATTGGATTGACTACGCTTTTGATGGAAGGACATGGTAAGAGTCATCAACAGATGTCGAGGTAACTTTGGGTGTGCCACAGGGAAGTTAATTGCGGATGTTGCTTTTCAGATCTTATATGAATTACCTTGCAAACATTATTACTAGTGACCTAACATTTTTTTCAGGTGATTGATTTAGCTATACACAGAGGTGACAAAAGTCACGGGATACCTCCTAATGCTGCGTCAGACCACCTTTTGTGTGGCACATTACAGCAACTCAGCATGGCATGGATTCGACAAGTCACCGGAAATCCCCTGCAGAAACACTGCACCATGCTGCTTCTACAGCCATCCATAACTGCAGAAGTGTTGCCACCGCAGGATTTTGTGAACAAACTGACCTCTCGATTATGTCCCATAAATGTTCAGTGGAGTTCACATCAGGCAATGTGGGTGGAAAAATTCTTCATTGAAATTGCCCAGAATGATCTGACATGGCACAGTGTCATCCATAAAAATTCTTACGTTGTTTGGAAACATGAAGTCCATGAATGGCTGCCAGTAATCTCTAACTAGCCAAACAAAACCATTTCCAGTTCATGATCAGTTCAGTTGGACCACAGAACCCAGTCCGCTATATGTTGACAGCGTCCACACTATTATGGAGCCACCAACAGGTTACACAGTGCCTTGTTGAGAACTTAGGTCCATGGCTTTGTCGGGTCCATGCCACACACTAATACTACCACGTGGTTACCAAAAGAATTCTAGACGGTTTTGCAGTCATATTCTGTCCAAGTAACATAGTCAAAAGTGCAGGAGAGGTGCTGGAGGCAACGCCCTGCTGTTAGCACAATCACTCTTGTCAATGATCTGCTCGCTTAGTCCATTAATGCCCAATTTCAATGCGCTGTCCTAACAGATGCATTTGTCATAGATCCCACACAGATTTATGTGGTTATTTCATGCAGTGTTGCTTGTCTGTTAGCACTGACAAATCTACACAAGCACTGCTGCTCTGTTGGTGAGTGAAGCCCACTGGCCACTGCATTGTCTGTGGTGGGAAAGGATGCCTGAAATTTGCTATTTTGGCATGCTCTTGACACTGTTGGTATTTTAATATCGAATTCCTTAACAATTTCAGATATGGGTGCTCCATACATCTAACTACCCTCCCGTGTTCAAAGTCTTTCAATTCCCATCATGTTGCCAGAATCATGCTTGATACCACTTCACACGAATGACCTTAGTACAAATGACAGCTCCACCAATGTACTGGCCTTTTATGCCTTGCATATGCAATACTACTGCCATTTTTGTGTGTGCTCATCGCTCCCCCACAACTTTCGTCACCTCTGAGTAAAGAAGTACAGTGTGACACAAGTGACATCAATGTTCAGTTACAGCCTGGTAAGATTTAAAACTTGGGCAAAGAATGGCACCTTGTTTTAGATGTTGAGGAATTAGAAACTGTGCACTTCACAAAATGAAAAACTTAGTAATACAATATTATCATATAAAGATGTTGAAGTTCTGTCATGGGTAAAGCTCGCAGCAGACTCCAATTTATTGGTAGTATACTAGGGAAATTCAGTCAGTCTACAAAGGAGATTGCTTGTAAATCACCCATTCTAAACCCATATCAAATAGGACCCTTCAGGTGATCCTGAACACATACACCCCCCTGCGGGTCCGGGGTAAGAGTAGGCCCGAGGTATTTCTGCCTGTCGTACGAGGTGACTAAAAGGAGTTTCAACCGTTTCGGCCTTCCATGTGATGGTCCCCCTTGGGGTTTGACCTCCATTTTTCAAAATTCTACAGAAGTACGAGCCTTTCGGGGAAGGACACCTTACGTGGTGTACCACTGGTCCTAAATGCACTAAGACTTGGCACTCATCATTGCACCGGCGTTGTAACAATACCCACTATTCCTCAAATTGGGCCTAAACGCCTGATGGGTTGTCCAAGTTAAGCCCATAGTGCATCTCCATCTGCACCAACGATCATGATGGACTTTCCATAGCACCAGAAATCCAGCACGGTTGCCAGCCCGTTGTGGTGGGGTCGTCATGTACCCTCTAGGTTGTAGCCCCCTGACAACACAGGGATCGTACTGCCGATACCTGAGCTGCACCCTTCCCACGTCGGCCAAGGAGTAGATGCCCGTCTCCTTGGGGCATCAGGACTCCCGGCAATGGTCATCCTGCCAGGTGGCCCTTGCTGAGGCTGGGTGACGCCCATGGGGAGAGCCCCTGGTCGGAGTGTGTGGTATCTGGGCGGAAGTTTCGCAGATGAAACGTCAACACATATCAGGTTGCTCTGCGGCCGAGTCTTTCAAAAGAAAAGTACCGTTTCTAGTTCTGGTTCTCCTGCCCTTTCCCCCTTGCCCACTCCATGGGTGGAGGGACAGGCCCGCCGGCTTGGGGCGAAGTACTTCCCCCACCATTTGGTCTGTTCTCGAACCGATGGGGGGACATTCGCCACCTCCAAGCCCATGTTCTCTGTTCGGCACATTGAGGACATCTTCAGGGAAATCGAGGCTCTCAGCAAGATGCGTTCAGGGTCCGTTCTTATCAAGACCACCTCCGCCACACAGTCGGCGGCGCTCCAGGCGTGCGACCGCCTAGGGGACATCCCAGTATCCATTGTCCCACATCTGGCACTATATAGGACGCAGGGGGTTATTATTCATCGTGACCTCCTGCTACAATCTGATGAGGAGCTCAGGGCCAACCTGGAGCGCCGAGGCGTGCATTTCGTCCGGCGAGTCCAGTGCGGCCCCAAAGACCATCGCATCGACACCGGGGCCTTTATCCTCGCCTTCGAGGGGGACGTTCTCCCAGAGAATGTAAAGGTGATGTGCTACCGGTGTGATGTGCGACCTTACGTCCCGCCTCCTATGCGCTGTTTTAGGTGTTTGCGCTTTGGGCACATGTCGTCACGGTGTGAGGCTGAGCCCCTTTGTGGCGATTGTGGACGTCCTGTTCGTGAGGAACATACATGCACCCCACCACCTCGGTGCATTAATTGTCCTGGCGTCCACTCGCCTAGATAATCAGACTGCCCCGCATATCAGAAGGAGAAGAAGATACAAGAAAACAAAACTTTGGATCGGCTCTCTTATTCTGAAGTATGACCGCCTCCATCCCGTGCCATTGACCACATGGTTTGCCTCAGTTGTGTCCACTCCTTCCACGGTATCCTCACCCTATCCTGTCCCCCCTCCGCCTCCTCCGCCCATCAGGGGGCTCTGCCTCTGCCTCCAAAATCCCTCCCTTCCAAATCCTCCTCCCCCGTGGCCCCCACCCCCTCTGCCTCAGGGGCCACCCTTCCTCCTCCTCCTCCCCCCACGCCCCCTGAGAAGCGATCCTCTTCTTCGGGTCCAGCCCACCATCCCTGTGCCTCCTCGGCCTTCCAAGAAGGCCTCCAAGAAGAAGTCTCTATCCCCCTCTCCACCCCGGCGCATTTCGTCTGACGCTCCATCCGTGAGTCGCTGCTCCCGGCCGTCCTCAGTTTTGCCGGGACGCTCTGCTGCCAGGCGCTCAGCTGGCCTTTCGTCAGCAAATGATGCTGCCCCTCCTACACAACCAGGGACAGCGGCCGCAGCTGGCGACGAGTCGATGGAACCGGATCCGCCTCCCGTCGGTTGTAGCATTGTTCCCTCGCAACCTGGCCCTCCGCGGCTGTCGAGGTGACCAGTTCTTCCCCCGTCTCGTTCCACCAACTTTTTGACTAGCGATGGCGTTGTTTCATTGGAACATAAGAGGTATTCGATCTAATCGGGAGGAATTACAACTGCTCCTCCGCCTGCACTGTCCGCTCGTCCTTGGTCTCCAGGAAACCAAGTTGCGCCCGACTGACCGTATTGCCTTTACCCACTATACCTCGGAGCGGTATGACATCAGCCCTGTGGGCGGTATCCCAGCTCATGGTGGGGTCATGTTGCTCGTTCGGGACGATGTCTATTACCATCCCATCCCATTGACCACCCCACTCCAAGCAATAGCTGTCCGCATTACTCTTTCTGCTTTTACTTTTTCAGTTTGTACCATCTACACTCCGTCATCTGCTGTTAGTCGGGCTGAAATGATGCACCTGATCGTTCAGCTTCCCCCGCCGTTTTTATTGTTTGGCGACTTCAACGCGCATCATCCCCTTTGGGGCTCTCCTGCATCCTGTCAGAGGCTCACTCTTGGCGGATGTCTTCAACCATCTCAATCTTGTCTGCCTCAATACCGGCGCCCCGACTTTCCTCTCGGACTCTACTCATACCTACTCCCACTTGGACCTCTCGATCTGTTCTACCACTCTTGCCCGTCGGTTCGAGTGGTATGTCCTTTCTGACACCTATTCGAGCGACCACATCCCCTGTGTCGTTCGTCTCCTGCACCACACCCCATCCCCACGTCCTTTGAGCTGGAACATACCGAAAGCTGACTGGGGACTTGACTCCTCCCTGGCGACCTTTCCGGACCACGATTTTCCCAGTTGTGACAGTCAGGTCGAATACCTCACGGCTGTTATCATCAATGCTGCCAAACGTTCCATTCCTCGTACTACTTCTTCTTCACGTCGCGTTTCCGTCCCCTGGTGGAACGAGGCTTGTAGGGACGCTATACGTGCTCGACGACGTGCTTTACGCACCGTTCGCCGCCATCCTACGTTGGCGAATTGTATTGAATACAAACGACTCCGAGCGCAAGGCCGTAGAGTCATCAAAGACAGCAAAAAAGCTTGTTGGGCCTCCTTCACCAGCTCCTTTAACAGTTTTACTCCCTCTTGCGTCGTTTGGGGTAGCCTGCGCCGGCTGTCGGGCATTAAGGCCCACTCTTCGGTACCTGGCCTGACCTAAAGTAATGAGGTCCTTGTTGATCCTGTGGCTGCCTCCAACGCCTTTGGCCGCTTTTTCGCGGAGGTTTCATGCTCCGCCCATTACCATCCTGCCTTCCTTCCCAGGAAAGAGGCAGAAGAGGCTCGGCGACCTTCCTTCCACTCGCTGAATCTGGAAACTTATAATGCCCCCTTTACTATGCGGGAACTCGAACGTGCGCTTGCACTGTCCCGGTCCTCTGCTCCGGGGCCAGATGCCATTCATGTTCAGATGCTGGCACACCTTTCTCCGGCGGGCAAAAGCTTCCTTCTTCGTGCCTACAATCGCGTCTGGACCGAAGGTCAGGTCCCCATGCGTTGGCGTGACGCCGTCGTTGTTCCTATACCCAAACCCGGGAAGGATAGACACCTTCCTTCTAGTTACCGCCCCATTTCTCTTACAAGCTGTGCCTGTAAGGTGATGGAGCGCATGGTTAATGCTCGGTTAGTCTGGATTCTTGAATCTCGACGGCTACTTACGAATGTCCAATGCGGCTTTCGTCGCCGCCGCTCCGCTGTTGACCACCTTGTGACCTTGTCGACATTCATCATGAACAACTTTTTGCGAAGGCGCCAAACGGTAGCTGTGTTCTTCGACTTGGAGAAGGCTTATGATACCTGTTGGAGAGGAGGTATCCTCCGCACTATGCACAGGTGGGGCCTACGCAGTCGCCTGCCCCTTTTTATTGATTCCTTTTTAACGGATCGAAAGTTTAGGGTACGTGTGGGTTCCGTATTGTCCGACGTCTTCCTCCAGGAGAACGGAGTGCCTCTGGGCTCCGTCTTGAGCGTAGCCCTTTTTGCCATCGCGATCAATCCAATTATGGATTGCATTCCACCTCATGTCTCCGGCTCTCTCTTTGTCGATGACTTTGCGATCTACTGCAGTGCCCAGAGAACATGCCTCCTGGAGCGCTGCCTTCAGCGTTGTCTAGACAGCCTCTACTCATGGAACGTGGTAAATGGCTTCTGGTTCTCTGAAGAGAAGACGGTTTGTATCAACTTTTGGCGATATAAAGCGTTCCTTCCGCCATCCTTACATCTCGGTCCCATTGTTCTCCCATTCGTGGACACAACTAAGTTTCTAGGGCTCGCGTTGGACAGGAAACTGTGTTGGTCTCCACATGTCTCTTATTTGGCGGCCCATTGTACACGTTCCCTTAATGTCCTCAGAGTTCTTAGCGGTTCATCTTGGGGAGCGGATCGCACTGTCCTGTTTCACTTGTATCGGTCCATAGTCCGATCGAAGCTGGATTATGGGAGCTTCGTCTACTCGTCCGCTCGGCCATCCCTCTTACGCCGGCTCAACTCCATCCACCATCGGGGCATACGTCTTGCGACCTGAGCCTTCTACACTAGTCCTGTCGAGAGTCTTTATGCTGAAGCTGCCAAGTTACCATTGACCTACCGGCGGGACATACTGCTTTGTCGGTATGCCTGCCGGCTGTTGTCTATGCCCGATCACCCCTCTTACAAGTCCTTCATCGCCGATTCTCTCGACCGTCAGTATGGGTTGTATGTGTCTGCCCTGCTGCCCCCGGAGTCCGCTTCCGTCGCCTGCTTCGACAATTGGATTTTGCCCTCCCTACCACCTTCAGAGAGGGTGAGAGCCCGACACCACCTTGGCTCCAGGCTCCGGTTCATATTTATCTCGACCTCAGCTGACTCTCGAAGGAGGGTACTCCGGCTGCAGTGTATTGCTCACGGTTTGTCGAACTTCGTGCTCGACTTGCCGGTCACACCTTTATTTACACCGATGGCTCCAGAACTGACGATGGTGTCGGCTGTGCCTTTGTCGTCGGGGCCGCCACCTTTAAATACCGGCTCCTCGACCAATGTTCCAGCTTTACGGCCGAGCTTTTTGCTCTCCATCAGGCCGTTCAGTATGCCCGCCGCCACCGCCATTCATCGTATGTACTCTGCTCTGACTCACTCAGTGCTCTTTGGAGCCTTGGAGCTCCCTATCCGGTCCATCCCTTGATTCAACGGATACAGCAGTCCCTCCATTCTTTCGCTGATAATGGTGGTTCTGTCAGCTTTATGTGGGTTCCCGGACATGTAGGAGTGCCTGGGAATGAGGCTGTGGATGCTGCAGCCAAGGCTGCAGTCCTCCTGCCTCGGCCAGCCTCCCATTGTGTCCCGTCATCTGACGTTCGTGGGGATGTATGTAAGAGGCTTGTGTCGTTGTGGTGGGATGCTTGGTCATCCCTCCAAGGAAACAAGCTCCGGGCAGTAAAACCGCTCCCAACTGCTTGGACAACATCCTCCCGACCATCTCGGCGCGAGGAGGTCCTCCTGACCAGGTTGCGGATTGGGCATTGCCGGTTTAGCCACCGCTACCTGCTCTCCGGTGACCCAGCCCCGCAGTGCCCTTGTGGTCAGGCATTAACAGTGCGCCATGTTTTATTGTCGTGTCCCCGTTTTAGTCAATTTTGTGTTGCCCTCTACTTTTAGCTGATAACGCTCGAGCAGCTGCTCGTATTCTGCGTTTTATAACTTTAACTGGCTTGTCCAAAGACATTTAACCTTTTTACTTATTTTATCTGCATCTTTGTCAGGTCCTTCTGGTGTCCCCCCCATCCCCTTGAGTTTTAGCAGATTCCATGTGCTCTAACAACAGTGACTGGGCGCTAATGACCTCAGCAGTTGAGCGCCCTTAAACCCAACAAAAAAAAAAAAAACTGAACCCATACAGAGAAGGGTAGCGCAAATGGTCACAGGTTTGTTTGATGCATGGCAGAGTAGCACAGAGACACTAAAACACCGAACGAGCACACTCTTGAAGATGGACATGAATCATTCCAAGAATGCCTGCTTACAAAGTATTAGGAACTGGATTCAAGTTATGCCACTCAGAACATACTACAACTCCATATATACCACTGCCACAGAATTCTGAGGTGGTGGTTAGATTAATTACAGCTTGCGTGGAGACATTAAAACAATTATCCCATACATAAATGGAACAGGGAAAGAAACCCTAATAACTTGCAGTGAGGTGTACCCCACTGTTATGAACTGTATAGTTGTTTGCAGAGTGTAGATGTAGTGTAGATAATGTTAATAGATGGGCAGATCCAAAAACAGCATGGTGTCAAGTAACCACCAGCAAAAATATAGTCTAACACAGGTGGCTTGAGGTGAATGAAGTAATGAATAAATGCCAAACATGAAAATGCATTCTTACATTCTAGAAAATTCAGAAATTTAATTTCACTTCTAGTGACCTCTGATGTCAGAAATGCAGACAGCTCTGAAAGAAATTCCCAACGTGAACCTTGAACAACATTTTTGTTTCCTTTTACTGAGACAGAAATATGAATTACCAAGTGGGTAACAAGTGCCACTTGGCAAATGGGAAGTTATTCTCCATTACATGAGTATGGAAGATCACATTTCACAGAATTCTCATAAGAGACATTGCAGTAGCTTGTAAATGGCGTACCTGCATTATCACTTTGTCTTCGCTTTCTACGTGACTCTGATGAATCATAATCACCATCAGATTTTCTTTCCTGATTCAGCACTTACATAAATGTTAATGAACAAAATTTGAGTGTAAATCACTATCACAAAGACTGCAATATGTCTACATATATACTCTGCAAACCACTGTAATAAGAATAGAAGAGGCCTCCTCTCACTATACTATTTGTTAGGGTTATGGGAGAAGAAGTTTTACAATGGAGATAAAGTGTCAAACAATAGGCATATGTGTAAAAAGTACATCCTTTACTAGTGCTGGAGCAACCAAAGAGTGTTTGGACAGTATAGAAAGTCTCTTCTTTCACTTGCCTCTATTCTCTCACCCCATTTCCATTTTTTCACCACCACTTACACTGGTTGGGAGAGTTACTTAAGACCCTTTGACAGATGTGGAAATAGGAAGTGTGTGTCACCGCATTCCATAGGTCAGCACTGTTGGTTCAAGCAAACCTGGGTCAAGCACTAAAAGGGAATCAAGAAATTCATTACCTGCCTGTTGGACGGGAGGCACTTCCACAATAATGTCTGATGAACTCAGGACCATGGGTTTAAAAAAAGAAAAAACTCTATAAACATTCAATCATTTGATAAAGTGAATCACTAGATAAATGAAGTATGAAATTTTGGATGGAGACTCATCAACCCAAGTAAGAATAGCTTCTGACTGGTACCAGAGGACAGTGCTGGAATTCTAGTCATTCTTATTTTATGTTAATGAGCTGACCAACAGTACTATTAGCAATCTGACTGTTCACAAATGATACTTACGAATAATGAATTATTGACAGTAAATATTTCCAGACATAATCAATCAGATATGAAAAAAAATTCAAAGTGGGGCAAAGATTGGTAACTTGATTTGATGTATAGAAAGGTAAAACTCTGGATTTCACAAAATGAAAAAAAAGTCATATACTGTTACGTTAACAATGATTCAAAATTATGAACAGTAAAGTAAAACAATAATAATTTCAGGAATTCAAAATGGAACAGTTTAACAGGATTGATAACAGGTGGATGACTCCAGTTCATCTGTGTGGCCAAACTTAGATAATTGCTAAAAGTGTGAGGGATCAGACCATTTGTTCAACTGACTGTGATATCCTTCTTTGTATACATTCAGATTGTCACAGGTCTGCTTGACTGATGGGAGCAATAACCCTGAGGAAACATACATATTATTCCACAGAAGTCACCTTATGAGATTACCAGGGCCAGTATTTAGTGAAGAATCTAGAAATATTCTTCAGCCTCATATGTGTAGCTCCCTTAGAAACTCTCAGGACCAAATTAGGCTTTTTACTGTACACATAAAGACAGTTAATCATCCGTTATTCTCTTAGTCCACACGCAATTGCAATGAGGAGAAATCCTAACACATGGTGCCTTCCAAAATACCCTCTGAAACACACTTCAGAGTAGTTTCAGGAATATTTATGCAAACGTAGATTCATACGTCATCAATTCTCAATACTTTACTGCATTTCATTCACAAGAATAAAGCCACAGTACTCGATATAAGTTAAGTACCAACTATAATAAGACAGTTTCTGTATTTTAACCATTAATGTATGGTTTTTTAAATTTTTGTTGAAAATTACCATGGTTGTCTTAAAAGCAAGAAAAGAATAAACTAGTTCTTCAAAATTTGAGTGAGTTAAAAGTTAAATGTGTTACGTAGCTCATCAGCTACAAACCATTATCATTTAACTGACACACTACAGTGACAATTTCGCCTCAGTTGGTCCTAGGTAATTAAGCTCAAGAGCTAAAGTGAACATTGTCTATTCACTCACTCACTCACTCTTCTTAATTGATATGAAAAGAGAGGAAAAATAAAAGAAGGTACTCAAGTCTCAGGAGATTATATAGAATAATAAAGTATTTAAATACAAGACAGAATTAATCCTAAATTTTTCAGCTCATTTTGGGACTAACAATTTCGTCCTATTGCATACGAAATACCTTAAAGCACTTTATTTTTGTTACTGCACAATGGGACTACATACTTTTCACAATAAACCCACATAAATTCATTGTATTCAGGAAATTTGCATCTCTGCCTTACTTCCAAGTGTCATACGTGGTCCTGTCTTATATCCTTTGGTGGCACATGAGCTGTTCGTACTCTACTGGTCTTTGCTTGGATTTTTGATCCACTTCATTGCTTGATCTCCCTCATTTTGCTGCAGTGGTACCTCTCTGGCATAAGAATTCATCAACCTCCACACAAAATTTGCTTCCACACTAGGATGGAGCAAGAAAATCCAGAGTCCCAAAGATCCAACACAGCTGCTGGCTCACCCTGCATTCATGAAAATTACAGAGAGCATTGGTGATACTAATTGGGTTATAATGGCCCATCTCTAGAAGGTGCTTATCCAGTTTCAGTACAGGGACAATTATACTTCCTTGCCATTGTGATACAAACTTGCCCTCACTCCTGATGATGCTGTTGAAGACTGTAAAGCTATGACGCCAACAGTACACTGATAGATGTCTAATCACTTGGATGTGGATGTGGCCTCGTGTTAGGGCTGTATCAGGGCAGTGGACTAAGACACTGACAAATTCCCACTTGCTCAATGGAGCATTACATGGCTCCAGTGGTGAGTAGCAAAAGATAATTGCTTTTTCTCCATACACTCTTTTGGGACACAAATGGCAGGTTGATATTTCTCAGATGCAGATGTCTGGGCATAAAGAGGAGCAGAATGTTCAGTAATGTCATCTGGATCAGTGTAGACTGTGCCATTCAAGGTAATACAAGGCACATCTGTAGGTGTCTGGTATCCATAGAGATCTCTGATCTTAGCCCAAACCTGAAAGGAGAGATACATGATCTGATGGTTCAAAGATACCATTTCCAGCATACTTATATCCATTGTTTTATTAGGTGGCAAGCCCGAACATGAAGCTGCTTACAGGTGGTAACGTGCTTTGTTTGTGAATGCTGCTTAGAGCATTGGAGAGCCAACATACAATCTCTAATAACCTCTGGCTTTTAATGAGCACCAAGGTACTGTCTTCTTTTGGGGCAGGTCAGAGGACAGGGGATCACCAATTCAGCTGTCAAAAGATTGAGTGCAGTTATATTCTCAGCTGCCTCATCAATATCTCCATGCAGCAGGGAGCCAAGGGTGACAGGAGATATGAAAGTACCCTGGTCAACACTGTTGAGAGCCCATCTCGGCAGAGGAAGACATCAGGAAGTGGTCACCACACGTCAACGTGGACTCTGGATGGATGGATGGATGGATGGATGGAGATAGATACGAAGGTAAATAACTAAGAAAGTTGCATGCACCAAGCTGAAGTTTGTGGGGTACCAGAAATCAGTAGGCAAAGGTCAGGTTGTGGCTGTACACTTTCATGGTCTTTGCCATGGCCAATGATTGTAGTTCCACCCCAAGAAGTTACGGACATTGAAATCCCCAAAAGGATGGGGGAAGCTGAGAAACCAATGATTACAGTATATTCTGACACACTTTACCGTTGGGGGTGGGGAGGTTAACACTGCAGTAGGTGATATTCTGAAATGCCCTTACTCAAACAGCCACAACCTCTAAAGGCGTATTAAGAGGCACAAGTTCACTACAAAGAGTGTCCTGAATATATGTGCAAACTCTGCCTGACACCCTGTCATAGGTAGCACGAGTCTTATAATACCCCTGCTATCAATGAAGGGCCATGGTCTGCGTTGGTGGAAAACGAGCCTCCTGAAGGGCAATATGGAAGGCAGGGGAAGTATTTGAAAGATGTCATAGCTCAGCCTGGAGGTGGAAAAAACTGCTATAGATCCACTGGAGAATAATAATGTTGAAGTACTGTGGGGCCGTAAAGTGATCAAGGAGGTGGCTTATGCCTTAGGGTCATGTGCCGCCAAAGCTTGAGGGGCTATAGCATCAATATACACAGGTTCTGGGTTCCACTATATGGTACAAACTGGGCCTCATGGGCCACCAGAATCTCTTCCTTGGTCACAGGAATGGAACAGGTGGGATTTGGTGGTGTGGGGGCTACCAGAATTTCCTTGTTTGAGGACTTTTGATATTTCTTCTTCTTAGAGTGTTGGCAGACCAGTGGAAACCCTGGAAGAAAGTGTCCCAAAGGACCTCTTTGTGGCTAGGCAAGCCAGAGGAACATGACTTGTCAGACTGAGAGGTGGGGGACCAATGTCCCTGATGGGTGGGAAGTCCATGATTTTCAAGTAGGTAAGGTGGAAATAGCAGGAGGAGAGTTGCCAACTATGGGGGGGGGGGGGGGAGAGAGGAGGAGGGGTAGGCTTGACCAAGCAGCCCTGAAGCCCCACTGTAGGGGACGTAGCTGGTGAGAGTACTGTTGCCAAAACAGGGAAGGTCATGAGAGCTGTAGCATAT
Source organism: Schistocerca serialis cubense (assembly GCF_023864345.2). NCBI lineage: Eukaryota > Metazoa > Arthropoda > Insecta > Orthoptera > Acrididae > Schistocerca > Schistocerca serialis. The sequence goes on along the minus strand of NC_064645.1, from coordinate 41,459,932 downwards.
GACATTTATGTGTGCTGGGTGCAAACACTCATACTTTGCCTCTTGATAAGTTAGTTCATCCAGGGTCTCGTATTCTTGTCTTTCTTCTCTCTGGAAAATGGTGCATTCTGGTGAGCAGGGGGGAATGGTGCATTCCACAGTTGACACTTTAAGCACTGCATGGTGGAAGGTGGGCATACAGTTTCACATCAGATATCGGTATATAATCACCTTGACCTTTTCCGGCAATTAATTGCCCTCACAGGCCAAGATGAAGGCACCTATAGCAACCCATTGTCCTTTGGTCCTATATGTTCATGATGAACGAAGTGTACACCCCTCACTCCAAACTGGTGCATAGCTCATCAGATTCCAAGAGCAGGTCTTGGCGGAAAATGATGCCCTGAATTATATTTAGACTGTTATGCAGGAGTGACAGTCACCTGTATGTCACCCAGGTTGTTGCAAGCGAGCAGCACCTGTGACTGGAAGTGGCAGTCATCTCTAAAATGAAAAGTCGGTCAGTTTTGATCAAAACAGCATCTCCTGCCCACAGACTTGTCTTTTATGTACTTTTTTGGCCAACAAGGAATCCCCACCAGTCCTTATGCAAACCACGTGCTTACCAAGGAAGGGAACTTTTAGGGTAATATCTCTTTGCATCAAGCGAGGTCTTTCCTTCCCTAGATACTGCTGGGCTGTATGACTGCCAGTGGCAGATAATTTCATCTACTACATTTGCAGCTCATCTGCTGTAGTGACACCACTCTGAATTGGAACTCTTCCCATGGGCGCCACCCAGCCTCACCAATGGCTACCTGGCCAGTAATGCAATGCTACAGGTGCAAAGATGGAAAGGCACAACATTTGGAGCATGCACTGCATTGGGTGACATTCCCCGCATGATATGCGCTTCCGGAGAGCTTTGGAAGTAGGTGGAAAGTCAAACCCAAGAATGGGGACAATGTTTTTATTTAATGAGAAGTAACAGAAAATGTCTGAAGTGAAAACTCGATTCTCTACCATAAACCAGGTCCCAGCAAAGTGTGCACCACCAAGAAAAACCATCTGGTGAGGCAGAGTGGGGGGGGGGGGGGGGGTGAGAGGGGGATGTTGAAAGTACAAGCTTGTAGCATGGAAAGGAAGTAATGCTGCAAAGGCTGGGGACCCATGATAGCCAAGCATTTATTCAGAAGAGCTGTGAACCCCTTGGGGGTTCAGATCACCAGTTTTTCACAATACCTTCTCCCCCCCTGCGGGTCCGGGGCTTAGAATAGGCCCAAGGTATTCCTGCCTGTCGTAAGAGGCGACTAAAAGGAGTCCCTCCCCATCAAGGGCGTAGTTAGCACCTGCGTCCAGAGACGGACAGTTCCACGACCTATATTTCCGGTCATTTTGGTTTTTCACTTCTCGTTTCTTCCTTCCTTTGGTTGGTTCCTTTCTTTGTTCTTTCCCCTGCCTTCTTTCCCCTGCCTTCTTTCCCCTGCCTTCTTTCCCCTGCCTTCTTTCCCCTGCCTTCTTTCCCCTGCCTTCTTTCCCCTGCCTTCTTTCCCCTGCCTTCTTTCCCCTGCCTTCTTTCCCCTGCCTTCTTTCCCCTGCCTTCTTTCCCCTGCCAGGCGTTTGAGTCAGTCTGTCCTCTCTCTCTCTCCCTCTCTTCTTTTTCCTCTTCTTCCTTCCTCCCTGTGTGCGCCTGAAGGCTGACCCACGCATTCGCACGCGTAGCCGGTGATGGGGTAACGCGCAATTCCCCGCCCTGGGTAGACAAGTAAGGCACGCACGTACTCCCTGGTAAAGGCCAGGCCCAGGGAGGGGTGATTGCCTGAGCTGATACCTTCCGACCATGCCGATTGGTCGCTCCATCTGTTTCTCGGGAGGTGTGACCTGAGGTGTAAACATTCACCTAAGGCGGGAGTGCTCTCTGAGAGGGTCCCCACAAGGAAGGAGCGCGCCATCGGAGACGCTGGCAATCATGGGGGATTCCTCCGCAATGGATTTCTCCTCTCTCTTGACTTCTGCCCAAAAACGGAAACCTGACGAGCCACCTGTGACAATAGTACTACCGCCTGCCCCACAGTTCCTCGTAGTTTCTCGATCTGAGGACGGAAAGGATTTTTCCTCTGTCAACCCTTTCGTTATCCAGAAGGGCGTAGATGCCATAGCCGGATCTGTCAAGTCTTGTATCAGGTTGCGTAACGGTACCTCGTCACTAGAAACTGAGAGCGCCTTTCAGGCACAAAAACTGCTTCGGGCCACACACCTGTACACGTTCCCTGTCCGGGTGGAGGCTCACTGCACTTTGAATTTGTCTCGTGGTGTGGTATATACTAGATCCCTCGACGGATTGACTGACGAGGAGATTCAGTCTTTCCTCGCTGAGCAGGGCGTGACGGCTGTCCATAGGGTCATGAAAAAGGTCAACAATGACCTTGTACCGACCCGGACACTTTTCCTGACCTTTGATAGTCTTCAGCTGCCGTCGCTCATCAAAACGGGCTACGAGGTTATTTCTGTTTGCCCCTATGTCCCGACACCTACGCGCTGCTACCAGTGTCAGCGTTTTAATCACACTCACCAGTCATGTTCAATGCGGCTAAATGTGTCACTTGTGGCAGGGATGCCCATGAGGGTGACGGTCCACCTCCGTGCCCTCGTTGTGTGAACTGTCAGGGTGACCATGCAGCGTCCTCCCGCGACTGTCCCATCTACAAGGAAGAACGCTGTATCCAAGAAATTCGGGTCAAAGAGAAAGTGTCCACCTCGGCTGCTCACAAGCTATTTGCTAGTAGGAAGCCCACGCTGCTCCCAGCGGGGAAATACAGTACTGTCCTCGCCTCTCCTTGGACTACGAGGGAGGTGGCGACGCAGACATCCGATCTGACCTTCAGCACCACGGTCGTCCGTTCGGCCAGTGCTAAGATCGCTAGGTCGACGTCTCCTCTTCCTCCCGTCACCTCTCAGACACAAGCACCTTCATCAGCTTCTGCCAAGACGAAGACCCAGAAGTCAGATGCACGGGCCTTCAAGAAGGGACTGTCCCGTGCAGAATTCCTACGTACCTCGAACTCGCAGCCATCGACCAGTACTTCCACTACACGACCTTCCAAGAAGGCTCACAGGAAGCACAGTTCTCCCTCTCCGCCACGGCGCATTTCTTCTCCTGCCGCTCCAGGCTGTCATCCTTTTCGCCTGGCCGCACCGCTGGTAGCCGAACATCTGGCCGTTCACCTCCAGAGGAAGCTCCCCCTCCTGGCCATCTTAACAATATGGCCGATGAACCTGTAGATCCAATGGACGATGACGGTCCGCCTACTGATAGCGGCGGCAGTGCTCGCTCGAAGCCAGGCCCTCAGCGGCCTTCGAGGTGACCCCTTCTTTCATCTTCCTTTTCTTCTTACGATGGCACTTATTCACTGGAATATTCGCAGCATTCGCTCCAACCGAGAGGACTTGAAGTTGCTGCTCCGCTTGCACCGTCCGCTCGTCGTAGCCCTCCAGGAAACGAAGCTACGCCCATGCAATCAAATTGCCTTGGCACACTACACCTCTGTGCGTTTTGACATACCCCCTGTGGTAGGTATCCCGGCTCATGGAGGGGTTATGCTGCTGGTCCGGGATGATATTTACTACGATCCCATCACGTTGCACACCGGCCTGCAGGCAGTTGCCATCCGCATTACTCTCCCCACTTTTACGTTTTCCATTTGTACCGTTTACACTCCATCGTCATCTGCCGTTACCAGGGCAGACATGATGCAACTTATTGCTCAGCTACCTGCACCATTTTTGTTAACTGGAGACTACAATGCCCACCATCCCCTTTGGGGCTCTCCAGCATCCTGCCCAAGGGGCTCCCTGTTAGCAGACCTTTTCAACCAGCTCAATCTTGTCCGCCTCAATACTGGCGCCCCTACTTTTCTTTCGGACACATCTCACACCTATTCCCATTTAGACCTCTCTATATGTACTCCCCAACTTGCACGCCGGTTTGAGTGGTATGCACTTTCTGATACATATTCGAGCGACCACTTCCCGTGTGTTATCCATCTCCTGCAGCATACCCTCTCTCCGTGCTCCTCTAGTTGGACCATCTCCAAGGCAGACTGCGGCTCTTCTCTTCCAGGGCGACCTTTCAGGATCAAACCTTCACAAGCTGCGATCGTCAGGTCGCACACCTCACGGAAGTCATTCTCGCTGCTGCTGAATATTCCATCCCTCACCCTACTTCTTCTCCACGTCGCGTACCGGCCCCTGGTGGACCGCAGCATGTAGAGACGCTTTACGTGCTCGTCGACGTGCTTTACGCACCTTTAAACGCCACCCTACAGTGGCGAATTGTATCAATTATAAACGATTACGTGCACAGTGTCGTCGTATTATTAAAGAAAGCAAGAAAGCCAGCTGGGCTGCTTTCACAAGCACCTTAAACAGTTTTACTCCTTCTGTTGTCTGGGGTAGCCTGCGCCGGCTATCTGGCACTAAGGTCTACACACCAGTTTCAGGCTTGACGGTCGCGAATGACGTCCTTGTGGCCCCTGAGGATGTCTCCAATGCCTTCGGCCGCTTTTTCGCCGAGGTTTCGAGCTCCGCTCATTACCAACCTGCCTTCCTCCCCCGCAAAGAGGCAGAGGAGGCTAGGCCACCTAACTTCCGCTCCTCGAATCGTGAAAGTTATAATGCCCCATTCACCATGCGGGAACTCGAAAACGCACTTGGCCGATCACGGTCCTCCGCTCCAGGGCCTGATTCTATTCATATTCAGATGCTGAAGAACCTTTCTCCTGCGGGTAAAGGTTTTCTTCTTCGTACTTATAATCGCATCTGGATTGAGGGACATGTTCCCGCATGCTGGCGCGTGTCTATTGTTGTCCCGATTTTTAAGCCGGGGAAGGACAAGCACTTGCCTTCTAGTTACCGACCCGTCTCGCTTACCAGCTGTGTCTGTAAAGTGATGGAGCGAATGGTTAACTCTCGATTGGTTTGGCTGCTCGAGTCTCGACGCCTACTTACCAATGTACAATGTGGATTTCGTAGGCGCCGCTCTGCTGTTGACCATCTGGTTACCTTGTCGACCTTCATTATGAATAACTTCTTGCGGAAGCGCCCGACCGCGGCTGTGTTCTTTGATTTGGAGAAGGCTTACGACACCTGTTGGAGGCGGGCATTCTCCGCACCATGCATACATGGGGCCTTCGCGGTCGCCTCCCTCGTTTTATTCGTTCCTTTTTAATGGATCGACAGTGCAGGGTACGTGTGGGTTCTGTCCTGTCGGACACCTTTCGCCAGGTGAATGGGGTGCCACAGGACTCAGTTTTGAGCGTCGCTCTCTTCGCCATCGCGATCAATCCAATAATGGATTGCCTCCCAGCTGATGTATCAGGCTCCCTTTTCGTCGACGATTTTACCATCTATTGCAGCGCGCAGTGTACACGTGTCCTAGAGCGCTGTCTTCAGCGTTCTCTTGACCGTCTTTACTCCTGGAGTGTCGCCAATGGCTTCAGATTTTCTGCCGAGAAGACGGTCAGTATTAGCTTCTGGCGCTACAAAGAGTTTCTCCCACCGTCCTTACGACTCGGCCCGTTGCTCTCCCAATCGTGGAGACAACAAAATTTTTAGGTCTTACATTTGACAGGAAACTTAGCTGGTCTCCACATGTGTCATATTTGGCTGCTCGTTGTACCCGTTCTTTAAATGTCCTCCGTGTTCTCGGTGGTATGTCGTGGGGAGCGGATCGAACCGTCCTGCTTCGTCTATATCGGTCGATCGTCCGCTCCTAGCTGGATTATGGGAGCTTCGTATACTCCTCTGCACGGCCATCCATCTTACGCCGCCTCAACTCCATACAACATCGGGGTTTACGACTTGCGATCGGAGCGTTTTATACTAGTCCCGTAGAGAGTCTTCCTGCTGACGCTGGCGAATTGCCACTCACCTACCGGCGCGATATACTGCTTTGTCGGTATGCCTGTCGGCTACTGTCAATGCCCGACCACCCATCTTATCGTTCCTTTTTTGACGACTCTCTCGACTGTCAATACGGGTTGTATGTCTCTGCCCTGCTACCCCCTGGAGTTCGCTTTCGTCGCCTCCTTCAACACCTTACTTTTTCACTCCCTGCAACCTTTCGAGTGGGCGAGAGCCACACGCCACCTTGGCTCCAGGCTCAGGTCCGCGTTCACCTTGACCTCAGCTCGCTCCCAAAAGAGGTTACCCCCAGTTCGGTCTACCACTCCCGTTTTGTTTAACTTCGTTCGAAGTTCATCAATATGACATTCATTTATACAGATGGCTCCAAGACCAATGACGGGGTCGGGTGTTCTTTTATTGTCGGCGCACAAAGTTTCAAATACCGGCTCCATGGCCATTGTTCGTTCTTCACAGCTGAGCTCTTTGCCCTCTACCAGGCTGTTCTTTACATCTGCCGCCACCGACATTCTGCTTATGTCATCTGCTCCGATTCCCTGAGCGCCATCCAGAGCCTCAGTGATCCGTATCCGGTTCACCCTTTCGTGCACTGGATCCAATGCTCTCTTCAGCAGCTGGTGGACGTCGGTTCTCCGGTTAGCTTTATGTGGGTCCCTGGCCATGTCGGTATCCCTGGGAACGAAGCTGTAGATGCCGCGGCCAAGGCTGCGGTCCTCCAGCCTCGGACAGCTTCTTGTTGTGTCTCTTCATCAGATTGTAGCAGGGTTATTTGTCAGCGCATTTTATCGGTGTGGCATGCCGATTGGGCTGCACTTACAGACAAAAAGCTTCGGGCCTTGAAACCCCTTCCCGCGGCTTGGACGTCCTCCTCCCGCCCTTCTCGGCGGGAGGAGGTCGTTTTGGCCCGGTTACGCATTGGCCACTGCCGGTTCAGCCATCGCCATCTGCTGACGGCTGCGCCGGCGCCGTTCTGCCCATGTGGGCGATTGCTGACGGTCCGCCCCATTTTAATGTCCTGTCCGGATTTTAACACACTGTGTCTAGATCTTAATTTGCCATGTACTTTAGATGCCATTTTAGCGGATGACCCACGAGCAGCTGCTCGTGTTCTTCGTTTTATCAATTTGACAAACCTCTCTAAGGACATTTGATGATGCTGTTTTTTAATCCTATGCCTGTCAGTCTGTCTTTTATCGTGTTTTCCCTTTCAGTTGTTGTTTTAAACTTGTGCCTCGCAGTGCATTCTTAACGTAGTCAGGGCGCTAATGACCACTGAAGTTGTGCGCCCTAAAACCACAAAAAAGGATCATCATCAGCAAACAGCAGATTGATGCTCCCTTTCCGTCATATCATTTGTGTGTATAGACAACAACAGCGGCCCTATCTTACGTTCCTTGGGCACTACTGACGTTAACCTTGTCTCTGATTAACACTGCCGTCGAGAACGATGTACTGGGCTCCTTTACTTACGAAGCCTTCGTGCCACTATCATACCTAGGAACCTATTGCACATGCTCTGACCTTCGTTAACAGTGTTACTATTGTTTGTACAATCCTGTAGCCTACTCGTTCCTTTCACCACACGTGAGATTATGTACAAAACTGAGGTTGCGTGTGAAAACTTAATTGACGTCAGACATACGAAAAGTCATTCTCCGAATGGATTAGCAAATCTTAGAAGTGTTTATCACCACACACCACCGGGCAAGCTTACAAGGGAAGGTTCCCATCTGAATCTGAATCTAAATCTGAGACAGATGGCGAACATGACACAAGGGAACTATGGATATGACTCCCGCTCTTGACCAAGAACTGCCTCACTATAAATAACCAAGCACTTAAATTTTCATCCTCTTGTTTTCTTGTTAAGTCTCCGAATAATCACCATAAATGTATTTTTGGATTGCGCAGACGTTTGCAGCTGGCTTACACACTAGCGAGCCTTGCTTACTCCAGCCCACAAATCCGCCCCTTTAGAGTAAACAAAGATGTAAACAGCGTATGTTTCGAGCCTTCCAGTGTCCTCCATTTATGTGAATTAATCTTCTGCTCGATTTGTCAGGTTTCCTCCACACAAGCCATCGACAGTGCATGTCCGCGTGTTCAGATGAGTAATTTCCAATTCGTGCACAGTATTTCGACGACCGACATGATCGTCCCCTCCCAGTGCCACGAGTTTAGTCGTCTAACGTCCTCGCCACCCCGACACAACCCTATGAAAATGATCTGGTCGGTCGTCAAAATATCTTACACAAAACGGATTGGCGGCGCACAGAAGCATATCGTTAACTGTCTGTATGTAAACGGCGTGCAGCTCCTCAACACGACAAACCTCGAGAGGCCCTCAGGGAGATCGCTTATGAGGGGCAGTGCACGCTAGGAATGGCTCTGTGATGTTACACGGACGCTTTGATTAAACGGATGCATCAGTTATAATAAAAGGTATTTCGAGGCTTAAGAGGTGCAACCAACCGATGAGCAACGGAGTTATTTCCAAGTCATTCTGATGAAGAAAACAACAAATTGGTTCTTCCTTTAGGATGACAGTTCCTCGAGAGGCCCTCAGGGAGATCGCTTATGAGGGGCAGTGCACGCTAGGAATGGCTCTGTGATGTTACACGGACGCTTTGATTAAACGGATGCTTCAGTTATAATAAAAGGTATTTCGAGGCTTAAGAGGTGCAACCAACCGATGAGCAACGGAGTTATTTCCAAGTCATTCTGATGAAGAAAACAACAAATTGGTTCTTCCTTTAGGATGACAGTTCTCATAGCAAAGTAACGAAAAATCGAGGTGTTTTGGTGGATTTGTACCACCACGCTTGTGTCTGTGGTAAGAAACTTTATCCAAACCCTTATGGGAATCCATCGCCCTGTTTCACTTTCACTGTGTGTGGTTGGGGGGAGGGGGGGGGGTGGAAGGAGGGGAGAGGAGACATGAGGAGGAAATCTTATAAAATGACACCCATTCGCTCACTCCCACATCACGTTGAGACACACAACCACTCGATCTCACAGGCCTTTCATACAACAGAGCAGGTGAAAGGTGCTACACCAGAGAACAGAATTAAAACTACAGAAGCTGAAAGAAAGGTACGAGGAATGAGTCTGGCTGACCAGTTACAAAAACCGTGGGTAAGGCAATCGCCCAGATAACACGTTAAGAACAACTCCCTAAATCTTTTGGAGACAAGTCGAACAGATATCTGAACCTTAAAACTCTTGCCACATTCGTTTGAATGTTGCTTAAAATAGAGGGCACGTCTGTCAGGAAATCCGCTTCTGCCCTCTGCTCTGAAAGTAAAACACAGTCTAATAAAATGTGGTGGACGGTGGTCTGTATGCCACAAGCAGCTCATGTCGGAGGGTCCTCTCGCCTGAGCAAGAAGTCATGCGACAGAGCTGTGGCTATGTGTAGACAAGTAAGGAGAACCTCGTCCCGCCTATGTGGATGGAAGGTGGTACACTGTGGCCACATAGTGGTCTTCACTATGAGCAGCTTGTCAGCTGTCAGTTCCTACCACTCCTCTTTCCGTCGATGCACGACTCTTCACCTCAGCAGTGAGACAATAGCATGCAAGGGGAATGGCACACGAAACTAACCAAGGACTACAACACGACTCCTCCTTGGCTGCTACAGCCGCTCTTTCGTTCCCCACAATAACCGAGTGCCCTGGCGCCCAGCAGAGTGTCGCTTCGTTTTCCAGGCTTTGTGGCCAGAGGAAGGCGTTCTGGCCATTCTGGAACACTTTATCAGTTGGATACAGGCATTGCAGATATTGAAGGCTACTCAGGGAAGGCGAAGGGGGAAGGGGAGGGGGGTTGAAACACTTGAGGAATTTAGCAGGCATGGCACATCTCGTCTCCTCCAAGGCCCTAAGGATCATGGAAATTTGCCATCGAATACAGTGAACTCTGGAGACAACCGAATTTAGAGGACAAACTGTGGCAAAACGGAGGAACAAAAAGAGTCCCTCTGTTTAGGCACTTGAAGTCCAGTCAGCCTGCATGTAAACCCTGTAAAACTGGAGCAGACATATCTCACACGCTCCCCAAAACCTGTGGCTAAGAAACTTTAAAATGTTTAGTGTCTTCTGGGAACTTGCCTTCAGGTGTGGTAACCACAATAGTGTGGAGTAAAAAATGAGGCATAGAAACTGCACAGGCTTTAAAACCGAGAATGGTGTTCCACATATGTAGTACACAAACACACACACACACACACACACACACACACACACACACACACACACACACACACACACACACACAATTCTCTGCAGAAAATGTAAAGGCGGTGTTTGCAGCCTGATCCTAAGCCTTTCTACTCTCACTTGCAACTGACGAGTTGCTGTTGCAATACCGAAGGAGGAACAGAACACTGAAAAATCATTCATAAATAACGAACATTGTATGGCACTCCTTACCATACATATGATACTCTTTATGGATATGGCGGAGATAGCAATTACAACACTGCCTTGAGCGACATCCTCCTACTCGAAACTATTCGACAACATGTCACCGACTTTGAACTGAAAAAAGTGCTTTAATAAAAATGACCGCATAAATAAAGGGAGATCACCACAGAAGCCCCATTGGTGGGGCTGCCTTACAATATGGTGTCTCCAAGTCGTGTCGTATATCTTACTGATAAAGAATGAGGCTATTTGCACAGGAAACCCTGCTGTATAGCGGCCTCTTGCAGGGTCTCGTTGCCGACAGTGGATAGCTATCTCCTGAATCGACACTGAGTGCCACTTACGAGCTGCCTTGTATCTAACACCCAGACCAGAGCACCGTTAACCATTCGCTCCAAGGTCTTGCCTATACAGCTCGTTAAGGCGACGCTCCAGTAACCACTGGGAAACGTTTGGTACTTTCCCGGTTTGAGAAGAGGCACCAAAATTCCCTGCTTCCATTTGCTGGGAAAGTTGCTTGTCTGCCTTATCAAATTAGACCACTTCGGAGGACTTTTTTTGACGCTGGTTGCAAGTTTTGCAGCATGCTGTACGGGTTTCGTCGTGACTGGGTACGATATCACAAGCTGCTGACAGTGCAGAGTCCAACTCTCTCACGCAAAGTAGGCAATTTTAGACCTCCTAACTGTCAGACCTTATGTCCAACTCAGCGTTTTCCGTGGTGTAGCGGTAACTACAGAATGTTGTATCCCGGCTTACAGTGGCACTAGTCAGCGCAAATTGCTCTGCCATTGTCTGAAAAAAATGTCTCCAGATGATGTCACAGCCCTGCAGGAGTCGCAGCCCGGCAGGAGTCACAGAAGCAGTTAGCTCTGCCACTAGCACAGACCCAGGCAGCACATAGGAACCGTAATTGTGAACGTAGGAGACACTGTACTTCTTCAGCAGTGAGGCTGAGGACTATCCTGAAGAGCTTGTACTACAACGAATACCCATTGAGTTAAGTAAACTTTCCATTCTTATGAATGAAGAACCCACTTAATCTGTGTGTGCAGTTTGTGTTATTGGAAGAGTATACCAGCCGTCAAACAGCATCCTCTCCTTGCTCCTCATTAGCCTAGACGGCATGAAAGCCAGACTATATCCTTCCTGTCTTCGTTAGCAGTCAGTTCTTTGACGTCTATTTTTGTTTTTCTTGGGTAGGTTTCGGAGCCACAACCAGCAAGATGGTAGACGCAGTGCTGGATGGTGGGCCAGTTCAAACCTTTAAAGGTTCAGGGAGCTCTGCAACATTGGCAACCGCTGCCTTGTCTGGCGTTCTGAGAGGAGGTATGGGCTACGAAGTAACTCCAGCACTCAAGTGCATTGAGAAACACAGCTGGTAGTAGTAGTATTAGCAATAGGGATCTTCATTCATGTAGCAGCATCGGTTTTCAGGATTGGATATTGAGAACTGAAGTAAAGGAGGCAGCTGCATAGCCTTATAGATCTTTTTGGCGTCATCATATGCGAGGCAATTTGATGTTTTTATCTTCTGCATCTTCCTTTCTTCAAGGAAGACACTGCAATGCATACTCCAGACCAGGAGATCCCAGGAGCAATTTACAAACTTCCAAAGATATGAACAACCGACTCCTTCAAGGGAAGTCTTACAGCATTTGCCCCAAGTGGCGTCTCCCTTTCAGGAACAGTAGTTAGTCCCAAGAATTGGTATTTAAAACGGCGCATTGTGTTCATGGGAAAAAAAATCCACACATATAGACTATGGAATACTGCCTTAACATGCTCTAGAAGTTTCGTGTTGTTGATAGTCAGTGTAAAGGGGTCTGATTGCACTGTATCATCACCCAACCATTCGATTAGGTTTATCACACCAATAATACCTTCCTGGCGTCACCCACTGTGCAGTTCATTTTCTATTGCATACTCTATGGGGCATTGTGCTGGATGTCGTTCACTTGTTGTGAACTAGACGTTTCTACCAACAGCGTCCCATTTGTCTAGGGTCTGACAGATTTTAATTTCCAGCAAAACTCTCTAAACCTCTTTATACGCAGAATAGTGTAACTTTATCAAAACTACTCTTTGCATTTAACTATTACATGCACATTCAGATAACCAGCATGCATCTGTTACTGTTAACAAAGCCTGCTGGACTTGTTGGTTGAGCCCTGTTGTTAGACTGGGTGTTGGTACCTACCAGTGGTTGGTTGGTTGGGTGGTTGGTTGGATTAAAGCGACCAGACTGCTATGGTCATCGGTCCCTTTTTCCAAAACTTGAAGACACCCACAAAGAAAAAAACGAATAATGGAGATAACAGACGACACATCACAAGAAAGAGACCAGACAAAAGGAACTAAAATCACACAGTGTGTGACAGTGGTTGGCCGACCATAGAGCTAACCACCGAGAGACACATCAAAAACTCACTTTAAAATCGTAGGCCAAAGGCCAGAATCAACACAAAAAACATACTCAGATTAAATGATAAAAACCCCTTGCCCGAATTAAACGCAAAACTAAGCCTGCCATGGCAGTGTCATCAGTTAAGAGGGCAGGGAGCATATCAGGCAGCGCAAACGTCTGCCTGAGCACACTTAAAAGTAGACAGGCCAACAAAATGTGGACCACTGTCAAAGCTGACCGCATCGACATAGAGGGGGGGGGGGTCCTCATGCCGCAGTAAATGGCTGTGTGTCAAGCGTGTGTGGCCAATGCAGAGCCGACAAAGGACAACTGAGTCCCTGCGCGTGGCTCGCAGGGATGACCGCCACACATATGTCGTCTCCTCGTTTGGTGTGGTCGGGTTACGCCATTCCGTGTCCCAAAGTCCGGAAACTTGGCGGCGTAAGAGCGCTCGTGAGTGAGGCACCGGGACGCCAATGTCCAGAGATGGTTTACTGGTGGCCTGTTTCGCCAGGTGGTAAAAATTTTAATTGCCGGGTATCCCAATATGGCCTGGGGTCACACAAGGACCATAGAGCGGCCGCAACGGGCAAGAGTTGGCAGGGACTCCAGGATAGCCATCACCAGACGAGAATGAGGGAAACACTGGTCGATACCTCGTAAACCGCTCAGGGAGTCGCTACAGATTACAAAGGACTTACGTGAGCAGGAGGGGATATACTTTAGGGCATGAAAGATTGCGATTAGTTCAGCAGTGAAAATGAAAATGCTGCAGCCAGCCGGCAATGAATGTTGTTCGTGATGGTCCCCTAGAGTCAGTGTAACCGACACGACCAGCAACCATCCAACCGTCAGTGTAAACGACGCCACAGCCCTGAAACGGGGCAAGCATGGATAGAAAACGGCGGTGGAAGGCCTCCGGAGGGACCGAATCCTTAGGGCCCTGTGCCAATTCGAGCCGAAGGCAAGGGCGGGGCACACACCACGGGGGTGTACGCAGAGGGGCCCGGAAAGGAGGTGGAAGAGGAAAAACCTCAAGCCCGGAATAAAGCTCTCTGACGTGGACCGCGATCGTACAACCCAACTGGGGCCGACGTTCTGGGAGATGGACGACCGACTGCGGGAACAAGCAACGATAATTAGGATGCCCGGGCTAGCTACATATATGTGTAGCATAAACAGCCAGTAAACACTGGCGCCGTAACCGAAGTGGAGGGACATCCGCCTCCACAAGTATGCTGTCCACAGGGCTGGTCCGGAAAGCACCAGTCACAAGGCGGATCCTGCTGTGAAGGATGGGGATGCTGAACCATAAGCCAGGCTCCCATAATCCAGACTAGACTGGATTATCGCCTGGTAGAACCGTAAGATGGTAGACAGGTTGGCGCCTCAGCTGGTGTGGCTCAAGCATCAGAGAGCATTAAGATGCCGCCACCATCTGTTTAAGCTGCCGAATATGTGGGAGCCAAGTCAACCGGGCATCAAAAACCACACCCAAAAAAACGATGTGTCTCCTACAGCAAGAAGTTTGCTGGCAAGATAAAGCTGCGGCTCGGGATGAACTGTTCACCGCGGCAGAAATGCATAACGTTGGTCTTGGCAGCCGAAAACTGGAAGCCACGTGCTATAGCCCAAGACTGAGCCTTGCGGATAGCGCTCTGCAGCCGATGTTCAGCAGCTGCAATGCCAATAGAGCTATAGTAAAGGCAGAAGTCGTCAGCATGTAAGGAAGCTGAGACAGACGTTCCCACCGCCGCAGCGAGTCCGTTAATCATAATTAAAAACAGGCAGATACATAAAACAGGCACCTGCGGCACCTCGTTCTCCTGAACTCGGGAGGAACTATGGGAAGCCGCGACCTGCACACGGAAGGTACGATGCGATAGAAAATTGCGTATGAAAATCGACAGCGGATCCCGAAGACCCCAACCATGAAGCGTAGAGAGGATGTGATGGCGCCATGTTGTATCGTACGCCTTCCGCATGTCGAAAAAGACAGAGACGAGGTGCTGACGATGGACGAAGGCCGTACGGATGGCTGACTCCAGGCTCACGAGATCGTCGGCGGAAGAGCGGCCTTTACGGAACCCACCCTGAGACGGAGCCAGAAGGCCAGTGGGCAATTTGCAGAAGCGAAACAAAGAGCAAAATGATCTGCCAAGCGATTGGCAATTACGTCGGTGTCAGTACAAACTGCTCCATTCAGTGAGAGTGCAGGGACGCTGACAGGGTTCTGATAGCCATAGAGGCGTCTAATCTTGGCCCAGACCTGCTATGGAGAGATATGGAGGCCAGTGGTGGAGACATATCGTTCCCAGCACTCCTGCTTGCGTTGGCGGCTAAGGCGGCGGGCCCGCACATGCAGCTGTTTGAAGGCGATGAGGTGTTCTATGGAGGGATGTCGCTTGTGACGCTGGAGCGCCCGCCGGCTATCTTCAATTGCCTCAGCGATCTCAGGCGACCACTGAGGCACAGTCCTCCGCCGAAGGGACCCAGAAGAACGGGGAATGGCAGATTCTGTGGCAGTAGCGATGCCAGTGGTGACAGAGTGAACCACCGCATCAATGGCTTCATTAGAAAAAGGCGCAATAGCGCTCATGGATGAGAGCATGTCCCAGTCAGCCTTATTCATAGCCCATCTGCTAGGGCGCCCAGAAGAGTGACGCTGTGGCAGTGACAGGAAGATCGGAAAGTGGGCACTACCACACAGGTCCTCATGCACACTCCATTGGGCAGATGGTAAGAGGCTAGGGCTGCAAATCGAAAGGTCGATGGCGGAGTATGTGCCATGCGCCATTCTGAAATGTGTGAAGGCACCGTCATTTAAAATGGAAAGGTCGAGCTGTGCCAATACATGCTCAATGGTGGCGCCTCGACCTGTTGCCACTGACTCCCTCAACAGAGGGTTATGGGCGTTGAAGTCGCCTAGTAACAAGAAAGGTGGCGGCAATTGGACTATCAGCGCAGCGAGGACATGCTGTGGGACATCATCTGATGGAAGGTAAAGACTGCAGATGGTAACAGCCTGTGGCGTCCACACCCGAACAGCGACAGCCTCTAATGGTGTTTGTGGAGGGACAGACTCGGTGTGCAGAGAGTGAAGGACATAGATGCAGACGCCACCAGATACCCTTTCATAAACTGCCCAGTTCTTATAATAACCCTGATAGCCACGGAGGGCGACAGTTCGCATCGTTGGAAACCAAGTTTCCTGAAGAGCAATGCAGATGAAAGGGTAAAGGCTGATAAGTAGTCAGAGCTCAACTAGATGGTGGAAGAAACTGCTGCAGTTCCACTGGAGGATGGTATTGTCCATGGCTAAGAAAGGCGTGAAGGGACTGGGAAGGCAGTTTACACCGCTTGTTCACTCGCTGCCACCGAGTCAGTACCCGTGCTCTGGCTCTGAGAGCTGACAGTGTGTGGTGCAGTAGGAGTGAAAGTGGCGGCATAAGAGAACGTCATCTGTACTGGATGAAGTTCAAATTTCCGCTTAGCCTCAGTGTAGGTCAGTCGATCCAGGGATATATGGCTTGACATGACAGTGGTACACCATCACCTTGACCTTCTCAGGGAATGTCACCCTCAAAGGTCAAGATGAAGGCACCGGTGGCAACTTTGTGTTCCCTCAGACCCTGGTGGACGCGCCGGACGAAATGGACACCTCATCGTTCTAGGTTGGTGCGCAGCTCGTCATCAGACTGTAAAAGATCATCTCTGTGGAAAATAATGCCCTGGACCATATTTAAGCTTTAATGTGGGGTAATCGTAACAGAAACATCCCCCACCTTTGTACAAGCGAGCAAGGCTCGTGACCGGTCAGGGTCAGTCAGTAGAAACAGCATCCTCTGCCCACATTTTGGACAAGCCCTCCACCTTCCCAAACGTGTCTTCTACATGTTCTACAAAGAACTGAGGTTCACAGACACAAAGGATTCGCCGTCAGGTCTGGTACTGACGATATACGGGGCGAATACCTTTCACTGTCATTCATAGCCTTTCCTTCCTGCTATGGTGTGGCCAGAGAGGGGAAAGATTTGGGGTCATGAACGTTAGCTTTAAAATGAGCCCTAGAATGCTTAGAGACTGCTTGTGGCTGGCCACCAGCAAGAGGTGATGAGCCTCACTTCATTGCGTGTCATCTACCCCGATGCCACCTACTCCGACCAAGGGCCCTCCCCATGGGCGCCACCCAGCCACAGCAAAGGCCACCTGGCAGGATGGCCTTTGCCGGGAGTCCTGATGCCCCAGGGAGATGGGCATCTACTCCTTGGCATACGTGGGGAGTTAACAGCGCAGGCATCAGTATAGCGATCGTTGTGTTGTCAGGGGGCTACAACCAACAGGGTACATGGTGGCCTCACCACAACGGACTGGCTACCACGCTGGATTTTAGGTGACATGTAGTCCATGGTCGCTGTCAGTGCAGAAATTGGCACTGCACATTGCATGGCGGAAAGTGCACGCATGCCAAAGAGATGGAGAGCAGGCTGGACTGCAATGCAACGAGGAATAAGCTGGCGAAAGTTATCGATGCAAGATGTACACAATGTACAAAGTAAGGCGCCCTTCGCCAATCGGCTCGCTCTTCGGAAAACCCGACAGGGAACCATCACATAAGGCCAAAACTTTGGCGACTCCTATTAGTCGCCTCTTACGACAGGCAGGAATACCGCAGGCCTATTCTAACCCCCAAATCTGCAGGGGGGACCTACCAGTGGCCCATGCATTCCACTGGAGGAGGAAGAGAAAAATTTGAAGGATCCATCTCGGTCCCAGGAACAACTAGTTAAATAAGTCTCTCTAGATAGAGCCCTGTGTGCCTAGGTAGACTTTATGCAACTGTGGCGCAGCAGGTCCCTCAGAGGTTGTCCGCTAACGACTATCCCATCTCAACAGCCGTGCATCTCTTTGGCACACAGCCCATCTCAAGACTGAGGCGCTATTTATAGAGGTTTTCACTATCCTCACAATGTGCGTGGTCAAGCCAAGATCCCATTACCTGTGATACACCACATTCTACCATCGTGCTGTGAGATGAGATTAATCGGGCAGCACTAGTCAAATAGTGCATGCAATCCACAGTTACGAGAATATGTGGACAGTGTAGGTGAAGCACAGTTACTCTCCTAGCAAACAATATTATTTACATTGATACATATTTTGAGATTCTGTTAGGGTGTGTTGATGCAAGGATGCTGAGAATGTCAAAATGTGTAATTTACGCCATAGAAAATCTTGGATGGGGCAGCAATATGAAATAGGATAGATTGCAATTCACCACATGGAAGAGATGTTGAGCATCAGCCAAGCACATTGTAAGAACACAAGGTTTTTTAAGCTACAGAACTTAATCCTCCATGAAATGATGAAGAAGAAAAACCATGCACACACATGGAGGGGTAGTAAGGCCTAAACGTGGAGAACAGCTACCTCAGCTTATGTGGCTGTACACACGAAATGTCATGGGGATGGAGGGCAGTACGAGGAAAGGGTGGGGTAGGATGCTGCAGTGCTGCCTATGGGAGGAAGCACATACATTTTTGTGACAGGAAGTTTGGATGGGGAAGGGGGAAGGTTTGGGGAGAGTAGCAGAAAAGGTGAAAAAACTGTACAGGTGCACTGGGGGTGACAGAAGGCGTGAATAGAGCTGGAATTGGAGCAGGCGTTGGGACAGAAGCAGGTGTAGATGGGGCCCGAACAGTTACAGCGCAGACCACGAAGCAGTCTAAGTCTAGCACATCAGGTCAGGCAGCCAACTGAAACGGGGCGGTCCAGCTGCCTCTCAGCCACAGTCTAGCAGTGGCCATTCACAGTGACAAACTGCTCGTCAGAGGTGATGCTCACATAGAATGCGGTACAGTTTCTCATTTTTGGGCGCAAAAACAACCGGGGTCATATGCGCACACGTCAAAACTAGAGAACACGAAGACAGACGTGTTAAAAAATGACTAAACGTTAATCCCAATCGACATTTTAAAAGTCAGTGAAAAACAGGGACGTGGAGAAAGAGCTACTAAACACACCATACAGAAACGGAGGTCCAAAACTAAAAATTAAATGCCCTTCACCATATTGCTTTCACGGACAGAAAGTAAATCGCGGTAGACAGCCCACGCGTCAATGCTAAAACGGTCGATAAATCAGACGGCAAGTGGGAACATAAACGGTTAAGAAATGGACTTTCAGCCGGTAGGAAGCGGACAGTTAAAATTTGGGCGCAGTGTAAAAGGTAGTGGGGGAGCGCCACTTATCAAATGACGATGGCTAAAAAGACAGCGCCCAATACGCAATCGAGTTAAAATTACTTCCTCCAGGCGGCAGAGCCGAGAGGAGGTCGCCCATGCCACTGGGAGAAGCTTAATAATCTTCAGCTTATTCCCTTAAGGAACGACCAATGGCGATGCCGAAGGGACACCACTTCCTGATCTACAGCAGCATAGTGATCACTGGAGGGAATATAGAAACTAGCGGGCTGAGATAAGGACTGCAGCCTTGGCAGCAGCGTCAGCAGCCTCGTTTCCTGGCAGACCGACATGACCAGGAATCCACAAACTTCACAGTGGCTCCACCACGAGAGATCAAGTAACAGTTCTCCTGAACCCGTTGCACTAAGGGTTGGGCGGTGTAAAACGCACAGAGACTTTGAAGGGCGCTGTGTGTGTCTGAGCACGACAATTTAATAGTCTCTGACGCCAGATGTGCTCTGTGGCCTGATAAAAGGCGAAGAGCTATGCTGTAAATAATGAGCAGTGTGTAGGGTCAGATGTTCCTTCGTCATTGGCACTCACGTCTTTAGTAGTCGGTTTCCAACAGTCTGTACATTTGTGTACACTGATGGCTCTCAGACTATCGCGAAATTCCGTGCGAAACTAACGAAACTGAAGGCGATATAGTAAGGCTGGAGTAGTGTCCTTACGAAGTCAATGAAGGCCAAGGTTAACAAAGGCCACTTCACGAAGCGAAATTGGCGAAGAATTCACACTCACTGGGGAAGTTGCAGGTAGTGTGAAATTAAGCTGTCAAAGCAGGTGCCGAAAATGGACTCCAGGAGGTAACAGGGAAGAGGGATGTGCCCCGTACTGGCTATCGAAGTAAGCATCGAACGAGGAGGCATAGGATTGGTGGCCACGCATGGCAGACAAACAGCATGCATGAGGAGAAAAGTCATGACGGTAGGACAGTGGTAGTTTAGCAGCTTCAGCATACAGGCTATCACCTGGGGTAGTGTAAAAGGCGCCAGTGGGCAAATGGATAACATGATGGCGGATGTGTTGAGATGGCGTAAGAGGCTGGACGTGCAGATGCATAAACAAAGCACCCACAGTCGAGTTTCGGATGGAAAATGGATCGGTAAAAACGGAGGTTCTATCAGCATGCCATGAGGTACCATTGAGGACACGTAGGACATTGAGGAACCACGTAACACGGGCTGCCAAGTAAGACACATTATAGGACCAAGAGTTTCCTAGCGAGCATGAGCATCATGAATTTCGTAGTTTCAACGAACGGAAGGGCAACATGCCCAAGATGTAAAGATGGTAGGAGAAATCATTTGCGCCGCCAGAAATTCATACCGACGGGTTTGTCAGTGGAAAAACGAAAACCATTGTAAGTGCTCCAGGAGTACAGACGATCGAGACGTCGTCGATGACGCCGCTCAGTGACAGGTCCGTGAGAACTGGAATAGAAGGCAAAGAGGGAGCCGAAGATGTTCGGTGGGCGACAGGCCATTATAGGGTAAATGGCGATAGCTAATAGGATGATGCTCAGGAGAGAACCCTGAGGCACACCGCCTTCCTGGATAAAGGTGTCCTACAAGGCAGAACCCACGTGCACCTTGAAAACTATGCCTTCAAAAAATCTCGTAGGAAACGGGGCAGGCAGCCACGGAAGCCCCACGTGTAAACAGTTCTCCATCAGGTGGTGTAGGCCTTGTCCAAATCGAAAACCACCGCCAAAGTCGGGGATTTCTGCAGAAAACCATTCATGACAAGGGTGGACAAACTAACGAGATGGTCAACTACAGAACGCCACACTCTAAATCCACACTGTGCAGTCGCTAGTAAATGACCCTGGAGCCGGGCGTCATTCATACGTCACCTTGCAAATACTGTCGGTGGGAGAAATGGGGCCTAAGCTAGAAGGAAGGTTTTTATCCTTACTGGGCTTAGGTATGAGGGTGATAGTGGCTTAATGGCAATGGCCAGGAAATGTACAACCGCATCTGGGCAGAGGGCACATGTTAAGTAGGAAACGCCTGCCTACAAGAGAGAGGTGCTGCAAGATCTGAATTTGCACAACACTGGCCCTGGGGCAGAGGATCGGGATGAGCTGACAGCACTATCTAGCTCCCTTATAGTAAAGGCGGCATTGTAGCACTCACTATTCTCAGAAGAGAAAGGTATCGCCAGAGCCTCCTTCTTTCATTTGTGGTAGAGGAAGGCAAAGTGATAGTGGGAAGAGCTCAAAAGGTCGGCAAAATGGCGGTCCAAAGTATTTGAGATGGCAATAGGGTCCACGATGATATCGTCTGCTACATTCAAGCCAGAAATTCGCAAATGGATCTTGGTCCCAGACAGTCGTTTGAAGTTGGTCTACATGACAGAGGAAGAGATGGAATTGTTAAAAGACCTAGTTAATGGAATCCAGCTAGATTTTTTGCTTTCCTGAAGAACGCGACGACACTTTGCACGCATCTGCTTTTAATGAATGCAGTTTGTCATCATAGGATGGCAGTAAAAGCGTGGAGAGAACATCTCCGTGCACGAATTGTGTCGCGGCATGCCTCAGTCCACTAAAGGACTGGGACACGACGTGGTAAAGAGCAATTGCGAGGAATGGAATGTTCTGCAGCAGTAATGATAACATTTGTGAGATATTCCACCTGGTCATCACAGCTGGGTAAATACTGTTCTTTGAAGATCTCCAGGGAGGAGTAAAGCCGCCAGTCAGGCTTTGTAAGGTGCCATTTGGGTGTGCACACAGGTCAGGTAGGAGTCAGCAAACTGATAGCACATGGGAAATGGACGCTCAAGTAGGTGTCACAAAGAATGGACCACACAAGACGATGGGAGAGCCGGGAAGTGCAGAAGTATAGGTCCATATGGGAATGTGTGGGAGAAGTGAGAAAGGAATGTGGGTGCTCCACTGTTAAGACAGAAGAGGTAGAGTTGGTTACGAAGGTCAGTCAAGAGGGAACCTCTCCGACAGGTTCTGGGAGAACCACAAAGGGGGTGGTGTTCATTAAAGTCGCCGAGTAGCAGAAATGCAGGAGGTAGCTGCCCAATAAGCTGAAGGAAGTCTGCTCTGGCGACATCAAATGACTAAGGTATATAAACGTTACAGAGGGAAAAGGCAGGTGAGGAAGATAAAGGGGAATTACAACAGCTTGAAGATGGGTAGACTATGAATGTCATCCCCTATGAGCAGCATGACACTCCAATGAGATGAGATGGAATGCCGACCCCAGGGGGAAGGTCAAACGACCCAGGAAGAAATGTCAAAGCTTCTAGTGGTCGAGAGAGTGGGATTTCGTTTGCTGAAGGCAGCGTACAAGGGCATGCTGCGATGCTAAAATCTGCCGTAAATACTCTTTGTGGGACCGAAGGCCACGAACGTTCGAGTGGAGGAGAGTCACGATGTGGACGAGATGGAGTGTCACCTCGGTGGCTGCCGAGTGTCAGCCTGCGAAGAGTCACTGCTTCAGGGCGCCAATGCAGGAGGATCCTGCTCCATGGGGTGCACAGAAGCATTGGCTTGCTTGTGCTGTCGGTCTATGGAGTCCAACGCAGAAAAACGGTTGGTGGTGCGCACAGGCAACACTCAGTACTCCCATGGAGACTTCCTACCCCGGCTGGCCTAACTACTCCTGCCCTTTCTGGCCTACCGGTTGTGTAGCTGGTGGCTTCGCCCCTTGAGGTGAGAGTTTGATGTCTTGTTGCACATCTGGACGGGGGGATGGCAATGCTACCGTGAAGCTGGGCTATTTCACAACCTCACAGCTGAATTTGAGGTCGCATGTCTGTGTGGGCATGTCCTTCCTGAATCTAGACGTACTAATAACAGAACTATAGGTGCCAGACGGGAGAACACAGTATTTGCGACTGGTCAATAACTTGCGAGTGACTGGGTAAGGTACTTTTCCCTTAACCAGATCTCTCGGTCAGCCCACGCATCAAGCAATACAGGAAAACACCGAGAGGCGACGGCATGGCCGCCATTGCACTTGATACAGTGGAGAGGAGGAGAAAGGCAATTGCCCTCATGCACATCCCTACTACAAATTACACATTTGGCTGGGTGTCGACATTACCTTCTAGTGTGGTTGAAACGACGACACTGGTAGCAGCACATCAGGTTCGAAATGTACGGTCTGACTGTTATAATTTCATAGCCTGCTTTGATCTTGGACAGAAGCACCACTATATCAAAGGTGATAAAAATAGTGCGGGTTGGCATAACGGAGGAATCTACCATTTTTATAACTCGATGGATAAGATTGGATATCAGCCTCAGTTAAACCGTCAAGCAGCCCAGTGTAATTAACGCCACGGGAAGAATTCAGAGGTCCAAGGGCCTCGACACAAACAGGGTAGCCGTGCATAACTGAGGTGGTAAGCGGTTGTCGCTCTTGAAAATCAGAAGCAGCCTCCAAAAGCAACATGCCATTCTGTAAACGATAGCAGGATTTCACAGGGCTCAAAATTGCATGAACACCTTTCTGAATAATAAACGGATTTACCACGGCGAAGGACTGACTGTTTTCAGTATGTGAAACGACGAGGAACCGTGGTGCAGCTGGAAGGGACTTTGAATCGTTAGCCTCATACCGTTTACGTTTCATAGACGTCGACTGTAAAAACTATTTGTTCACGGCGAGAAAATCCCCCACGACTGCCAGCATCTCCCATGGCACACTCCTTGACAAGTGGGCGCACCTGCCCTAGGTGACTGTCCGCACCTCCCGAACACTTGACAGAGGAATCAATCGGCAATTTGGGAAGGTTGCAGCTCAGGCAATCATCCCTCTCTGGGCCTGGCCTGTACCATGGGGTACGTGCCAACTCTGTCGACCCGGGGCTGAAAATTACGCGTTATCCAGTCACCTGTTACATATCAGACGCATGGGCCAGCCTTCGCGAGTGGACAGGGAGGAAGAAGAAAATGAGGACCCTCGAACACGCAAGCGGAGGAACGAGAGGAGAAGGTAAACAAAGAAAGGAAAAGGGAACGAAAAACATGGGTGAGACTGCTCTTATGCCAGCCACAGATCATGCAAAACATTCCCAGTAATACCCCAGACATGTCCCCTTAGGGAGGGGAAGAAGAATAGCGTGAGGATATACATGCAGCACAGAATGGAAAAGATGCTGCAAAAGCTGGGGCCGCATGGTAGCCGAACACAAACCTGCAAAAAAAGTGGCGAGCCACACTGGGGGGTGCGGAACAGTGGTTGGAGCAGAGTCAGTAGATTGTGTGGCCACGTTCACAGGTGGCCCTGCTTCTGACACTGCAAGAGATACCCACGATGAGACAAAAATAGGTGACAGTGGTAGGACACACGGGACAGGTCTCACATCTATGTTCTACTGATACGTGATGTGCAGCAAGGAGTTGGGAGTTGTGTTCAAATTGGGAAGGATGCCGATACTGCTTAGGTCGGGTATAAAGTGGAATGCTGCTGTTGAAGACGTGGGAAATATTTCACATTTTCAGGCACAATGAGAAGTAGTCGAAACTTCAGCATAATACATCATCATGTTGCTTCCATCTCATGTGGTACATAGTTGTGAGGGGGACACTCCTCTGTGGCTGGAAATAGTGCACTGGGAGATGGCAGATGACTTGAGAGAAGGGGTGGGAGATACATTTCTGCACGATGTGAGGAGGATGATTTCGATCTGTTAAGGCCTCAGGAAGGCCATTGGCACATTCACAAAAGAGTCGCTGGTCTGCAAGGTGGTGCAACCGCCGGCCAGTAGGCTGTACAGAAGCGACTTCAGTGCCGAACAGGTGACCGCTGTCAAATCTGAGGTATAGTAAACTGTGTGTTCAGTGCATTTGTGATCTGGATATTTCCAATCATGCAGCAACATAAGCGGCAAACAGCCTACACTGATCCACAGCTAGCTGCTGAGAAATTCACCGACATAACATACAATGATCAGTTTAAAAAATGCGGTTCTCTACTCATTTCTTCAAATTTAAAGGTTCACGAAATTTAATACAGTCTTAACAGCAGTTTGATTTTTGTCAGGCCATCAAACAGTCGTCAGGCCGTGAGTGTCCGTTTGTTCTGGGCACAGTGGAGTTGAAATTAAAAATTTGAGTAAGTTAATATGAGAATTTTACTGCTATTGAATACAGTAGTTTAATGGGTAGCTTTAGTACTGTGGAAATTAGTGTGTGTCCATATAGAGGCTAGAGTCTAAACTACTATCCGGTGTTGAATAGTATTCCAGTTCTTTAGAAGTCCAAGGAAACTTCAGGGGCTGAGATCGGTTGGTGTGTATGTGAGGAACATTAACCAGTATACTTGATGCTAGCAGATCACGTGCCATTTTATGGTTTCTGTTGGACAATTACCTGGAATCAGCATATGTTACGATGAGAAGTAGAGTTTCCATACAGAACAATCTTACCAAACAGCGGTTGCCAGTTCAGTTTTGTGTACTGGACGTAGAATTGCTTTACGTTCATGGATATGGCTCAAATGTCTAATATTGTTCTGCCACCTGGAGATATCACGGGAAACGCAAAATTTAGAAACCTACCTCCAGCTTTCCAAGGGCTGAACTGAAGTTTTTTGGTGCAACGGCAAACATTTGGCATATCCAGGAGGCTCGCTAAAGCCTGCTGTCCCTGACTTGCACCTGTGAGCAGACACATCCCACGCAGAGCTGCTCGCGTTCACTCAGGCAGACACTCTTCGATGTCCACTAGATCGCCCTAGTAAGAGGCAGTTAGAGCTCCCACCGACTGTCCTGCACAGGGATGCACTGCTACATAAGCAGCGGCAATTGAGACACTGACTTCCAGTATCTGTTGAGGACAAGTCACTGATTTCTGCGACTGATGCCGAATCCAGTGTTCTCAACGTAGCGGCAAATGAGGTGATTCGATTGCAATACTAAAATCTAATAGATCTGTCTTCGTAATGCTACTTGACTAGTGCACAGAGGAACGACGAGCCCTAAACGCTGTACTTCACATTTTCCCATCCCCAGTGTGTGTCAACCCAGGTCCTTACAATATTGTGTTAACAGGCATATACAAATTTTATCTTAACTGTTAATTTTCTTAGCAAGCCCTGTTGGCCAAGAATGTGACAATTGACTGAAAATTTCGGAGTTCACTATTTGTTATAATGAAGCATTAATTTGAATGGCGCTCAGTATCACTGTGTAACAGCATTCCTTCGTACTGGACACAGCTTCCTCATCCGTGGACATAGCAGCAATAGGGTACATGAAAGGAGCCTCCACGAAGATTGAAATGATTTCCGACCAAGATAAGACTTGTAATCGGGCGGACGCCGGGCGTCAGGTTTCTCTGGCGGCTGATCCTTCCGCACCAGAATCATCATCTTTGTCCTTTTCAGGACCACAGTTGACCATCCTATCGATGAATATAGAAGGTATATCACCACCAAAAGAGTAACTTTTACAAGAGCTGTGCAGACAAAGTAAGTGCGGTGTACTCTGCATACCGGAGATCCACAGAAGCTGTGAAATGAAATGCGCAGACCAAAAATGAACGGAATGCGACTGGCTACGGAAAGACCCCACGCAAAATACGGAAGTGCTATTTGTCCAACCAGATACGCAGATAATATTATCAGCCTTTACTGAAGCAAATAATTTTGAAATCTTAACTTTGGAAATCAAAGGCTGTACAGTCGCATCTGTATACAAACCACCGGACGATGAACTCAAAATCAATCTACCTGATAGCTTTTATAGTCAACACACGCAAATAGTGACTGGTGAATTCAGCTGTCACAGCACCACGTGGGGCTACGAGCATAATGATGAGAATGGTACAGCATTACAAGAACGGACGGAAGGCAACCATCTGAGCCTTATACATGACCCTAAGCAACCTGTATTTTTCATCAGTGGCAGATGGAAAAGTGGATACAACCCCGATCTGATATTTTGCAGCGATAACATCTCACAACAGTGCATAAAAACTGTCTGCAACCCTATTCCAAATACACAGCACAGACCGATCATGTGCGAAATCTACGCAGCAGTTAGACCACAGACAGTTCCGTTCAGAAGGAGGTTAAACTTCAGGAAAGCCAACTGGACGAAGTTTACAGAAACTCTGGACGCTGCATTTCCCAATACTGAACCTTCACCTGACTCATATGACACTTTTGTGAGGGCTGTAAAGAGGTGCTCCAGAATTGCAATTCCTCGGGGTTGTCGAACATCATACATTCCTGGTCTAACTTCAGAACTCAGTGCCCAGTTTACAGAGCATAAGGTGCTATTCTAAAAAGATCCATTCGACGAGACAATGCTACTGGCTGGGAATAAACTTATTGCATTTCTGAAAGAATCCAAAAGGAATTCTTGGGTTAAAACGATGGAAGAACTTGATCTAATCAGAAACAGTCATAAAGCGTCGAGATTATTGAGACGCCTCAATAATGACCCAACCAGGTCCACAGCACACTGCAGCATTACTGCAGATCAGATAGCACACAAACTGATTCTATAGCTTCCCTTCCCATTCATGAGCAAAGTTCTGAAAGTACAGCAAGAGGCCCAAGAACAAAAGAGGGATCTGACTCTCCCATTCTAGATATCTGAATTAAACAAGGCTATTAAGGAGATCAAAACTGGTAAAGCAGCTGGTCTAGATGACATCCGTATGGAGCAACTCAAGAATTTCGGCCCAGAAACAAGAAAGTGGATCCTGCAGCTTTTCAACAACCGCATGAACCAGTGCCAAATACCAAAGAGCTGGCGAAAGAGCAGGGTGATAGCTCTTCTGAAACCTGGAAAGGAAGCAAATCGTCCCAAGAATTTCAGACCAGTTAGCCTTTTGAGTCACCTTTATAAACTGTTGAAACGTATGATTCTGAATAGAATCCTACCAGTAATAGACCCTCTTCTCATGCCCGAACAAGGAGGATTTCCACCAAACAGAAGCTGCACAGGGCAACTTTTGAATCTCACTCAGAGGATGGCTTCTAAACCCGTCGAGTAATGGGCATGGTTTTCGTGGATCTCACAGCAGCGTATGATACTGTCCATCATCGATTACTCCATGCAAAATTACACAATATGATCAAGAACGCCCACCTCGTTAGACTACTCAGCACCCTCTTCCAAAACCGCAGGATTTTTGTTGAATTTCAAGGACAACACAGTCGCTTGAGAGCGCAGAAAAATCGTCTACCTCAGGGAAGCGTCTTGGCTCCACTTCTGTTCAACATTTATACCAACGACCAGCCATTGACCCCAGTCACAAGGAGATTCTTATATGCAGATGACCTAGCCCTTGCTACGCAGAGCTCATGCTTTGAAAGAGTCGAAAGAAACCTGAAAACAGCACTTAGAACACTGTGAAGCTACTACAATCGGAACCAACTCGGACCAAACCCTTCGAAGACACAAGTGTGTGCCTTTCATTTAGGGAACAGGGAAGCTAATCGTGAGCTACATATTGCATGGTCACGCATCCCACCCCAGCATCATCACGCACCTAAATACTTGGGAGTCACTGTCGATAGAACTCTGACATTCAAAACTCACTGCAAGAACACCAAAATGAAAATCTCCGCTCAAAACAACCTAATTTGCAAACTAGCGGAGACACTGTGGGAATCACATCCAATGACTATTCGCTGTTCTGCAATGGCACTGTGCTTTTCTACTGCAGAATATGCTTCTCCAGTCTGGTACAGGTCATCTCATGCCTGACAAGTAGACATTGCTCTCAACGAAACCCACAGATTGATCACAGGTTGCTTAAGATCTACCCAAACTGCTACGCTCTACTGCTTGGCTGGAAAAACGCCACCATGGGTACGCAGAACGGTGGCTGCTAACAAGGAAAGACAAAGTGGAACAGGACAGTGCCCATCCACAGCACGGACATAATCCACCAGAGCAATGGCTGAGATCGCGAAAGAGCTTCCATAACTCCAGCCTTGCCTTCTCTCGTGAAATGGTGAGCTCCTGGGATGTTCTCAGGAAGAAGTCGACGCCTCACCTGCAGACGCCAGAAGCTGAAGAACTACCACCTGGACACAACGAGAGATGGCTGGTGTGGAAATCTTTAGACAGATTACCTGAAGAGATGGGACTTCATAACAGAAAATACGTCTTGTGATTGTGGACAAGAACAAACCACAAGCCACATGCTCCAGGGCCATTTGTGCCCTATATCCTGCACGAAGATTGATCTCCTGCAAGCCACTCCAAGCGCCTTGGAGGTTGCAAAGTACTGGGCACATGTAATATAAATACAGTGTTTATTGATGGGTACGGATACTGTAAATTTGTATGTTTCTGACTCGAGAATGAAATAGCAGCAATAGTTAGCTGCCAGAGGCTAAACTGTAAAAGCTTTGGTTGAATGACGAAATGTAGGGAGAAATGGCGGTGGTAGTAATTATTCCGGTGTAGGTAAGTCACAAACAGAGCTCTCTACATGGAACTACAACAACACTGATCCGCATTAAAGTGAGCACAAATTCAGTATTGTTATTGTCCAGGTGTTTGTTTGCAGCCAAGTCAAGATTTTAGACAAGTAAACAACAGAATCAAAATTGAATGAAAAATGGACGGAGCGAGTTCTGTTATAATGTTGTTACATAAATTCTTCAAAGGAATGATAAGTACTGACTTATATAGGAAATACATTTCAAGATAGGGTTTGACAGTACGAAAGTCTAGCATACATTTCTTGCCATTGTACGTTCAGAGACAAGCATTTATGGGATACGCTGAAGCTTTTTCCTAGAACAAAAACGTAATAAAATCAATATGAAGAACGAAAGAAAAACTAAACAAGTATTCAACTTGCGCCATTTATACAGACACATATTTCTGTTATAGTCTCATTTTTTGAGAGAATGGTACAGAGTAACACTGCTATGCGAAGTACAGATTCTGCTGTGTTTCTACAGTAGATCGGTTTCGCACTTGCATATTCTGTAATTGCTAGTCAGCCCATGTAGTGGAATTAACATGCAGGCGGTTTTCACAAAACGTTGATCTCACAGCCTTAACCATAAAGTTAGTAACAGTAAATTCCTCAATTTTAAGGAAACAGTACCTGCAGATATTTGTTCCAAAACAGCGAAACTGCGACATCAAGGAGTGTAAAGGGCAGATCAAGAATGTTTGGTTGTTTCGTTGGTTGATTGGGGATGGGCGGGGGTGGCAGGAGGGGACCAAAAAGCAACGCCATCAGTCCTGTGATCTAAGGTGGCACAAACAGAGAGAGGGACAACACGAAGGACAGTCAGTCATTCAAGGGGAAGGTAAAATGGGCAAAGAAAGAGGTTAAAGGTACGAAAGGGCAGCAGGGAGAGGAAAGGTCAGGATAGGGTGGGCGCAAACAGAGAGAGCAGGACCATCACAGATACGCAATGCGCTTTGGAGCATCAGCTCCACCACTCACACCACACCATATCATACACCACACCATATCATACACCACACCATACCATACCATTCCATACAGAATACCGTAGCATGCGCAATCCCATGATCGTGACATAATGTGGGCAACACCACGAGAAGAAGATCAAAAAAGGGGAATCAAAATGGCAGAGAAACCAGGCAAAATGTAGGGGAAAAAAGGGGAGAAGAACCCGGCCACTGTGGAGGCAAGGCCAAGGGATCCATAAGCAATGTGAACGCTAACTAATGGCATCCAGTTCCAGACGAATATTCGAAGATTTAAACACCGGAAGACACCATTTTCAAGAAGAAAACCGAGGACAGAAGTTACTGTATGAGGATCATCTGCTAACACGCAGGACAAGGAAGGTAGGAGGGGATATGTAGTGAGAAGGGCCTAAACGCAGGGACAATCCAGCAAAATATGGATGACTGAGGTGGTGGTGGTGGGGGGGGGGGGGGGGGCGGCAACTACAAGGTAAGGGGATTGGGCGCGGCGCTCACTGCTGGGTAAAACACTACTGGTCAACCTAGTATGGCGAATACGAAATGGCAGATGGCGGAAGACGCCCAATGGGAGAGTTGAAGGAGAGAATGCCATGTGGAGCCACCCCAGGGAAAAAAGGGGGAGAGGTATCAACGTCATAGGTACTAGGAGGGAGTTATTCCCCAAATTGTTCATCTCACACTACAGAGAGAAAATTTATAAGTGGAGGTCAAACTCCAAAGAGGGACCAGAAACACTAAACAAGGAAGGATCAAAAAGAAAAAGCAATGGCAACAAAACTGGAAGGCATACAAAAACCAGATGGCTGGCCAGGTCAACATACTGTAGGTACAAAAACCAAGAGAGGAAAGAGGGGGCAGAGGGGAAGGAGTTAGGACAGGGAGGAAAGGAGGATAATGGGTACGGAAATGCAGAGTGGTAAGGAAGAAAGGGCTGGAATAACTCTGGGTCCTGTGTAAGCCATGCATGAACTCATGATAGAACCCCGAGCCTCAGGGACGGGGGGGGGGGGGGGAGGGGGGAGGGGAGACCAAAAATTTAAAACGTGTTTAATAAACAAGAACTACATACACACATCAAAAAAGATTTGCACCACCTTCGTTCCTAGAGTTCCGGAACATGTACGGAAAATTGGAAGAAAGATCAACATAAACATCATTCTCCTCCCCCCCCCCTTTTTATTGCTCATGAAAACTACACATAGCATGTTGTACCACCATACAGCGAGACCTAAAGGAGATTTGGCGTAGATCCCTCAGAGTGGTTGGTGGGCCACGTCGTCCGCAAACAGCCCTTTTCAATCCATCCCAGCCATGTTAGAGTTCATTTCTGGATAACATGCTGCCACTGTAGTCGAGCGATGTCGTTATCCTGAAGGAAGTCATTCACAAGACGTGCATGATGGGGGCGCGAATTGTCTTCCATGAGGACGAACGCCTCGGCAGTATGCTGCAGATATGGTTGCACTATCGGTCAGAGGATGGCATTCACGTTTCGTACTGTCATTACAGTGCCTTCCATGACCACCAGCGGCGTACGTTGGCCCCACATAACGCCACCCCAAAACAGCAGGGAGGCTCCACCTTGCTGCACTCCCTTGACAGTGCGTCTAAGGCGTTCAGCATGACCGGGTTGCCTCCAAACACATCTCCGACGATTGTCTCAAGGCATATGGGGCATTCATCAGTGAAGAGAACGTGATGCCAATCCTGAGCAGTCCAATCTGCATGTTGTTGGGCCCATCTGTACCGCACTGCATGGTGTCGTGATTGCATAGATGGACCTAATCATCGCCGTTGGGAGTGAAGTTGCGCATCATGCAGCTCATTGGGCACAGTTTGAGTCGTAACGCGATGTCCTGTGGCTGCACAAAAAGCATTATTCAACATGGCGTTGCTGTCAGGGTTCCTCCAAGCCATAATCCGTAGGTAGCGGTCATCCTCTGCCCTTGAGCGGCCTGATCGAGGCATGTCATCGACAGTTCCTATCTCTCTCCATCTCCTCCAAGTCCAAACAACATTTCTTTGGTTCATTCTGAGACGCCTGGACACTTCCCTTGTTGAGAGCCCTTCCTGGCACAAACTAACAATGTGGAAGCGACCAAACCGCGGTATTGACTGTCTAAGCATGGTTGGCCTATAGACAACACGAGCATGTACCTCCTTCCTGGTGGAATGACTAGAACTGATCGGCTGTCGGACCCCCTCTGTGTAATAGGCGTTGCTCATGCATGGTTGTTTACATCTTTGGGTGGGTTTAGTGATCTCTGAACAGTCAGACTGTCTGTAATACGACATCCACAGTCAACGTCTATTTTCAGGAGTTCTGGGAACTGCAGTGATGCAGAAGTTTTTTATGTGCGTACATCGACAATGAGAGAAAGTATTAACAACCTAGAAATACATTCAAGTGTGTTTGCTTTTATAAGTATTGTAGATAACAGACCATACATAAGACACCGAAAATAACTAACATTTATGTGTCCTACCATTACGTTTTTCAGTTTTCAACGTAATTCATCGATAAAGAAGGTCAAGTGAAAAAATGTGAGACAACTTACACTTTTGAGCAATATGATACGATTTCCTAGCAATTATGAAGAAAACACACAGAAATACATTTTCCAAGAAATTAACCATGTAAAAGAAATACACTCACTAAAAACTTAAATACACAGTAATGATGTTCCACAAATGCGAGAGAAGATGCCATGCACTATTTTGAAGATTGTGATATACAGATTCATTTTCCAAAACCTTTGGAAATTCTACACAGTGAGGTAAATGTAACCAATTTCCAATGTAAAATTGCATTTTCAGTTAGTTTCATTGAGCAATATCAACGCTGCATATTTTAGTTGTTAATATGTCAATGTCACCCCCCCCCCTCCCCCAGTAATGACTGAATAATGTACAAAAACACCTCCTCTGCTAACTCCAAGGGCAACATCGTTAGCCTTCTGGACGGTTTGTGTGTAGGGAACTGTAAGAAATGAATGAGCACACATTGTACAACGTAATAATGTAATTTACTAGTAATGTCAGAAACATAATTAACCACAACACTAAGAATATCTCTGGTGCTAATAAAACAGGACTTCATTTCTAAAATGTCTGAAATTTTTTCATATTAAGACATATATAACAAATTCTAATTCTAATTCTAAGTCTGTTTCTTTGCAGGATTTCACAGGCAAAGCGCCCTCTTACAAAGTCAAGAAACTGAAGTATCACAGGATCCGTCGTTTGAACTAAACCCTAGCTGCTCAGTCCTCAAAATGTTAATATGCTTTTCCATTTAATGCTCATCTTAATACCGGAGGGAAACTCATTTCAAAACGAAAACCACCATAAAATTTAACTTCAGTGGCAAAATAATGTGGAACTTTTGTTACAATTAATGAACTATTTACTGACATGTAAAAATTATGCTACAGTACACAGGAATCTGGTTCCTTGAGTCATCATTTAATTACAAAAATGTTATGCACTAATGATACTGAAAAATCTATCCCAATAAGTGTCACATGCGATTGAAATAAGCTTTGTCTGGGGACAGGATAGCAGCGTATGTTCTAAATTTAGAGGGACAGGCATCTCCAGAGAACAGGATTTAAGGGGACGCGATTTAAAGGGCAACAGTATAGCAATGTATGTTTCAGCGAAGATAATCTTACCACTCATTGAACGTCCAGCGTCAAATTACCCACTTCGCCAATTTATATTCAAGATCACTCCCCTTCTCACAGGAAACCACTGGGATTTCATCAAGGTCATCTATGGGAACTAACCGCACTCCTTAGGCAATTGTGCGAGTTATATTCAAGACCATGACGTTACTCGATGAAGGTTATTTGATATACTCTTAAAAACTCGCATGCAACCACTCCACCTCTCTCAGCCAATTGGAACACAATAACATAGTACGAAACCAAGGTGGACCAATAAGATTCGAGCTCACCTTCGTCCCCCCTTATTATAACCCTTCATAACTAAGTCGACTATGTAGGCTTTTCCATTCGAGGTCTTAGCATTACTGGGAAAAAAACTCATGTTTGCTGTAACTAGTAATCATCCAGCTGCGGGATTTGGATGTAACTATTATAGACCCTACAACAAACTAACCAACAGATTATGAACACTTTTGTTTTTGTAATACGTTTTTACTGTCTTTTGCTTATTAATATTTTTCATTTTTATTTTCAATGGTATGTATTTGATGTACACACAATGCGTCTATTTACTACACTATGTGATCAAAAGCATCCGGCCAACCCCAGAAACGTATTTTTTCATATTAGGTGCGTTGTGCTGCAACCTACTGCCAGGTACGCCATATCACCTATCTCAGTAGTCATTAGACATAGTGAGAGAGCAGAATGGGGCGCTCCGCGGAACTCACGGATTTCGAACATGGTCAGGTGATTGGGTGCCACGTGTGTACACGAGATTTCCAGACTCATAAACATCCCTAGGTCCACTGTTTACGATGTAACAGTAAAGTAGAAATGGGAAGGGACACGTACAGCACAAAAGCGCACAGGCCGACCTCGCCTGACTGACAGACACCACCAACAATTCAAGTGGGTCGTAATGTGTAACAGGCAGACATCTATCCAGACCATCACACCAGAATTTCAAACTGCATCAGGATCCACTGTAAGTACTATGACAGTTAGGTGGGAGTTGAGAGAACTTGGATTTCATGGTTGAGCTGCTGCTCATAAGCCACACATCACGCTGGTAAATGCCAAACGACACCTCACTTGGTGTAAAGAGAGTAAGCATTGGACGATTGAACAGTGGGAAAACGTTGTGATCAGTGATGAATCACGGTACAAAATGTGGCGATCCGATGGCAGGGTGTGGGTATGGCGAATGCCCAGTGAACGTCATCTTCCAGTGTGTTTAGTGTCAACTGTAAAATTCGGAGGCTGTGTTGTTATGGTGTGGTCGTGTATTTCATGGAGAGGGCGTGCACCCCCTTGTTCCGCGTACCACTATCACTGGACAGGCCTACATTGATGTTTATGCACCTTGTTGCTTCCCACTGTTGAAGAGCAGTTTCGGGATGGTGAGTGCGTATTTCAACACGATCGAGCCCTTGTTCCTAATCCACGGACTGTGGCAGAGCGGTTACACGACAATAACGTCCCTGTAACGGACTGTTCTGCACAGATTCCTGACCCGAATCCTATAGAAACCTTAGGGATATTTTGGAACGCCGACTTCGTTCCAGGCCTCACCGACCGTCATCGATGCCTCTCCTCAGTGCAGCACTCCATGAAGAACGGGCTGCCATTTCCCAAGGAACCTTCCAGCACCTGGCTGGGGAAGCTGTCATCAAGGCTAAGAGTGGGCCAACACCATATTAAATTCCAGCATTGCCAATCGAGGGTGCAGAGAACTAAGTTATTTTCAGTCAGATGCCTGGATACTTCTCATCACATAGTGTCATTTGTTATTCTCAAGTTTTTTGGTGTTATATTTACACACACCACACACACACACACACACCACAAAGAGTGGCTCATCCTATTATTATACACACTCGTCTCCCACTTTCAAATAAATTAATGAGCCACACAATCACTCCAATGAGTATTGTGAATACCATATGGTGCCAATCCCATCTGCACAGATGGACCGTACGTTATGATGCAGCAGCCCTCATCAAGTCTCTATAGACTGACCATTTGAGGAGCCGCACCAATCCCATAAAGCAGGCACACTAATTCTCTATCGAGATACCATTTGAGATCACACTATGCGCACTATTAGCCCGCCACTAGGTGGCATCTGCATCTACACAGTACTCGCACATCTTTCATATGAGTCTCAACAAACTCCACATTCTGTGATGTATTCACTTCATCTTTGATTAGGCCAATAACCTACTTGTTTTCTGGTATTATTTCAAAAGGACTATTAGCTGCGTGTCCAGAAGTGTTCAGTTCTTCACGAATATCTAATTATTTCACATGGATTGCTGCCTTTAACCCAGTAGATTAAATTGACAACATCCATACACTGTAACTTGGGGTTGACGAAGTTTGGCTTCGCGTACTCATACTGAAAGCGGTACATGCGGAGTTTGGAGAGGTCCACAACACACATACCAATCTAGACAGGCTTCATGGACTGCACTGGAATCTAGGACATCTCTACAGTCTTTCATTAACATGGAAACCCATGGCAACATTGTTCAAACAAATTTCGGGCTTGCAGCCGGTCGTCGTTCAATACTTCGCCTGGTATTTCAACCGGGCACCTGTCAGAGATCTTCAGGTGAGCCGTCGCAGACTGTCTGCGGCTGCTCACCTGAAAATGACTGGCAGGTGCCCAGTTGAAATACCGTGCGATGTATTGAACGACGACCGGCTGCAAGCCCGAAATTTGTTTGAACAAATTCACCGGGAAAATTTTAAAATTCACATGGCAGCATTGCTCGGAGTATTTTCTGCGCGTGATTCTAACATATTCCATACAAAATCTGTGGCATTATTTGAGGTTTCTACAGGGCAGAATATAATGATCTTTGTTCCCCGGCCGCGTCCAGAGAGCCCAGTCCCACAAAAAGGGCTCCTTCCCGAAGTTAATATATTGGCACCTGACTGTTCACCATGCTCATGGGCGAGATCCGCCAGTTCTAAGGTCAGGATCTTTCTTTCACCAGCATCCCCACCTGGTTCATGGATCTAATCCTTCAGTCTGGTAATTTCTCCTCTACACAACCATCGGGACCCTGGAAATGGCCAACAGTTGTGCGGCGAACGCACAGAGGTGGTTTATATCTAAGTAAATGATATTAGATAAATCATTAGATTGCCTGTACTGCTCGTTACTAATTCATGGGTTATTCATCTTGGCGTACTGTGCAGTCACTGGGAATGTTTCCCACGAATTCTGCATACATAGAAGAGCAAGAGGTCAACACCAGTCAACCGTTCAATGCTGACATATTGGATGTACCGAATCCCACGAAAGCCCTCGCATGACGAAATAGAAAGCAGAATCCAGAGACTATGTTCTCAGGCAGAACTACTCTAAAATGTACGTGATGAAGCGTACATTGGTATTCGTCTAGAATCTAGCATATTCTCCTAAGCAATGGACGCTAAACTCCAGACAAACATTCCCATCTTGCTCATAATCCACTTCCATTATTGCAGTGCCCATTAGTATACCAGACAGTGTGGTTATGTCATGCAATGCCGTTTTATAGTGTCTCCTACAAATGCAGGATTTCATGTGGACAGACCCCCTTCTTTATCACAAACTGAAGCCTTGCATCAATGGAATATGTTGTCTGGTGACATGCATGTATTCCTGGGGCGAAGACTGTGAAGAGACACGTTCACGAGGCAAAGTGGTTCCAGGAATCAAAGCAATATATTTGGTGTGGTTCGCTTGAAAGATGAAATGTTCTTTTCAATGGTAGCCGGAATGATTAACCTTATCACCTTACAACCCAGAATCAACCAAGTGTTGAACGAGGAAGTGGGCATTACGCCTACTCAAATTGTGAAAGAAGATAGATACAAGCATGATAGTTGGCTCTAAGTTGCATTAGTTGTGAGATGCACTGTGGAACCTCCCCCATATATGACTATGGTCTCTACAAGCCCACCAACACGACGATCGGCTGCCTGCTCATACAGGACATCATTGTTCTAAGAGTCAGTCACGAAAATGTTGTTGCGATAAATCCCATCAACTTCCATACCAGGTTCTCGAGCTAAGCCAACAACCGTCTCACAGGATTATTCTCGACATGTGAAGCAAACTTGTGATAAGTCATATGAGTATACAAGTTCATATTCTGCCGAGTATGGTGGTAAATGTTGTGTGACGACTGTATGGGTGGCAGTGGGGTCATAATCACAAACGTGTCACAGGAGCTAGGAGGCACTAAGTCTGTATACGCAATGAAGGAACATTGGATCTGATAGTGGATGTTCTTCACCTTTAAGGAAAGCAGGCAATTCCACATAAGGCTGTTCCTGGCTCGAGCAAACTATGAGGTGTCCTCCTAGATAATGTCTTGGTGAAAGATTTGACGCATCTGTGTCAAATGTCGTGTACCAAAATGTTTTGACAAATTAGGAGCGACATTCTTTTGATTCACAAGCAGTGTTGCTTCCCAATATTTGGTAGTTGCAAGACATCTACATGTTTGGAGTGCCAAGGGACCGAATTTTGGAAAGTAGAGTGGTCGAACTACTTTATGCTTTACTACTTTGTTTTGAAATGTTTGTTCATGGTCATCTTATGGCTTCCTATTAACTCAGTCTGTAAATATAAACTGAATATTCAGTATACTCCCTCACGAATTTGAAATGTTGGGGTTTGTTTGTTTGGGGGAGGAGACCAGACAGCGAGGTCATCGGTTTCATCGGATTAGGGAAGGTAGTCGGCCATGCCCTTTCAAAGGAACCATCCCGGCATTTACCTGGAGCGATTTAGGGAAATCACGGAAAACCTAAATCAGGATGGCTGGGCGAGGGATTGAACCGCCGTCATCCTAAATGCGAGTCCAGTGTGCTTCTGAAATGTCCTGGAGTTTTATTAAGAACGAAATGGCTTAGAGATTATAATGACCACGGACATTAGATGTAGTTGAATTATTACAAAGGACTGCATTTGTTATCTAACTTCTGTCTTTAGTCAGAAGTGGCCATTCAAAGTAATATTAATCCCCCTTATCTAGATTCTAGACATTAATCTATCCTTTTCCTTTTAGTGACAATATCTTTCGAAAGAGGGATGAAACCTCACCTCCATGAAGTAGATCACAAATACGTGAATAGATATAGAGGTATACATGGCTGAATGCTTTACGCAAACTCCTCTCCTGAATGTTAAGAGTGTCACATTCAACCATGCTTTCAGCAAACTTCCAAACCACTGTGCTACTTAGCAGCCCCATTATATCATGCCAGTTCTCACTCCAATTTGGGTGATGGTCTTCTCTTCACCAGCATCACTGCCTCTTTTGTAGGGTGCTCGAGCTCACAATATAGAGCTGTGTTCCATTTCATGGAAGTATACCACAGGTAGCTGACCATTTAAGAGAGCATCCTTTCCACAATGGCTTCCCAAGTATTATGGGAAGTTGTAAGGATATTAGTATTTCATAATCGAGATACCAACAAACGTTTGTAAAATCCTGTCCCAGAAGTGACAGTTATCATAATATTTAAATGCAGGTGCAGTGCTTATTTGGTGATCTGTTGCTGGGTGGGTAGGGGATAGCTGTTGCTACATGCAAAAGAGTGTCGAAGGCATGTGCAATGCAGACTGGAAATGTGAGACAGTCCAGGGTACAGCTGCATTGCAAAACCAGTTGGTATCACCGGTCAGTACCACGATGATGGTCCTGGCGGCAGTCGTGTTTGTCGGCATGGTTTGCGTTTGTTTTGTTTTAGGGCACCCGTGTCAGAACTGACACGAAGATGAATAAGGAGTTTAAAACGACTAAACGTTAAGCCCAATCGACAGAAGGAAAAAAGCTAAGAACATGGACTTAGAGAAAGGTCCATAAAATGCTCCCCAGAGGCAAAGGAGGTTCTGACAAAAGATTAAATTTCCTTCGCCATATCGGTACGACGGATGAAAACTAAAACAGCCCACGCGTTATTCGCTAAAATGGCCTATAACTAAGATGGCAAACATAAATGAGAATGAAGGTGGATAAAAAAGAGCATCCTATCAGAAAATGGTAGACTGTCAAATGTTGAGGGCAATGAGCACAGTGGTGGGATCATCACTTAACAAATGGCGATGGCTAAGACGATAGTACCCAATACGCAATCTACGTAAACTGATCTCCTTGGGGGCGAGAGGGCTGAGAGATGATGTCAAAGCTGCTGGGGGACATTTTATTTACCAGAGCTTGTTTCCTTGAAGGGAGGACCAATGGAGATGCCGAAGTGACACCAATGATCTGTGTGTTGTTGTCTGTCAGTAGTTGGAGGGACTGGAAGGACTAGCAGGCCGAGGTGTGAAGACTGCAGCCTTGGCAGCAGAGTTAGTGCCTCATTTCCCGTCAGAACGATGTAACCAGTACCCACATAAACATCATAGTGGCTGCACCAAGAGTGAGCAAGTGAAAGCATACCTGGACGGTACAGCACACAGAGGCTCTGAAGGACGCAGAGGTGGAGCAGATGACGCTATTCAAAAGCCTATGTCACTGATTGTACTGAATGTCCTGCTACAGGATGAACTACTCCACTGTGAATACTGAGCAGTGTTCCACAAGCCAATATTGAAAAATGTCGGCGCCAATGAAGAAGGCACACCCGACGCCACACTGTCAGAACCATCAGTGTATCCAAAGGTACTATGGCGAAGTTCTGTTTGATGAAACTTAAGAGAAT
The DNA here is from genome assembly GCF_023864345.2 of Schistocerca serialis cubense. Lineage (NCBI taxonomy): Eukaryota > Metazoa > Arthropoda > Insecta > Orthoptera > Acrididae > Schistocerca > Schistocerca serialis. Next base: position 41,419,170 of record NC_064645.1, on the reverse strand, counting down.
AGAGCGAGTCTGATTTCATTCGCTTCCTAAGGACACTAGTACTCCAGAGACCAACAAAGGCCGTTGCACGAAGCCAACGTGGTGAATGGTTAACGCCCATTGGGAAACTGGGAGGTAGCATGAAAAACTGCCGGAGCAGTAGTCAGTAGGGAGTAGAAGTAGCAACAGAAAATAGGGATGTGCCCCACACTGGCGATCAAAGAAGTCGTCGAAGTAAGTGGCAGAGGATGGCTGACCACGCATGGCATACAAACGGCAGGTGTATCTGCCAAGGAGAAAGTCACGGTGTTACGGCTGGTAGCTCAGTTGCTTCGCCACACTCTCTCAACCGGACTAGTGTAAAAGGTGCCAATGACCAAACGGATGCCAGAATGGTAGATAGTATTTAGACAGCGTAAGATGGACGGACATGCAGATGCATTAACGAAACACCCATAACTTAGTTTCGAACTGATTAGAAATTGGTACAAACGGAGGAGGGTGGTCCAACACACTCCCCAGGAACTACTGCCGAGAGGACATAGAACACTGAGGAACGACGTACAGCGAGCGGGTAGGTAAGACACGTCGGAGGACCGAGAAAGTTTCCGATGAAACATGAGCAATTTCGTTATTTCTGAAAACAGAAGAGCAACAGGACACTGGAAGAAACGAATTGCGCCGCCAGAAATGCGTACAAACAGATTTATCAGTGGAAAAACGAAAGCTATTGTCGATGCTCCACGACTAAAGAGGATAGAGACATCGCTGAAGGCGCCGCTCAAGGAGACAACGCCGTGCATAACTGAAAAAGATGGCAAAATAATGCATGGCGGGAGACAGGCCATAACAGGGTTAATGACTATAGCGAAGACGATGATGCTCACGACGGAACCCTGGCACCGTCTTCCTGGATGAAGGCGTTCGACAGGGCAGAACACACATGTACCTTGAAGACGCGATCTTTTAAAAATTGTTGAAGGAAGTGGAACATGCGGGCTTCAAGGCCCCATTTGTATTGAGTACAGAGGATAGCAGTCCTCCAGCAGGTGTCTTTGGCCTTATTTTTCGATTTGGTGGAAGCCTCAGTCTGATATTTTTGCAGAAAACCATTCGTGACATGGGTTGACAAAGTGACAAGATGGTCACCGGCGTATCGGCGCGCTCGAAATCCATATTGTGCAGTAGTTAATAAATTGCGACGCTTTAGCCACCTTACCAGCTGGGCATGAAGAATGCATTCCATCACCTTCCCAACACAGCTGATGAGAGAAATGGGGCAGCAGCTAGAAGGAAGGTGTTTGTCTTACCGAGAATAGCTATGGCTGTGACAGTGGCTTCACGCCAGCATCTGGGAAAGGTGCCCTCTGCCCAGATGCAATTGTACGGATGAAGGAGAAAACGCTTGCGCGCAGGACAGAGGTTCTGAACCATCTGAATGTGAACATCGTCCGGCACTGCGTTGGAGGATATGGAGGAAGTGAGAGCATGATCTAGCAACCTCATGGTAAAGCCGGGATTGTAGCACTCACGATTCTGATAAGAGGAGGGTATCACCCGAGCTCCCTCTACTCACTTCCGATGGAGAAAACAGGGTGATGGTGGGTGAATATCGCAAAATAGCGGCGCAAGGTGCTGAAGAAAGCAATAGAGCGCTATTACGTCATCTGCTACATTCACGCCGGAAACTGAGGAATGGACCTTGATCCCAGAGAGCTGTCGGATGTGTCCCACACGACAGAAAAGTGTGTGGAACTGTTAAACAAGTAAATGAAATCCATCTATGTTTTTGCTATCTTGAGGAAGGCGACGATGCTGGGCACACAATTGCTTGTAACGAATGCATTTCGCCGTTGTAGGATGATGGTTAAAAGTGTGGATTGCGTTGTGGCATTCATTAGTGCAACAACGGAACGGGACGTTGTAACGGATAGTATTTTTTCTTTCTTCTTTTCTTTTTATACATGTAAGCTATATGTATATAAACCAACGGTAAAGTAACAAGTTATTTTGTGGCAGAGAGAACATTTTGATACAAAAAAGAGAAGAGATACGCTTACGAATTGATTAACTTCTGTATCTTCACCTGTTTGTATCGATAAGTGATAAAGGGAGGATGTATGACTAGCTCCGCCGTGCCAGTATTGTTTCAAAATGTGTATTACAACCGTGTATTAAAAGTGTTATAGAAATTATTAGAAAGGCAAGATTATTCATACAAACATCAAAAGAATTTTGCATCACCTCAATTTCGGGAGTTCTGGAACCTGTACATAAAACTGGAATAGAGATCAACATTAACATCATTTCCGCCATTTTGATTGATCATGAAAACCACACATTGCATGTTGTACCACCATGCAGACTCCTGTACACACTGGTACCTCTAATACCAAGTAGCACGTTCTCTTGCATTTATGCATGCCTGTATTCGTCGTGGCATACTATCTACTAGTTCATCAAGTCACTGTTCGTCCAGATAGTTCCTCAACGGCGATTCGGCGTAGACCCCTCAGAGTGGTTGGTGGGTCACAATGTTCATAAACAGCCTTTTTCAATCTATCCCAGGCATGTTCAATAGGGTTCATGTCTGGAGAACATGCCGGCTATTCTAGTCCAGTGATATCGTCAACCTGATGGAAGTCTTTCACAAGACGTGGACGATGGGGGCGCGAATTGTCCGTGAATACGAATGCCTCGCCAATATGCTGCTGGTATGGTTGCACTAGTGGTTGGAGGATGGAATCCATGTATCTTACAGCCATTACGGCGCCTTCCATGACCACCAGCGGCGTACGGCGGCCCAACATAACGCTACCCTAAAACAGTAGGGAACCCCCACGCTGCTGCACTCGCTGGACAGTGTGCTTAAGGAGTTCAGCCTGATCCGGTTGCCTCAAAACACGTCTCTGACGATTGTCTGGTTGAGGGCATATGCAACACTCATTGGTGAAGAGAACATGATGCCAATCCTAAGTGGTCCATTCAGCATGTTCTTGAGCAGCTGTAATTCCTCTTCGTTGGATCTAAGGCTATGAACGTTCCATTGGAGGAGAGAAATGACTAGGAAAGTGGAGGAGGGAAAAATGAAAGGTGTTAGCTCAGCACTGCCGAGTACCAGCCTTCGAAGACTCGTTGCTACAGGGCACAGAGACTGGAGGATCCTGCTCCATAATATCTACACAGTTGTCAGCATTCTCCCTTGATGGTGTGTACCGGTGTAACAGAGGTCAGTTGTGCGAGAGTCTCACGGGGAGACACCTTTGAAGAGCATCTCCAGGTCAGTGAAGGAGGCAACTGTTTGCCTTTGTTTGATTTCTTGGAGCCTTTACGGTTGGCAGAGGAACTCTCAGATGTATGTTGGCTGGAGAGACGTGAAAGGTCTTTGTGGGAGTATTGTTTTTTTTTTTTTTTTCTGGCCTGCCAGTTTTGTAGCAGTTGACTCCTCCCTATGAGATGAAAGTTTGGTGGCTTGTTGCATAGCTGGAGGAGGAGACGGGGATGCTACCATGACACTTCCATTTTACAACTATGGTGCTAAATTTGAGGTCGCATGTCTGTGTGGCCATGTCCTTCGTGGAGCAAGATGTAGCAAGAACAGTACTGTAAGTGCCAAACGGCAGAACACAGGGTTTCTGAGTAGCCGACAACTTGTGAGCAACAAGGCAATGCACGGCACTTTTTCCTCCACCCAGATCTCCCAGACGGCCGGCTCGTCGAGATACACAGGACAATCAAGACGAGGCTGCGTGGTCACCATTGTAATTGATACAGTGGGGAGGAGGCGGCAGACAATCGCTGTTGTGAGCAGTACTACCCCAATTTAAACATTTGGTAGGTTTTTTAATTATGGTTTTAAGGTGCAAACCACTATGTTGTTAGCCCATCCTGTGGCGTAGTGAAGGGTAAAAACAGAATTTAAGTCAGAAGCTATAGGAGGTAAACTCGAGGAGGAGGGAAACAAAAAATGGAAGGAAATCCTACAACACTGCTATTGAAGAGGGGCTGTTTTCCCCAAAGAGCTTCAAATGACCTATGACATCTCACTAACACTTATAAACTCAAGAACGCGATAGGCTGAGCACGCGACATCTGCTAAAGGGGTAAATATATCAGGTGGCAGCTGTAAACGGGTGCATAGCGGATTAAAATAGGGGCTCTGAAGTAAAAGGTCTCACCATCCACGATTGAGAGCAGTGGGGCAAAGCGGGAGAGGATCGCCACTTACATGTCTGACTAAAATGACCTAAAATGACAGTGCACAATCCGGAGTCTAGTTAAATACCCTCTTCCTCCCGGCCTCGTCGTTGGAAGGAGGTAATTTTATTATCCTGAAGTTCAGACCGATCGGTTTTTCTTATCTCGTTGTATTGCTCTTTTATGGCACACTCTGTAGCTCAGCAATCCAAAGAAAAGAGACAGCAGCTTTTGTCACTGTATCGGCTGCCTCATTGGATCACAGGCCATGCTAGTATACGTGATAAAGAATGACACAGAGATGATCCCCCAAGTGGAGCATATGGATGCAGACCTGTATCCGATGGACTAGTGGGTGGACAGGATAAAGAGCCTGGAGGTTGAGAAGAGAGCTGAGTGAATCAGATCATGTAATTTACTGTATCCGCTGATGGCGATGGATGTAGTGCGCAGACTGGAGAACAGCATAAAGCTCTGCAGTAGAAACCGAACACTGGTATGTAAGCCGAAATCTAATACGAGTGTAGTCAATCATACAGGCACTCTTGACTCCATAGGTGGTCTTGGAGCCGTCAGTATTCAGCCAGGTGTCGCAGGACATTTGAATGTGGTCATAATGATAAAACTGGTAGTAGCGCATGAGGTTTGGAATGTACGGTCGGACAGCGACAGTTGTACAGCCTGCTTTGATCTTCGATGGAAACACCACAATATCAAAAGTGAGAAAAAGAGTGCGTGTGAAAACAAATGATGCATCTGCCTTTTTCATCATCTATGGACTCAAATCGAAACGTACCTCTTTGATGAAGGCATGATTTCTCTCCTAAGCAGCCTAGTGTAAGTAACATCACAGGAAGAGTTCAGTGTTTGATCGGTCTCGACTTGAACAGGATAGCCGTGGAGGACCGAAGTTGCAAGCGGTTGTTGTGCTCGAGAATCAGTAGTAGTCTTCAATAGTAGTGTCATCGAGTAAACGACTGCAGGATTTCACAGGGCCATCAGTTGCATCAACACCTTTCTGAATAACAAACGGATTTAACATAGCAAAGCAGTGACCATTTTCTCTAAGTGCAACCATGAGGAACCGTGGTGCGACTGGGAGGGTCTTCGTGAGGTGTGCACCCGTCTGAGGGATTCAAACACCTGACAGAGGGACAAATCGGCAGTATGGGAAGGTATCAGCTCAGGCGACAACCCCTCCCTGGGCCTGCCTTGTACCAGTAGGTATATTCGAACTCTACCTGTCTGCCAAGGCGTGATTGGTTGGATTGGAAGAGGGGGGAAAGGGACCGAACTCGAGGCCATCAGACGATTGTTCTGAATAAAACAATGCCACATGTGTGAGAACAAAACAAGAGTCAGATAACTCAATACGGAATGAAAGGAAGAAGCACAAGAACGATGAATGGCAACGAACATGTAAATGGACAAAAGAGGGCAAGAAAACCAGACACGCAAAAAACGGGATGAAGAGATTAAAACAACGTACCAGTTTATCATGGCTACTTGACCATGAGAATAAAAAAGCCAGCCACTCTGCAAAACCTTAAAACCTCAACCCTAGAAGCACTAGGGTGGAGAACACAGAGGGACAAAGGACATGTACTATAACTTAGATCAGACAATAAAACTCACCCTCACAAATAAAACGTAAAACTATATCAGCTGATGAGGCGTTATCAGATAAAATTAGCGGCAAAGAGTCCGGTAACCCAAGATTTCGTCGCTGGACAGTCAAAGTGGGACAGTGCACCAGAATACGGGCCACTGTCAACAGGGTGAAGCACCGACACGCAGGCGGGTCTTCACAGCACAGAAGGTAAACCTGGGTCGCCCAAGCGTGTGAAATACGGAGCCGGCAGACAACCGATTCCCTGTGAGAGACCCACATGGAAGACTTCCACACTTTCAGAATCTCCTTAATGCCACACAATTTATTGTGTGTACTGTGATGCTGTAGGGTTTTTCGGCTTTGGGAGACGGAATGGGATAAGTCAGAATGTGGGTCAGGTTCAGAGATGCCATCTCCAGAAGTGGTTTCCACATAACCTGTTTGGCCAGCCTGTCGGTAAATTCGTTTCTCGGATGCCGACATATCCCTGGGTCCACACAAACACCACTGAACGACGGCACTGTTCCATGGAATAGATGGATTCCTGGATGGACGCTACCAAAGGATGGCGAGGGTAGCACTGGTCGATAGCTTGTAGGCTGCTCAAAGAGTCAGTACACGAAATAAACAATACCTGTGGCTTCAACGGATATACTGAAGTGCACAAGAGATGGTCACCAGGTCTGCAGCAAATACACTGCAGCCATCAGGAAAGGAACGCTATTCAAAATGGGCTGTGTGGACGTAGGAGAAGCCAACATGACCATCAGTCATCGAGGCTTCGTTGTAAACCACTTAAAAGCCCCAGAACACGACAAGAATCGAGAGGAAGTGACATCAGAGAGCGGGAGGAGTATCTGAGTCCTTAGGGTCATGCATAAGATCCAGACGAATCAGCGGTCTGTGTGTACACCATGGAGGTGGTGTATGCGGATGGACCTGGATGTGAGGTGGTAAAGGGAAGGACTCTAGTTCAGAAGGGAGCCCACACGAAATGCAGTCGTTAGCCCTGACCTGGGCCACCGATGCGGGAGATGAACTGCCGCCGATGGAAAAAGGAGATGATAATTCAAATGCTCAGGAGAACTAAGAACGTGTGCAACGAAAGTGGCGAGCAGGTGTGCACGTCGGATCTGGAACTGAGGGACTCTGGTCTCCACCAGGACACTGGTCACCGGACTAAAAGGTTCATCGCTAGGCGAATGCCACAGTGGTGCAGTGGGTCGAGTACACTCAATGCTGAGGGCGCCTCTGAACTATAAACCACACTTCAGTAATCAAGGTGGGATTGAACAAGGGCTTTGTAGAGCTGCAGCTGAGTCACGCCATCTGCACCCCAGTTGGTGTTGCACAGGCAGCGCAAGGCATTGAGATGCTACCAGCACTTCCGCTTAAGCTGACGAAGGTGAAGTAGCCAAGTCAATTGGGCGTCGAAAACCAGTCCTAAGAATCGGTATGTCTCCACTTCAGTGAATGGATCGCCATGAAGGTAAGGTTGTGGTTCCTGATAAACAGTACAACGTTGATAGAAGTGCATGACACACGACTTAGCGGCCGAAAACTAAAAGCCATGGTCAAGAGCCCATAACTGCGCCTTGCAGATGGCTACCTGTAGGTGCCGCTGAACACCACTATAACTGATGGAGCAGTACGAAATACAGAAGACGTCTGCATACAGAGAGGGTGAGACAGGCGGCCCTACAGCTGCTGCTAGACCATTAATGGCCACTAAAAATACTGATACACCCAATACAGAGCCCTGCGGGACCCTGCTCTCCTGGTTATGGGGGGGACTATGGGAGGCAACAACTTGGACACGAAAGTACTGAGCGACAGGAGGGCCTCGGAGACCCCACCCGTATGATGTGGCAAGCATATGATGCCGCCAGGTGGTTGCATACGCTTTGCGTTGGTCAAAAAAGATGGCAACAAGGCGTAGGCGTCTGGAAGAGGCTGTTCACATGGCATACTCGAGAGAGACAAGATAATCAGTGGTAGAGCACCCCTGGCAGAAGCTGCCCTGACATGGAGCCAATAGGCCACGTGATTCCAGGACCCAAACCAACCGTCGACACACCATACATTCCAGCAGCTTCCAAACATCGTTGGTAAGGCTGATGGGCCGATAGCGATCAATATCCAGCGAGTTTTTACTAGGTTTGAGCACCATAACGATAGTACTTTCCCGCCATTGCGATGGAAGGACGCCATCGCAACAGAACGGGTTGCAGATGACGAGAAGATGCTGCTTGTAGCCAGATGAGAGACGTTTAATCATCTGGCTGTGGATCCGATCGGGCCCAAGAGCTGTGTTGGGGCAATGTGTAAGGGCATTTGGGAGCTCCCACTCTGTAAATGGGGCCTTATGGGATTCACTGTGGTGTGTAGTGAATGAGAGGACGTTCCCTTCCAGCCGCTGTTTGGACGGAGATGTCAGAGACCTAACCCCCAGCCTTTCGCACTCTCAGACTTGGGAAGGTGACTATGGCACTCAATGGTCAACACGTACCTCTCCCAATACTTCTGTTTCCGTCTTTTCATAAGCTGGTGTACACGGACATGGAGCCACGTAAAGGCTATCAGATGCTCTAGGGAACAGCTGATGCCGCTATAGAGCTTTCCAACGCTCTGTAGTTGCCTCAGTGACATCTGGCGATCTGCTAGGACTGTCTTTCTCTGGGGGCACTCTAAAGAGCGAGAGATCGCGTTTTCTACAGCAGGAACGATTGTGGTAGTCACATCGATGTTACCACGCAGGGGTGAGTCAATGGTGAGAGCAGAGGTGAGCTTCCCAGTTCGCCTTGTTTAAAGCCCATCTGGAAAGGCATCAGTGGATCTGACACTGGGGCAGCAAGAAGAAGATGGGGAAGTGGTCACTACTACACAGGTCATCATGTGCTCTTCAGTGGATAGATGGGAGAAGTCCTGGGCTGCTAACTGATAAATCAGTGGCTGAGTAACTATGTAGAGCTACACTGAAATGTGTCGCGGCCCCAGTATTTAAGAGGCAGAGACCGAACTGAGACAGTGAAGTTTCGACACATCTGCCTCGGCCAGTAAGGGTGGCGCCACCTCACAAGGGGTTATGCACGTTAAAATCTCCCATGGGTAGGAAAGGTTTAGGGAGTTGATCAGACAGTGCAGGTTATACATTCAGGAGTACTGCACCATCTAGAGGAAGACATACATTGCAGAAAGTTATTTCCAGCATCATCCGTATTCTGAGAGCCACAGCTTCAAGAGGGTTTGAAGGGGCATAGGTTCAGTGCAAACTGAGTCTAGGACATAAACGCTAACTCCACCTGACACTCGATTTTAGTCGTTATTGTTCGTATAATATCCCTTACAGTTGCAGAGGGCAGGAGTCTGGATTGCAGGGAACGAGGTTTCCCGGGGGCAATGCAGGAAGCAAGAGTAAAGCTTAACAGTTTCCGTTTCTCAGCCAGGCAGTGGGGAAAACCACCTCAATTGCACTGCAGGACGTAGTCATCGTGAGACTGGGAAGGCATGAAACATTCAATGAGGCAGTTTAACCCCCAGGGTCACCAGCTGCCACCAACGTTTTCTCTGAGCTGTCTATATCCATTGTCTGAGGGTCCGGCGAGATCCAGGTCCTCAGCAGACTTAAGAATCTCCACCACAGAGCTTGTAGATACCAGTGGTGTGGGTGCCACCTCAAGTTTCTTGTTCTTGGGGTTCTTCTTTTTCGATTTCTCGCACTGTGCCTTGGGTTTCCCTGTCTGGGGGACGTCACTGAATCACTCTCCAGGTCTGATCATGAGTCCCTACATCCAGCAGCTTTTTGGCTCTACAGCCACCGGTGGGTGTCATCTTTCCCACTAGCAGAAACCTGGGAAGGGAGTGACCCAAGGGACCACCTTCCTAATGTGAGGAGCCATAAAAGCCTTAGGCTTCTCTGCCTCAGAAGTGGGGGACTGAAATCCCCGATGGCTGGGGGTTGTTGCTCCTGAAGTAGGTGGTGCGGGAGTAACAGGGAGGGAAGTGCCCCCACCATCAAGGGGGCAGATGTAGTCTCCCAGTTCGGAGAGCCGACTGGAATTCGAAGAACTGATGGGGGCGACAACTGTTACCGAAGTGGCGGCATATGAGGTGGTCATAGCCACAGGATGTAGGTGCTCAAATTTTCTCTTAGCTTCAATGTAGGTCAGTTGGTCCAGGGTCTTTTAGTCTATGATTTTCCTGTCTTTCTGTAAAATCCTGCCGTCTGGCGAGCAAGGTGAATGATGTTCTCCGCAGTCGACACAGATGGGAGGCGGGACACATGGAGTATTGGGATGAGATAGATATCCACAGTCTCTTCAGGTGGGGCTGGAAGTACAGCAGGAATACATATGGTAGAACTTCCAACACTTAAAGCATCGTATTGGGGGAGGGATATATGGATTGACGCCACAGTGGTAGACCATCACATTGACCTTCTCGGGTAATGTCGCCCTTGAAGGCCAAGATGAAGGTACCGGTGGCAACCTGGTTATCCCTTGGACCCCGATGGACGTGCTGGACGAAATGAACGCATCACCCTCTAAATTGGGGTACAGCTCGTCATACTGTAAAAGAAGGTCTCTATGATATGTAATAACGTGGACCACATTTAAGCTCTCATGAGGCATGGTGGTAACAAGCAGTCCCCATATTCCCACAAGCAAGTAATGCCTGTGACTGGGCAGATGATGCTGTTTTTATCGAAAGTGACCCAGAGCGCATTTTGGACAAGCCCTTTGGCCCCCCCAAACTTGTCTTCCAAATGCTCCAAAAAAATCTGAGGCTCATGGACACTAAAGATTCCCCATCAACTCTTGTACATATGAGGTACTTGGGCGAATAAGCTTCACTGCCATCCTTAGCCTGGCATTCCTCCTATATGTGGCCAGGAAGAGGAACATCTTGGGGTCATATTTCTTAGCATTAACCTTAGACTTTGTCCGCTGGCGGCGGAGGACCAGCAAGAGATGACATACTAAGCTTCATGGAATCTGCCCTGATGCCACCCACTCCAACCAGAGGCCCTTCAAGTGGGCGCCACCCAGCCACAGCAAAGACCACCTGGCAGGATAGCCATTGATGGGAGGCCCGATGCCCCAGGGTGACGGGCATCTACTCCTTGGCATATATGGGGATTTAACGGTGCAGGCATCAGCAGAGCGATCCCTGTGTTGTCAGCAGCTACAACCATCAGGGTACATGGCGGCCCCACCACAACGGACTGGCTACTGTGCTGGATATGAGGTGCAAAGAAGTCCATTGTCATCGTCAGGACAGGAAGTGACACTACATAGTACATGGTGGAAAATGCACCCAGGAAGGTGTCGTTGCCCAAGAGATGGAGAATGGTCAGGACTGCAATGCAACGACGAGAAAGTGGGCTAAGATCTCAATGCATGATGGACACAGTGACCATGTAATGCACCCTTCCCCAACTTGTTCGCTCTTGGGGAATATTTTGAAAAATGGAGGTCAAAACCTACCAGGGACCATCACATAAAGGCCGAAACGTCTCCTCTTACGACAGGCAGGAATACCTCGGGCTATTCTAATTCCCGGACCCGCTGGGGAGGCCAAGACGTGGGAATTACACTTTATCCTGTTACGCATCAGACCCATGGGATGGCCTTTAAGCTTTTTCTTCTTTCTCCCAGTGCACTCTTTATCTCAACTGTCGAAGCGGAGGAACGGTATGAGATGGGGAATATAGATAGAAAAAATTAACAAAAAACAGTGGAGAGACTGTTCCGATGTCTACTACTGAAAATGCAGAACACATTCCCAAAAACTTCCGAGATATGTTCCACAAGGAATATGAAAAAGAGTAGCAAAAGATAGACATGCAGCACAGAAGGGGAAAGATGCTGCAATGGCTGGGGGCACTGTAGTAGCCAAGCACAAACCCACCAAGGAGCATTGGGGCCCCTTGGGGAGGGGAGGGGGGGGCGGGAAGAGTGCACATTGAATACATTGTAGATGAACAGCACTGCAGCAATGAATGCATGTGAGGTGAAAGTTGTTACTGTTGCAGGTGCTTCTCCAAGTCTGCAGATGATAGTCACATCTGCAATGGGTGAAGAAGACGAAGTAATTAAGCATCAGAGTGCAACTAACACACAGAATTTTGGATGATGATGATGCTAGCAAGTCGGACTGGAGCAACTTGTTTCATCGAAGCAACCCTTATGTATAACCAAAAATCCACATTCCTTTGCTCATATCAAACTATGGATATTAATACTCATCTGCCAGTCACAAGGTTTCAGGCATGATGGCAATTGACTGTGTGTGTGTGTGTGTGTGTGTGTGTGTGTGTGTGTGTGTGTGTGTGTGTGTGTGTGTGTGTGTGTGTGTGTGTTGGGGGGGGGGGGGGGGGGGCGGTGCGGTGCAGCTTACAGGCTCTCAACCGCGAGGTTAGCAGCACCCTTACACAAATTAAAGCTAACGAATGTGTAAAAATTAATAAGACGCGATCGTACACACTAGGAGATCTGGAGAGAATAAAAGATGCTGTACAGGAGACTAAAACGTGCATAAAACGAGAAGAGAGCTAAACGGAAGGCATAGGAAAATGTCACTGACCACTTACGTAAAATATGGGCGAGCCAGTCACGCTGTGAACATATTAAAACCACTTCCCTAAAATCGTTGTAAAAACGTTGGACGAATCACAAACTTTAAAACTAATCACATTCGTTTGATCATTACGTAAAATAGACTGCAAATGCGTCAGCAAATCAGCTGCGACCTGGGCAGAAAATAAAACGTAACCCAGTAAAATGTTGCGCACAGTGATGTGTACGCCACAGGCGCCACACGTTGGAGAGTCCTCTCGCCGGAGCAAGATGCCACGTGTCATACGGCTGTGGCCCATTCAAAGACTGGTGACGAGGATCTCAGTACCTCGCCGTGGCTGGAACGAGGTACGCCACAGCCTTGTTGTAGGATTTACTACAGAGTTTATTGTTGGTCACTTCCAATCACTCATACTCCAAACGACGCAAGACTCTAGATTAACAGTGAGGTGACCATCAGGTATTTCAGTGTGTCATCCCTCTACACGGTATCAAGACACGCCTCATTGGCTACTATGGCGTACCACACTGCAATCTAGCTGTAATTGTGAGACGAGACACGTAGCTGAGTGCACAACATATGGACCGTGTGGTTCGCCGTTGTTGCGCGCAGCCGTTGTACGGTCACACATGTGCCACGGTGTGTCATTCAGTACATACCGACCGATGTGCAGTACAGTGTGTGGGTTAGGCGTACGACATAGGCGGACAGTGGACACAGGCCGTACCACGACGTAGACTGAGTGCTTCGCCATGCGTGAACAGCTGTGCATGGCATTGAATACGCAAACTTCTGACTGACCAGCGTGAGAAGGCAGGGGGCGATATACGTCCTGCTGCCGCACACATTACAGTGAATAGCGTGAGCATGTGTAAAGTAAGCAACACTTGGAAGGTGTTGACGTGAGGGTACGCGTCGTAACATGAAGCGATATGCAGGACACCGGACAGTGCGAGTAGCGAACTATGTTGAGGGGGTAGCGGTTAGGCAGCCCTACATTAATTTAATGATTATTATTACAAATACAGGGCAGGTTGAGCCACAACGTGGGTTAGGTTGAGGCACAACTTGGGGTAAGGGAGGGTGTATGGGGGCGAGGTTTGTTCATTGTGTGGATAGTGGGTGGTTGCCTCAGGCACTGTCTGATATGTCAAGTCAGGATGCACATTTGGCTCATGTGAGGCGGCGCGCCGTTTCGATGGATACAGCAGGAGAGTGGCAGACTTGTGTCTTTCATTCCTGGCATTGTTTTCAGTGAAGTAGACTGTTCCTTTTGTTTGGTCGTAGGAGTGTCATTCTTCCTGTGCAAGTGATGCAAGGCAGCCGCGATTTGAGCGGCGATACGAATAAATCGGATGTAGTGCATGACCTCCCCTAACACAGACTGCAAATTTCGCACTTTATGTGGGGGTGGAAGGTCATGGATAACAAGAAAATGTTACTGCAATGGGTGAACACCCTTGCTATTAATGTTCTTTCCTAACTGTTGGAGTCCAAAAACAACACACGTTTGTCTCTGTTACATTTAAGGCTAGCCGCAGACAACACTTGAAACAGGATGCGAAGATTGCTAATGTTTTCGTCAGCAATGCGACCTGAGATGAAAATGTCGTCTAAATAATTCGAGCAAAAAGGAACTTCTGCAGTCAGCTGCTCCAGAAAGCGCTGGAACATGGCGGGTGTGGAAGCACTACCAAACGGCAATTTCAAAAATTTGAAGAGATTTACAAGATTATTAATGTAAAAGATCTCTTGCTATTGTTCATCCAGACAGAGTTGCAGGTAAGCGTCGTGCAAATCAATTTTGGAAAAGTAGCAACCGGCACCCAATTTATCCATCAATTCTTCCGGTTGTGGCAAGGGACAACTGTCAATGACTGTTAGGTTGTGCACCGATTTCAAGAAAACTAGGGATCCTCAGAGACTGTCTGATGGCTTCTTTAGAATAGCAAGCGGAGGCATCCACTGACTGGCAGTAATGGGTACTACGATCCGACTGTCTCGCAATACATAACTTCCTGAGCCACTTACAAGTTAGTCTCGAAGAGCGTGAGGAATAGGATGAGCTGTTACAAAATGTGACTGTGCATTGTCCTTCATCGTGACATGTGCAAGAAAATTATTGGCTTTGTCGAAAGCATCAGAAATCAAATCCTTAAATTTTGCACATAACGTAGCGACACTGTTCATACAATAAAAGGAAGAAAGAGAAAGTACATTGGGTTAAGGATTCAGGACTAACAAATCACGTGAGTCTAGACCAAACATATTGCACTGTCTCGACAGGAAAGCACTATAAATGTCACTGTCTTCGTCAAATTTCGGAAACTGTATAGGACAGGAATGTCTCGGCCGTTATATGCGGTCAGCGTTAGGCGGATGTGCACAAGTTGCAAACGGACTGATTGTCGAGCAATAGTAAGAGACACAAAAAGTTTGTCTTCACATAGCACTGGAGGAGTTGGGAGCCTGTCCCCAATGGCTACTACGCTTTTGGTTTGCACCAACGACAATGTGAGGCTTTGAAAACACACTACACACAGTTTGTGACTTAGATTTGCGTGAAGGAGTAGGAGAAGGGGGTGTGCTAGGTTTTTGTAAGCACACTGGCAGTACCTGTGGCCGTTTGCCGCAAGAGAAGCAAAAGTCGCTTCACGCGAGGGGCGAGATCGGCGAGCGTGTGCTGCATTACAGCGAGGGCAGGACTTGATACTTTTCTCCGAGCGAGACACTTGTTGACGTGAGCGCTGCGGCTGTTGCCGGTTCTGCCACGGTTTGCGAGCCGAATGCGAGGTCTGTTTGTCGGGGCTGTCTGCAGAAAGACAGGCTCTACCTCAAAACTGTCTGCTGGGCTGTCACAGGAATCTCGATAGTCAAGAATCTGCAGAACGCGTTGCAAGGAAGGGTCCGGGTATTAAGGGATCTGTTCCCAAGTTCGGCAGTTAACTTTATTGTGAGTGATAGCATCACGAACCATTGTATCAGTGTACGTATTTGTCACAGTCACACTGGAATCTACAATTTCTAGTAAGGGTCTGCAAATTAGTCACCCACTGAGCGTGTGTGTGTCCTTGTTGCTTATGCAACCGAAGGAATTTATTGCGAGGGCAGGGAACATGTAGCGGCTGCCCTTTACCCTCTGTGCCTGCAGCAGGTCCTCACACCGTGCTGGTCCAGGGCGGGACGTGGGAAAGGGCACCTGCCGCTTCAGGCAGGTGCCCCACTTGACCTACTCTGAGTTATATCAACTGCAGTTGGCACAGCAGCCGATTGCAGCTTGGTAGGCATTATCTACAAACAGAGCACAAATACAAACAGCTAGAGGCAAAAATAGTACACAGAAAGCAAGAAGAGGTTCAAAAGCGGCTGTTGTCGCAGTGATAACATAAAGAGCACACAGGCAAGGCAAACACTAAGTACACAGAAGACAATCGAGCGAAAAAACAACCAAAAAGACGACGGGGCAGGAAGAACTGAGCAAGATGACTCCCACATGGAGGTGCTACCGCTCGTCGCCACGTTTGTTTTGAACGGCTTGGTACAAAATGGTAAGGAGAAGTAGGCCATAGAGTTGTGCAGCAACTGCTGCAGTAGGAAAGCTGGGCAGGAACAGAAATGAATAGCGGACAAGTTAACACGACAAACAGAAGATTTACGTAACTCGTATTTCTCCAAGCGTGCGAAGACTGATAGCAAATACGAGCTATTCTAACGTCAACAAGGAAGAGACTCGCCATACTACAGAACGAACGTTGGTGCCAGAGCGGCGACTAGGCTACGTCCGCGTAGCTTCACGTAGCGAAGTGCTTCTGAGCGCAAGTGGAGGTGAGTGGCTGACGCCGGCCGTACTGTGTCGCAGCAGCAGAGCGCGCTCGTGGTAAAGAGCCGCCGGAATCGTGGCGCAGCAGGCACGGACCATCGGATCTGCCACATCTCGAACAACCAGTCAGGAAATAAGGGGAATTTGTAGTTTCGTTGGCAACTGCGCTGATACTGCCACTACCCCACCACTGGTATCACGTATGATACAACACTACCTGCGTTTCACAATTTTGATATCAAGCTAATACGCAAATTAATAAAATTAATCAATTAGTCCCTCACCTCCGACAGCGCTCACGCCCCTCCTGACCACGTCCACCCCCGGGATGACATGTGTTTTTGTCGGCCTGCACGTTTGTCCCAGCCCCCCCCCAGCCTACCCACCTACCCAGGACTTGGAGTAACTTAAAAATGGTGGAAACATAGTCCTCCCAGACGGAAAGCCCAAATGCACCCCTCTAACAGCATTATGCCACCAGACACACTTGGAACTGATGGGAAATTAAGCCGTTTCCAGGACTTGAACCGTGGTTCTACTGGATGGAAAGCCCAAGTGCGCCCTCCAACATGTGCAGGAGAGGAATGTTAGGTTAGGTTAGTTTATTTATTTTGGTCGGGGAAATGAATGAAAGTAAAGATAAATCATTAGGACCAAATTAATCATAAGGATCAAGCCTAATTACACAACTATATGTAGCACTACACAAAGACAGTCTAAAATCGCAGTGCAGCTCAAAAACTGACGATACCATACAACTGGTGTCTTCCCACTGGGAAAAAATTTCGAAATACCACTCGAAACTACTGACACACACTCAGTCTACCCTTCACCTACAAGCTGGCGGGGAAAAGACAGGCGTGTAAGGTACTATCTTTATTCTTTCTGGCTGTAAATATGTTCAACTGACGAGATGTTGGTGTTGGCAGATAAGAGTTTAAAAAGTATAAGCATACAGCTGAGAACAGTATCTATTGTGGTTTGATATCAGAGTCCGCTCCAGACGCCTTCTCAAAAACCACCCTGCAACCCAGGTAACCAGTCAGTACATGCTATCACAACTGATGGAACAAATGCCTCATCCGGCCGGAGTGGCCGTGCGGTTCTAGGCGCTACAGTCTGAAGCTGAGCGACCGCCACGGTCGCAGGTTAGAATCCTGCATCGGGCATGGATGTGTGTGATGTCTTTAGGTTAGTTAGAACAAATTAAACCTAAGTTCTAGGCAACCGATGACCTCAGAAGTCGCATAGTGCTCAGAGCCTTTCGAAACAAATGCCTCACGGTTCTAATTACACCTCAAAACTGTCATGAAAAAGCCAACACTCGTAATGAACGGGTCATAGTGCAACACATGTGCTGGGCAAAATTGTCGTTCCAAAAGACTGTAGAGGGTGTGGTAGTAGAACGTGCACTCTCCTCGAGAGGCACCCACAAACTACGGAAGATCGAGGCCCTCTTACCTCCCTCCGTCCCTCCATCCACCTACTGGAAGGACACAGGCTTTTTCACACGGCCAGCTGCTCCTCCGAGCTTTGTGCTCCACCGCCTTTCTGCCTTCGCCGTGCTCGCTAACCGCCTTAAAGCGACACTCCTTCACCAACACAATATCATGTACAGTCAACTAAACAATAGGGGATAAAAGGACGGCTGCCCCAAGTGCAACTTGTTTGTCTACAATGTAGCAACAAATCCCCCCAGACGCCGGCCCTTTGTCAGAGCACGGCTGTGTCCGGTGACCACCCACAGGGGACAGGCCGGTCCTCGCCCCCCAGCTACCCGCCATTCTGCAATGCAGAACAAACGTATTTGTGGTCACTGCGACTCTTTCTTGAAACCTGTTAAACGTACTTCTCAGAAAGACTGCACTTTTCTGGAACAACAATGAAACTCCGCAGAATGCTCCAGATCGCTCTTTCAAATTAGCTCCGCCGAGCACTACTTCTGCGGCCCACCGCCACAGGTTCACCAGGCCTTCCACAGTCGTCCCCGGCCTGCCTTCAGTCGGCGACCCTTCGCCAACACACAAGGAGAGTTCAGCGGCACTGCACTGCCCTGCCCTGCCCTGCCCTGCGCCCCTCTAAGAAGCGCGGCTGCATCCGGCGACCACCCGCAGCAGGCTCGCCCCCCTGCCTCGGTGCCTGCCGTTCTCAGCGGAGAACAATTTTGATGTCAATCCGTCTCCGATAATCAAATGACTATTAAAAAAGGAAAACATAATTGCGACGATAATAAATATCCTCTTTCCACGAAAATAGGCACAGTCCATTTTCTTTTAGTTTCATTAGCAAAATTGGTACAGCTTTTCAACTGCAGGATACAATTCGCATCTCATTATTATGCGACATCCAGTGAAGTGTATCGTCGCCCATTAAAGATGATCAGCAGGGATATGTCCATCCTGCATTAAATCAAGAAAAAATCTATGACCATTTTGCTGCGAAAACTACCGATCACAGTAGAGTGTCCTTGTTATTTCGAAACCGTCGTGAGAGTAAAGAAAAAGCGAGAATTTAAACTCAGAATGTGAGAATGCTCTCCGGTCCTGTAATTTGTCCATCAAGTTGAAAGAAATTGCTTAATATAGATGTTTTTGTTCAGTGTCTGTAAGTAAACTCTCGTGCACATGTGTATCACAAATATTTCAGAAACGTGAAATACCATTAGAGAATACAATCTTTCACACCATTGGCTCACACCATTGGCTCACATGTTGGAAAAAACACAATCATTTTACTTTCGACAACAAGAAGCTATAATTCAAGAGGACATTGCGGTTTTGTCCTCTTCTACCAATGAGATGCTATATCGTATTAGGCTCTCACGATTTGTTTCGTAGACACTGTCTCGCCTTGTGTAGGTGGATGATTGAAACATTGTTAAAAGATATCACCGCAACGAAAAAAAAGAACAAATGCCTGTCAAGAATCATTCTGTGGTGCCCTAGGCATCTCTTCCACCCACCAGGCGGCATGTCATGGTTACCAAATTGATAGGCTTATTAATTAAATTGATCATGGGAGCAACTTCACATGGGGAGTATGTTTTTATCAGCAGTGAGATAACCCTCAACAGGTAGGTCAAATGGGAATCCATGAAGGGAAGACGATGTTCTTTTCAAGGAACACTATTGAGAAACGACATTTGAAGCTAACCACAGAGGGACTCTACAGCCCACAACATACATTTCGCATACGGGCAGGGCTATTACAAACACGAGCATAACGACTATGTTACAGTCACCCTGCATAAAAGTGGTCTTAAGTCTACAGGCACACACGGTTCGCTGACAGCATTAAGATTTCTGGTAGAAATGCTGTTCACAATTTGGAATCAACTCTATCCATTCAACCACGTACCTGAGTCGGATCCTGTACAGACACCTTTTAACGATTACGGCACGGGTGAATCGTATTCGTGATACTTCGATATCTCGAAACGAGTCACCTTTTTGGAACCTATCTGCTAAGGATCCCACACAGCAAAAACTCCAGCGCAGTGTTTTAGACGACACTTTGCATCGTGTAACTGCTCCTCAGTCCCTGCCTCTCGCTGCAGCTTCGTCCATCTGATCATCCCAGTTTAAGTCTGACCTGACCTGAACGGAAGTCACACAGAGTTGTATCTAAGACCTTGTGAATCCAGTGGAGAAACAGGACGAACTGAGTTAATTCGACAGCACCACGTTTTGACCCCTCGGTGGAAATGGGAACATGTTGTCATAGCTCCACCAACCGTATACAGTGTGTAAGGCCAGCGTCAAACGAAGCTTTCCCCTGCAACTGGAGGTAGTAGAAAAGATACTACGAGCAGTTATGGAGGTGGTTCTTGATGGGAAAATGAGGAAGACTACACATCACACGGCATGGAAGGAGGACGAGAATTTTGCGACTGCACTGCGATGCAACTCCAAACTACATACAGGTAAAGAAGTCTGCACCCTGTGAGACGCACACCTCTTCACTCATGTCTATACCCAAACATTCTCTCCCACCTCAGTATTTTGCACCACCCAACAACGAAAACGTACAAACTAAAGTCATCGCTATTTCATATCATCTGTTAGCGAAATCGACATTACCACGGCCCTGTCTTCTGATATATCTGAAACAAATACAGTCTGCTTTCCAGCATTGACCATATGCGGCAATCCTATTAAATATGCAAGTATTGGTTCATTGGAGCACGTGGTTCGTGATGAAACTTTACACCGGTCTTTCGAAGCAACTTTGATCACCTGTACTGTAGAAGGATCACATCCAACAGACTTACCACATGAGATGGTTCCTGTAATGTTCCTTCACAAGCAGTTTAATACTTTTTTTTTCTTCTTCGATTGTAACGCATCCAATTAGTGAACACCGCCATATACTTTATTTTTTCTATCAAGACTTAGAGGTCTGTTTCAGCTGCTGCTAAGCTGACGTTAACATGTTTCGATCCTTTGCCTCTCACAGAAGGCCGAGCACCTCATGGGGTAAACCATACAGCTACCACAACAGGCTGGAAGAAACAAAACACAGAGGCCATGTTTGTCTTTGACATAAATGTGGAAGACACTCCAACATATGGAAAATGGAAGAGTTTGCGATACTGTAGAGCAATTTCAACAGCTATTCGAAGGTCAGGCACGACCTGTTCAGTTAATCTCATCTTCCCCACCGACAGGGTGTTCCATTTCGAAGAGCATTGTTCCTTCATTTTGCACTCATGTACATGATTACTTTTCCAGTGTTGACCATCGCCGGAAGGTGCTGTTCACAACACGCTTGAGGTAGTACAAATAAAAAGAGATACTGTTATCTTATAGGTGGAAAAAAATTAGAAACATCGCAGCAGCGTATGGAAATAGGACGAATATGCAGCATTGCGGAACTCTTCCAAACAACTGTTTGTGGAGATTATCGTCTTCACTTAATCGCATGCTCCACAGCGACAAGTAGCAGATATCTAGTGGTGTCATTATGCGGTAATCAAAGCATACCCAGTGGATGGTCGGGATGGAAAGGAGACTATTGATATAGGACGATGTACTGTAATACACACTGCAGTTGATAGTGAGATCAGTTCTAGCATAGCAATTTTACCTGTTCTGAAATTTCAATGCCAGTCAGTGACACGGTAGAGCACTTACCAGTTTCTGCATCATCACTAAATCTCACCTCCACTACGTTGTAAGTACCATATACTAGATAGCGAATGGAGGTAGATGACTGCACAGTACATCCAGTCGACAACATACACCAAAGAATACCAGGCAGCGTCGTATACCGATAAAAAGAGGTTATCTACATATTTCCAGCAAAATTTACAATTATGACTGGCGCCCACACATACAGGGAAAGATGACCAGAGTATTGTCGCGTTCGTAGGATAAAGTTGGAGATTTACAGTTCCCTCCCACATTGTCCTTGACCAATGCTTCCTGCAACACTAATCTTACCCACAGCATCCACCCAAAAGCACAAGATCTCCCCGTATGCGTGCGTGTTGTGGAGGGTCGCACCACTTATTCGTGTATAATAGACTTGAAAGTGTTGCATTGCTATGCGGTCCAGACATATGTAGTTTGTAACATTTCTTCTAAATCAACCGTGCAATCATTTCTGAAGCATTATTCCACCATCTGGAGTTAGTACCAGGAAATTACCAGCATGAGAGAAATGATCAATGATTACGCGGTTCTGCACCTAAAAATGCTATACTGTTAAAGCCACACAATTTCAGAAGTATTAGTCACGTGGAATGCAATGCTCTTAATACTTTAATGGACTACATATTTGTCCAACATCCGACATAACAACCACCCCGCAAGTATATTACCCCATTCACTATGGTGACAAATTTTAAAATATATGGTATATATGGTCATATTGCCGGCATGGCCATGTGGTTTTAGACTTCATACGAGGGTATCTGCCTCCCCTATACACATACCGTTTAAAAAAACCCTAAGAATACCCCTCCTCCTAATGTTCTACATGCACGCATTTGCATAGGAAGGTCATGAAAAGTATAGTAATACTCTGCTCATACCTTGATGAGACCCAGAGTGTGGTGCAGATTGGGTCTCGTAGTCTGGAAACAAAGCCGTGTACCGCTGTGGCACATCAGAGAGCTTGACTGCAGACTCATGTAGCGCACACACTTGATAGAAACTCAAAGTCTGACACAGTTCTAAAAACTCATGTGATTTCCACTCTATCGAGTAGGGATCTGCAACAGGGAGCTGACATGTGTACTGTTTACTCACGTTATGGCTTGTCAAATGACAGAGTGAGTGGTTGGGCTGAGCCATTTCTAGCCTACTTTTGACGTCAAATTGATATCAAAGTAATTCTTCAAATTAATTAATTGATCAGTTAGTTACCCCCACCCCTTGATGATGTCACAGGTTTTCCCCAGCTGACACATGGCTGCCTCAGGGAATTCCCAGCTCCTCCCTTCCAATGACGTAATCCAAGATGGCAGCCTGTGAAAAAATGTGGGTAATTTGCTCAGTGTGTGGCAAGCTACTGGTCTGGGAGGATCTCACGATGGTAGGCTAATACAGTGTTTATCCATGCAAATTGCTTATTGCATTGCGATTTTGTTTATTCATTTCTAATACACGTCGAAATTGACTCTGGGGTTCAAACAATTCACAGCTAGTAGCACATTAAATATTCCATGCAACATTTAGTTTTGATCTTTTTACTCAAACTCGGGCATTGTGTGAAATATTTAACAGTTTGTAAATTAAATAAAGGAATAAAATGTAACACTGCACATACACACAGACAGACAGACAGACACAGAGAGAGAGAGAGAGAGAGAGAGAGAGAGAGAGAGAGAGAGCGAGCTAGAGCTAGCTTTGGGGGTGACACAAGAATCTTAAAACAATTTGCGATGTAATTACACTTTATAGTCCGAGAAATCCCACCACACTTGAACACAGACCTTAAAATTATTATGGCGGATTCTTGCACACTTCTGAAACCTACCAGTCTTCATCCAGCTTTCCTCCAGGAGACACTTCACGCACTGTTTGATGAATCAGTATACTCCCAAATGTTGCTGTACACAATTTGCTTTAAATACACTGCCACACAAAATACTGCCCTGTACTCGGAAAGTGTTATATACCTGTGCTGGAAGTTGCAGCGTACTGAGCCACGGCCGTGCATCTTAGACTACGTGTCGGCCGCAGTGCCCACTCCCTGAAACCACTTGCGAGCACAGCACCAGGTGCACGTGGAACGAAAATACATCATGTAAAAATAAGTGAACGCAAATACACTCGAAAATACATCGCGTGGTTTATAAAGTGAAACTAAAATAAATGAGCGCGAATAAATTGCAGTGAAACTCTCAAGATGATCCTACGTCATGTAAATGGATGCAGACGACAGGGGGAGGGGTGGGGAGAGAGACAGGACACTGGACGTAGAGATGAGCTGGGAGCCACGACTGTACCCCGCTTTCTGGCTTGTGAGGCAACAGAAACAGAAACAGCCTCTGTAAGACTGCTGCCAGGGCACATGTCCAGGCCTGAGGGCGTGTCCTGTGGCGATGACGGGGCAGCACCGGCGACGAATGGTCCACGTCCATCGGATCGGCAAGAGGGACGGCGGGAGCGAGGACGCACCGTCCATCCGCTCCTCCTGGGGTGCCCTGGTGGGACGTGCAGGCGGCTGCGGAGGCCGTGAGGTCCGGCGAGGCCCCGAATCTGGAGGAAGGAAAGCAGCAGAATCGTGGGGCAAACGACACGCACCAGTTTTCGTTTGTTGGTTCTTTTGTGTACTTTATTGCAGGTCCCGACGGTTTGCAGCGGTGTCAATTCGTTCCTGGATCACGCCTGTTTCCCAGCGCCCACGGTTGCCATAATGCCTGAAATTAACAAGATCGCGTGGTGCAAAGCGACACTTGCTACACCCACTGCAGCGTCCGGAGCCGCCAGTTTTTCGCAAGTACACGCGGAAGTTCCGCCAGTGATGGTCCGTCTCATGGGTGGAGCGATAGGACGCGAGAAAAAGCTGCAGCGCCTGTTCTCGTGTGTGGGTGATGCGAAGCCAGCCCTTCTGTAGTTTAAATGTACGCATGGGCTGCGTGTCCATTGAACTTGTGAAGGAAACTGCATTCGTCATCTAACAACACCGTTCAAAATAAAGTGAAGTTAACTGTTATCCGTTGTCCAACACGTGTACTTCTGGGAAACCTATGCAAAATATGGAGGACTACGCTTGAATGGTGCTACGTGATGTGGTAGAAGCCATAGGCACCACAAATTCTACAAGAATTTACTACTATCAGACAGTGTTCCGAAATGGTCCTGCAAAGTCTATGTGCACTTATTGCCACGGGGATTGAGTTGTAGGCAAAACTGCGAATGTCTGTCGTGAGGTGGATTGGCTTTGCGGGCATGCCCGACACTGCGACGTCATCCTTTCTGTGTGCCAGTCCATGTCTTGCCAGGTACAGTGCCAGCGCGATAACTTTTTAGTGCGAACAATTCACCAATGTACTTGGTGTTCCAATCGCAACACATCCTTTTGCAACACTTTGGGAATGAGCACATGAGATTGTTCACTGTTAGATTACACTAATATCTTGCCTTGTTGTACTGAAAGGTTATGTCGACGTGCAAGATATCGGCGCACAACTGAGCTGTGGACACTGTACAATCAACAACACCAATAACAGCGAACGCAATGCAACAAAATCTTCATATTTGGGTCTGCTTCCGTGGCCTGTGCAATTTGAATTGCTCGAATATTTTTCCTTACACTGCAGGCAGAGTCCTGCACATAGATGTGACAACAAGATACGGCAGATGCATCAAAACCAGAATCTGAGCCAATTGGAAGGCGAGATGGAGGTCTACACTGTCCTGCTTTGCCGTGGGTCTGTGCGCAATTTTATAC
This sequence comes from Schistocerca serialis cubense, assembly GCF_023864345.2. Classification (NCBI taxonomy): domain Eukaryota; kingdom Metazoa; phylum Arthropoda; class Insecta; order Orthoptera; family Acrididae; genus Schistocerca; species Schistocerca serialis. The sequence continues at coordinate 41,394,082 of NC_064645.1, read as the reverse complement.
TGATGCTTCAAAAGCAACAAAGCCCAACGTTGGAATTTTTGAGAAGTGCGCGTAGGAACCGGTTTTGACGGTTGAAACATGGACTGCAAAGGCTTGTGATCTGTCACTAAAAACAACTTGTGACTGTACAAATTGTAATGGGATTTAGTCAAACCGTACGCTATAGGGAGAGCCCCCCTTTTCCTATTTGAGAATAATTGCACTGAGCTTGAGGTAACAACTTTGAAGCAAAAGCAGTAGGTCTGTCTTGTGCACCAATTCTCTGCCAAAGCACAGCGCTGATTCCGTAACAGGAAGCGTCTACTTGAAAAACTGCAGACTTTGCAGAGTCAGAATGCACTAAAACTCTGTCACTGAGCAAGACATTTTTGGCTTACTGAAATGTGTCGTGACAATCTTTGGTCCACACAAAGGGTACATTTTCGCGACGCAGGCGGTGCAATGGAGCCGCGATCTGAGCAGTATTCGGTATGACCCGAATGTAGAATTTCATCTTGCCTAGTACTGACTGAAATTCTGACACATTGCGGGGTACAGGGTAGGTCACGGATTGCAATCAAATGAGACTGGAGGCAGTGCACAGCCTGACTGTCTAGCACATGACCTCAGTATTGTAGTTCCGTTTGAAAAATGTCACACTTGAGTCCAGCTTCTGAAAACAAACGAAAAAAAGTACGCAAATGGCAACGTGTTCCTCTAGAGTACAACCTGACACGACAATATCGTCAAGTAGTTTAAACAAAATGACACTTTTGTAGTCAGCTGTTCCAAGCAACGTAGAAAAATGGCGGGTGCGGAAGCAATACTGAAGAACAAATGCCAATACTTGAACAGTCCTAAATGTGTATCTACAACAAACACATTCTGTGATTCTTCATCAAACACATTCTGTGATTCTTCATCAAACACATTCTGTGATTCTTCATCTAATGGAATTTGCAAGTACGCATCACAAAAATCTATCTTAGAAATGTAATGTCCTGTACCAAGCCTGTCCATTGGTTCGTCGAGGCGAGGCGCAACGGGTAAGTGTCAACTGTTGTCTGTGGGTTGACTGTAAACTTAAATGCCAATGCGACCAGTTGGCATGGGCAACAAAACAAGAGGTCTTGCCCATTGACTAGCTGGAATTGGGGCAATTACATCATTATCTTGCAATTCTTTCAATTCACTGGATCCTCTGTCTCTAAAAGCAATTGGAATGGGGCGGGGCAGGATAAACTTAGGCTGTGCATTGTTTTTCAATATAACCTGCACTGCAAAGTTATCAGCTTTTCCCATTCCTTCTGAAAATAGTGTAGCTAGCTTGCTTAAGGAATTCCCTGAACTGTCTTTTAGTTCAAAAGCAGACACTGAAAGTACATTGTCTTGGATAATAAGTCCAAACAAATTAAAGGCATCTAGTCCGAATATATTCTCACTGAATTTTACTGTGTTGAAATCACTCTCCTCGTGTGAGATTTGTAGTGGCAGGCAAACTACAATGTCCAATCATTGCAACTTCCTATAAGTTGTAAGCAGTGAGGAGCTTGCTAGTTTTAGAAAGGCGTGGTGAGCCTAACTGTTGGTATGTGGTACGATTTTGCAAATTCACTGAGGCACCTGTGTCGGACTGAAAGTTCACACGACGGTCAGAAATTTGTAGCGAGACACACATTTTGAGCACATCGTTTAAGGCGTGAAGGAAGCACAAAATTAGTTTTGTTTTTGTCAGAAAGTGTTTAGGTTTCAGACACACGGCATTCACTGCCTCTGCACGAGCCTGTTTTATCTGGGAGCGGACAAAATTGGCATTTTTTGTGCAGTGGCAAACAAACTGCTTGAAGATGGCCTATTTCCACACTTGTAACACGTTACATTACGTGATAGGATTGCCCATCTTTTATGGCGAGAAAAACATCAAGGGCAAGACTTCACTAAATTCACAAGCCTGTTTACATGTCTACGTGGCTGTCAGCCAAGCTGTCTATGTGCTCGTTGTTGTGCGTGCTGTGGGCGGTCGCGACAAGCGGAGACACGACTCGACAAATCGGGGCCTGGTCAGACTTACCGGCCGCTATAGCACCCGAATCATATTGCTCTAAGATTTGCAATACTTGGGGAAGTGATGTATCAGAATACTTTCAGATCTGTTCCCGTATTCTATCTGGTACAAAACTTCATTCTATTATTTATCAGCCGGCCAGGGTGGCCGAGCGGTTCTACGCGCTTCAGTCTGGAACCGCGCGACCGCTACGATCTCAGGTTCGAATCCTGCCTCGGGCATGGATGTGTGTGATGTCCTTAGGTTAGTTAGGTTTAAGTAGTTCTAAGTTCTAGGGGACTGATGACCTCAGATGTCAAGTCCCATAGTGCTTAGAACCATTAGACCATTTTCACTCATACACGAGTTCGTTGAGAGACGCGGTGGGGAATGGTTTTTGAATTAGCCTTAACACTGGAGACCCTGCAATCGAAAGGGAGTGTAATAACTTGACAGTCTCTCGAACACGATGGACTTGGCAGTCTCTCGAAGACGATGGACTTGGCAGTCTCTCGAAGACGATGGACTTGGCAGTCTCTCGAAGACGATGGACTTGGCAGTCTCCCGTACACGATGGACTTGGCAGTCTCCCGTACACGATGGACTTGGCAGTCTCCCGAACACGATGGACTTGGCAGTCTCCCGAACACGATGGACTTGGCAGTCTCCCGAACACGATGGACTTGGCAGTCTCCCGAACACGATGGACTTGGCAGTCTCCCGAACACGATGGACTTGGCAGTCTCCCGAACACGATGGACTTGGCAGTCTCCCGAACACGATGGACTTGGCAGTCTCCCGAACACGATGGACTTGGCAGTCTCCCGAACACGATGGACTTGGCAGTCTCCCGAACACGATGGACTTGGCAGTCTCCCGAACACGATGGACTTGGCAGTCTCCCGAACACGATGGACTTGGCAGTCTCCCGAACACGATGGACTTGGCAGTCTCCCGAACACGATGGACTTGGCAGTCTCTCGGACACGATGGACTTGGCAGTCTCTCGGACACGGTGGACTTGGCAGTCTCTCGGACACGGTGGACTTGGCAGTCTCTCGGACACGGTGGACTTGGCAGTCTCTCGAACACGGTGGACTTGGCAGTCTCTCGAACACGGTGGACTTGGCAGTCTCTCGAACACGGTGGACTTGGCAGTCTCTCGAACACGGTGGACTTGGCAGTCTCCCGTACACGATGGACTTGGCAGTCTCCCGTACACGATGGACTTGGCAGTCTCCCGTACACGATGGACTTGGCAGTCTCCCGTACACGATGGACTTGGCAGTCTCCCGTACACGATGGACTTGGCAGTCTCCCGTACACGATGGACTTGGCAGTCTCCCGTACACGATGGACTTGGCAGTCTCCCGTACACGATGGACTTGGCAGTCTCCCGTACACGATGGACTTGGCAGTCTCCCGTACACGATGGACTTGGCAGTCTCCCGTACACGATGGACTTGGCAGTCTCCCGTACACGATGGACTTGGCAGTCTCCCGTACACGATGGACTTGGCAGTCTCCCGTACACGATGGACTTGGCAGTCTCCCGTACACGATAGACTTGGCAGTCTCCCGTACACGATGGACTTTGCCAAGTCCATCGTGTACGGGAGACTGCCGTCTCCCGAACACGATGGACTTGGCAGTCTCCCGAACACGATGGACTTGGCAGTCTCCCGAACACGATGGACTTGGCAGTCTCCCGAACACGATGGACTTGGCAGTCTCTCGGACACGATGGACTTGGCAGTCTCTCGGACACGATGGACTTGGCAGTCTCTCGAACACGGTGGACTTGGCAGTCTCTCGAACACGGTGGACTTGGCAGTCTCTCGAACACGATGGACTTGGCAGTCTCTCGAACACGATGGACTTGGCAGTCTCTCGAACACGGTGGACTTGGCAGTCTCTCGGACACGATGGACTTGGCAGTCTCTCGGACACGATGGACTTGGCAGTCTCTCGGACACGATGGACTTGGCAGTCTCTCGGACACGGTGGACTTGGCAGTCTCTCGAACACGATGGACTTGGCAGTCTCTCGAACACGATGGACTTGGCAGTCTCTCCGACACGATGGACTTGGCAGTCTCTCGGACACGATGGACTTGGCAGTCTCTCGGACACGATGGACTTGGCAGTCTCTCGGACACGATGGACTTGGCAGTCTCTCGAACACGGTGGACTTGGCAGTCTCTCGAACACGGTGGACTTGGCAGTCTCTCGAACACGGTGGACTTGGCAGTCTCTCGAACACGGTGGACTTGGCAGTCTCTCGAACACGATGGATTTGACAATGTTGTTGGAATTGAGTCGGGTATTCAATCAATTCCTCCTCTGTTTCCCTGAATTGCCGTAACGTTGGTATACTGATCGGTGGCACATGTGAAGGCTGATTGGTTGGTCGGTTGTGGTTGTGCGGTCGACGCAGATCGTGCATCAAGCAGTTATTGTACCGTCGTCAGAATGTAGCACTTTGTTGGTTCTGAAACTGAGAAACTTGTGTTAGATCGATCACATTGGCTGTCTCCGGCAGAGGTGCCGGGGCATCAAAAAGCAAGCACAGCCTCTGAAAAGAAAAATGATTAGTTCTGCGTTTCACCTCTTGGAATACATGCAAGAACACAACAACAAATTTGCAAATAGTATCACTTGAATACGATCACCCCTGCAGGCTAAAACAACGATCGCCACATCATTATACTCATTCGCCATTGCAGAGCCTTGTACCGCAAAGAAGGAAGGGAGAGGATGTTATTGTGGGTGGCCAAAATGTTCAAATGTGTGTGAATTATTAGGGATCAGTCTACTGAGGTCATCGGTCCCTAGTCTTACAAACTACTTAAACTAACTTACGCTAAGAACAACAGACACCCATGCCCGAGGGAGGACTCGATCCTCTGGCGGAAGGGGCCGTGCAGCTATGGCAGGCCAATTTCCTCTTTTTGCAACACAAATGCGCACTTGGATCAATACTGTTCTTTATTTATATGAATCAGAATATCTACTTAACGTGAATAGAGTTCATGTCTTTGGTACAAGCTCATCAGTAACAATCCCTCTATAGTCACTAATCTGGTCGCAATGTACTGCCGTAGCATGTGACAAACTAAACCCGCTCTGCGAGTAAACTGAAAGATGGCAACCCGGTTGTCTGGTTGAGTGAGTGAGTGAGTGAGTGAGTGAATGAATGAGGCCCTCCGGTGAGCGGCGGCGGCGGCGGCGGCCTAAATACCTGCTGTCGAGAGGGTGGTGTTGGCCTGTTGCGTGTGGGTGTCTCTCTGGCCTCTCAGGTGGTAGGTGTTCTTGATCCAGCGCCTACTTGTCGATCTATGCGCTTCATCTTTCCCGACCAGTGCGGTGGAGACAGCTTACGCCAATACGTTAAGCCCGTTGTGTTGCCGACCAGCTTTTGTGAGGTTAAGGGAAATTTGCAGTTAATTACAGAGCCAAGAATACGCGTACATTTGTTTTGGAAAATACATTCACTGGGTGACTAGTATTCGATATGTTGCTAATGCTGTTTGGGATGTTCTTTCACCGTCATGCAGAAATTGACTCCATGGTGTCTCCCTCCTCAGCCCCTGGAACAAGATGGAAAACCTTGATCACAGATTTAACGATTGGTCAAATGGTAACAGTACAGAAGTAAATTGTGTGGCTATCGAGAACTACAGACCAAACGCCCAAACAGTTCTTTTTTACGGAGTTAGCTACTAGCAGAAGTGAACAGAAGAGAGGCTGACACTTGAACTGTCAGGATGCGTATATGACCTCCATAAGGGACACTGAAGAGGAATACACAGATAAGCAGTACTGTACAAAAGCTTGATCATAAATTTGAATTGTCGCTGCAGAATTGTATTAATAATTATATTTCTTGTGTTAGAAATTCATAAATTTCTAATTAATGTATAAGCAAGCACAAAAATATCATTCCATAAAGCTAATAACATTTACAATGCTTCGAACGTTACCCAACAAATAATGTTGTCAATGTGTGCAGCACCATTTTCAACTCTTTCTTTCAGAGACTGCAGCTATGCAACACGTTGTGTTGCGTTGTGCTGTGGCCTTGAGTCTGAAGACTGGTTTGATGCAGCTCTCTATGCTACTCTATCCTGTGCAAGCCTCTGCATCTCTGAGGAACTACTGCTACTCACATCCATTTGAACCTGCGCGCTGTATTCATCTCTTGGTCTCCCTCTGCATTTTTACTTTCCACACTTCCCTCCAATACTAAACTGACGATCCCTTGACGTCTCAGAATGTGTCCTACTAACTGATCCGCCGCGCGGACTGGCCGCCCGGTTTGAGGCGCCAGTTCACGCACTGCGCGGCCACTCCCACCGGAGGTTAGAGTCCGCCTTCGGGCATGGGGGTGTGTTTTGTTGTTAGCATAAGTTAGTTTAAGTAGTGTGTAAGTCTAGGGACCGATGACTTCAGCAGTATGGTCCCTTAGGAATTCACACACATCTGAACGTATTGCTAATTGTGATTTGTAGTAGGATTTAAAAATATTTACCGTTTTCGAACATTGCCAATAAATCGTTTTCTTCGAGGTAACTCGTAGACAGCCAATACGAATTCAGAAAAATATCGTTTTTGTGCAACACGGCTAGCCCTTTATCCTCATCAATAATGAGTGCTATACACATGGGTTGTCAAATTGATTCCATATTTTTAGTTTTTCAGAAAGCTTTTGACACTATACCTCACAAACTAGTTCTAAACAAATCGCACGTGTATGGCCTATCGTCACAGTTGTGCGACTGGATTCGTGATTTCCTGTCAGAACAGTCATAGTCTTTACTAACTGACGGAAACTCATCGAGTAAAACAGAAGTGATTTCGGCGTTTCCCAAAGAAGTGTAATAACTCTCTGGTGGTGCTGTTTACCAGACCTTCTGAGTAGTCCTCTTAGTCTGCGCATTATGCTGTCATTTACTTTCATGTATCTGTACTGTGCAACTGACTCTGTCATAAGAAGCATGAATTCATCCACGTGACTACTATAAGAAATCAGCTAAATTCCGGTTGCACGATAAATCACAGAAATCTAAAGGCTATAAACTCAACTGAATACTTAAGTTATTCGTAACCGTAATCACTAAGTTGTAACGATCACATAGATAATATTGTGGGTAAAGCAAACCAAAGCCTGCAATTTATAGGCAGAACACTGAGAATAAGCAACAGGTCTACTAAAGAGACTGTCCCCCACTACACTGATGCGCCCTCATTTGGGGTACTGCTACGTGGTGTGGGATCCGCATCAGATAGTATCGACAGAGGACACAAAAGTTCATAATCGAGCAGCTCGTTTTGTGTTATTTCGTAATAAGGGGGAGTGCGCCACGGACGTGATATGTGAATTAGGGTGGCAATCATTAAAAATATAGACGTTTTCCGTTGCGACAAGACCTTCTCAGGAGGTTTCAGTCACCACCTTTCTGCTCAACGTGTAAACACATTTTTTTGGCGCCCACCTTCATAGGAGGAACGACCATCGTAATAAAATAATCAGAGCTCGCACAGAGAGATTTAAGTGCTCACTTTTCCCGTGTGCTGTTCGATAGTGAAACAGCGCAGAAATTTTTATGAAGGGAAATCTCCACACATCCGTACGTTTTGATAAGTTTTTTTCTTATTTAGGCAACCAGTTTCAGCATCTCAGTAATACCATCTTCAGGGCCCATATGCCCTTCATGTACAGACAATCAGATGCATCAATACTAGCATACTGTCGGTATCTGGATATACTGAATTCGTTATTCCCGCGTTTCCTTCGAAGACCTGACAGCACATGCAGTGCGTGTGGGGCCTGAAGATGGCGTTATTGAGACGCCGTAACTAGTTGTCAAATAAAATAAATTCTCGAAACGTGCGAATTTACTTGGTAAATATTTGACCAGTCGCTGTCCCACATACACAATGCATCAAAAGAGGGGGTAGGGAAATTGCAGTTCACAGTTAAGTGCCTGGCAGAGGTTTCATCGAACCACCTCCAGGCACAGTAATCTTGTAGACACACAGATCTTGCACACCAGGTGCATGCCTGGTTCCCCCAATGCTAGACAGGTTCTGTCGTCTAGAATAGAACATAAGGGACTGATAGCGACATGGATTGTTTTAACCTTTTCAGACCCGACTTTGTTCTGGTGGAAGGAAAATTTTTATTTGTGTGGTAATGCTCTTAGATGAACTTTTAAAGGATATATATGCAAGTTTTATACAAAATTCTGTGCCTGTTTTCAAAACATATTTCGTATATTTGACTTTATTATACTGACCAAAATAACTAATTTCGAAATTTTCTCTACTGTAGTAATTAGTAAAATATTCATTCAATAATTATCATGCAAAATAACAATAACAATTTGGATCATACGGTGTAATATATCGAACCAACCACAACTATGTATACTGTTGTTCATCATTTGCTACACTCTCTTGCTGATATTTTCACAGTGAAGCCCAACAGTTGGCAGCACTTGCATAGGATGGAAAGATTGAATACTCACAAATGTATGCTCCAGGTTAACATTGGTAAAAAATACTTCTGCTGCAGCCAGGACACAGTAAAATTTAATGTACACAATTGTAGCCAGAGGGTCTGAAAGGGTTAAAATCGACTTTGTAACTTTTATTTGTCTGTGGGGAGCGCTTCCGATTATATATCCATATTCAGATCAGGATGTCCGTGTGGGAAGGTATCATTATTTTACACAGCTCAGGGGTACGTAAGATAAACAACTGCAGTCAAAGCCAGTCACCAATTGTAAATAAAATCAGCTTGGGCAGAATTAAATAATATTTTTACTGATTGTTATGACAGTTTCTGCCATGCCATCGGGTATGTGTGATATGTAAAAGAAGTCAGCATAAGTCTTTCACACGATATTTCCCACTGACATTAAGCCTTCCAGAGAACTTCCAAGGATCCGGTTCCCGCAAGGAAACGGAACCTTCAAGGAAATATCAAATTCGGGCATTGTGCACGTAGTCTAGGGGTAAGATCGGTATTCTTGTAGTTGTTTGCCCTTCCACTGACTTTGCGCAAAGGTTTTATACGCTAGCTGTAGAGATTAACACACAAATTTTGAATGCGTTTTATGAAAACTGTCTCGAGCAACTAGTTCGGCAGCCCACATGCAATGGAAATATCGCAGGCATTGTAGCTACAAACAGGCCACAGCTAATTGCTACCCCCCAGTATGCAGACGGGAGTTTTTATGTCATTACAGCGACTATGGTTACAAAAGTCAATAAATCAGTTAAGAAGGCTAGGAGAGTGTTTTGCTAGGAGGAGCAGATAAGCAGGTGTTATCATCTAACTTCGACAGTGAATCGTCGTCATCCAGTTCCAGTGAGATCTACGCAGTGGAATTATGGGAAAGTTCAAACAGACTGTTAATCAGTGATCTGGATTAAGGACAGAAAAGACTTAACATGTTTTAACGAGATTTGGAAACCACTGAGGAAGCAAATTCTGTTGCACTCTCGGTTCAAAAAAGAACGCACAAATAACGGCAAGCAAAGATTGCTAGAGATTCGTGCGTCTGTGAAAAGATCCACACGCAAAGAATACAACTACTACCACCGTTACACCTTAGCAAAAGATCTGGCAGATAACTCGAGAAAATCTTCCTTCCAGTCACTTCTCGGCCACGCTGGTGAGGTAGGTGGAGGGAGATACCAAACGAGAGCCGAAGTTTTAAATTTCACGTTCAAGAAACCGTTCACGCAGGAAAATCGTACAAACATACCGTCGACTGACCATCGAACAGGCACCCGTACAGACGACGTGGTAATAAGCATTCGTGGCGTAGAGAAACAACTGGAATGGTTGAAAGCAAGTGAGTCAGCAGGTGCCGATGGAATTCCAGTTGGATTTCTCAAAGAATACTCTACGGCATTGTCCCCTTGCTTAACTTGCAATTATCGCGAATCTCTCCCCCAGCGCAAAGCCCCAAGCAACTGGAAAAAAAGCACAGGCGACTCCTGTTTGTAAGAAGGGCAAAAGAACGGGTCCGCAAAATTTCACAGTAGCAGTCGCAGCATCGGGTTGGTGCGCTATCTTTCAACATATCCTCAATTCAAATGTAATAAACTTTCTTGAGACCGAGAACCTTATGTCCGCGAATCAGCATGTTTTTGGAGAGAATAACTCGTCCGAAATTCTGTTTGCCCTTTTCTCACATAATACACTGCGAACTATGGATGAAGGGCAGCCGGCACATTTCATATTTATAGATTTCTGGAAAGCGTTTGACACGGTGCCCCACTGCAGGCGGTTAAAGAAGGTAGAAGCATATGAAACAGGTTCACAGATATGTGAGCGACTCGAAGACTTCTTAATTTATAGGACCCAGTATGTTGCACCCATATCTCTGACGAGCACTCAACGTCGAGGGCAAGAACCCCCACTCGTACGAGAAACGTCTCAGTTTAGGCGGTGACTCCGTATATGGTGGTATAAGGGACGTATGGTGTAACTGGCCACGCTTTCCAGCTGAGTTCTGCTACAATTAAGCCATTCCGTCCTTGAACTGACATAGTGAGCCGCCGTGTAGGAATCCTTCGTACCTGTTACATGGAGATGCTCTCGTAGTTTTACGACCCATTGCAGAGCCGTAACAGCGCCTTCGGATTCTGAAAGTGTTTTACGTAATCAAATGATAAGTTATTTTGTGCAAATAATTTTTACATGGCATGCCATTATAGTGCGTTTGTTTAAGAAAGACCATGGAATTACCTTGTTCATATTGATTATAAGCTTACTGTTAACTGTACGAGAGTATGGCCTCCCCATGACCAAAACGAAAGGTTTCCTATCGATGACTGCCGACTATGGCAAGGAGGAAAGAGGATATTAATGTGATTCATTTTGCGTTTTTCGAACATAATAGTTTACACTTTCGAGAAAATTAATTTCTGAAGTGGCATTGGTCAAAAGGATGATAACAGCGGGTTATGTGAATCGAAATATGAAAGGCATTTGCTATGTGTATCCAGAGTGCGTGCTTTTGTACCGGGAGAGAGAATTTTCGCGTGTGGGTGGCGAGGAGTTGGTGCCCAGCTCTTGTGGTGTGAGGACACGTAGCCTGGACACGTTAGCATTTTCGTGCCCAGTAGACGCTGATCTGATCCTTATGATGAATTGTAGGGTATTGCAAATACCATTCTTTGGATGGAATTTTTCGTGGCTAAAGTCGTTTACTTACAACCACATCTGAATGACAAACGAAACTGAGACTCGTTGATTATTTCACGGTGGTAATGTGAAGTACCGGTTCAGTTCTTCATAGGGGACAATGGGATCAACTGCAGCCTTAAATTTGCCTGTATCATGTCCACATAGGACAGCTGGTCTGTTTCTGTTGACGGTTAATGTATGAGCATGCCCGAGATTAGCATTTATGACAGCCTGACTATGTTCCGCTTCTGTTTGTAAGCAACACGATTTTCGCTCGTGAGGCACAGTTCGTGTGCCCGATGTGCAGCGTCTGAGTTTTATGAGCTGTGTTGTTTCTGCTGTTAGCCGAGGTGCAGGTTTTTTCCTTACTTTCCCGATCTTTACTGGGACATATTTGTGATACAGTTCAGTAAGTTTGTTAGCAAATTCTTTTGACTGTACTGCAAGCATAGAACAAGATCTATTTTCCTGAATAACAGAATTTAATTCTGAATACGAGTTAAGGTTCATGGCAGACACGAACACCTACAAACTGTATGGTCATGCACCTACCTAACCTTACTGTTCGCAGTTTGTAGTAAGAGAATAGTTGAGTTCACTTTCCGTTTGCTACGTTTTCAATATGGCGTAGCAACACACACCCATATTAAGTCAGACATCAGTCACCTGGCAGGTCGAGCCGAATTGTGTATCACCGCCTTATAAATGACGACTTCGACTGTTCAGCCCGAACGTTGTGAACACCTACTAATAACCGGCATGTCCACCTTTGGCACGGATAAGAGCGGTGACGCGTCATGCCACTGAAGCAATAGGGCCTTGGTAGATCGCTGGAGAGAGCTGGCACCACATCTGCACACACAAATCGTCTAATTCCCGTAAATTGTGGGGAGAGAGCGATGAACCCTTACGTCACGTTCTGTCGCAACCCAGTGTGTTTGATCGGGTTCAGATCTGTCATGTTGGGGGGGGGGGGGGGTGCCAGCATGTCGATATTGAAACTCACCACTGTGTTCTTCGAACTAGTCCATCACAATCCTGGCCTTGTGAGAAGGCGTATTATCTTGGTGAAAAGTACCACTGCCGTGGGGAAACATGATCGTCATGTAGGGGTATAAGGTGTCTTCAACCAGTGTACGATACTCCTTGACTGTTACAGTGCCCTGCACGAGCTTCATTCGACCCATGTATGGCCCTGTGAATATTCCCCAGAGCATAATGGAGCCGTCGTCATCTTTTCTCCATCCAAAAGCACGGCTGTAAAGGAACTGCTACCCTGAAAGACGACCGATTCGTGCCCTACCATCGGCATGGTGAAGACGGAATCAGGATCCATCAGACCACGCAACGCTGTGCCACTGTGCCATCGTCCAGTGCCGATGGTCGTGGGCGTATTTCAGTCGTGGTGTTCACATTGGCGCCTGCATGGGTAGTCGGCCGCGGAGGCCCATTGTTAGGAGTGTTCGGTGCACTGCCTGTTCAGACACACTTGGACTCTGCCCAGCATTCCAGTCTGATGTCAGTTTCGCCACAGTTCGCCGCCTGTCCTGTTTCACCAGTCAGTCTGTCTGCCCTGGCTACGACGTCCGACAGGGGTGGCCGCCCTACTCCACGACGACTTGGCGTGCTCTCACAGAGTCGCGCAGTTTCCGAAATGCTTGTCCCGAGTTTCCGGAGCATCAAAATACGCCCTCGTTCAAACTCAGATTACGCACTTCCCTCGTTCTACATACCGATAGGACGCACATGATACTACATGCACCGTGCGTGTTTCTGACGAGCAATGACTCCTTCCAGGTGACGCTGATATCGTCTGGGCGGATTTATGTCGATAGCATGTCGGTGGTCATACTGCTCTGGCTGATCAGTGTTTATTCAGTATTACAAATTAAATTTTTGTTTGTTTGTTTGTTTTTGTTTTTTCGTAAACGAAATAAGATAAAACCTCATGGAAAACTTTTTAATGATGATTGATAATGACAATATGAATTTCTGATTCTCATGTAGTTTCTTTTTGCGTTATACAAAATTACATAAAACACTGATTCTGAGAAGTTGCTAATTAATGTAAGTGCTAAATTCTAATATTTATCGAATAGAAGTCAGTGACGAAAATGGATGGTACATCTCACCACAGTAAAATACTTGTTTGGAAAGCACCTAATTTTACACAATAAATGTAGTTTACTGACATTAAATATAATTGAAATTATTTAAAACAAATATTATTCTGTGTCTGAGGAGTGAGAGAATAAATGTGGGTCGAATGTGACATATGAATCAATGTACGAGGAGCGTTCAGTAAATAAGGCAACACATTATTTTTTGTGAAGGGAGGTTGGATTTATTTAAGATTCAAATACATCTTAGTCTCCACTCTCTTGGCTGCAGAACCCTATTATTCAGTCTGTTTTCCAGCATAACCACCTTTCTATGCGACGGCCTTACACCACATTACTGGGAAGACCCGTATGCCCGCACGGTACCACTCTACTGGTGGGCGTTGCAGCCAGCGTCTCGCTGCTTCAGTAACTTCCCAATCATCCACGTACTGCTTCCCGCGGAGTGCATCTCTCATTGGGCCAAATAGACGGAGGTCGGGAGGTGCGACATCCAGTCTGCAGGGTGGGTGAGGAAGAACAGTGTAATGAAAGCTCGTGAGCTCCTCTCGGGCGCATGTGTTGCCTCGCGTTGTCAGGGACCAGAAGTTCGTTTGCACCTTCGTGGCGGAGAAGAGGCTGCATTCGTCTGTTCACTTTTCAAGGGGTAGCACAGTACACTTCAGAGCTGATCGTTGTTCCTTGAGGGAGAACATCAGACAGAATAACCCCCTTAGGACTCCCAGAAGAGCATAGCCGTGACTTTACTCGGTCAGGGTGCGGCTTTGAACTTTTTCTTCGGAGGAGAGATGGTGTGCCGCCGCTTTGTTTCCCGGTCGAAATGATGAAGTCTTGTTTCATCGCCTGTGACGATGTTCGACAAAAAGTTATCACAATGAGCCTCGTAAGACGCAAGTAATTCCGCACAGATGGTCCTTCCTTGCTCTTTATGGTCTTCTTCTGACGAGTGCGTCAGCGCTACCGACAGAGAGTTGCGCAGCGAGGTGTTTGAGCGTGATCCTTCGATCATCCCGAGTGACAATGTCCTTACGTTCCAACAGTTGAAGTGACACAGCTGGCGGCGGCCAGCCGGCACGCCGAAGATCGGTCAGCTTTGCGCGACCTTGTTGCGGTGATGATAGACGAGGCCCAACGAGTGTCAGTGCTTTTGGTTCGTTGCTAGTTCTTCGTAGATATTCTGCAACCGCCTCTGGATTTCTGCAACGCTCTGATTTTCTACCAAAGAAAACTTACTGACAGCTCTCTGCTTCGAATGTATCTCCGTCACAGGCGACATTTTGAATTTGAAATTTGTGATAAGTTCTATGGGACCAAACTGCTCAGGTCATCGATCCCTAAGCTTGCACACTACTTAATCTAAATTAAACTGACTTACGCTAAGGACAACATGCACATCCATGCTCGAGGGAAGACTCCAACCTCCGACGGTGGGGGTGGGGGGGAGACGCGCGAACCGTGACAAGGCGCCGTAGACCGCGCGGATCGCGACATTTTGAAATCTAGATATAGCGCCACCACCTGACGCAACTTCATGAAAATGTGGGAGCCGATGCGCGAATATTCTATGTCCCACAACAAATTCTGCATTTTTTTCAACCGAAATTGCCCGAAAAAATCTTGTTACTTATTGAACGCCCCTCGCAATTCTGAGTAACGAAGCGCGTGTGAGTGTGGGAACCTGAGTATGCTTCAGTGAGTGGGGGAAAACCGCGAATTGTAAAGAAGCAAGTATATGATACTTTGAAATCCTAAAATACGCTTTAAGATTCCAGACATATAAAAATTTGGTTAATTTGCTTTTATCAGATTTCCTCACATATTATTTATTTATTTATTTATTTATTTCGGAACGTAACTGGCCCATAGCGGGAAAACACCGAGTTGCATGGATCAAGGTCTAAATCTGGGGTCCATAATCACCTACAACTTTTCCTTCTCTCCCTTTTCCTATTACCGAATTCCAGTCACCCATGACTATTAAATTTTCGTCTCCCTTCACTATCTGAATAATTTCTTTCATTTCATCACACATTTCTTCAATGAACCATGGACCCTGCTGTTAGTGGGGATGCTTGCGTGCCTCAGCTATACAGATAGCCGTACCGTGGGTGCAACCACAACGGATGGGTATCTGTTGAGAGGCCAGACAAACGTGTGGTTCCTGCAGAGGGACAGCAGCCTTTTCAGTAGTTGCAGGGGCAACAGTCTGGATGATTGAATGATCTCGCCTTGTAACACTAACCAAAACGGCCGTGCTGTGCTGGTACTGCGAACGGCTGAAAGCAAGGGGAAACTACAGCTGCAATTTTTCCCGTGGGCATGCAGCTTTACTGTATCGATAAATGATGATGGCGTCCTCTTGGGTAAAATATTCCGGAGGTAAAATAGTCCCCCATTCGGATCTCCGGGCGGAGACTACTCAGGAGGACGTTGTTATCAGGAGAAAGAAAACTGGCGTTATACGGATCGGAGCGTGGAATGTCAGATCCCTTAATCGGGCAAGTAGGTTAGAAAATTTAAAAAGAGAAATGGATAGGTTAGAGTTAGCTATAGTAGGAATTAGTGAAGTTCGGTGGAAGGAGAAAAAGGACTTCTGGTCAGGTGAATACAAGGTTATAAATATCAAATCAAATAGGAGTGTACAGGAGTTGTTTAAAAATGAATAAAAAATAGGTACGCGGATAAGCTGCTACGAACAGCATTGTAGCAAAACTAAACTCAGAGCCCACACTCACCACAATAGTACAAGTTTATATGCTAAGTAGCTCCGCAGATGATAAAGAGATTGAATAATTTCTTTTATCTCATCATGCATTTCTTCAGATAGTGAAGGGAGACGAAAATTTAATAGTCATGGGGACTGGAATTCGACAGTAGGAAAAGGAAGAGAAGGAAAAGTTGTAGGTGAATATGGAGTGGGGGAAAGGA
Organism: Schistocerca serialis cubense; assembly: GCF_023864345.2. Lineage (NCBI taxonomy): Eukaryota > Metazoa > Arthropoda > Insecta > Orthoptera > Acrididae > Schistocerca > Schistocerca serialis. The sequence goes on along the minus strand of NC_064645.1, from coordinate 41,377,807 downwards.
ATCTGGTGCAACTCTGCACAGAGCATAACTTCATCATCCCTAACACTTCGTTCAACAATCACGAAACACTGCTGTATATGTGGAAGAGACCTGGAGACACAGGAAGATTCCAGATTTATTAAATAATAAGACATTTCGAAACGAGGTTTTAAATTGTAAGGCATGTACAGGGGCGGATGTGGACTCTGATCACTTTGAATCTGCAGCTCATAACCAATAAATTGTGGAGTAACTCCAAAAAGGTATGAATTTAAGGATATGGATACGAATAAACTGAAAGAAATAGGGGATATAGAGTTTCAGAAGGAACATTCTGGAACGATGCACAAGAAGTGGAGGAAGGAATACAGTAGAAGAATGGGTAGCTTTGAGAGATGAAGTAGTGAAAGCAGCAGAGGATGAAGTGGATAAAAACCCGAGGTCTTGTGGAAACCTTTGGGTAACAGAAGAGATATTGAATTTAATCGATGAAAGGAGAAAATATAAAAATGCAATAACTGAATTAGGCAAAATGGAATACAAACGTCTAAAAAGTGAGATCTACAGGAAGCGCAGAATGGCTAAGCAGAAATGGCTAGAGGACAAATGCAAGGTGTAGAAAAATGTATCATTAGGGGGTAAGATAGATGCTGTCGAAAGGATTGTAATAAAGAGACCTTTAGAGAAAAGAGAACCACCTGTACGAAAATAAAGATATCAGATTGAAAACCGGTCGTAAGCAAAGAAGAGAAAGTAGAAAGGTGGAGGGAGCATATAAAGGGTGTATACAAGGGAGATGTACTTGAGGCCAAATTTATGGAAATGGAAGGGGACGTAGATGAAGATGATATGGGAGATATGATACTGCGTGGATAATTTGACAAAGCATTGGAAGACTTAAGTCGAAACAAGGGCCCAGGAGCAGACAACTTTCCGTTAGAGCTACTGATAGGCTGGCTGGTGTGGCCGTGCGGTGCTAGGCGCTTCAGTTTGGAACCGCGTGACCGCTATGGTCAAAGGTTCAAATCCTGCCTCGGGCATGGACGTGTGTGATGTCCTTAGAACTACTTAAACCTAACTAACCTAAGTTCTAGGGGACCGATGATTCAGAAGTTAAGTCCCATAGTGCTCAGAGCCATTTGAACCATTTGCTACTGATAGCTTTGGGAGAGCCGGTCATGGGAAACTCTTTCATCTGGTGAGGAACATGTACGAGACGGGCGAAATGCCCTTAGACAGCAAGAAGAATATAATAATTCCAGTTAAGAAGATAGCAGGTCCTGACATTGTGAAAGTGTCACAGTTGCAAAATACCAACACGAATCTTTTACAGAAGAATAGAAAAACTGGAAGCTGACCTTGACGAGGATCAGTTTGGATTCAGGTGAAAGGTGGGAATAAGCGAGGCTAAGCAGACCCTATGACTTATCTTAGAAGAAGGCTAAGGAAAGGCAAGCCTTTGTTAAAAGCTTTATCTAAGTCTACAAATGCTATAAACAATGTTGACAGGAACACTCTTTCCCTGTATTTTACCCCTTCACCTGTACAGTTTGAGAGAAAGGCTATGTAGAATTTGTACAGAAAGCAGACGGCAGTTATATGAATCGAGGGGCACGAAAGGGAAGCAGTGGTTGGGAAGGGAGTGAGACAGGGTTGTAGCCTATCCCCGATGTTATTCAATTTGTATATTGAGCAAGCAGTGAAGGAAACAAAAGAAAAATTCGGAGTAGGAATTAAAATCCAGGGAGAAGAAATAAAAAAATTGAGGTTCGCCGATGACATTGTAATTCTGTCAGAGACAGCAAAGGGCTTGGAAGAGCAGTTGAACGGAATGGACAGTGTCTTGAAAGGAGGATATAGGATGAACATCAACAAAAGCAAAACGAGGATAATGGAATGTAGTCGAATTAAGTCGGGTGATGCTGAGGGAATTAGATTATAAAATGAGACGCTTATAGTAGTAAATGAGTTTTGCTATTTGGGGAGCAAAATAACTGATGATGGTCGAAGTACGGGGGATACAAAATATTCTGGCGTAAGCACAAGCGGCGGAACGAAGAATGCAAGAGAAGAGAAGGCGGTCATACGAAGTCGGCCAATGGTGCACTGATTAGGGCCGCACCACGACAGCAGCGGCCTCTGCAAGAGGAGAACATAAGCGCCGCTCCTGCCAGTCTCGGCAGCTCGGTATCGGCTCAGTACTAGGACAGGCCTAGCAGAGAACGCCACGATAGCAGTTATTAGTGGTCCACAAACTGTGCTGTATACAAGGTTCATGCAAGTTTGACACAAAGGACCCTCAAGTAACAATGGTATCGCAAGCGATGGACGACATGCAAGTCAAAGTCAAGAGCTGTCAACCTGCTTTGTTAAAATAAAATTACTAACGTTATCTGCTTCAATTTCTGTATAGAATTCCGAGAACGTGACATTCCTTAGGCACCCTATACGCGACAAGTTGATAGGACTCCACACAAAATGTACTCTGACAATGCCAAGAAAAGCGTTTCTGAAAAAGAGAAATTTTTCAACATCTAGTATAGATTCAAGTATCAGGAAGTCTTTTATGAAAGTATTTGTATAGAGTGTAACCATATATGGAAGTGAAACATGGACGATAAACAGTTTATAGAAGAAGATAACAGGAGCTTTTGAAATGCGGTGCTACAGAAGAATTCTGACGATTAGATGGATAGCCCTTGTAATTAACGAGGTACTGAATAGTATTGGGAAGAAGAAAAATTTGTGGCACAATCTGACTAGAATAAGGGATCGGTTGGTAGAATATAGTCTCAGGCATCAAGGGATCACCAATTTAGTGTTGGAGGGAAGTGTGGGGGAGGGAAAAATCGTAGAGGGAGACCAAGAGATGAATACAGTAAGCAGATTCGGAACGATGTAGTTTGCAGTAATTACTCGTAGATGAAGAATCTTTCACAGGATATGGTGGTATGGAGAGCTGCATCAAAGCAGTCTTAATACTTGAGCTTCCATGTTTTATTATTTGCTGAACTTCTTGTCTTACTATTGTTCCCACTGGGTTGTGCTGTTGTGGTCTTATGTAACTCCACTACAAAGAATCAGATTTAAATTGCAAACTAATTAACATCTTGCTCCCAAAGTGTCGTTAATAGTAATGATAATGAACTTTCACTCACACTGTAAATTTAATTACAAAATTTGAAATCTACTTCCGTCACAGAAATTAACGCTGCCAACAATAAAAATTATGTGCTCAAATAGGGTTAATAATAACACAAGAAAATCTCTCTTAAAGTAGGAAATACTAAAATACAGAACAAATATTAAATAACTCCTGCATTAAAAATCATGTTTCAAATCGAAAACAGTTACCCCTGAGAGCTATAAAATGTTACGCCCAAATGTTGATAACAGTAAGACCAAAAACTCATTTGAACTACAGTAATTAATGACAAATTATTTGTTAGCATGAATTGCTAAAATTTTCTAACAGATATCAACATCATACTTCCAAAACACTTACATCTGGAAGTCAGCCAATTTTACAATACGGCAATAGACTAACCGAGCAACTACCCCCAAGGTGTTGCCAAACACTTTGACAGCACGACGAGGCGCCTTCACTGCACCCACGGTTGGAAAGGGTGGGAAGGTAGATCTACAAAACACTAAAGCTCTGCGTGAACGACCAGTGACGGCAAAGATAACATAACCTGCTCTTACATGGGTTGTGTTAGTGTAATTTGTTATCACATGAGATGATGTAAGATACAGAGCGGCCATCAACACGCCCGGGAACGGATCGCACACAAGCGTCAGCAGGCACAACACAGCTAGCGCGGCCCTTATGGCGGACACGAGAAGCGAGGAGAGCTGCCAGAACGCACAAGGCAGGCAGGTCCTCGTGGACTGCAGTCCGCCTAAACGGTTGTATTGAATCAGTGGTGGTCGAAATAAACTTGGCGCCGAGCATGATTAATTTAATGTCATCCGAAAGAGATAAATGACACTTGATTTAAACATATTACACAATTAACTGCAATTTACTCTTGCGTGGCATGATTGAATTAATCACTGATGAATGCTCCAAACCAATGCTAGTGAGCTAGATATTTACTTTGAACCTCGCTCTTTGAGCACCGCGTAATCGTAAGTTCAGTGTAGGCTACGTACAGGGCACTATCAGGAATACGTATAATTAATTTAGACCCAGCAGGAACGGTCAACAAGGTACCCAAATATTCATACAACCGGCCCACAACTGCACCGCCGGAACAGACAGCGTCTCGTTTTCGTGCCCCACACCGACAGCAGCGTACCTAGCGGCCAGCAAGCGACACTCTGAATACGACATCGGATGAATGAGGGTACTAACGTTTATACTGATCTGCTGCACAGTTTTTGCGATAGAGCATCTATTTAGTGCAGTGGTTTGAGACCATTACCCCCTGAGAGCAATCACATATTTGCTAGTACCCGTCAGCATTAGCAACTGACCAAATTTTAGAATGAAATAAAATTTTCTTCGAACAGTTCTATTTATAAAATGATAATAAAACAAACAATATTTAGATTTTGTAGGTGTTCCATTAAGCCACTAAATATTGCGTGAATGAGATAACTGCTAGAAAATTTTTTAATAGAACGGTGGAGTAGCTGCCAGAGTGTCACGAGTGCTGCCTAAAGTCCTTCTCAGAAACGAAAGCTAACTACTCGCATTGACGGTAGTCACTTGTCACAAGACGTGGTTTCTCTGCACCAGTCCTCTCCCTAGCAGCAGATGGCTTCACTCACATACTGCACCCCACTTAAAATGAACTATACAAAGTTTGTAAATCACTTCATTGCTGGACTCTTTACTTCGGAAATGAAAGCGATTAGCAGAATTCAGGCTGACAGTGTTTAGTAACAACAATAATAATAATGATAATAACATTACAGTGTAGGCCTTACAGCAATATAATGGTCAAATCCGTAGTTATTGTTGCGTTGTCAATTAGTTGGTTTAGCTGCTGCCAAGTGAATGATGAAGCCTTTTATAGTTTATCTACAACTCGGAGGCTTCTCTTTCGATATTTAAGCATTTTTATGTACATATCTCAATTTTACTCTCATAGATGCATGGTATAAAACACGGAGTATGTGTGTAGTGGAGGGATTAGCTGAGGACAAGGAAATTGATAAATTCCTTTCAGAAGGCGTAGCCTTCACCATATTGAGCCAAGGGCCAATGCTAGTACGTGAAAAACTATGTGACATGTGACAAACTAGTACTGCCACATTATTTAAAAAGATTGTAATACTAATTACAAAGTGACAATATGTATATAAATAGAAGAGCAGGGCATGTGAATTCTAGCATTTTAACTCCTGTTTCTCCCAGCTGTTGAATGTGGCGAGATGTGCCACCTCCAAGTTTTACGTGTTGGGAAGACAATGGCAAAACTCCGAGAGGTTTACCACCAGAAGTTCCCATGGACAGTGGTCGTGTGAGTTGTAGTGTATGAAGTTCAATGGCAAAGCGCTTATATTTATAACTACTAAATTATAGAAACATCACCTTAAAAACACTTAACACTAACATACAAGATCAAGTAACACAATACCACTAGTGCAATATACCAATTAAAATCAAACTTTCCACCGTTATCCTAGATCATTGTCTGTATCAGTCTTTTGAGAAATATGGCTTTAAATCTTTATGCGGGTACATGCCCTTTACTTTGTTAGTCGTTGGATGTTCTAGAATATAGGCTCCTGGATTTGGCATTGAAATTAATCTGTAGGATCCAGAAAAAATTAATGACCACTTTTTATTCCTTTTCTTGAGCAATGATGCTTTGGGATGTGTCTTGAGTAACACTTTCGTCCCAGTCTGAAATGTCTTTATCCTATTTAAACTTTCATCATAATAAATTTTTCTCTGTTGAGCTTTTCTTTTAATCACTGATAGTGCCTGACGAATCTTTGCCTCCCTAGATTCTTCATTGATGGATAATTTAGGTAGACAATTCATCCACTCATTATTTTCTTTTCTATTAAACATCAATTCTGAGGGTGTATAGTTGGTTGAAGTGTGTGGTAAGTTATTTAAACTTCTTCAAATTGTTTTAAATAGTCCACCCACAAAGTTTGTTTATGGTGACAATAAGTCCTTATAAATCTGTCAACTTCTCGGAATAGCCTCTTAATTGGATTGGCTTCCCGATGAAATCTAGAAATTAATAGTTGTTTAATCAAGCTTTCCTTCAAGAATCTTTTCCATCTGTATACAATGAAATTTGATACATTATCAGATAATAAAGGGTTGGGTTTTCCAACACCTGGGATATAATGAGTGATGATTTTCGTAATAATTGCCTTTGCAGTACAAGTCTTGATCGGGTACAATTTTACATACTTGGTGAATAAATCGTAAAATCCGACAATGTTCTTAACATTCCCTCTGGCTCGTGGTAGGGGTCCCATTACATCAACACTTACTACCTTCAAAGGTTCCTGAACCACAATGGGATGCAACAGTCCTCTTGCTCTTGTCTTTTGGCAAATCTGACAACTCCTTATGGCAGTTTGCACAGCCTATCTCAAGTTAGGAATGTGACAGTATCTACCTATCTTCTCTGTACATTTACTTACCCCACAATGTCCCCAGACTATATGTGTATGCCATATTAATTTACTTTCATAATCGTGTGGAATGCAGACACATCATTGGTTCGACTCTGGGAATGTCTTCTATGCAATAAGACATAGTCACGTAATTGATACATCTCTTGCAGTTTAGGTGAGTCATTTGCCTGTATCTTCTGAATTATTTATGTCCTTCGAGGATCTTCTACCTGTAAATGGATCATGTCTTTGCACATCTTAATGTAACATCTTCTGTTTCCAACATCCTTCATTAATAAGATTTTGAATTCTGTTGTTTGAGCTTCTATTTCTTCAGATTCAGTTAATACTTCTGGTAGTCTAGAAAGAGCATCAGCTATAATATTCTCTTTCCCGTTGACATATATCACTTCAAACTGGTACTCTTGAAGTATTAGTATCCATCTTGTTAATCTTGGATGAAGGAGTTTACAAGTGTTTAGAAAACTTAGTGCCTGATGGTCACAGTACACTCTTGTATAAGCACCAGCTAGGTAATAGTGGAACTTTCTAAATGCCCATATAGTTGCTAAGGCTTCAAGCTCTGTGGTTGTGTATACTCGTTCACAGTGAGTGAGTGTCAGGCTTGCAAAAGACATGGCACAAAAAATATATTTATTGTCAACCATCTGAATTTGAAAGAAGGAAGCTCCTAAACCATATGACGATGCATCTGTCATTAGTCCAAAATCCTTTGTCATGTCTGGATGGTGTAGTATGGGTGCAGTGACAATTGCCACTTTGTGTCATGGCAATGGACTCCAGATTGTGAAGAAGCATTCAACAGAATCATTCTTCCAAAGTAAGAATATTAATGCTTCTTAATTAAGATCCTGTGTCAGTATAAAACGACGATAAAATGAAGCTAATCCCAGAAATGCCTTTAATTGTGTTCAGTTGCGTGGTGATGGCGCGTTTTCTATTGCGTAAATTTTCTTTTGAGCTGGCAAAATCCCATAGGATGTAATTAGATGTTCTAGGAAATTGCTAACTGGAAGAAATTCAAGTTTTCCTTGAATGAAATCAGTCACTCCTGATGATCTAAAACTTTCTAAGACTCTTTTAAGGATTACAATATGTTGCTCCCAGTTGGTTGTAGCAATCAACATATCATCCACAAATGGGGTAACCAATTCACGCAGCTCAGGTCCCAAGACAGTATCCAACGCTGAAATAAAAACACCTGAACTCACGTTTAAACCAAATGGTAGTACCGTGAATTGATAACTGCGGCCATTACAAAGGAATGCTGTGTACTTCCTTGATTCCACGTCTAATGCAACCTGCCAAAATGAGGATCGCAAATCAATTGTAGAAAAAATCTTGACACCAGGAAAATTATGGATTAGTTCTTCTATATTGGGAGGTTGAGTTCTCAGAGGAAGAATACTTTCGTTTTGGGTGCTAGGGAGATTAACAAAACATACACTACCGTCTAACTTTGGTACTACATGTAGTGGAGTGCAATAATGACGGTTGGATGGTTCATTGATGTTCCAGCTAATCCTTTGCTGTATCTCCCGATCAGTAGCAGATCTTAATGCCCATGGAATGGAGTAATATCGGTGACAGTAAGTTTTGTGTGGCCTAATATTTAAATGGCACACACAATTTTTGATAACACCTGGTTTCTTATCAAATACCATGGTGTAATTGCTTAAAAATTGTTTCAACTCATGCTACTGTTTAGATATCAGGGCATTTCCTTCAGTTACTTTAACATCAATCTGTCCTCCTATAGTTAACTCTGATTTTTCGGTTAGAGGGTTAGAAATCTTCCTGTTGAAACTTCTCTTTATCAGCTTAATTTCGATCCTACAGCAGTAGCGTTCATGCAATTCCTGCTTTTGAATTAATTTAACTGTCAGCGGTACACCATCAACACTCAACATGAGTTTACTGGAGGTGAAATCAATAATTGCATTTAACTCTCAGTAATTCATGTCCTAAAATTAAGTCTACAACAAGATTTGGGACAATTAGGCACGTGCAATCAATGGCTCCATTTCCTAAATTCATTTTAATTCTTGTCTGTAGCTTAACTGACTTGGAGCGTCCGCCTACAGCACCTAATATTTTGCGGTTTGCCACGGGTATGGTCGGTGTATTTGCTCGTTCCTGTAACCTCTTCATGTGAGCCGTGGAGATAGCTTTTACACTTGCACCTGTATCTAATATTGCTGTGAATTTAAAACCCTCAATATTAACTTCTATAGCCACTTGTGGCATGCTTCGTGGCTTAAAGTTACAGGTTTTATCACCTTTAAGCAATTCTTCCCTGATATCAGCATGGTTGTATCTAATCAATTTTATTGTCACGACCCCATTCACAAGTTCTGACCAGCCTTTCGGGGCTAAAGTTGGTCGATTTTAGTTTTCCTGCCATTGTTAGGTAAGTTGTGTTCATCACTAACATCAGTGATAATTGGGGAATAATCTCTCCAATTATTGCTGTTATTGGTTTGTTTGTGTGGAGTATTGTTGTTATTGTGTGACTGGTTCCAACCTGATGCTCTGGGATTTTGACGATACCCAGGATTATATCATCTTCCCTGTTTGCTGTTGTTATGGGATTTGTAACCCTGGTTGTTACCATTATCCTGACGATATTTACTATTTGATCCGTAACTCTCTCGTTGTTGCCCATTTTCGCTATTTGATTGTTGTTGCCTGCTGTTGTTGTGATTACTATTGCTATAGTTCCTTTCATTTAAACCATTGATCTGATGTGGATTGTAGGACCTAGCTTTAATTTCCTCTAATAGCATATCAACTGCATCGACCGCTGTCAAGAATTCTTCTAGGTTATTGTCGTTGACATGCAGTGTTGTGTCGGTATCTAGGCCGACACCGTGAAGTTGAGATGGCTGAAAATGCAAGCTACACTAACGCTGTAGCCGATAGGGCACGCAAGGCTAACGCAGACGGGCGTGAAGTCTGGAACATGAGAACTTATAAATGAATAAGAAGAAAAGTATGTAGATGCTTATTACTTATCTTTTTATTAGTCCTTGGAATACATCTCTCTTGAATACTCGTAAGCTATAGGCACTGATACAAATGGCGCCTTGCTAGTTCGTAGGCATTAACTTAGCTGATGGCTATTCTGTCTCTCGGCTAATGAGAGAGAAAGGCTTCGTACATCTGGTCGGTAGCTAGGTTCTCGTACAACTGGGGCGAGTCCACTCTCGTATCACGAGACCTGCCTTGGTGGTGGCGCTAGGTCTGCGATCACAGTGGCGACACGCGGGTCCGACATGTACTACATGGACCGCGGCCGATTTAAGCTACCACCTAGCAAGTGTGGTGTCTGGCGGTGACACCACATTCCTCCCCCGCAAATCGGCGAACGGTCGTGAGATAAGGCTTCCGCCCGCCGTGGGGAGGACCACATGTTGACGTATGCGATGAGGTGGGGAGCCTAACAACAGGCGAGGCTGTGCCACCCGCACCCGGCCATTCGGTCCGAGGGGAGCTAGGAAACGCCTGCAAAACTAGTCCAGGGTGCACGTCAACATGCGGTGTATGCGCCCGTAAAGAGACAGGAGTGACCGAAGGATCAACCTCCATTGCGTCGGGGTAGCCGACGCGCGATGACGTCATGTGGTCCGGAGCGGGCGGGAGTTCCATGGCGGAGGACAGCTGGTCACGGGAAGCGATCGGCGGCGCGTGACTCTGGGAGGCGCTTGGCGGCTGCAACGAAGCGTCGAATGCGAGCGGCGCCGGCGGGAGAACAAGCGGCGGCGGCTGCTGCTGCTGCTGCTGCGGCGGCGGCGGCGCGTCGCCATGGGGCAAAATGGAAGGCATCGTCGGTAACACCTGGGGATGAGGCGAGCCAGTAGATGGGTCCCCAGGGCGCTGACCGGACGGCACCGTCGCTGAAAGCAGACGGGGAGCGGCAGAACCCGAGCGACGACAGAGGCGCAGCTGATTGAGATGCCGACGCACCTCACCAGAGGCCCCCAAAACCAAATACATCGCGCGGCCGAGGCAGCGAAGAATGCGCCCTGCGAGCCAACGCCGTGAACCTCGATAGTTGCGATAAAATACAACGTCGCCTGGAGCAAAAGCAGGAGTCTGCCGCTGCACAGGAACCTGATGCGGCGGATGCAGCAAAGACATCAAGGTGCGATGAGGACGACCGTGGAGCAACTCAGCCGGCGAGCGACCATCTCGGGGCTGAGAGCGATACGAAGACAAAAAGAGCAACAATGCGTCCTCCCGAGAATGCGACTCTTTCAATTTCAACATCTGTGACTTGAAAGTCCGGACCAATCGTTCAGCGGCACCGTTGGACTGAGGCGAAAACGGCGCGGATGTCATATGTTGAATACCATTGGCCTGGCAGAATGACTGAAACTCTGCGGACATGAATTGTGGGTCATTGTCGGAAACAATAGTCTGCGGAAGACCTTCAATGCAAAAGATAGCAGACAACGCTTGGATGGTGGCGGAGGACGTCGTGGAAGACATCCGGACAACAAAAGGAAAATTACTGAAGGCATCGACCAGAACTAACCATCGAGCATTCCAGAATGGACCAGCAAAATCAATGTGCAAGCGTTGCCAAGGGGAAGTCGCTTTTAGCCACGCAAAGACTTTCCGCGGCGGTGCGGACTGTTGTTCGGCACACGCCGGGCACGAAGAACACATATTCGTAATCGCAGCATCGATTCCGAACCAAGTACAGTGCTGACGAGCAAGTTGTTTCGTTCGCACTATACCCCAATGTCCTTGGTGAAGAAGCCGTAAAACAGAGGACTGTAACGAACGTGGGACCACGACTCTGGACTGATCATTATCAGAACGCAACAACAAAACACCACGTCGAACAAAAAGTCTCTCCCTGTGAGCAAAAAATCGGCGAACCAACGGATCCTCGATCCGAGACTTTGACAAAGGCCATTGCGTAGCAACAAAACGCAAAACAGTAGCAAGGACAGGGTCAGCAGCTGTGGCTGTAGCTACACGACGAAAATCAATCGGAAACGATTCGACCACTTCATCGGTTTCCGAATCAATGAACATGCAAGCAAGTTCGGAAGAATCGAATGCTTTATCCTCAGCAACAGGCAAACGGGACAACGCATCGGCGTTTCCGTGCTTAGCAGTGGACCGATACAAGATATCGTAGCTGTACTGCGAGAGGAAAATAGACCAGCGAATGAACTTCTGCGCTGTACGTGGAGGTACAGGCTTGGTCGGATGAAAAAGCGATGTCAAAGGTTTGTGGTCTGTGATGATGGTAAAGTGACGACCATACAAGAAATCATGGAACTTAGTAACACCAAACACGAGAGCCAAAGCTTCTTTCTCTATCTGTGAATAATTTCTTTGCGCAGACGAGAGCAATTTGGACGCAAAGGCAATAGGGCGATCATGGGAGCCAACTTTGTGCGCAAGCACAGCACCGATCCCGAAATCCGATGCATCTACCATCAACTAAAAGGGTTTCTGGGGATCGAATGGCGTAAGGCATGTATTAGAAAGCAACGCCGATTTCAACTGGCGAAAGGCGCGTTCGCATTCCGTCGTCCAGACGAACGGAACACCTGTACGGCGTAAGCGATGAAGCGGAGCTGAAATGAAAGAGGCATTGCGCACATTCACTCACACCTTGTGAATCTACATTGTTCAATGTTCTTGCGACCTCCTGACGCAATGCGTGGCGAACATTGCGCGCTCTGAAAAATTTCGGTTGCGCGTTTCCTTCCAGTTCCAAATGTGCTTCATAGTTTTTAGCGCAACCTAAGCCCGGTGCAAAAATGTCTGCAAATTCTTCACATACACTAGAAACACTGTCTGAAGGCACAGTCTGATTCACTGATAGGACCTGATTTACAATAGACATGTTAAACAACTTAAATAAATCTAGACCAAACAAGTTCACAGCAGAAGAAGAACGAAGAACGTAAAATGACACAAGTTTTGTTTGTCCCTTGTATGTTGCAAGAAGGCTGCACTGTCCGAACACAGGAATTGTCTGTCCGGAATATGTAGTTAGCTTAACATTTGCGGAACGCAACGGAGGTTTGCCCAGTTGTTTGTACGTGTCGTGATTGAGCAATGAAACTGCAGCTGCGGTATCGAGCTGGAATGGTATCACTTTGCCTGCAAAGTCTAAGTCCACAAAAAGTTTATTGTCCTGCTGACGACAAAAGCGACTGTTTTGTGCAATTTGAATAGACACTGGTACAGAATCACTTGCTAATTGACGTGATTTCCGGCGACGTCGACGCACAGTTTTTGTGGGACGATCACAGTTACTGTTAGAGAAAGTGTCACTGGACGAAGTGGAATTAACGACATGAATGTCCATAGGCGAAGGTCCACGAGCCTGAGTGTCCTTGGTTCGATTCCGGCGCGAAGCAAAGGGCCTGGAATGATTGTGATTGTCTGATCTGAGCTTTTTCTGGCAAACACTTTGAACATGTCCTTTCTTATTGCAGAAAAAGCAAATAGCTTGGCGTGACGGGCAATGTTCACGCGAATGTCTAGTAGCACACCGCGGGCATGATTTCACTGCATTTGTGTGCTGGCGCAGCACACCTGGCTTAGCGGGCGGCGGCAGCTGCGTTTGTTTGTGCGATGGCAGTTGTGCGGACGTGCGCGAGGCCCGGTTACCGGGCCGCGCAGCGCGTCCAGCGGGCCGGTTAATGTTACACACGGCTGGCGAAGTTGCAAAAGATTCCTGAGCACAGTCAAGTGTGTCCTGTCTATCCAAGATGTCTATCACTTGTGGAAGGGAGGGATTAACTAGTTTCAAAATTTGCTCCCGTATGCGAACATCAGAAACGTTCTGTGCAATTGCATCACGCACCATTGTATCTGAATAAGAAAGACCACAGTCACATTCAAAGGCACAGTCCCTAATAAGTCCTTGCAATGTTGCTACCCACTCCCTATTGGTTTGACCGGCCGTACGTTTTGTACGAAAGAACGTATACCGTTTTGCAACCACATTAACTGTTTCTTTGAAATAGGCATCTAAAGCAGACAAAATTTCCTCGTAGGACAGAGTTGCTACGTCGCGTCGGGGAAACAATTTCACTATCACACGGTATGTGGACACACCGACACAAGAAAGCAAAAACGGCTGCCGCTCTTTACCTTGAATTCTGTAGGCAGCTAGATGAAAGTTGAACTGGCGAGACCACTCGTGCCAGATCTCATCGGCTGCCACGTATGGTCGAAAGGGAGGTGCAACAGCGTTTAGTGGCAGCGGTAGCGAAGAAGCGGCGGCGGCCGCATCGGTGTGCAGCGCACGTTGACCCTGGACGAGCTGTCCAAGGGCATCCAATAACGCCTGCGTCTGCTGATGCTGCAAGCGATAAAATTCGGACAGTACATCTGGAGAATGTGGCGAAGCCATGACACAATTAAATGTAAGCAATCAGAAAACACTTTAAATCGTCGCCAATGTTGTGTCGGTATCTAGGCCGACACCGTGAAGTTGAGATGGCTGAAAATGCAAGCTACACTAACGCTGTAGCCGATAGGGCACGCAAGGCTAACGCAGACGGGCGTGAAGTCTGGAACATGAGAACTTATAAATGAATAAGAAGAAAAGTATGTAGATGCTTATTACTTATCTTTTTATTAGTCCTTGGAATACATCTCTCTTGAATACTCGTAAGCTATAGGCACTGATACAAATGGCGCCTTGCTAGTTCGTAGGCATTAACTTAGCTGATGGCTATTCTGTCTCTCGGCTAATGAGAGAGAAAGGCTTCGTACATCTGGTCGGTAGCTAGGTTCTCGTACAACTGGGGCGAGTCCACTCTCGTATCACGAGACCTGCCTTGGTGGTGGCGCTAGGTCTGCGATCACAGTGGCGACACGCGGGTCCGACATGTACTACATGGACCGCGGCCGATTTAAGCTACCACCTAGCAAGTGTGGTGTCTGGCGGTGACACCACATGCAGCAATTTTGTTTGTATGTCAATCGGCAATCTGGATTTTAATACTATAATCAAGTCTTTGGAAGAAATTGGTTCAGACAAATATTTTGTTTTGTTGAGATATCGCTCAAAATATTTCCTGAGTGTTCCAAGTCTTGAATTATATGGTTCTGGGTTATATACTTGCTTTCTTATCCTTTCCTGTATTGCAGGAGACCAATATTTGTCGATAAAAGCCTGCTCAAAGTCTGAGTACATAAGATAAGTGTCTATTGCCTCACTACTCCACATAGCTCCGTCTCCTACCATATGTCCACTTACATAACTAATTTTCCGTCTTTCTGTCCAAATCCAGGGTAAAACACCTTTATTCATCCCATCGTGTTCATAAAATCGTTTAGTTTTCTTTTCTGGATTGAAAGTTGGAAATTGTCTATATTTAATAAGTTTTTCCTCCATAAGAAGTGTTGCATTTTCTGATTCACGAATCTGCATGCCACTACTTCATGGAGAATTGTAAGTATGTCGATGTTCATGTACACCAGTATTTTGTTGGATGCGAGATGGATTAACTCTCTCGCTTGTGTAGATGTTCTCGGAACCTACTGACTAAAAATCTTGGTCAGACTGCCGCTTATCGTCAATTTGTTTACGCACCTCTTGCAGACATTTGAAAAATTCTTGGTGTGCAAGTTCTGTGTCTGACAATACTTCTTCGAATTGTTTCCGAATTTTCAATAAGTCGTTTGATAATTCTTTGTTCTGAGAATCTCTGTCATTTATAGCTTCGGTGACTGCAGACTGAACTTTCTGCTCAACAGCGGCCGCTAATTGCGAATCACGCTCACCGAGCCACTGATTAAAAACATCGGAAATCTGTTCCATCTCATGTGTAAGCTGTTGCTTAACCACGTTAGCTTGCCCCATTGTAACGTTATGTAATTCCTGTGACAGTTCTGTAACTGGCCGACAGCTGCTCTTGCTTTTGTGACGCTTTATCAAATTCTAACTGAAGATTGTTAACCGCTTCGGGCAGGTGCTTGTGGGCTTCCCGAAAAATTTCAAACTCTGTTATTAAAGCTGTCTGGGTAAGAGAAACTTGTTCTATTTTAGTTTTAAGTTCCTCTTGCGTATTTACAATCTGCTTTTGTAAAGCTGTTTTCATTATATTTATCTCTGATTTAAATATCGACTGTGATTCTTATATTTGGTTTTGCAGAGCAGACTGTAGCTCGTTATGAGACGCAGCTTGACTTTCTCGAAATTCTCGAGACATTTTCTCTATTCGTTTCAGTAAAACTGTCATACGGTCAACTACCTCCTGGACATTAGTTTGAGGCACAGTAGTTTCACTCGATTGAGCCATCTTGGTCTGAGATCGTGTCTTAACCATATAATCACACAATAATTAATATTAATGATCCGTTAAAAACGTGTGTAACATATAACGTTTACTCAGTAGCTAATGACGTGCTAATGGTTATGCAGATGACCGTTTTGTGACAAATAGTCGTATTGAACTGACACACAATTTGTAACACAAACTACCTCTAATCTACTAAGGAAGTATGTGCCTATCTACACTTAACTCTTGGCTGTTACCCATACACGAGTCAGCAGAATAGAATATGACAACTTGTAACAGAACGTAAGATCGTGTATGTCAGTAATTTTCGTGTATGTCAGTAATTGCTTTACGTGTAATGTTTTATGTAAATATAGCCTTTGACTGCGAGTTTAACGACTAAGAGACAGTTATCTTTGGACATGCGGAAAGGAGGTCGATCTTTGGGAGAGGTGGTTAAAGGACTTTGGAGGGAAAGCGTGGGCTGGAGGAGGTGGGAATACAGATGTGGTGTAAAACAATGTCTTATTGCATATTATTGTAGAAGTGTTAAATGTGAATAAATGAATGAAATAGTGATTTGCAAAACTAATGTAGCGTTTGCTCTCTAAAAATCAAAATACCACATCGCCCTACAAACCAGTTAGTCTCATCCAAACACAAAGAAAACCGCGGGAACATCGCAGTGGAATCACCTCTAGACTTCACGAAGACAACAACGCAGCCATCGATATGAGTTAAGTACCAAACTGTTCGTACTTGTTAACAACCTCGGACTATAAATTTGAATCTCCTGTAGTACCTGAAGTCACCATGTGGACAAAGGAGTAGGACAACTTATATACAGTGGAAATCATAGGAAGAGGTCTGTTAAACTTGGGGGCTCGTCCGGGATATTACAGTTAAATGCGATGGGACTAATTGCGCTTCGTTTGCGGAACATTACAAACTTTATAATTCGTAAAACGTGAATAACATTGTACACGTTTCCTGGACCAGAAAAAGTAGTGTGAGAACCAACAAAGTGCTGGCTTATCGGAGAGGTGGACCTGTGATCGACGTCGTGGTGTGAAAAGATAAGTACAATTCTGCTTTGTTTTCAACTTTTCGTCAAAACTGTATCCAAACACGCGGTGTCATCATGACGCTATCAGAAGAAATTAAAAAGGAAGTTGGAGAAATGTTAGACTCGAACGTGTGTGGTGTAAGTGACGATCCAGATGACTCACAAACCGAAAGAAAACCGGATCAACAGGACTGGGTAAGTTTACTCTTTGCCAGAATGGGACAAATGCAGTCCGAATTAACAAGGGCAATGAACTCAAATAGTGAATTCCTAGAATCGAAAATAAATGCATCCAGTGAATCGCTGGAAGCAAAAATGAAAAGCATCGGGGATGTACTGAAAGAAGAGATTTCAAACTTAAAACTTCAATTAGGAGAAAGTTTGAAGGGCGTGAACTCCAAAATTGAAGCTATAGAGAATAAGTTTGTGACCTTAGAAAATAAGTTAGCCACAGTTAGCTCAAGTCAAGGGAAAGAGATTGAAAGGTTAACTGCAGCTCAAAGAACTGTGGTGGAGAGGGTAGACAAATTAAGTCTAGATACAGAATCAAAAGTTAACTCCTTAGATGCTGAATTAAATAAGATACAAGAGTCTGTAACATGTAATTTAAGTGTAATAGAGAAGAGATTCACTGAAATGCAAGATAATTTTGTGTCTAGAAATTTATGTATGAATGGTGGAAGTGTGTGGAGTAATTCACCTGTAAAAAGTTTTCCTTGTGATAATTTACATCCTGTAGATTTTTTGCAACACTGCTCTGACAACCTTGTTACTGGCATGTCTGATAATCTAAAGATTAAATTTGTTAAAAAATTTCTTGAGGGAGAAGCTTTGTCTTGGGCAAACCAACATTTTGATAAGTGGAAAACGTTTGATGATTTTAAGAAGAGTTCCTTAAATAAGTTTTGGTCTGAGACTGAACAGGGTAGAATAAAAAGTGAATTTTTAAATGGGCCTATCTTCAGGGGCAGAAACCACTCAATGAAAGACTTTTGCAGGGATCAACTTAGGAAATTGGTGCATCTAGAAAAACCCTTCGACGAAATGACGCAAATTGATGCCCTTAAAAGGAGGTTACCTGAAAGAATACAGTGGGAATTAGTGCATGGACCTGACGACTGTTTAGACCAGTTTCTAAAATATATAGACAAATTAGACAGGGCAATGGAGAGAAATGTGCAACAGTTTAGTAACGGAAACCATTACAGTGGGAGGTGGAATTCTGATTACCGTGGAGAGAACCCTAGAAGGGACGATAGAGATTTTCGGAATGAACACCAATATGATAGAACAAGAGAGTACAATGCTAATTGGAGAGGGAGTAACTGGGAAAGCAATGGTGTAACTAGGAACAACAGATGGGAAGGTAACAACAGAATGAATACAAATTGGAGGAGTGACAATAGAGGTAGACATCCGGAAAACTCCGGACCACCTCAATGAGGGTCCACAGCTTTGGGGCGAACAGATTTAAACATAATAGGACCACTAACTTTCACACAAAACCCAATACTGTAAATAACTGTACCATTAACAAACAGGTTTAAAAACCAGGAATACCAAGTGAATTATATAAATTTTGATAACAAATTTTTGGATGCTATGTGGCACAGTAGACCACCACAAAATAAACATAGGAGAGACCAAAGATCTGACCCAATTCTGGATGAGGGGATGTTAAATGATTTTTACAGGTGGGCAAAAAGGGGAGAGAAAGCTAATAATGAAGAGAGTAACAAATGTTTTAGTTCAGAATTAGGGGGGGTTGTTCACACAAGAAGGTAACAGTGAATCAGCTGATGATAAACCTAAGCAACAGGAAAAAGAATCAACTATAGAAAGTGAAAAACAGAGAGAAATAGATGAAACTGGCAGTAAAGTATACCATAGTAGTGATGATGTTAGTATTTTTGATGTGAAAAGTATGGTAAGCAAACCAGTGAGTGAGTACAATGTTTTTATTGAAATAAATAATGAAGTGTTGGAACTTGATGATAGTTGTGGTGATGAAGCACAGGAATATGATAGGAATAATGAAGTGACAGCTGAAAATCAGTTGCTACATGTCTTTCCTGATGAGCTCATGGTTAATCAACGTGGTGATAACAAAAGTGAAAATATTGTGAAAGAATTAGATTTGCATGATATTATTGAAAGTAAAGGAAGCCAATTCTTAGAATTCCTGTGGAACCAGTATAATGAGAGTTGTAGTAGCAAAGTGTTTTGGTATCGTCTAAGTATTATTAGTGGAGTTTTATGCCCACGCTGGTGGGAGAGTAAAAGAAAGAGTCTGAGTGAAAGGTACATAAACAGTAGGGAGATATTTTGTGTGCAGCCAAAGTGTAAACTTGACACTAGTAACGTAGACTCTTAAAATCAGGTAAACCTGATGAAGACTGAAAGGGAGGAAGTAGATGGAAATTATAAAGAAATTGAAAAAGATTTATTATATGAAGACCCTGAGGGGAAGGCAGATGAAAAGGAATTAGGTTGTCCATACATTAAAATAAGAGTAAATCAGTGGGAAGGGCACTGTCTTATTGATACAGGAAGCCCCATATGCGCAATTTCAGAAAAATTTAGAGATAAAATTAGAGATGGTAAGAACTTTGTAGAAATGCCGGTTGTAGGGGTAAAAATCAGAGGTGCCACTGGTAGGCAAAGTAAGGTAGTTAAGAGTCAAGTATTGTTAACGTTTCAAATTGAAAATGTGGAGTGTGAGCAGGGTTGCCTTGTGGACCCAAGGTTAGAAGAAAATATCATTTTTGGCATGGATTGGGTCTTAAAAGTGGGTGTAAGCTTCTCTTGGGAAGATAAGACTGTTATAATTACTGAACCTGAGAAAAATAGTATTCTGAAAACAGAAATGTACATCCTTAACTGTAGTAATTCTTGCAACCATATCAAAGCTGTTGTAAGCAAGGTATATAATCAAGCCATAAGTGATAACACAATCTTTGATCTTATAAATGAACAAAATTTCGAAGAGTTAGTCGAAGTAAAATTGAAGGAAGCTGTAAATCTAAGTGAAAGTCAGAAAAATCAGTTAAGAGAAGTGATATGGGAATTTCAGGATACATTCAGTGAGAGACCAGGGAAGGTAAAAGACTATCAGTGCAGACTTCAACTCAGAGATCATCATCCTTTCTTCCTAAAACCATATGGCATTCCATTCTCCAGGAAAAAAGATGTAGAAAGGGAAATCCAAAAAATGGAAACTTGGGGGATTATAGAAAGGAGTAGAAGTGCTTACAATGACCCATTAGTAGTTGTGTCTAAGAGAAATGGTGGGGTTAGACTTGTACTTGACTCTAGGCACCTTAATAAGTTTTTGATTAGAGAAAATAACCATCCTGACAATATGGATGAACTCCTGCACAAATTTGATAATGTAAAATTTATGAGTAGCCTAGACTTGACATCTGGTTTTCACCAAAACCCACTTGAACTTGATTGTAGGAAGTATACTGCCTTTTTGTATGGTGGCAAAAGTTACCAATATTGTGTTGTCCCTTTTGGATTGAATGTATCGGTGGCTGAATTTATCAGAGCACTGGATTTTGTATTAGGTGATGAATTGTCTTCAAAATTAATAGTATATGTAGATGACATTCTTGTAACTGGAAAAACCTGGGAAGATCATCTAAACCTTCTGAGACAAGTCTGTTCAAAATTGAGGGAAGGGAGAATGACCGTAAAATTGGAAAAATGTTGTTTTGGAGTTAATGAACTGAAATTTTTGGGGCATAATATTTCAGAAAAGGGAATCTTACCTGATAAGGATAAACTTGAGGCCATTGTAAACTTCCCTACTCCCAAGAACAAAAAACAACTCAAGTCCTTTTTTGGTCTCACTGGATTCTATAGAAAATTTCTTAGTACCCAAGCTTTACATGCAAACTGCTTATGTAACTTACTAAAAAAGAATACTGTTTGGGATTGGACAGAAGAATGTCAGGATGCGTTCGTGGAAATAAAACAACAACTGTCCCAAAGTCAAATGTTGTACAGACCTGTTATGTCGATACCATTCTGTATAATGACAGATAGTAGTGAGACAGGTTTAGGGGCACACTTGTTTCAAAACATAGAAGTAGAAGGAAAATTAGAACACCATTCTATTGCTTTTGCTAGCTGGGTTTTACAAAAGTATGAAAAATCATATACAGTCACAGAGAAGGAACTACTTGCCATCCACTGGGCATTTAATAAGTTTAAAAGTTATCTTTTAGGGCACAAGGTAATTGTTTTCTCTGACCATAAAGCTCTATCGTACATTCAGGAGTGCAGACTCTATCATGACCGTATAACAAGGTGGGTTTTATTCCTTCAACAGTTTGACTACGAGATCAAATTTATTCAGGGTAAACATAATGTCATTGCAGATGCCCTTTCCAGACTACCAGTAGGTGCAGATGTTGAAAATACTTATGGAAAAGAGGAGAAAGAGTTCAAACTTATGTACTTAAAGGGTGTAAAAGATGAAGCTGAAATATTGAAAATCTGTAATGATATTCGTAGAAACCAAAACCATGATGAAAATTGGAAGTTGGTTAAAAGTTATATAGGGAAAAAGGGAGGAGAAAAGGTAGATCAGTATTATAAAGTACAAAAAGGGATTTTGTTTAGGAGACCTAGACCTGACTTAGACAATTGGAAACTATGTTGGCCTGAGCAATGTATTGACACGTTAATCAGTTACATACACGAAAGCTTCGGACACTGCGGGGCAACAAAATGTATACAGAAGATACAGGAAAATGTATACTTCTATAATATCAGTAGGAGAGTGAAGAAAAAACTTGAAACCTGTGATCGTTGTCAGAGAGTAAAAGTGAACAACCAAACATCTAAAGGATTGATGCAAAACATTTTACCAAATAAAAACCTTGAATTAACAGCTATTGATCTATATGGACCACTACCAAGGTCAAGGGAAGGGTATAGTTATATCTTCGTTATAGTTGACGTTTTCTCTAAATTTATAAAATTGTATACATTAAAGAGAGCAACCAGCAAACAAATTATCATCAAGCTGACAAATCATTATTTCACAAATGTTGGTATTTCCCAGGCCATCATGTCTGATAATGGGTCATAGTTTACATCTAAATTATGGAAAAATTTTATTGAAGATACAGGAATAAAACATATCTTGATTTCGGTTTGTCACCCATCAAGTAACCCAGCAGAAAGGTACATGAGGGAAATTGGAAGGCTCTGCAGAACATACTGTAGTAAAAATCATGTTAATTGGATTGAAAATGTTACTGACTTTGAGGATATAATGAACAGCCTACAGCATTCATCCACTGGTTTTTCACCTTACGAAGTAATGTTTAATAGACGACCTGCAGATTTGATTTCTGAGAATGTTGGTTTCCCACCTTGTCAAACTATGACACCCCAGGAAAGAGAGACAGCTGTTAGGAACACTATGAAAAGACAAGGAGAGGTAAGAAAGCGGAGACATGATGCAAGAAGTAAAGGAGTACAGTTCAGGACAGGAGATCTGGTTTTAGTAAAAACGCAGGAAAAATTTAGATTGATGAATTCTGAAATAAAGAAATTTTTTGACATCTATATAGGCCCCTTTGAAATCAAGGAAAACCCACACCCTAATGCCTATAGGCTAATCTACCCAAAATCCAAGAAGTTATTTGGACTGCGCAATGTTACAGAGTTAAAACTCTACAAACATGACCCATAAAATAGTCTTCAATAAGTAAAATGCTGCTCGGGAAGAACTAGTTGACTGGCCCAACTACATTACTTTATTGTTTTATCATTCAAGGAAAACTTCATGTCAAAGTGTGGGACTATGTCAGCTAAAAGTATGAAGTAGATTTTGTGTTAATGTGAACTATGTCTGTACTAATTTCTCTTTGTTCTCTAGTATACCCATTCATTAAATTTGGTACTAGATCAGTGTGTCTGGCTACGAACCATTCTACAGTGTCATAGTAATGTCTCTTAACAGAAACCAAAGTTAATGATGTGGACACTTTTAAAGTAATAAGATATGAATAGTGATTGTGTGTAAGAAGACAAAACCTTGTCATTTGTAAGCTATGTCAGATGGAACGTTATTTAATGGATAAAGCAAACTGGAGGTACTTGTCAGATTATGAGAGTGTACTTTGAAAGACCAGGTATGTTATAGTGTGTTAAAAATATAGTGGGTAGTCATGAAATTTAATCATGCAAATTAAGAATGTATTGAGGTTTAGAGCATTATGGAAACAGATGTTGGTGTATTACTTTTGAAACACTTGTGATGGATTGAAGGTTATGTGACACTAATTTTGAAGTTTATGTTGTGGGAGAATATTTTGTAATAGTTTAGATAATTTAATGTTAAAGTGAATGAAGAGCTGTTAGGAATTTATCCCATACCCTGTTACACAATTTGGAATAATTTCTATTCATGGCAATATGCTATTTGAGCACAGGAGAGTAAATAAAAATGAAACGCTGCTTAATAATGATGTAAAGTTAAGGTATAAATACTAACAATCTTACACAATTTAAGTGTAGATTTTGTCATAATTTGACCTATAAAGCTGAAATAGATGTACAATGTGAGGATACTGCAATTATAGTCACAATCATATGGAACGTCTCAGCTATCTCATTATAAAGGAAACATTAAATCATAAATATGTAAACCAATCTGACTCTGAAAATACAGTGCTGATCGCACATAACTGAATTTGCACTGGTTTCACCATGTGATTCCATTCATCACGTGTACATGAATTTTCCCTAAGAGACAACCATATAACATTGTGTATAAGTATTACAATATTTTGAATTATGTCTATTTTATGTATGTGGTTAAAAGAACCTGTGTATTTTAGAATAATGATTTCTTTAGATTTAATGGTTGTTTTGGGCACAATCCATGCCATAAGGTATTTTATTGAAGCACTTATATTAAAAGATTGTGAGAGATGCCTGCATTCCACAGTTCACTTAATATATTCTAAAGAAACCACTGACAATCAGAAGAATGAGGTTAACTAAGATGCATTAAGTCAGTATTGAAGTAAACTTGAGTTTATGCATATACTATATAATTATGTACCCATCTTAACACGGCTGTTCAGCTACCATGATCAATTAAATATAAGGTGCCATATTTTATTGTTAGTTACAAGCTCATTACACTTATTGCTCAATACAGCCAATGTAACTTTCAAATTGTATATCATGGAAAGTGTATATATATATAACTAAGATCACTTGGGAACCAATTTTATTACTAACTTTCGGAACTGGAAATTTTATTATGATGTGTGTATTAGACATATTTTATTCCATAGTGACACACAATCCCATGCATGCCACGCACGGACTTGTGTGTGGGGGGGGGGGGGGGGGGGGGTGTATTGTAACAGAACGTAAGATCGTGTATGTCAGTAATTTCTTTACGTGTAATGTTTTATGTAAATATAGCCTTTGACTGCGAATTTAACGACTAAGAGACAGTTATCTTTGGACATGCAGAAAGGAGGTCGATCTTTGGGAGAGGTGGTTAAAGGACTTTGGAGGGAAAGCGTGGGCTGGAGGAGGTGGGAATACAGATGTGGTGTAAAACAATGTCTTATAGCATATTATTGTAGAAGTGTTAAATGTGAATAAATGAATTAAATAGTGATTTGCAAAACTAATGTAACGTTTGCTCTCTGAAAATCAAAATACCACATCGCCCTACAAATCAGTTAGTCTCATCCAAACACAAAGAAAACCGCGGGAACATCGCAGTGGAATCACCTCTAGACTTCACGAAGACAACAACGCAGCCATCGATATGAGTTAAGTACCAAACTGTTCGTACTTGTTAACAACCTCGGACTATATATTTGAATCTCCTGTAGTACCTGAAGTCACCATGTGGACAAAGGAGTAGGACAACTTATATACAGTGGAAAACATAGGAAGAGGTCTGTTAAAAATTTACACTTACTCCTTGTAGATAACTGCGATATAGACTGGCATATTTCCGCTATTTATCTCCTTTGTTGAAACGAGAGAACAAAGTTACGTTACAAATGGTTACATGAAAAAGAAAATACAATTAACATCATACAATATTAATCACAATACACATACAAACTTTTGTTGCTATGACAACCCTGTGTGTGCTCATTTACGGTGTCCTGATCTGTCGCCAACTGTGATAGATTCTTTTATGTGTTTGTCTATTTTTTGTTTGTCTGTTGTGAATGTATTATGCTCACAGTAAAAGGTCGTAACAATGTGATAAAATTGTCTCTGATAGTGCTGTTAAAAGAATTACTGTTTGTTGCGCGTATGAAGAGTCTTGGGAGAGATGGCTGGATATTTTTAGCAACTATTCATACATGAGATTGCAGGTTCGAGTGCTGTTGTCCACGTCTCTTCCCGTACACGTCGCATTCAATCTGAAACTATTCTGCTATTTCAATACTTCCAAAAATACTAATAAAGGTCGTGACGCTCACCTTTGTTCTCATGAATTAATAACGGTTTATTGTGTCTATTGTAAAATTCTTACCCTTAGTTACGTGTAACCCACAGAGAAATTAATATTCCGAGTCAACGATATAATTATCATAGAGTCCCTCAGATAACGTCTTTGCCACTTAGCTTTCTCACAGTCGATTCAGTACATTACATATTTAATACACTACAGAGTGAGCCACTGTGTATACCTCGTAATCCAGAGTACTTCACAAGAGCCTTTTAATGCAGTGCAAGTCACAGGAGATCGTCAGAGAGTTTCAAGAAAAGCTCACAGGTTCTTCTAAAAGTGGAAGCAAAGAGAACATCACTATGTTTCTGCGAACGTTATGGGAAGTGAACTGCATTTACACGCCCAGACATCATACCGCCAATCGCAAGGTGAGAGCCAGGATGCTGGCTACTTTTAGTTTGTGTGACAGAAAACACAAGTACTGGGGAAGAAAATTCTGCAAGCTTTGGCTATATGCAACAACAAAGAGGGAGATTTTCAGTTGTCACATTGGGAACCCTGTAATTTTCTCCCCTCTTGCGGTAATTTGGAGAAGTACGTCAGAGCAGTGCTTTGGGGCGAGTACACGGCGTCGGTTCGTGTGTCGTCGTTCGAGAGTCGCTGTGCGACGCACTGCTGCAGCGTCACGCTCCTTTCGCTGTTTTTGAGTGAGACTCGCGTTTGCGTTGTCTGTGCACTGCGTAGCTGACACTTTGCGAGTCTTTCTCGTGACTTTGTGACTTGTTTTTATCGTTAGTTCTCTCTCTCATACTGGGATCAGAACTCGAAGCTATCCAGTATGTCGCTTTTGTGAGTTGAGAAGCCTTTGGGAGGCGATTTGCATGTTATTACGCTAGTGATACAGAAAAATCTTACCCTTCTACGCGTATTGCGGTTTAACTTTCTTGATGAAAGTAATTGTAATTCCATCCAACGTCAACTTGAAAAATATTGATTGAGAGAAAGTAAAGTAATTTTTTTAAGATGGCTTTCCCACACTATCAGCTTATCCCACCAAGTTCTTATGAAGTGACCCTTGTAATAAAAAATAAACATCGTCAGAGGACTGTAGCTCACTGAAGTGCAGTCTCAATATGACGGTGTTTCCGATATAATAGAGGTGCCACTAGCCCTTATTTTCTTTCAATTTGGAAAGTTAGCTGGATACTATTTAGTTATACGAACTGAATTAAATTTTATTTTGGGAATAACGAAACTTCATCTGCATTAGCACTTAGCAGTTTCAATACTCATAAATTTAACATTTGTGTTATTGTGTTGGATTCTCCCTGAGGTCAGAATCGCTTGTTTTGTCATTTGCGTGCTGAGTTCACGTGCGTGGCAGGCAGCTTGCAAAACGAAACCACTGCAGAACCTCAGTCGACTCGCACGCAGTACAACAGGTACGGCAAAGAGTCATAAGCAATTCAGTAGTAATAACAGAAATAGTGTTTTAAAAATAATTTAAATTCGTGACGAACACAATCGAACCCATTTTTTCTTTTCATCCCTCAGAAAATTTCATTTTGTCCCTCAGGGGTAATTACCCCAAGGTTGGGTACGTTAACTACCATAAAAATGGACAATAACTAGAAAATTACACCACATTTGTCATTCTTTAGTTTCCTAAAGACCTTGGAAGGTATGAAACGGTACATCAAATTTTGTGGCGGCGTTCGTAGCGACAAGCAATTTGCTGTAGAAACGGCTTACGAAGTCACCGCCACACTTTTAATAGCGGGCCGACCGGTCCGCTGGAACAGTGAACAGAAAGATGAAAACCCCAAACACTCTGATTAAATAAAAGTCGGTACTTATCTTTATTAACGAAGATACAGTAACACAGTAGTGAACTCGGTGTCTACAGAAATCTGTCTGGTTGGAGTCGGAGCGGCTAGGTCAGCGTCGGCTGACGACAAACAACTACTCTGCTGCGATGAACACTCAACTGACTAGCAAGTACACAATTCGGTGGCGAGTATACAACTGAGCGGTGAATACAGAACTGTTCTAGCGCTCGCGACTCCAGCGCTTAAGAAGCCAGAAGCCAGAAGCCAGTGGTGGCGCGCGCAGACTTGCGGCGATTTCCTGTATCGCTGGCGCTGCTTATGCGGACGGCGTCCGGACTTTGATACTGCCAACCTTTTGGCAGTGGGCTCGGGTGGCATTACTCGCTAGGATATAACACTCCTCCCCCCCAAATCGCCGCACCGTCGTTGAATAATGACGTTGCGAGCGTCGACGGCGGGGGAGGGGTCTGGTCGCAGGCGTAGCAGAAGAGACCGGAGCGGTGACTGTTGTCGGTGGCAGTCCCCGGTCCGCACCCCAGCATTGGCTGCGCGGGGCCTCGGGTAACACCGACTGAAAACCGAGGTCAGGGTGCACGCCTGTGACCACGGGCGCAGCTTCTGGTACTGGACGCGACCGGGCGTCGGGACCCACGAAGAGAGGCAGCGTCTCCTGACGTTGCGTCGACGGCTGCTGAGTGGGCGCCGGACAAGGCGCTGCGGTGTCCGACTCCTTGGGGGTGCCCAAAGAAAGCGGCTGCAGGACAGGCTGCACAGCCACCGCTTGGGAAGGCGGTCGACGTCCATCAGCTCCGAAGGCGGTGGCGACTGAAGAGGGACAGCAGGCGCCGGAGCGACCACCTGGGGCGCTCCCGGATGAAGCTGCGCGGGAGGCATCAATGGGACGGGCTGTCGGCGTGGTAGCGGCGACGGCTGCTGCTGCTGCACTGGGGGCGGCAGCGAAGTCGGAAGGCGCGGCTGGAACCGGCCGCGGACCAAATCTGTGGACAAAGAACGAGCGGCAGAATCCGGGCGGCCAGCGCGGCGCAACTGGTTCTGATGC
Source organism: Schistocerca serialis cubense (assembly GCF_023864345.2). Classification (NCBI taxonomy): domain Eukaryota; kingdom Metazoa; phylum Arthropoda; class Insecta; order Orthoptera; family Acrididae; genus Schistocerca; species Schistocerca serialis. Next base: position 41,349,537 of record NC_064645.1, on the reverse strand, counting down.
CTTCTGTGCACCCCAGTAGCACCTTGAACAGTATAAAAACCGCGACCCTGGACACTTATCACGGTACCACGTTCCCAACGACGGCGACCGTGATAAACTCTGAAAAAAACGGCGTCGTTGCGCTGAAAACGCGTGCGATGCTCAGAAGCGGGGGGTCGATCCGGGGCGTGCAACAACCGTAGTAGGGTACGATGACGACGGCCGTGGAGAAGCTCCGCAGGCGAAGGGCCGTCGCGTGGCGTGGTCCGGTACGACGACAGGAACGTGATGAGGGCCTGCTGACGAGAGTGCGTAGCACGAAGGCGGTCCATATGATCCTTGAATGTGAGTACAAAACGTTCCGCTGCACCATTCGATTGAGGGTGGAACGGCGGAATAAGAACATGGCGAATGCCATTGGCAGAACAAAAACTTTCAAATTCAGCAGAGGTAAATTGTGGACCATTGTCAGACACTAAAACTTCTGGAAGACCCTCAATACAAAAAATTGAAGTCAACGCCTGTATAGTTTGTGCAGACGTTGTAGACTGCATGGGCACAACAAACGGAAAATTACTAAATGCATCTATCACGATGAGCCAACGAGAATTCCAATATGGACCAGCGAAATCAATATGTACCCGCTGCCAGGGACCGGCAGGGCGTGCTCACTCAAAATAGCGTTGAGGCGGAGCAGCTTGGTGTGCGGCACACGTCGAACAATCTGTAGACATCTGCGTAATCTGCTTATCAATGCCGATCCATGTACAATGACGGCGGGCAAGCTGCTTGGTGCGGACCACTCCCCAATGACCTTGATGCAACAAGTCGAGGACCTTGGATTGGAGCACTTGGGGAACCACTACACGAAGCTGGTCATTCTCAGTGCGTAACAGCAAAACTCCGTGCGAAACAGACAACAGATGACGTTGCGGATAATAGCGACGAACCACAGGATCCGATATGTCCTTTGCCTTGGACGGCCAACCACGTTGAACAAAACGTAATAGTAAACCCAGGTGAGGATCCGTAGCTGTCTCACGTGCCACCTGACGATAATCAATCGGAAAATCCCGGAGGGATTGATGCTCATCGGCGTCAATCTGATGGCAAGAGTCGTCAGAGGAATCGAAGACATCATCCGCAGCAATCGGCAATCTAGAAAGCGCGTCAGCATTTGCATGCTGAGCTGTAGGGCGATACAGTATCTCATACTGGTATTGTGATAACAAAAGACCCCAACGTTGTAGTCTCTGAGCTGTCCGCTGAGGAATTGGTTTAGACGGATGAAACAGTGACGTCAGGGGCTTGTGATCTGTTACTAAATAGAATGGTCTACCATAGAGGTAGTGATGGAATTTTGTGACACCGAACACAATAGCCAACGCTTCCTTGTCCAATTGGCTATAATTACACTGAGCTTTGTTTAGCAATTTAGATGCGAACGCAATAGGACGTTCGGTGTTACCGACTCGGTGAGACAACACAGGACCGAGGCCGAAAGAAGAGGCATCACAAGCTAACACCAGAGGCTTGTTAGGGTCGTAATGGACCAGACAACGATCATTCAATAAAGCCTCTTTAAGCTGCTGAAAGGCTGATTGGCAATCAGCTGACCACACAAACGGAACATTCTTACGGCGGAGACGATGCAACAGTGCAGCAATCTGTGAGGCATTAGGTATAAACCTAATATAATATGTCAATTTGCCAAGAACTGCTTGCAATTCCTGCAGATTGCGAGGGGCGGGCAAATCACGAATAGCTGCTAAATGTGACTGGGAGGGATGAATGCCTTGAGCGTTGGTAACATGTCCCAGATACTCCATCTCCGTAAGGAAAAATGAACATTTATCGATGTTGCAAAGTAGGCCTGCCTGAGACAACACTGTAAACAAACACTCCAAATTACGGAAATGTTCAGCAGGCGTCCGACCGGACACAACAATATCGTCTAAATAGTTGCAACATGATGGCACATTAGCCAGAAGTTGTGACAAAAAACGCTGAAAAACAGCTGGAGCTGACGCACAACCAAAAGGCAAACGCAGAAAACGGAACAACCCCAACGACGTGTTTATGACAATATACTGTTGTGATTGCTCGTCGAGGGGCAATTGCAGATATGCTTCACGGAGATCAATTTTGGAAAAGAAACGAGCTTCCCCTAACTTATCCATCAGCTCGTCCGGTCTAGGCAAAGGAAAAGAATCAATGACAGTCTGAGGATTAACTGTCGACTTAAAATCAGCACACAAACGTAACTTGCCAGACGGTTTCTTTATAATAACTAAGGGAGAAGCCCACTGGCTCGCTGAAACGGGTTGAATAACACCGTTGTTTTGCCAACGACGAAGTTCATCTTCTACAGGTACCCGGAGGGCGTGAGGCACTGGACGAGCACGACAAAATCGAGGCTGAGCATTATCTTTTAACGTAATATGAGCGGCACAGTTCGCAGCATAACCGAGATCGTCTTTAAATATGTCACTGTATCGTTTACACAAATCGGTTATGCTGTCTTGAGGAACAACAACAGAATTAATTTGCAACACATTGTCTTGGATAGACAGGCCAAACAAGTCAAAACAGTCTAATCCGAAAATGTTTACACTGTCTGTAGCGCGGAGCACTGTGAATGAAACTGTTTTTGTATTGCCACGGAATGTGGCTGGCACGCTACATACACCTAACACAGGAATTTGTTCTCCACTATAAGTAGCCAAAGAATGTTTTGCCGCTGAAAGTTTAGGGCGGCCGATAGCCGCATACGTAGCACTATTTATGAGAGTCACAGACGCACCAGTGTCTAATTGAAAACTGAAGGTCTTATCCTGGATGCGTAGCTTCACAAATAGTTTATTACACTGTCTCTGGATCGGTGCAGTGGAGGCGGAAGACACAAAATCAGCGCGTTTAGCGCGTGTTCGCAGCTTACGACAATTCGTGTGTTGGGCGGGTGGAACAACAACTCCCGCTTCACTTGCAGTCTGTACATTACTTTTTACAGCGTTTGAATTACGCTTGGGTCGCATAGCAGAGGGCTGGGTGGGTGGCTTATTGCGAACAAGTTTATTACCCACACGAACCGTGGAAGAGTCTTTAAACGCGACCTCCTGGGCGGGCTGGCTTTGAAGAACATGAATATCCATGGGCTGGGCAGCACTAGAATTGTTCTTGCGTTTACGCAAACAAACAGTCTGGATGTGTCCTTTCCTTTGACAAAAGTGAAAAACCGCGTTTCTTAACGGGCAACGTTCACGAGGATGAGCAATAACACACTTAGGGCAAGACTTAACTCTATCATTTTGCACACGCGGCTGACGAATGTGTTTAACATGACGCGGCCGGCTAGTGTTTACAGTCTGACTCTGCCGGTGGGGCCGCGGGCGTGACATAACTTGCTTAGCACAGGCAATTTGAGAAATACGAGTACATGGCTGATCTAACTCACACTCAGCATAGTCAAAAGTATCTTGGGCTTCAATGATGTTCATCACAGTCTCTAATGACGGGTCAGGCAACTTTAAAATAGCAGCACGAGTACGAGAATCGGCAATGTTTTGAGTAATAGCGTCTCGTAACATGACATCACTGTAGGAAGCTCCACACACACAATTAAATCGGCACTGACGGGTGAGGCCCCGTAAATCTGTTAACCACTGTTTATTAGATTGATGTGGCAGTTTCCTTAATCAGAAGAACTTGAATCCGGCAGCTGCCACATGAACTCGCGACTCGAAATACTCAGCAAGCTTGTTAACAACCACGTCATAGTCTAAAGCTTCTGGCTTGGATTCCGGGAACAACTTACAAAGTAGTCGATAGACTTCCACGCCTGCGGTGAAAATTAAATAAAGCTGCCGCTCAGTACCTGTGATTTTGTAGACTGTCATGTGCGCCTGCAACTGCGCGAAATATTCTCGCAATTCTTCTCGTGATGCATCAAAAGCACGGAAAGGTGGTGCTGCCTGTGCTTGTTCCTTTTCTGTTGGAGGATTAGCCGCTTGTTTGGCGATTGCTTCCACCAGACTTTGTATTTGCTGACTCTGTAACAAGATCAACTGTTGTAATTCGGCAGACATAGTGAACACAAATTAAACCAGCCCCCAAAATTTTATCGCTATAATTAGTATAACCAGAAACAAGTTGAACCAGCCCTGCACACGAGTTCGGAAGTCCTCGTCGCCAGTTTTGTGGCGGTGTTCGTAGCGACAAACAATTCGCTGTAGAAACGGCTTACGAAGTCACCGCCACACTTTTAATAGCGGGCCGACCGGTCCGCTGGAACAGTGAACAGAAAGATGAAAACCCCAAACACTCTGATTAAATAAAAGTCGGTATTTATCTTTATTAACGAAGATACAGTAACACAGTAGTGAACTCGGTGTCTACAGAAATCTGTCTGGTTGGAGTCGGAGCGGCTAGGTCAGCGTCGGCTGACGACAAACAACAACTCTGCTGCGATGAACACTCAACTGACTAGCAAGTACACAATTCGGCGGCGAGTATACAACTGAGCGGCGAATACAGAACTGTCCTAGCGCTCGCGACTCCAGCGCTTAAGAAGCCAGAAGCCAGCGGTGGCGCGCGCAGACTTGCGGCGATTTCCTGTATCGCTGGCGCTGCTTATGCGGACGGCGTCCGGACTTTGATGCTGCCAACCTTTTGGCAGCGGGCTCGGGTGGCATTACTCGCTAGGATATAACATCAAAGAACTGTTTATTTACGATTCTGTTGTACAGTACAGATATTTAGGGAATAATGTTTTCCGTTAATAACAAAAAATTGTTAGCAAAGACCAGAAGATGTGACCCTTTGCATAAAGACATTGTATGTCTACCCTACAAAGTCGAATTTTGTCCACTACATTTGAGGTCAAATCAATGAAATTGGAACATGATTTCACCTACATTACGAAATACGCCACCACAGCTGTAGCTTGAGATAAAACGACACGGACGTGATAAAGTCATCAAAAGCAATAAAAGTGTTTCCCAATACAAAAGGAACCAGCTCCATACATGTTGCTAAATTTGAGCCGCAGACGGAAAGGAACATCAACACGTTCGTTTCTCAAGCAGTAGTAACTAGATTTACTAAATTATTCGTACGTCAGAGAGACAAGTGAAGTTTAACAATAGGCGAATCGTTTGACTCCATAAAATTGTTTGTTAAGGAGAGTGTTATTATCATAAACAACTGACAACATTAGAAATATGGGCTTCACATGCTCGAAATACACGTTTATATTCCCTTTCTTTTAGCGGAGTAAATATGCAAATATGTAGGTACTTGAGAGTATATCTTCAGAAATACATCGTAGCTTTTGTTATTGAATTATCGTAATTCGGCTGGTTTCACATGAGTTTCACGATAATTCATGTCTTTAGGTAATTTACTAACGCAAGGAAAGCACAATTATAACAACCATTTCGTTAATCGAGTAGAAAATAATTAAAAACCAACATTATCCTCAAGACTAACCAGACTGTCTGATTTCTCACCGCTTGGAGCGCTACTGTCGCTGCAGCCGTCAAACGTTAATAACTTTCACACCAGACTGTCTCGTGGCTGTATTCAATAGACTGTGACCTGTATCAAGACTTAGTTTAAGCTCTCCCCATAATTCCTCTGATTGTAAATCGCGCAATGGCAAGTACCTTCTGAGATGATTAAGGGCAGAAGAAACGCGGCACGGTTTAGTTCTAAAATTGTTGATAAAACAGAGGCTGTTGCACTCTCGCTTCAAAACAGAACACGCAAATGATGACAGACAGCAAAATCGTGCATGTATAAGAAGACCGATGGGCGAAACATACAAGTAACACGATTACCTAGCTAAAGATCTTCCCGAGAACCCGAGAAAATTCTAGTCCCACGTAAAATCTATCGATGGTGATAAGACAGCTACCTATTATCTTTGTGACCAGTCTAGTGTGGCAAAGGTTGCCACGTAAGTCAACGAAAGGAAAGCCGAAGTTTAGAACCTAGCTTTTAAGAAATCATTCACCCAGGATAATCGTTCAAACATATCGTCGTCGGACCGTCGCACAAGTTACCGTTTTTGGTTTTAGGAAGCAAAACTGATATGGTCATTAGCGCTACAAGTTACCGTATAGAGGACAGATTAATAGGCTTCACTGACGTACAGAAGCAACTGAAAGGGTTGAAAACAAAGAAGTCACAAGGTCTGAATGGAGTCAAAGTTCGAGTTTACAGCGAGTCCCTACGGCATTTGCGCTGGGTGAATAATTAGAGATAAATGCATGTTACGTAAGGGGCAAAGTCCCAAGCGACTGGAAACAAACGCAGGTGACTGCTTTATATAAGAAAGCTGAAAGAACAGACCCATAAAATTACAAACCAATATCCTTAACATCCGTTTGCTGCAGGATTCTTGAGCGTATTCTCAGTCGAATATAATAAAATTACTTGAAACGGAGCATCTTCTGTTCACAAATCTGCTCGAATTTAGAAAGCATCGCAATTGCGAAGCTCACGTTGCCCTTTCCTTACACGATATACTGCAAGCCTCAGGATGAGGGACGACCGACAGATTCCATATTCCTAGATATCCGGAAACTGTTTGACACAGTGCGCCAGTGCAAACTGTTAAAGAAGGTTCGAAGATACAGAGAATGCGAGAATGGCTCGAAGACTTCCTAAGTAACAGAACTCAGTATGTTGTCCTCAACGGCGAGTGCTCATCACAGACAAGAGCACCCTTTGGAGTGCTCGAGAGAAGTGCGACAGGACCGCTATTGTTATCTATATACATAAATGATTTGGCGAACAGTGTGGGCAGCAACCTCCGGTTGTTTACTGTGGTGTACGGTAAGCTTGTAACATGCGCTAATGCACACGATACTCTTTAAAGCCCGTACTATGGTAAGTTGACGGGCTTTACCTTAAGAGAAAGGATTTTTATATAGATTTTGACCGCGTGTACCTGAATGGAGGCAAATCAGACGTACACCCACTCAGTAATAGCAATGATACGTCAAGCAATTCCGGAGTGCAACCACACGTTAGAACGGACAAGAAACAATACAGCAGAAGCTACCAAATTGTTAATAATACGGTCGCCAGCCTAATTAGGCATTAACAGAGTTTCTTCCCTGTACAAGTTGATGTACGAGCATGCAAAACAACATGTAATAATACTGCATAATATGGTAAATTTTAGAACCAGAAAATCTACAGAACTGATAATTTCACTTTCTGTACCAATATGGACAAGCCCTGAATACACAACAAAACACTATATTGTTTACTACAAACTTCGAACTGTCTACTGATCTGATTAAAATCGGGCATAGGCTACCCTAGAAATAGCACTTTCGAAACACACATATAATGTCAATTTTGAAAAAGGTAAAACACTGATAAATTTTGGTTTTCTATTGACTTAACTTTGCTGGTCAAATCAGTTCAGTACACTTCAGAATTCAAATGAACAGAAAAGAAAAAAGGGGGGGGGGGACCCTGAAACTGTTAGGATTACTGTATTGAAACTATTAACTATTGAAAGCATTAAGCACTCAAGATTTCCAATATATGAGTTACTACTCTTTTTGTCTTATTTCCTGCTCATTTAACTACCATTATTTTTGTCTCAAATTAATTAAACTTCATTACTAATTTAATTTCAAAATTATTTTCCAACTTTGTCTGACCTTTGTTATTTACCTACACCCCTGGAAATGGAAAAAAGAACACATTGACACCGGTGTGTCAGACCCACCATACTTGCTCCGGACACAGCGAGAGAGCTGTACAAGCAATGATCACACGCACGGCACAGCGGACACACCAAGAACCGCGGTGTTGGCCGTCGAATGGCGCTAGCTGCGCAGCATTTCTGCACCGCCGCCGTCAGTCTCAGCCAGTTTGCCGTGGCATACGGAGCTCCATCGCAGTCTTTAACACTGGTAGCATGCCGCGACAGCGTGGACGTCAACCGTATGTGCAGTTGACGGACTTTGAGCGAGGGCGTATAGTGGGCATGCGGGAGGCCGGGTGGACGTACCGCTGAATTGCTCAACACGTGGGGAGTGAGGTCTCCACAGTACATCGAAGTTGTCGCCAGTGGTCGGCGGAAGGTGCACGTGCCCGTCGACCTGGGACCGGACCGCAGCGACGCACGGATGCACGCCAAGACCGTAGGATCCTACGCAGTGCCGTAGGGGACCGCACCGCCACTTCCCAGCAAATTAGGGACACTGTTGCTCCTGGGGTATCGGCGAGGACCTTTCGCAACCGTCTCCATGACGCTGGGCTACGGTCCCGCACACCGTTAGGCCGTCTTCCGCTCACGCTCCAACATCGAACAGCCCGCCTCCAGTGGTGTCGCGACAGGCGATGACAGTCGCTTCTGCCTTGGTGCCAACGATGGTCGTATGCGTGTTTGGCGCCGTGTAGGTGAGCGCCACAATCAGGACTGCATACGACCGAGGCACACAGGGCCAACACCCGGCATCATGGTGTGGGGAGCGATCTCCTACACTGGCCGTACACCACTGGTGATCGTCGAGCGGACACTGAATAGTGCACGGTACATCCAAACCGTCATCGAACCCATCGTTCTACCATTCCTAGACCGGCAAGGGAACTTGCTGCTCCAACAGGACAATGCACGTCCGCATGTATCCCGTGCCACCCAACGTGCTCTAGAAGGTGTAAGTCAACTACCCTGGCCAGCAAGATCTCCGGATCTGTCCCCCATTGAGCATGTTTGGGACTGGATGAAGCGTCGTCTCACGCGGTCTGCACGTCCAGCATGAACGCTGGTCCAACTGAGGCGCCAGGTGGAAATGGCATGGAAAGCCGTTCCACAGGACTACATCCAGCATCTCTACGATCGTCTCCATGGGAGAATAGCAGCCTGCATTGCTGCGAAAGGTGGATATACACTGTACTAGTACCGACATTGAGCATGCTCTGTTGCCTGTGTCTATGTGCCTGTGGTTCTGTCAGTGTGATCATGTGATGTATCTGACCCCAGGAATGTGTCAATAAAGTTTCCCCTTCCTGGGACAATGAATTCACGGTGTTCTTATTTCAATTTCCAGGAGTGTATATATTCATTAACAACAAAGTTCTTTAAACATCATTCTTACATAGATAGGTCTGCAGGTAATTATTATTAACATAAACTTTAATTCTTCATCACGGGACACTCGGATTGCACAACATGTGGAAAGGACCCTGTCTAGGTTAGTTGTGAGGATAATTAACTGATGGGACAGTTCTGGTACAATTTAAGTTGTTATTGAACAGTATGGAACAAAGTAACACTGGTCCACACGAATACAGTACTAAAAGGTTCAACCTGTTCGTATCGATGCGGCGGTTGGCGGGCGGCGAGATGGCGAGGCACAGAGCACACATACAATCACAGCTATGGCTCTTGATGTATCGGCACTTTGCTTCTTCTTAGCGTCGCAATACCTTTCCTTTTAGTGCCTATGGAATATTGCCATGCTGTATAGGCGTCGGAAACGGCACATCCGAGGCTCAACGAAATCACGTTTCCCAGGAGAGCCTCCTCGATCCAGAACGTGTTCCTCAGACCGATGCCCAAATCCGACTACCACTGCTGAGCCCGTTATGCCGTGCAGCGCCCGTGTGCATTTTCCCGCGCCTGCCTGCCATCCACCTTTTACCACTCCCCTACAGACAGGGTATTCACCCGAGGTTTTGCATTCTACATAGCCTAATACATTACCTACGTATGGATCAGGCGCACAATTACAACTTTAACATCTTACAATAGTTTCAACGTTTCTTACATTTCAATTCTGTTATAATATTGCTTGAAAATTGGCATAAACATTAATATTCACATCGAAAGTTGTTTGTAGTTTCTTTAACACAATGGCAAAAAAAAAAAAGAAAAAGAAATGAAATCAGAACATCGATCACACTAATTTATGGAAAATCAGAAGAAAAAATTATTATATGTACAATAGTATAGCGCTGGTGTTGTTACACATGCCCCTGTTTCCAGCAAATTTCACTAAGTGCAAATTTGATTGGAACACTAATTTTTATATTCATACAGTGGTTCTGAATCTTTGCGTGATTGTCCCATCAAGAAAATTTATACCACAAACTTCCTTTCACTCACATTATATAGGTCTATAATTTTTTAATATATCAAGAACATTTACCTATCGTTTGCTTAAGTGCCTTTGGCACAGTCCAACCTCCTATCACAACATTATTTAAATAGCAAATTACTTTTCTTTACTAAATTTCTCAAAGAAATAATTTCAAAATCTGGGACACTAACACCTAACTACAAAAGCAAATACAAATATCTATATACACTATAAGACAATTTGTTGCTGCTTGCATTGAATGGCAGTCCATTTCCTTACCTACTAAAAAAAAACAATAATATTCAGAATATTTACTACACATATTTGCTGCATATTATTCAGGTTTGGGCAGTCCTTTTCACATCCTATTATCACATCTCCTGTACCACACTTACAATTCTCCTTTGACTATTTATCTGCCCTCATTGGTGTTTGGCAGTCCTTTATATAATGACTCATACACTGCCCATTTTGGTTTTTGGCAGTCCCATCTTTTATTTGGCTTGCAGCATTTGCTATTTCTTTTCAACCCTTTTCTCCATACATCTTTACATCTACAGTACATTTGATAATCTGAAACTCACATAAGTACATTATCACACTGATATTGGTTCACATGTATTTACAAAGATTTGTTACATTTGGAATAAAATAGTTTCAGTATAAAATATAGCATATTTATTGCAAATTTCTTCGTGAGTGTACTTAGGTCACTCACTCCTAGGAACATACAGTTTCAGGTCCACAACGTTTCTTACAACTAAAGGTCTTTTGGATTTTGGGTAGATCAGGTAGTAAGCATTATCATGTGGAATGTTCTGTATTATATATGGTCCATTATAAATATATTTAAATTTGGTAATTTCATTGTTCAGTTCATTAGACTCTTTGTGGGTTTGTAAAAGAACATAACCCCCAATTTTAAATTTTGAAACTTTCAGATTTTTATCGTGTCTTTCAGATCTAGATTCAGCTTTTTGCTTTGCCCTTTTTCTGACTAATTCTTTCTTTTGACTCAACTCCAAGCTTGTGCAAGGTGGAAACTCTAGTTTTTCCTCAATTAAAAACTTTTACTTCTGCTGCCTAACAAAATTTCTTCCGGTGGGAACCCAGTAGTCTCATGATGTAAGGTGTTCATGACATTCTCAAAGTCCAATATAAATCTGCCCCAGTCTCTAAATCATGACCCTTCCTGTTTTTTCAACAACGCACCTTGGTCGACTGTGACATTGTCCCAAGATACGTTCCTGACCTGTGAACCGTTTATATCTGGCGGCTTTTTTGGTTTCTGGAGTTCAAAGTCTTTACTTACTTGAACTCGTTGCAAAATAAACACTGAGTCGTCCGGTGGCTCTTTCTTTCTTTGTTCAGTCTCAACATCTGGATTTTTTTTGAAACTTCATCATCAATATATACAATATCGCAATTAACTGTATTACCATTATTTTCACTAGTACCGAAATACTCGTCATCTGAATTATCGTCTGAGTCCGACCATTCTGGATCGCTTTCAGGTTCTAACATAAAAGCTTTTCTGAGACAGGCACTAAGTTCTTCCTCTGCATTTTCGTCAGGCTTTAATTTTAATTCAATATCCTCATTTGGCAAAACGGCCTCATTATCAGCTTTACTCACATCCACTGTTACTTCGTATTTAGTGTAATCCTCATTGACTCAATTACTTTCAGGTAATTACCTGCCCCTTCCCCACGGAGCCTTTCGGTAGCAGCTTGTACTGTTGGCGGATCATTAACAGAAGTTATTTCCTCGTCAATGCTTAGGATTTCATCCTCCAATTCCTTCCTATCTTTAATCATAGTCCTATCAGTAGCACGTGTACTTTGCGCGGCGCTATTTACTCTCTCGTCTTCAAATTTGGGCCACGTCACCTTATCGACGTCCCTACTATCTCCTTTTTCACTAATTAACCTCCTTGCCTCACACCCCTTCTTAAAATCCTCCCACTCACACTGCTCGAGGCCCTTGTACAGATCGTCGATCTGCAAACGCCAATCAGTTACTTCTGCTAATTCATTCTCGCCATTTACTTCATTGCTAACACTGCTAACCGCACCTCTCTGTGTATCCACAGTTTCATCTATTATTTCCTTCGCCACGGAATTACCACTCGTAATGTATTCACCAGCTCTTAAGGCAATGTTCGTATCTAATGCTGACTCATCGCTAGTGGCTTCTCTCTGAACAGCTGTTCTGTTAGGCAGGGCCGTTGCCCTCTGATGCTCCACTCGCCTGTTAACCTGTATTGCTCTGCGCGGCGAAGATGACTCATCCGCGCTTGCATCTGAGGCTTGTTTTGCAACAACACATTGCGTCGTTCCACGCCTGTCTCTAACCTGTCTCATAACTTTACTGTCAGTCCGGTAATATTTCTTAAATGGGGGCCGGTATATACTGTCCGCTTCCGTTGGTCCGCAACGTTCGCGGAAATCAGTTCCCACATCGTTATTATTTTGTGCGGTGTACCCTCTACCGCGACCTGAATAACTTCCTCTTCCTCTACCTCTTTGTATCATATTGACGCGAAACCCATCGCCGTCATTTCTCTCGTCATTATTACGATTATTTCTGTTACCAAAATTTTGATAATTGGCACGACTTTCGCGCCAGTGGTCTTCGTCTTCGACCTTTTCGAGAAATGCTTGGAAGCTGCGATGATTGCTTCCCACGTATCTCTTTGAATCTTCTGGAAGCTTTTTATATAGCTCCCATATGATTTCTGAATCGGATCTTCTCCCTCTTAAATGCGTTAACTTTCGGTACCAATATTCGCAGAAATCTTTCAAAGAATTCCTGCTCCTGTTCTCATGAAGCTTGGCCATGATAAACTCGTGCCACAAATGATCCTGTTTTTGTTCTGACCAATATTCTTCCGTAAACTTTTGCTTAAATTAATCGAATGTCATTCGTTCGGTATTCAAATTAATTCCCCATCGCTTAGCGTCACCTGCTAAGGCGCTAATTACTACGTTAATTTTTTTCTGTCCAGACAAGTATTCAGGAAACATCCTCTCGCAATTTTTGATGAAATCTAACGGATGCCATCCGTTATGTTTCTTGGCGGGATCGAAGCGTTCCTCACCTTCCAATAGCTTCGTAAGTGGTGTGCCATTATAGACAACCCCAGGCCTATCTTTAATTTTGCTCTCAAGATCGAAAATTTTGCCTTGAATTTTCGAAGTATTTTGTTCACATTTTTGTACACATCCGGTAACTTTTTCGCCTAAATCTCTTTCAGTGTCTGAAACTGCCTTTTTCATCTGTGAGATTCCGTGTTGACATTCGCTTACGTTCTCTGTTTTAAGACCGAAAACCTGTTCGTCTACTTTTGTTTCAACCAGAGGCTCCTCTTTTTCTTTGATGTTGAAAATTTCAACATCAAACCTACTGTTAATGTTGTCAATTTCCCCCTGCATAGTATCCATATTTTTATTAATTGTATCAATTTCAAACTTCATAGTATTTACTACAGAGCTTAAACTACCCACTTTTTGTTCTACCTGTTCTATTTGTTTACTAATTTTAATTCCTTGCTTTTCGACCTGTGCTTTAACCTGACCAACTTGTGTTTTAAGCTGCTCATCAACATGTGTTTTAAGCAGACTAACCTGATTACTGACTTGTTTCTGAAGCTGATCATTCTGCGTTTTGAGCTGCTCAGCAACGTGTTTTAAGCTGATTATTGTGTCCTGCAATTTGTTTGGTTAATTGTTCAAATAAATCGTTCATGCTTAAAATTTTCACACTGTTTTTTTTTTCTACGGAATCGGTGTGTTCCGATCCTACTTCAAAAGTTTCTTTCGGTTCTTTCTTTATCTGTGGAGAATCAAACATGTCAGTGGATTCGTTCACGTACCCACTATCATCTACAAAGTCATCCTCTACTTCTTGTACTTCTTGTTTCATCCCTTGCTGTGTTCGAGGCAATCTCGACATTTTAATCTGTTCGTTAACATATTCGTGATATTGTATGTACGCCAATTGTCTACCGCTAACGCCATCTGTTATCTGGCTGCGTGCACTCCTGTCGTTGCCAGCCACATTTTCCATTTCACTCGGCACGTCTACTGTGTCTACGTCCCTGTCCATACTAAATGCAAATGACACCTCTCTACCGTACTTGACGTTCACTGCTATTTACGTTACTGAATATTATTGCAATTCGTGCAACTGAACATCCAGTGTTCGGTATTCACATTAATTTGTAACCGATAACCACTGGATGTCCTGTCACGGTCGCCACTTGTAACATGCGCTAATGCACACTATACACTTTAAAGCCCGTACTATGGTAAGTTGACGGGCTTTACCTTAAGAGAAAGGATTTTTATATAGATTTTGACCGCGTGTACCTGAATGGAGGCAAATCAGACGTACACCCACTCAGTAATAGCAATGATACGTCAAGCAATTCCGGAGTGCAACCACACGTTAGAACGGACAAGAAACAATACAGCAGAAGCTACCAAATTGTTAATAATACGGTCGCCAGCCTAATTAGGCATTAACAGAGTTTCTTCCCTGTACAAGTTGATGTACGTGCATGCAAAACAACATGTAATAATACTGCATAATATAGTAAATTTTAGAACCAGAAAATCTACAGAACTGATAATTTCACTTTCTGTACCAATATGGACAAGCCCTGAATACACAACAAAACACTATAATGTTTACTACAAACTTCGTACTGTCTACTGATCTGATTAAAATCGGGCATAGGCTACCCTGGAAATAGCACTTTCGAAACACACATACAATGTCAATTTTGAAAAAGGTAAAACACTGATAAATTTTGGTTTTCTATTGACTTTAACTTTGCTGGTCAAATCAGTTCAGTACACTTCAGAATTCAAATGAATAGAAAAGAAAAAAGGGGGGGGGACCCTGAAACTGTTAGGATTACTGTATTGAAACTATTAACTATTGAAAGCATTAAGCACTCAGGATTTCCAGTATACGAGTTACTACTCTTTTTGTCTTATTTCCTGCTCATTTAACTACCATTATTTTTGTCTCAAATTAATTAAACTTCATTACTAATTCAATTTCAAAATTATTTTCCAACTTTGTCTGACCATTGTTATTTACCTATATATTCATTAACAACAAAGTTCTTTAAACATCATTCTAACACAGATAGGTCTGCAGGTAATTATTATTAACATAAACTTTAATTCTTCATCTCGGGACACTCGGATTGGACAACATGTGGAAAGGACCCTGTCTAGGTTAGTTGTGAGGATAATTAACTGATGGGACAGTTCTGGTACAATTTAAGTTGTTATTGAACAGTATGGAACAAAGTAACACTGGCCCACACAAATACAGTACTAAAAGTTTCAACCTGTTCGTATCGATGCGGCGGTTGGCGGGCGGCGAGATGGCGAGGCACAGAGCACACATACAATCACAGCTATGGCTCTTGATGTATCGGCACTTTGCTTCTTCTTAGCGTCGCAATACCTTTCCTTTTAGTGCCTATGGAATATTGCCATGCTGTATAGGCGTCGGAAACGGCACATCCGAGGCTCAACAAAATCACGTTTCCCAGGAGAGCCTCCTCGATCCAGAACGTGTTCCTCAGACCGATGCCCAAATCCGACTACCACTGCTGAGCCCGTTATGCCGTGCAGCGCCCGTGTGCATTTTCCCGCGCCTGCCTGCCATCCACCTTTTACCACTCCCCTACAGACAGGGTATTCACCCGAGGTTTTGCATTCTACATAGCCTAATACATTACCTACGTATGGATCAGGCGCACAATTACAACTTTAACATCTTACAATAGTTTCAACGTTTCTTACATTTCAATTCTGTTATAATATTGCTTGAAAATTGGCATAAACATTAATATTCACATCGAAAGTTGTTTGTAGTTTCTTTAACACAATGGCAAAAAAAAAAAGAAAAAGAAATGAAATCAGAACATCGATCACACTAATTTATGGAAAATCAGAAGAAAAAATTATTATATGTACAATAGTATAGCGCTGGTGTTGTTACACATGCCCCTGTTTCCAGCAAATTTCACTAAGTGCAAATTTGATTGGAACACTAATTTTTATATTCATACAGTGGTTCTGAATCTTTGCGTGATTGTCCCATCAAGAAAATTTATACCACAAACTTCCTTTCACTCACATTATATAGGTCTATAATTTTTTAATATATCAAGAACATTTACCTATCGTTTGCTTAAGTGCCTTTGGCACAGTCCAACCTCCTATCACAACATTATTTAAATAGCAAATTACTTTTCTTTACTAAATTTCTCAAAGAAATAATTTCAAAATCTGGGACACTAACACCTAACTACAAAAGCAAATACAAATATCTATATACACTATAAGACAATTTGTTGCTGCTTGCATTGAATGGCAGTCCATTTCCTTACCTACTAAAAAAAAACAATAATATTCAGAATATTTACTACACATATTTGCTGCATATTATTCAGGTTTGGGCAGTCCTTTTCACATCCTATTATCACATCTCCTGTACCACACTTACAATTCTCCTTTGACTATTTATCTGCCCTCATTGGTGTTTGGCAGTCCTTTATATAATGACTCATACACTGCCCATTTTGGTTTTTGGCAGTCCCATCTTTTATTTGGCTTGCAGCATTTGCTATTTCTTTTCAACCCTTTTCTCCATACATCTTTACATCTACAGTACATTTGATAATCTGAAACTCACATAAGTACATTATCACACTGATATTGGTTCACATGTATTTACAAAGATTTGTTACATTTGGAATAAAATAGTTTCAGTATAAAATATAGCATATTTATTGCAAATTTCTTCGTGAGTGTACTTAGGTCACTCACTCCTAGGAACATACAGTTTCAGGTCCACAACTTTTCTTACAACTAAAGGTCTTTTGGATTTTGGGTAGATCAGGTAGTAAGCATTATCATGTGGAATGTTCTGTATTATATATGGTCCATTATAAATATATTTAAATTTGGTAATTTCATTGTTCAGTTCATTAGACTCTTTGTGGGTTTGTAAAAGAACATAACCCCCAATTTTAAATTTTGAAACTTTCAGATTTTTATCGTGTCTTTCAGATCTAGATTCAGCTTTTTGCTTTGCCCTTTTTCTGACTAATTCTTTCTTTTGACTCAACTCCAAGCTTGTGCAAGGTGGAAACTCTAGTTTTTCCTCAATTAAAAACTTTTACTTCTGCTGCCTAACAAAATTTCTTCCGGTGGGAACCCAGTAGTCTCATGATGTAAGGTGTTCATGACATTCTCAAAGTCCAATATAAATCTGCCCCAGTCTCTAAATCATGACCCTTCCTGTTTTTTCAACAACGCACCTTGGTCGACTGTGACATTGTCCCAAGATACGTTCCTGACCTGTGAACCGTTTATATCTGGCGGCTTTTTTGGTTTCTGGAGTTCAAAGTCTTTACTTACTTGAACTCGTTGCAAAATAAACACTGAGTCGTCCGGTGGCTCTTTCTTTCTTTGTTCAGTCTCAACATCTGGATTTTTTTTGAAACTTCATCATCAATATATACAATATCGCAATTAACTGTATTACCATTATTTTCACTAGTACCGAAATACTCGTCATCTGAATTATCGTCTGAGTCCGACCATTCTGGATCGCTTTCAGGTTCTAACATAAAAGCTTTTCTGAGACAGGCACTAAGTTCTTCCTCTGCATTTTCGTCAGGCTTTAATTTTAATTCAATATCCTCATTTGGCAAAACGGCCTCATTATCAGCTTTACTCACATCCACTGTTACTTCGTATTTAGTGTAATCCTCATTGACTCAATTACTTTCAGGTAATTACCTGCCCCTTCCCCACGGAGCCTTTCGGTAGCAGCTTGTACTGTTGGCGGATCATTAACAGAAGTTATTTCCTCGTCAATGCTTAGGATTTCATCCTCCAATTCCTTCCTATCTTTAATCATAGTCCTATCAGTAGCACGTGTACTTTGCGCGGCGCTATTTACTCTCTCGTCTTCAAATTTGGGCCACGTCACCTTATCGACGTCCCTACTATCTCCTTTTTCACTAATTAACCTCCTTGCCTCATACCCCTTCTTAAAATCCTCCCACTCACACTGCTCGAGGCCCTTGTACAGATCGTCGATCTGCAAACGCCAATCAGTTACTTCTGCTAATTCATTCTCGCCATTTACTTCATTGCTAACACTGCTAACCGCACCTCTCTGTGTATCCACAGTTTCATCTATTATTTCCTTCGCCACGGAATTACCACTCGTAATGTATTCACCAGCTCTTAAGGCAATGTTCGTATCTAATGCTGACTCATCGCTAGTGGCTTCTCTCTGAACAGCTGTTCTGTTAGGCAGGGCCGTTGCCCTCTGATGCTCCACTCGCCTGTTAACCTGTATTGCTCTGCGCGGCGAAGATGACTCATCCGCGCTTGCATCTGAGGCTTGTTTTGCAACAACACATTGCGTCGTTCCACGCCTGTCTCTAACCTGTCTCATAACTTTACTGTCAGTCCGGTAATATTTCTTAAATGGGGGCCGGTATATACTGTCCGCTTCCGTTGGTCCGCAACGTTCGCGGAAATCAGTTCCCACATCGTTATTATTTTGTGCGGTGTACCCTCTACCGCGACCTGAATAACTTCCTCTTCCTCTACCTCTTTGTATCATATTGACGCGAAACCCATCGCCGTCATTTCTCTCGTCATTATTACGATTATTTCTGTTACCAAAATTTTGATAATTGGCACGACTTTCGCGCCAGTGGTCTTCGTCTTCGACCTTTTCGAGAAATGCTTGGAAGCTGCGATGATTGCTTCCCACGTATCTCTTTGAATCTTCTGGAAGCTTTTTATATAGCTCCCATATGATTTCTGAATCGGATCTTCTCCCTCTTAAATGCGTTAACTTTCGGTACCAATATTCGCAGAAATCTTTCAAAGAATTCCTGCTCCTGTTCTCATGAAGCTTGGCCATGATAAACTCGTGCCACAAATGATCCTGTTTTTGTTCTGACCAATATTCTTCCGTAAACTTTTGCTTAAATTAATCGAATGTCATTCGTTCGGTATTCAAATTAATTCCCCATCGCTTAGCGTCACCTGCTAAGGCGCTAATTACTACGTTAATTTTTTTCTGTCCAGACAAGTATTCAGGAAACATCCTCTCGCAATTTTTGATGAAATCTAACGGATGCCATCCGTTATGTTTCTTGGCGGGATCGAAGCGTTCCTCACCTTCCAATAGCTTCGTAAGTGGTGTGCCATTATAGACAACCCCAGGCCTATCTTTAATTTTGCTCTCAAGATCGAAAATTTTGCCTTGAATTTTCGAAGTATTTTGTTCACATTTTTGTACACATCCGGTAACTTTTTCGCCTAAATCTCTTTCAGTGTCTGAAACTGCCTTTTTCATCTGTGAGATTCCGTGTTGACATTCGCTTACGTTCTCTGTTTTAAGACCGAAAACCTGTTCGTCTACTTTTGTTTCAACCAGAGGCTCCTCTTTTTCTTTGATGTTGAAAATTTCAACATCAAACCTACTGTTAATGTTGTCAATTTCCCCCTGCATAGTATCCATATTTTTATTAATTGTATCAATTTCAAACTTCATAGTATTTACTACAGAGCTTAAACTACCCACTTTTTGTTCTACCTGTTCTATTTGTTTACTAATTTTAATTCCTTGCTTTTCGACCTGTGCTTTAACCTGACCAACTTGTGTTTTAAGCTGCTCATCAACATGTGTTTTAAGCAGACTAACCTGATTACTGACTTGTTTCTGAAGCTGATCATTCTGCGTTTTGAGCTGCTCAGCAACGTGTTTTAAGCTGATTATTGTGTCCTGCAATTTGTTTGGTTAATTGTTCAAATAAATCGTTCATGCTTAAAATTTTCACACTGTTTTTTTTTTCTACGGAATCGGTGTGTTCCGATCCTACTTCAAAAGTTTCTTTCGGTTCTTTCTTTATCTGTGGAGAATCAAACATGTCAGTGGATTCGTTCACGTACCCACTATCATCTACAAAGTCATCCTCTACTTCTTGTACTTCTTGTTTCATCCCTTGCTGTGTTCGAGGCAATCTCGACATTTTAATCTGTTCGTTAACATATTCGTGATATTGTATGTACGCCAATTGTCTACCGCTAACGCCATCTGTTATCTGGCTGCGTGCACTCCTGTCGTTGCCAGCCACATTTTCCATTTCACTCGGCACGTCTACTGTGTCTACGTCCCTGTCCATACTAAATGCAAATGACACCTCTCTACCGTACTTGACGTTCACTGCTATTTACGTTACTGAATATTATTGCAATTCGTGCAACTGAACATCCAGTGTTTGGTATTCACATTAATTTGTAACCGATAACCACTGGATGTCCTGTCACGGTCGCCACTTGTAACATGCGCTAATGCACACTATACACTTTAAAGCCCGTACTATGGTAAGTTGACGGGCTTTACCTTAAGAGAAAGGATTTTTATATAGATTTTGACCGCGTGTACCTGAATGGAGGCAAATCAGACGTACACCCACTCAGTAATAGCAATGATACGTCAAGCAATTCCGGAGTGCAACCACACGTTAGAACGGACAAGAAACAATACAGCAGAAGCTACCAAATTGTTAATAATACGGTCGCCAGCCTAATTAGGCATTAACAGAGTTTCTTCCCTGTACAAGTTGATGTACGTGCATGCAAAACAACATGTAATAATACTGCATAATATAGTAAATTTTAGAACCAGAAAATCTACAGAACTGATAATTTCACTTTCTGTACCAATATGGACAAGCCCTGAATACACAACAAAACACTATAATGTTTACTACAAACTTCGTACTGTCTACTGATCTGATTAAAATCGGGCATAGGCTACCCTGGAAATAGCACTTTCGAAACACACATACAATGTCAATTTTGAAAAAGGTAAAACACTGATAAATTTTGGTTTTCTATTGACTTTAACTTTGCTGGTCAAATCAGTTCAGTACACTTCAGAATTCAAATGAATAGAAAAGAAAAAAGGGGGGGGGGACCCTGAAACTGTTAGGATTACTGTATTGAAACTATTAACTATTGAAAGCATTAAGCACTCAGGATTTCCAGTATACGAGTTACTACTCTTTTTGTCTTATTTCCTGCTCATTTAACTACCATTATTTTTGTCTCAAATTAATTAAACTTCATTACTAATTCAATTTCAAAATTATTTTCCAACTTTGTCTGACCATTGTTATTTACCTATATATTCATTAACAACAAAGTTCTTTAAACATCATTCTAACATAGATAGGTCTGCAGGTAATTATTATTAACATAAACTTTAATTCTTCATCTCGGGACACTCGGATTGGACAACATGTGGAAAGGACCCTGTCTAGGTTAGTTGTGAGGATAATTAACTGATGGGACAGTTCTGGTACAATTTAAGTTGTTATTGAACAGTATGGAACAAAGTAACACTGGCCCACACAAATACAGTACTAAAAGTTTCAACCTGTTCGTATCGATGCGGCGGTTGGCGGGCGGCGAGATGGCGAGGCACAGAGCACACATACAATCACAGCTATGGCTCTTGATGTATCGGCACTTTGCTTCTTCTTAGCGTCGCAATACCTTTCCTTTTAGTGCCTATGGAATATTGCCATGCTGTATAGGCGTCGGAAACGGCACATCCGAGGCTCAACGAAATCACGTTTCCCAGGAGAGCCTCCTCGATCCAGAACGTGTTCCTCAGACCGATGCCCAAATCCGACTACCACTGCTGAGCCCGTTATGCCGTGCAGCGCCCGTGTGCATTTTCCCGCGCCTGCCTGCCATCCACCTTTTACCACTCCCCTACAGACAGGGTATTCACCCGAGGTTTTGCATTCTACATAGCCTAATACATTACCTACGTATGGATCAGGCGCACAATTACAACTTTAACATCTTACAATAGTTTCAACGTTTCTTACATTTCAATTCTGTTATAATATTGCTTGAAAATTGGCATAAACATTAATATTCACATCGAAAGTTGTTTGTAGTTTCTTTAACACAATGGCAAAAAAAAAAAAAGAAAAAGAAATGAAATCAGAACATCGATCACACTAATTTATGGAAAATCAGAAGAAAAAATTATTATATGTACAATAGTATAGCGCTGGTGTTGTTACACATGCCCCTGTTTCCAGCAAATTTCACTAAGTGCAAATTTGATTGGAACACTAATTTTTATATTCATACAGTGGTTCTGAATCTTTGCGTGATTGTCCCATCAAGAAAATTTATACCACAAACTTCCTTTCACTCACATTATATAGGTCTATAATTTTTTAATATATCAAGAACATTTACCTATCGTTTGCTTAAGTGCCTTTGGCACAGTCCAACCTCCTATCACAACATTATTTAAATAGCAAATTACTTTTCTTTACTAAATTTCTCAAAGAAATAATTTCAAAATCTGGGACACTAACACCTAACTACAAAAGCAAATACAAATATCTATATACACTATAAGACAATTTGTTGCTGCTTGCATTGAATGGCAGTCCATTTCCTTACCTACTAAAAAAAAAACAATAATATTCAGAATATTTACTACACATATTTGCTGCATATTATTCAGGTTTGGGCAGTCCTTTTCACATCCTATTATCACATCTCCTGTACCACACTTACAATTCTCCTTTGACTATTTATCTGCCCTCATTGGTGTTTGGCAGTCCTTTATATAATGACTCATACACTGCCCATTTTGGTTTTTGGCAGTCCCATCTTTTATTTGGCTTGCAGCATTTGCTATTTCTTTTCAACCCTTTTCTCCATACATCTTTACATCTACAGTACATTTGATAATCTGAAACTCACATAAGTACATTATCACACTGATATTGGTTCACATGTATTTACAAAGATTTGTTACATTTGGAATAAAATAGTTTCAGTATAAAATATAGCATATTTATTGCAAATTTCTTCGTGAGTGTACTTAGGTCACTCACTCCTAGGAACATACAGTTTCAGGTCCACAACGTTTCTTACAACTAAAGGTCTTTTGGATTTTGGGTAGATCAGGTAGTAAGCATTATCATGTGGAATGTTCTGTATTATATATGGTCCATTATAAATATATTTAAATTTGGTAATTTCATTGTTCAGTTCATTAGACTCTTTGTGGGTTTGTAAAAGAACATAACCCCCAATTTTAAATTTTGAAACTTTCAGATTTTTATCGTGTCTTTCAGATCTAGATTCAGCTTTTTGCTTTGCCCTTTTTCTGACTAATTCTTTCTTTTGACTCAACTCCAAGCTTGTGCAAGGTGGAAACTCTAGTTTTTCCTCAATTAAAAACTTTTACTTCTGCTGCCTAACAAAATTTCTTCCGGTGGGAACCCAGTAGTCTCATGATGTAAGGTGTTCATGACATTCTCAAAGTCCAATATAAATCTGCCCCAGTCTCTAAATCATGACCCTTCCTGTTTTTTCAACAACGCACCTTGGTCGACTGTGACATTGTCCCAAGATACGTTCCTGACCTGTGAACCGTTTATATCTGGCGGCTTTTTTGGTTTCTGGAGTTCAAAGTCTTTACTTACTTGAACTCGTTGCAAAATAAACACTGAGTCGTCCGGTGGCTCTTTCTTTCTTTGTTCAGTCTCAACATCTGGATTTTTTTTGAAACTTCATCATCAATATATACAATATCGCAATTAACTGTATTACCATTATTTTCACTAGTACCGAAATACTCGTCATCTGAATTATCGTCTGAGTCCGACCATTCTGGATCGCTTTCAGGTTCTAACATAAAAGCTTTTCTGAGACAGGCACTAAGTTCTTCCTCTGCATTTTCGTCAGGCTTTAATTTTAATTCAATATCCTCATTTGGCAAAACGGCCTCATTATCAGCTTTACTCACATCCACTGTTACTTCGTATTTAGTGTAATCCTCATTGACTCAATTACTTTCAGGTAATTACCTGCCCCTTCCCCACGGAGCCTTTCGGTAGCAGCTTGTACTGTTGGCGGATCATTAACAGAAGTTATTTCCTCGTCAATGCTTAGGATTTCATCCTCCAATTCCTTCCTATCTTTAATCATAGTCCTATCAGTAGCACGTGTACTTTGCGCGGCGCTATTTACTCTCTCGTCTTCAAATTTGGGCCACGTCACCTTATCGACGTCCCTACTATCTCCTTTTTCACTAATTAACCTCCTTGCCTCATACCCCTTCTTAAAATCCTCCCACTCACACTGCTCGAGGCCCTTGTACAGATCGTCGATCTGCAAACGCCAATCAGTTACTTCTGCTAATTCATTCTCGCCATTTACTTCATTGCTAACACTGCTAACCGCACCTCTCTGTGTATCCACAGTTTCATCTATTATTTCCTTCGCCACGGAATTACCACTCGTAATGTATTCACCAGCTCTTAAGGCAATGTTCGTATCTAATGCTGACTCATCGCTAGTGGCTTCTCTCTGAACAGCTGTTCTGTTAGGCAGGGCCGTTGCCCTCTGATGCTCCACTCGCCTGTTAACCTGTATTGCTCTGCGCGGCGAAGATGACTCATCCGCGCTTGCATCTGAGGCTTGTTTTGTAACAACACATTGCGTCGTTCCACGCCTGTCTCTAACCTGTCTCATAACTTTACTGTCAGTCCGGTAATATTTCTTAAATGGGGGCCGGTATATACTGTCCGCTTCCGTTGGTCCGCAACGTTCGCGGAAATCAGTTCCCGCATCGTTATTATTTTGTGCGGTGTACCCTCTACCGCGACCTGAATAACTTCCTCTTCCTCTACCTCTTTGTATCATATTGACGCGAAACCCATCGCCGTCATTTCTCTCGTCATTATTACGATTATTTCTGTTACCAAAATTTTGATAATTGGCACGACTTTCGCGCCAGTGGTCTTCGTCTTCGACCTTTTCGAGAAATGCTTGGAAGCTGCGATGATTGCTTCCCACGTATCTCTTTGAATCTTCTGGAAGCTTTTTATATAGCTCCCATATGATTTCTGAATCGGATCTTCTCCCTCTTAAATGCGTTAACTTTCGGTACCAATATTCGCAGAAATCTTTCAAAGAATTCCTGCTCCTGTTCTCATGAAGCTTGGCCATGATAAACTCGTGCCACAAATGATCCTGTTTTTGTTCTGACCAATATTCTTCCGTAAACTTTTGCTTAAATTAATCGAATGTCATTCGTTCGGTATTCAAATTAATTCCCCATCGCTTAGCGTCACCTGCTAAGGCGCTAATTACTACGTTAATTTTTTTCTGTCCAGACAAGTATTCAGGAAACATCCTCTCGCAATTTTTGATGAAATCTAACGGATGCCATCCGTTATGTTTCTTGGCGGGATCGAAGCGCTCCTCACCTTCCAATAGCTTCGTAAGTGGTGTGCCATTATAGACAACCCCAGGCCTATCTTTAATTTTGCTCTCAAGATCGAAAATTTTGCCTTGAATTTTCGAAGTATTTTGTTCACATTTTTGTACACATCCGGTAACTTTTTCGCCTAAATCTCTTTCAGTGTCTGAAACTGCCTTTTTCATCTGTGAGATTCCGTGTTGACATTCGCTTACGTTCTCTGTTTTAAGACCGAAAACCTGTTCGTCTACTTTTGTTTCAACCAGAGGCTCCTCTTTTTCTTTGATGTTGAAAATTTCAACATCAAACCTACTGTTAATGTTGTCAATTTCCCCCTGCATAGTATCCATATTTTTATTAATTGTATCAATTTCAAACTTCATAGTATTTACTACAGAGCTTAAACTACCCACTTTTTGTTCTACCTGTTCTATTTGTTTACTAATTTTAATTCCTTGCTTTTCGACCTGTGCTTTAACCTGACCAACTTGTGTTTTAAGCTGCTCATCAACATGTGTTTTAAGCAGACTAACCTGATTACTGACTTGTTTCTGAAGCTGATCATTCTGCGTTTTGAGCTGCTCAGCAACGTGTTTTAAGCTGATTATTGTGTCCTGCAATTTGTTTGGTTAATTGTTCAAATAAATCGTTCATGCTTAAAATTTTCACACTGTTTTTTTTTTTTCTACGGAATCGGTGTGTTCCGATCCTACTTCAAAAGTTTCTTTCGGTTCTTTCTTTATCTGTGGAGAATCAAACATGTCAGTGGATTCGTTCACGTACCCACTATCATCTACAAAGTCATCCTCTACTTCTTGTACTTCTTGTTTCATCCCTTGCTGTGTTCGAGGCAATCTCGACATTTTAATCTGTTCGTTAACATATTCGTGATATTGTATGTACGCCAATTGTCTACCGCTAACGCCATCTGTTATCTGGCTGCGTGCACTCCTGTCGTTGCCAGCCACATTTTCCATTTCACTCGGCACGTCTACTGTGTCTACGTCCCTGTCCATACTAAATGCAAATGACACCTCTCAACCGTACTTGACGTTCACTGCTATTTACGTTACTGAATATTATTGCAATTCGTGCAACTGAACATCCAGTGTTCGGTATTCACATTAATTTGTAACCGATAACCACTGGATGTCCTGTCACGGTCGCCACTTGTAACATGCGCTAATGCACACTATACACTTTAAAGCCCGTACTATGGTAAGTTGACGGGCTTTACCTTAAGAGAAAGGATTTTTATATAGATTTTGACCGCGTGTACCTGAATGGAGGCAAATCAGACGTACACCCACTCAGTAATAGCAATGATACGTCAAGCAATTCCGGAGTGCAACCACACGTTAGAACGGACAAGAAACAATACAGCAGAAGCTACCAAATTGTTAATAATACGGTCGCCAGCCTAATTAGGCATTAACAGAGATTCTTCCCTGTACAAGTTGATGTACGTGCATGCAAAACAACATGTAATAATACTGCATAATATAGTAAATTTTAGAACCAGAAAATCTACAGAACTGATAATTTCACTTTCTGTACCAATATGGACAAGCCCTGAATACACAACAAAACACTATAATGTTTACTACAAACTTCGTACTGTCTACTGATCTGATTAAAATCGGGCATAGGCTACCCTGGAAATAGCACTTTCGAAACACACATACAATGTCAATTTTGAAAAAGGTAAAACACTGATAAATTTTGGTTTTCTATTGACTTTAACTTTGCTGGTCAAATCAGTTCAGTACACTTCAGAATTCAAATGAATAGAAAAGAAAAAAGGGGGGGGGGACCCTGAAACTGTTAGGATTACTGTATTGAAACTATTAACTATTGAAAGCATGAAGCACTCAGGATTTCCAGTATACGAGTTACTACTCTTTTTGTCTTATTTCCTGCTCATTTAACTACCATTATTTTTGTCTCAAATTAATTAAACTTCATTACTAATTCAATTTCAAAATTATTTTCCAACTTTGTCTGACCATTGTTATTTACCTATATATTCATTAACAACAAAGTTCTTTAAACATCATTCTAACATAGATAGGTCTGCAGGTAATTATTATTAACATAAACTTTAATTCTTCATCTCGGGACACTCGGATTGCACAACATGTGGAAAGGACCCTGTCTAGGTTAGTTGTGAGGATAATTAACTGATGGGACAGTTCTGGTACAATTTAAGTTGTTATTGAACAGTATGGAACAAAGTAACACTGGCCCACACGAATACAGTACTAAAAGTTTCAACCTGTTCGTATCGATGCGGCGGTTGGCGGGCGGCGAGATGGCGAGGCACAGAGCACACATACAATCACAGCTATGGCTCTTGATGTATCGGCACTTTGCTTCTTCTTAGCGTCGCAATACCTTTCCTTTTAGTGCCTATGGAATATTGCCATGCTGTATAGGCGTCGGAAATGGCACATCCGAGGCTCAACGAAATCACGTTTTCCAGGAGAGCCTCCTCGATCCAGAACGTGTTCCTCAGACCGATGCCCAAATCCGACTACCACTGCTGAGCCCGTTATGCCGTGCAGCGCCCGTGTGCATTTTCCCGCGCCTGCCTGCCATCCACCTTTTACCACTCCCCTACAGACAGGGTATTCACCCGAGGTTTTGCATTCTACATAGCCTAATACATTACCTACGTATGGATCAGGCGCACAATTACAACTTTAACATCTTACAATAGTTTCAACGTTTCTTACATTTCAATTCTGTTATAATATTGCTTGAAAATTGGCATAAACATTAATATTCACGTTGAAAGTTGTTTATAGTTTCTTTAACACAATGGCAAAAAAAAAGAAAAAGAAATGAAATCAGAACATCGATTACACTAATTTATCGAAAATCAGAAGAAAAAATTATTATATGTACAATAGTATAGCGTTGGTGTTGTTACAAGCTGTCGTCGTTTAGTGACTGTATTAGGATACAAGACGACCTAGACCAAATTTCCAGTTGATACCGTGAATGGCAGCTTGCTCTAAATATAGAAAAATGTAAGGAAATCCATATGACTAGGAAAACAATCCCGTAATGTTCGAATACAACATTAATAGTGGACTGTCTGACATATTCGCGTCGATTAAATATCGGGAAGTAAAATAGGACATCTGAAATGGAACGAGAACGGAAGCACAGTAACAGGGAAGACGATCGGTCGAGATAGGTTTGTTGGGAGTATTTTAGGAATGAGTAGGTGGCACTAGTGTTCTGTACGCGGTCCCATTTACAAATGAACCATTCCTCAGCATTGTTCAAGTGTTTGGAATTCGCCAAAGGTCGGATTAGAGGAAGACATCGAAGCATTTTCGAGGCGAGCTGCTAGCTGTATTACTGGTAGGTTCCATTCACTGCAGTGCTTCTTGAACTCAAATGGGAACGCGACTGAGAGAAAATCCGTTTCCCTATATCTTAACTGACTGCAGACCGATTTTACTGCCGGCAACGTACATTTCGCGTAAGGCCGATAAAGACAAGATAGGGAGCTTGTACACCCGCATACGAGAGAGTGCCTTTTATCACTCACCCTATTTGCGAATGGAAAGAGAAAGGAAATGGCAAGTAGTGGTATACAAGGTACCCTCCGCCACAGACGATATCGCGGGTTGAGGAGTATTTATTGCATGTAGATGTTCATAGTAGGCGTAAGAGACCCAGGGCTGTACGCGGAAATAGTATGGTGTAATTAGACCCAAAACTCTACATCCAAAGTAAAAGCTTCCCTCCAGCTCCAAATTGTTCTGGACAATCCACATATTGCTTGGTAAAACGTTACACCATTAGCGTAGAGTTTGGTGTGAAAGGGTGGAGATGTCGTTAAATTAGTAGTATTTATCAGTTTCTATTAAATATTTTGTAAAATATACGGTTTAGCGCGAAAAGTACCATGTACAAAAATAATCTACATTAAATTGCTAACAAAAATGGTTCACTGAATAATCTCGCTGAAGTAAACCGTTCAGGAGGGTGTATAAGTAGAAATTTTTTGTATTTATTTAGAGTTTTGGAATAAGTATGACATTATCACTAAGGAAACTATTCTTTTATACAGGATTGTGCTTGTAAAAGCAAATTTCGATTTTACTGACCGGTGGTATGTTAGTGACAAGTCCTTGAAGGAACGATAACCTCTCGACCTTCTGAAGGGGAGCTACTTTTTAAAGGAAAAGAGGCTTCCACAGGCGTAGGCCATATAAACATGTGGTACAGAGAAAACCATTCTGAACGTTCTCTGGACAATGCCGCATTAAGAATTAATACCTTTGCAACATAAATGATTTTGAATGATAAAAATATTATCATTCAAAATGATATAATTATGTTACATAATTATTAGACAGACAATATTTTTAAAACTGCATCTTTTAGAAATAAGATGTATCTGGCTGTATATTGCACCATATTTTATTCAAATTTTTGAAGTTCATAAACTGAGTAAAGCAGTAATATTGAATGATATTGTAGACTGTTAAATACGACCTTTGAATACTGATGAATACATTAATTAGTCCTTATCTAGATCTTCATGTATGATATTTGTGTCCCTGTTAACACATCCTAGGGCTGTACAATTACCGCCTATGCTTGAGCAGTTTAGACCCCTCTTTCTGCACTCGCAGTTACGGACGCATACGTCTTTGCAGGCACACACTACGAGGGACAGTAGTTCCCAGGGACCTGCAGGACGTACTGCTGTAATTGGCCCCAGGTGATCGCCAATCGTCTTCCACCCGCACTCGAGCGTATTGTTCTTCTCATTCTGCCACTGCTGCATCTGGTGGGGTGGTAGGTTCTAAATGAATGGTGCCTGGAAGCTACTGAAGTGGGGAAACTGCAGCCAACGTGAACAGTTAATGTATAGCCTGCTTGCAGTAGCCTGCAAGTAACATTGGTAGCCAAGACAACCTAGATCTTTAGTGTTCTTGGCTCCAAATACCGCAAGAAGGAAATGCTTTTCAATGTCAGAAACTGCACTGGGGTCAGCTTTGGGGTCACTGAAGTCTAAAAGTTTCGTCTGAAGAACGTTGTTAGCTCGCACTTTCCTGTACGGTGTAATTTTCCACCTCCTTGTAGATAGCTGATACAGTGTCACATCCTGTGAAGGGGTACGTTCCTAAGTGTACACCTTTCAAATCCCCAATTCCTCACTGAATGTCAGAAATAGTGTACACTTTCTCGTGCTGATTGCCTTTCTTCGGTACCACCATTTTCAATTCGTTCTCTGATAGTGGGTGGCCAGCCAACAAGACAAGTAAGCCCATGTCATCACCAATCAAACGAGCTTCAACTCCTTTCCTGACTTCAACAGTCGCTGTTAAAAGAATTATTAAGTTAGTGTCGTCCGATGCATGATGAACTCTGCAACAACCTCTTTGCAAGCGCACTGTAAAGAGAGAAACAAACTTTCTGCCTGTATCCTTTTTTACGTTCACTATTGTAGTTTTTCAATTTCACAATGTAGTTGTGTACAGTAAGCGAATCACATTATTGCTATACATGCGGTGTAATAGAGATCTACAAGCACGAAAATAATTTTAATAAAAAAGGAGAAGGATTAAAACTAGACAAGATATGGCGGTCGACTCTGTACCAACGAAGTGACTATCGATTACCTATAATCGAGAGATGGCACTAGCCATAGATAGTTTTAAAGTCGAAAAGCACGTGATAAGTGGTGGCGCCATCTAAGCGCTGTTTATAAGCGGGACCTCCAGCGCGTAGCAGCCAGTCGCCGACTCACTTCAGAAGATGTTGCCCGCAGTAGGCAATGAAACGTCAGGAAGGAGAAGCAGTTTTATATATGGACCACGGCAATTCAGCCCGGAAGTTTTAATTAATGAAACTGTCAGTTCTTAGTGTTCACCAAATTTTCGCAATGATTTCACATTTGTCGTTCCGATGTAATATTCGCTTTTCTTTTTCAACTTAGTATTTGTGACACAGAGCATGCAACTCCCTCCGACTTCCCTAAGCATGTAGTTGCATGCCTGCAGGATCCCAAGATATGCTTGCACTCCTAGCAGTGATGCGTTTCTGTGTTTGTTGGGCCCAGATTGTGGGACTGATTGTTTGTTTTATTAACAGTTCGAGATGGTAATTTGTTTGTTGTAAGAAAGATCTGTAATTTATTCTGATTGAGCTAAGTTATCTCCACATATTCACAGGTTTTCTTTAATGATATTCAATGCGTTGAGAGTTATGAGTATTTCATTTCCCAGATTATCTGGATATTTCAATCAATGATATGTTGGACTTTAATGCTGCCGGAGGCATCTTTCTTTATCTTTATTTTACATTATCATCATGTCGTACATTGAACATTCCTGAGAATTTAATTGAGCTTTTCATTAAAGTGCGCCATCATCAATATTTTATCACTTCGTTAATTCATTACTTGCAGTTGTGATACTCTTCCCACTAACATGTTATGTGGGTTTTTCAGCCCAGTGTTTTCTGTCACCAATAGGGGAGGACTCTTCAATGTGTATCTGAATGCATAGTATGAAGGCAGGATCCAGTATATGGTGTCTGGGGAGGGTGAATTTGTGCAGACTGGGGATGATGGGCAGTTCTTCCCGTAATCCTTCTAAAGGGGCTGTAGTCGGGGAGTCGTGTCTACCATACTATAATAATGGCTAATGGATTTCCTGTGAGAGCATATCTTTTACAAGCCATTCTGAGAACTCCTAGAAGGGAGCATCATTTTGCTGAGAACTGCTGTTAGTTGTGGTTTCCTGGCTGAAAATCTTAAACGTTTTCGTAAATCTTCCATGAGCTTGCGAAGTCGAGGAATTGTCCAACAGCCTTCCACGGTGTTGAAGGTCCTGATGTGGAGAGGTGAGTCTGCGAGTTATGTGTACATCACGTTGGGTCGTGGTCAGTGCGGTTACTTTTATGAGAGAGAATGCCTGTGACATTTGTTTTTTATAAGCAATGTCCTGACTTGCTGCTGTATGATAATAATTTTTATTTTTTTCCCTTTCACTATACATTTGTTTCGGCCATTAAAGAGTGGCCTGTTCTACAATGTGGGTGACGTTACTCTCATTATACTTTTTTTTTTTGTTATAGTAGGACAGTTTAGCGAAAACATGCGTAGAGAAGGGGAAGGAAATAGTAATTAATATCACACAGCAGCGAGTCTTGACACTGCTTACAAAGATGTCACTTGCTGACTTATACTACTCTGCAGGAACATAAACTATAAGGATTAATACGTATGTTTACTGTGTGGAGCTGAGAAACTCTATTGAATACCACTACCAGCTATCATACTACTCCGTGCTCTTCTGTGTGGGCGCTTCCAACCAAGCAACTACACGCTCATAGAATCCCAACACACGATTAGATCACTGAAAAATGATGAAACAAAGTCAGTGGACTTGGTGAGTTCTAGTGGGTGCCAACAAACTATTTGTTTTGGTGAAAACTTGAGAGAACGGCATATGATTTCTTATATTGTTGCTGAGTATCGGAATCTTGCCGAATGCAAGTATAGTTATCAACATGTAATTAGTTGTTGATTACAGAGTAGGAACACAAAAAATGGCTCTGAGCACTATGGGACTTAACATCTGAGGTCATCAGTCCCCCAGAACTTAGAACTACTTAAACCTAACTAACCTAAGGATATAACACACATCCATGCCCGAGGCAGGATTCGAACCTGCGACCGTAGCGGTCGAGCGGTTCCAGACTGTAGCGCCTAGAACCGCTCGGCCACTTCGGCCAGCAGTAGGAACACACTAATCGATGATGGTTACCCGTATGTAGCAGTGCAGAAGATTTATTAGGTTTAGTGTATAAATACTTCCGAGTAAATCTATGGAAAAATATAAAGATTAACTTCGTGTGCTGCTCATGTCTCCCTCCTTCATTGTCCAACTTCCTCTCCTCCATTCTCTCTAGCCATTTACTATGTAGTATGAAAATGAGGCTACGAATCTGAAAGTACTCGTAGTTTCAATAAATTAGGAAAGTATATTTAAAACGTAGTCCTTGTATGCGGTATCTCTTTTACAAAGTAGGCACCTAATTTTGTGGAGAAAGATTTATTTCCTTTTGTAAACACAAACACACACACACACACACACACACACACACACACACACACACACACACACAAATTTATCCAAAAACTACATAAAGACTGTAACTTGCTGCGTAGTATTTTAAAGGGGGGTTCAAAAATAAGAAACACCCAGCACCATATTTATCAAAAATATTAAGTAAATCAGCATTTCTGTACGTGCAGATACCGAAAGAATATTGAAATTAACTGCTTCGCACATCTAATTGCTGTCAAGCGTCACAAGGTGGATAGCAAACCAGCGGAAAATTAAGATTGATGACTCTGCATTTTACAAGCCTCTTAGTTCGTGTGAGGTGAGCACACATGCAGTTTTGTCCAGTCGACAAAATATAACATGCTTGAAGATTGCGAAAATATTGACTCGTTGACTAACAAGGGAACTATTCCAGATGTAAATAAATGGTCTTGGTGATATATGGTGGGTATGTAAACTGTCCAAATAATGCAATACACATTTTTCGCGTTTTTGCACATTTTCACTTACGGGTAAAAACTAACCCAAATGTAATTTGGTTCATCGTGAACAAAAAAGTGTGTTCCGCATAGAAGTAGAACTGTATTAACTTTCCTCTGGTATAAAATGAATTTTTCTGCAAAATATCTCACAACTGCTAATAAATTTTGAGAAATTAAAACGCCTGTTATAACATAAATTAGACACACTCCCTTTCTATATCCATCCATATGTAATAAAGCTTGCTCCTCAAACGCCATTTTTATGAAATATATTGCAAAAAACGTGCTGTTCGATTATTTTCAACATCTCTAATTGAAGTACATGAATGTTCACTATGCATCTAATTCTTTGCCTTATTTAGCTTGGCTTTGTGTTTTCAATTGTTATTTTACCTTTGAAATTCATGTTTTATGGCCCTTGTAATTCATGTTTTATGGCCTTTCTTTACCATTACATGTATGTGTAGGATGTTAATTAAAAATAATAGGTAATTCTTTCTGATATTGTGAAGTCTTTACAGTAATGATAATCTATAAAGAAAAGCTAGACACATTTTTTTACACTATGAAAGAAATTTATCTACGTAATGTTCACCACGAACAACTCAATATAAAACAAAATACAGCAAAATTCTGAAGCACTTGCGAGTGATCCTAACAGCATCCTCCTGTGCACCATGCATATTTCAGTAGACTAGAAAACCTTGACGAAGGGAACAGAATATGTACTGGCGACTGCAGCTAGTTTATATTGCTTCTCAATTGCAGCCTGTCATCATAATCATGCTGGAGGTGTACCAATTCTGTCGAGACTTTTGGGGTTACCAAATGAACAGTTTGTGAAAGCACCGTTTTGATTCTCATACTGAGGACAGGCAGTGACCACCCCAAAATCTAATAACAAGTAACAAAACAAATAAATAGATTGATAATGGTTATTTTGGTTTTTCAATTAGGTATTGGGAAAATATTTCAACAGTGTATTCTTTACAACTTATTTCCAAAAAATGTCTTTTCAGAGACGAGCTTCATTACATGTGGATGGAAGTGGCGTGAGATCCTCTGTAGTTAATGTTTGAAAATGAAGGCTTCATTACAATATCAACTTTTTTCAGTCCAGTATAATCAATTTTTGTTATAATTACATTTTAACAATTATATGAACACATTTTTTATATGTTTTGCGGTTTTGAAGATATTCCCTCTAATCCTAAAATGACTCTTTACCATTTTGGATGTGTTTATACCCCATAAAAGTGAAAGCGGTCAAAAACGAGATAATAATGATAGGATTATTTGCACTCCTCTGTGCATCTGCTAAGTTTCGTCAAAATCTTTATTTACATCTTAGAATGTACCCTTGTGAGTATTCTGCTGCTGAAGAAAGTAAACAATGTTTTTACTAAGTTAAATCTCGTCTGATGTCAAACACATTCTAACAGTGCAGTAAATCCCCTCAAACCAATTAATTTCCACATTCTTGTCAAGTATCAAAATATTCTTTTTGTATAGCTAGCAAGTCCTTTGCAGATGTGTAAATTGCAGTGTTTATGTTGAGTATAACAATGCTTTAGTCAAATATTACTCAGCTATTTTCCACACATATTCATCATACTTGTGCCTAAAAACAACAGTGAACACTAGGCTATACTATTTCCATACCTAATCACAAGTGATTTAAGAAAAATAACGCAGTAGACATTGTAAGTTAGGAGTAAAAGGTGTAAACTATGGCATCCACCATACAATTCTAGGTATGCAGAGAAAGAAATAGGTATTTTGGGCTTACTCTTGTTATAACACGCTGTTTCTCAGCACCATTTCAGGAGGTGAAAAGATAATCTATCCTAAGAAACGTAAATCGATGGCAGTTATTGCACATGACAGGATGTAGTCGGGGCTAGCTATGAAACAAACTTCTAGAATCGGAATTATGGCTCTATAACACGTTTGTAAAAGTCGATGATGCTCTCTAAAAGGGTAAGTAATTAGTCGTGGAAATGTTTAATTTGAATGTCCATTGTTCTTGCAAAGTGTATGAAATCTTCCATATTTTGAAAAATAATGCATTTTAAATTTGATGTAGTTGTCATAGGGATCTGTAGTTATACTTTTGTGATAAACAGTCTCTCTCTCTCTCTCTCTCTCTCTCTCTGTGTGTGTGTGTGAGTGTGTGTGTGTGTGTGTGTGTGTGTGTGCGTGCGTGCGTGCGCGCGAGCGCGCTTTACTATTCGATGAACTATAAATAATATGTTACAGTAAACCATCTTATTCCTTCCTTCCTAAATCAGTGTTTGGGCATGTTGTGTGAAAGTATGGTGCTTTTATTATATGTTTCTGATGATTATAAGAAATGGCATGTGTAAATGTGTTTATCTGAGACATCAGCTTGACTAGGTCCAATAATTTATAATAATTGCAATCTGCTATATGATGCATTATCTTCACCCTTCTTAAATTGGTGCTGAAATACAGGGTGTTACTCAATGAGTAGGCTCAGTTATAAATTCAAAATTCATACTTGTTTGTGTGCTTACCCAAAACTTTATGTCGGTTAGGACAGATTTCAAATTCCTCATTAGGCCTGTAACATGAAAAGTCTGTTACTTTTCATAAGCGGCATGTGTTTTGACATGGAACCAGTATACTTCATGGTTCACAATAATGATTTGGCAACCCATATGGCAAATATGTGCAGATAATGACAGTGTTTAATTAATATAGACATTGTGATACACAATGCCAACAGTGCACTTTTTGCATTGCTGCTGTGTTTCTTGCAGAATTTTATGTGTGGAAAAAAGTGTTGTGATACATGGAAGCATCATAGGTACGGAATTAATTAGTCTTAGG
This sequence comes from Schistocerca serialis cubense, assembly GCF_023864345.2. Lineage (NCBI taxonomy): Eukaryota > Metazoa > Arthropoda > Insecta > Orthoptera > Acrididae > Schistocerca > Schistocerca serialis. The sequence continues at coordinate 41,312,646 of NC_064645.1, read as the reverse complement.
AATTCATTATAATGTTTGACTGCATTCGATATCAGAGGAGATTTGACTTGGTGATAACACTGTTTACTCTTGTTGACAAGTGCACAAAAAGTCGTGGTGCCTACGTCTGTCTTGTAAAGTTGATTGCATTTCATGTTGTGCTGACTGGATGTGATAGTTGTTGGTACAAGGAAAAGTACTTCATCAGCAGGTCACTACTCTCGAAATCTCTAAGCATATTTTATATCGTCAACTTGATAGATACCCTCAGACCAGCTGAGGCTTCTAAAATGCGTAGTCATCTGTTTATTATTGCCGCTGCTTTCCTGCTCTACTTCAGAAATGTGACAATTATTTGGATAGTAATAAATTTATGGGTTCATTCAATGTTCGCAAATACGCAAGTTATGCTTTAAGTCATCTTTGAGAAAAATGTGGCAGCAAAAATTTAGAGTATTTGGGTACCTGTGAGCACCCTCTGAAGTACTATGAAATACTGCAAGTTAGACATTTTGCGTAAATTTTTGATAAATATTGTTATCTAGTGTGTATACTTAATACTCTCATTCCACACCCTGGAATATAAGACATATATTTTCATATACTTTGCACCATCACAACTTTAAAAGTTGTATGTTTGATAGCTTTCGGTTTTCTTACTGAAACATTTTCTCCTACTGAACAGTTAAATTACATACTACACGATTTCAACGGTTACCACTAAAACGCGAAGAGTAACAAACTAACGCTAAGTGGCTTAAATCCAAAACCAGCGTAAGTAATGTATAATTTTCCAGGTATACACAATAAATTCCTCCGATTCTCATGTCAATTGCTACGTATAACCTCTCTCCTATCTTTTATAGTGTGGTCGAATTCCACAGTTCTTGTGACCTGGTATTTTTTGTTTTTATTTTTTACTTTCCGGCTGGTTACCCTCCCTGTTGAAGCAGCCATAAGTTAAACCTAATGGAGGAAAGCTGTATTCGTCACCTGTCTGCGAATCCTGCAAACGCTGCTCTGTATATCTTCGTTTTGCAGCTGTTTGTGAATGGTGTTATTTTATGAGGTGGAGATTGGCGATCAGCCCAATATTCACCTAAACAAGCGTGAAAAATCGCATAAATGCCACACTCAGCCTGGCTGGTGAACCAGATCTGTAGTCGTGAGTCCAATATTTGCACTACATTCGTGTCTGGTTAACCTCCCTGTCTCGCTAACTAGCTCGCAGCACGTTAGTCTATAGAGCAGGTCTCTAACTCTGCTACTGCTCATTTCGCATTACACTCACGTATAAGTAGTGCCAGACCACTATTTCCTTCCAATATTCTTATTCAGTTTCTGTTGTTACAGTTTGCTATGATTTCTTAGAGCAGTGATATAAGAAGAATAGAGGCAGACATTGAATAATTTTTTTTATTACGAAAAAAGCGCCAAAATACTATTTTCATTTGCTTTAGATTATCAGTTAATTTGACACTTCAAACGTCACCAACCCTATGTCAAAAGACCTTCAGCATTTTTAAATCTGGCAAAGATTCAAGGAAATATCAAACAAAGGAAAATCCACGATGGTTCAAATGGTTCAAATGGCTCTGAGCACTATGGGACTTAACATCTTAGGTCATCAGTCCCCTAGAACTTAGAACTACTTAAACCTAACTAACGTAAGGACATCACACAACACCCAGCCATCACGAGGCAGAGAAAATCCCTGACCCCGCCGGGAATCGAACCCGGGAACCCGGGCGTGGGATGCGAGAACGCTACCGCACGACCACGAGATGCGGGCAAAATCCACGATGGAATTGTATTGAAAGACTCATAGAATCTAGAACCTTAATACGTTCATCCTCTGCTGATGCAAAGTGTTTGAGATTCACAGGGAAGTAATGGTTCTATGGATTTTTTTTCCTTTTTTTATATCAAAATACGTGAATAATTCACTTTCTTCTCTTTTTTGCGTTCCAATACCAATAACTCAACTGCGATAATTACATTCAAAGATTTTTTCTTGCTTCCTCCTACCTATGATATTAAAACATTATCTCTAAATTGGTAAACTTTATGAGAGAAATTATCTCGCACACCAATATGTTATTTGTTTATGTTATTTCGTACTATGCATTATAAATTAAGCGCAACACTACAATTACATCTGTGAAATTCAAAGTGAGGTTGGCAACGGATAATTCAGGCTTTAACTGAAAGGTCTTCATTACCATTACGGTGACTAATGTTTTGTCCTTCAAGCAAGATAACTAAACTACATTTCCTTGTCTGACCGTCCTTCTGAAGGAATCCGTAATTAATTGAATACACGGATAGCTTGTATGTAACACTCAAAAGGCATCATTTTGCAACGACATTCGCTAAAATAATTTGATTTTATTAACGTTTAGGAAGACAGGCAGAGCTGACTCAGCAAACCTACGACAGCTGACACAGCTTGTTCTCCTGACGTCACAGTAGGGGTCATTTGAAACTACCCCCTAAACAGTTGCAAACAATTCTCGTGAGTAATTGAATAAAATCCATTGCATTTAACTAGGCAGTTAAGAAACCGCTTTTTCTAGTAATAAATAAAAATGTACTTTCTGCAGGCTTTTGTCGTAGAACAAATCTGCCAAACGACTTACATTGAACATTATTCCAAACTTTCATTAACAGTCACGGACAAGAACTTGGATTTAATTTGTATTTTTGATCGAAGGACCTCAATCAACAAGAACTGTTGTGGTTCTGCTATTACAGGTGCGCTTCGGTAACTCAAAATATATTAATCTCTTGTTTGAAAATACCTTGACGATAACGTTCAATGGTAATTTATGACGTTCCACAGCCTTAATTTTTAAAAAGTTTTGACTTCAGAACTTTTTAACTGATAACAATCTTCAGTCTTCTGATACCCTCATACATTGTTTAAAATTGAAGACTTCTTAGGACCGTTGTGTGTCTTTTGGGACGTTAGTGGGGAGGGTTAATAATTGCTGTTTTTGTTTTGGTTGTTTCCTGTTACAGGGGACATCCTGAGGTAGGCAAATGGCTGACATTCTCAGCCACAGATGAACGTTAGTCACACAGAACTTCCATCACTGACTGCTCTCAACAAAGCACATCGCTGCCATAGTCCACTTTCAAGTCTGAGAAGGATCGAAGTTGTAAAAAGCACACGCACGTGAACGCCTGAACAAATAAAAACGCCGCTCATTTTTCGTTTGAGGCAGCGTAGAAGATGAATCTCATGGCGGAAACAGTGGTTGAGGCAAGAAGTCGCATGTTTCTGGAACAGCAATGCAGTTATACACTCCTGGAAATGGAAAAAAGAACACATTGACACCGGTGTGTCAGACCCACCATACTTGCTCCGGACATTGCGAGAGGGCTGTACAAGCAATGATCACACGTACGGCACAGCGGACACACCAGGAACCGCGGTGTTGGCCGTCGAATGGCGCTAGCTGCGCAGCATTTGTCCACCGCCGCCGTCAGTGTCAGCCAGTTTGCCGTGGCATACGGAGCTCCATCGCAGTCTTTAACACTGGTAGCATGCCGCGACAGCGTGGACGTGAACCGTATGTGCAGTTGACGGACTTTGAGCGAGGGCGTATAGTGGGCATGCGGGAGGCCGGGTGGACGTACCGCCGAATTGCTCAACACGTGGGGCGTGAGGTCTCCACAGTACATCGATGTTGTCGCCAGTGGTCGGCGGAAGGTGCACGTGCCCGTCGACCTGGGACCGGACCGCAGCGACGCACGGATGCACGCCAAGACCGTAGGATCCTACGCAGTGCCGTAGGGGACCGCACCGCCACTTCCCAGCAAATTAGGGACTCTGTTGCTCCTGGGGTATCGGCGAGGACCATTCGCAACCGTCTCCATGAAGCTGGGCTACGGTCCCGCACACCGTTAGGCCGTCTTCCGCTCACGCCCCAACATCGTGCAGCCCGCCTCCAGTGGTGTCGCGACAGGCGTGAATGGAGGGACGAATGGAGACGTGTCGTCTTCAGCGATGAGAGTCGCTTCTGCCTTGGTGCCAATGATGGTCGTATGCGTGTTTGGCGCCGTGCAGGTGAGCGCCACAATCAGGACTGCATACGACCGAGGCACACAGGGCCAACACCCGGCATCATGGTGTGGGGAGCGATCTCCTACACTGGCCGTACACCACTGGTGATCGTCGAGGGGACACTGAATAGTGCACGGTACATCCAAACCGTCATCGAACCCATCGTTCTACCATTCCTAGACCGGCAAGGGAACTTGCTGTTCCAAAAGGACAATGCTCGTCCGCATGTATCCTGTGCCACCCAACGTGCTCTAGAAGGTGTAAGTCAACTACCCTGGCCAGCAAGATCTCCAGATCTGTCCCCCATTGAGCATGTTTGGGACTGGATGAATCGTCGTCTCACGCGGTCTGCACGTCCAGCATGAACGCTGGTCCAACTGAGGCGCCAGGTGGAAATGGCATGGAAAGCCGTTCCTCAGGACTACATCCAGCATCTCTACGATCGTCTCCATGGGAGAATAGCAGCCTGCATTGCTGCGAAAGGTGGATATACACTGTACTAGTGCCGACATTGTGCATGCTCTGTCGCCTGTGTCTATGTGCCTGTGGTTCTGTCAGTGTGATCATGTGATGTATCTGACCCCAGGAATGTGTCAATAAAGTTTCCCCTTCCTGGGACAATGAATTCACGGTGTTCTTATTTCAATTTCCAGGAGTGTATATGCAGGTGTATTGGCTTGGGTGAATTCTTGAGAATCAGTTAAAATTTTGAGAAAGTTGAAAAACCTATTGTGTGTTTAAAAATTGAAATGAATAAGCATATCTACACAAGAGATCGAACAGAATCCGTAAAAAAACTTATTTAGAATCGTATAATTTAGTTTCTGATCAAAGATTCTGATTCTGGAAATTAAGGGTGTAAACACACACATGAAAATTTCAATTGCACGTCAGATTGAGACACAACGATTTAGTCTTTGTGTATACTAGGCACATTCATGTGGTTATATATCAAATTTTTATTTATATTATTGTTCTACTCACCATTGGTTGCAAAGCTAAAGCTTTCGCAGTACGTTACCTCTGCCACTTGTGTATTTACGGCTTCTTCGTGCAGCCCCTCCATCCACCTGCAGCGGTCCTGGGCGCTTCCGAAATGCTTCAGCATCCACGCAGACACCAACTCGTGCTTCTCCTTCGTGTAGGTTTCCTGCAACATAAAAACACAGGTATATGTTTTATTAATAGGGAAAATAATCCTGAATTAATCTATCACAACAAAGAGGTGCCAGTATTTGTATTCCAAAAGAAAACCGATTTTACGATCTTCTGATGTTCATCTAGTCTACACTTCCGTCCTGCAACAGATGAAGACACTGCAGTCAGTATAGGGTTAACGAAACGCTAGGTCCGTTTAAATAGAAACTTTTCTCTATATTGAGTGTTAGATCACTGTTGTAAGTGGTGGCGTGAATGAAGAATGCATAGAGAATGCGAGCCATTCGGGGTTGGTCCGTGATGATCTTACAAACTTTCAGAGGTGATGGAGAGGGATAAATATGTCAATCCGACGCAGCATGGGACCCTCGTCGAGAAACTACCGTGTCTAAACTTACGAGAGAAAATAGTTTTGATACCTCGGACAGTGGATCACTTCTACTGCAAATTCTTTGCTTTTCGTGTTTTGGGATTAAGTAGTGTGAACCAAAACAACAAAAATATCCAGTAAACAAGGGCTGTAAAACGCATACCTAATGAACTGTGAGTAGTTGTTCAGTAGACGAGATGTACCTCACAGTAGAAAAAGCTAACAGCTGCTCATAGCTCTTCAGGTATGTGCTTTAAGAGTCCATATTTACTGAACCATTTTGCTTTTTTCGATCCATTCTGATTTCTCTCCAACTGCGGACAACGAAGGGCCTGCAGCAGAAGGGCGGCTGCCAGACACACCGGAGCAATTTCCGCATATAACATTCGATTCGATCGTTTCCTGACCATTGCTGCTTTCGTGACGTTGATACAGTCTACAGTGTGATTCCATGATGATACTACAAACTCTCAGGATTGATAGAGAAAGGTAAATGTATGTTATCCTGCAATGAAACCATTACCGATAAGTACAATTTGTATACTTCTTGGCGACATTGTTATGGACTTTGTTTGTGATTCAACACAATCGTATAGTAGCATCTATGCTTCCTATTGCTAATATACTTTGTTTCTTAATCAACTCTTCATATGTTTATTTTAACGCATCTTCTTGTATCCGTACCTAATCGAAATGCTCAGTACTCACACACACTTTCGTTAACGTATCTACAATGTGTGTGTCAATGCGTCAGGTAAAGTGAGAAAGGCGTGACAATTGTGAAATTTTATGTTGATTACGCCTCACTCATTATCGTATGAAGACTATTCCTCTATATCGCACGTTGATACATACAGAACAAAGACAGCAATTTTTCAGATTGTATGCTAGTATGTAACATCCCAGTCTATCGTTATCTGCTGGAAATCTCTAGGTCTAACGCAAGTCCTTGTGTCCTGAAATATGTAACATTTCTGGTTGACATATGAGAACACTTCAATTTGGATGTTACCAGCCAGCAGCTAACGCAGGTACAATTTGACTTACGTGATACCTAGAAGTTTGAATGTAGCCAGGGGGTTTCTTGACTTCGAATAACGGAGAGATGATTGCAATAGCTTACAAACAAGACAGATTTTGGAAAACAGTGGACAGAACCAGGAAATTGTAACCATTTTAAGTTTGATTAGATAGAAACATGACCCAGCAGGAACTATCAAGGGCATATTCCGAAGCATGTGTAACAGGACAAAGTCGGTGATTTTCCTGACGAGTATTACAGGTAAACTGCAAATGGTGAGAAGATCGTGAAGTTTACTGAGTTACAGAATCAAGGCTATCAAAATTTTATCTAAGAAAATGTCACATTCGTTAAAACTAATTTAAAAATTATTCCTGTTCCCAGTTACAGAAAAGTATTTCGAAAAGCTGACCTTAATTTAAAGACATATTCCAATCTGAAAAACTTCCCTAAATATTTCCAGATGGGGAACCATCTGATTACTACAAAGTCAACTGCATTTTGACTGACTAGCGTGGATGGTTTGACGTAGGATCCACAGCTACACTCTCTGTGGTAGAGTAAAAATTATAACTAGATGATAATTTCAAATTTTCACTTTGTACCATTTTCTCAATTACAGAATATCATTTCTTTTATGGGTCGAGCCAAAGTTACATTGTATCTCATAGATTACACTGCACACTGAGTTACTGTTTACTGATAGTCTTATTTAACTTAAGCTTTGCTAGGTTTCTGTTGTGAAGAGTCCAATTATCCGTGAATCACAATTTTCCTTCAGGTAAAGTGATGCCAAGTACTCTCTATCATTACTCAGTTAACTACTAATCAAACTAATGAAACGGCTAGTGGACAAGTAGTAGCATCTTACATGTTTTTACAAAGATTTCATATGTTTTGTATGTGTTTCTTTCAATACATACTGGGATTTTGTTGCCATGACTCACTTCCTTAGCCTGACTACCAAGTGTCAGCACTTCTTCAGGATGAACTCTGAAATAAATTAAATATTTTTAGTTTTATTTATTCATAAATTTAAAATCGTTTTTACACAAATTATTCATACAAGGAACTACGCATGTAGCTGCCATGCAAAACTGTTATATAGTTATGTTTACTTTAATTTCATTAAACACATACATGATTTTTCTCACATAAATAACCCATACTCGTTGATACTTGTTGAAAATCCTAATTGTAACAGTAATTCATTCTTCATAGGCCTTCTTTGAACTTGATTGAGCTATTTCCCTACAACCAGAATTCTGAAGAATGATAACTAACACTGAAGTCCCAGCATACAGTTTTAGAACATAAATATGGATAAGCCCAAACACCCATTCCCCCAGTCCCTCCAACCATAGAGGTGACTTCGTGAATGTGTGGTCATTACGGCCCCACAAATTCAGCATCGCTACACGATAAGTTCCACGCTGAAGAAATCTGTACACACGGCACAACAGGCCGGCCTCACTTGCTGGTCCTCCTGGACCTGCGGCCTCGTGGCAGCCTAATGCAGAGGCAGAAGCCCAACAGCCCCTGCAGCAGGCCGCGGCTGGTCTCGGCCTGCCTCACCTAAGTCTAAAAATGCTAGAAACGTGGGTTTGTCTTTCCTTAACCTACCTTCTAAGATAAGACGTAGGGTCAGTATTGGCTCACGTGTTCCAATATTTCTACGGAATCCAAACTGATCTTCCCCGATGTCAGCTTCCACCAGTTTTTCCATTCGACTGTAAAGAATTCGCGTTAGTATTTTGCAGCTGTGACTTAATAAACTGATAGTTCGGTAGTTTTCACATCTGGAAACACGTACTTTCTTTGTGATTGGAATTACTTCAAATGGCTCTGAGCACTATGGGACTCAACTGCTGTGGTCATCAGTCTCCTAGAACTTAGAACTACTTAAACCTAACTAACCTAAGGACATCACACACATCCATGCCCGAGGCAGATTTCGGTCGTGCGACCATAGCAGCAGCGCGGCTCTGGACTGGAGCGCCTCCGCACAGCCACCGGGGCCCGCGATTGGAATTATTATATTCTTCTTGAAGTCTGAGGGAATTTCACCTGTCTCATACATCTTGCTCACGAGATGGTAGAGTTTTGTTAGGCCTGGCTCTCCCAAGGCTGTCAGTAGTTCTAATGGAAAGCCGGCCGCGGTGGCCGTGCAGTTCTAGGCGCTGCAGTCCGGAACCGCGGGACTGCTACGGTCGCAGGTTCGAATCCTGCCTCGGGCATGGATGTGTGTGATGTCCTTAGGTTAGTTAGGTTTAAGTAGTTCTAAGATCCAGGGGACTGATGACCTAACATGTTAAGTCCCATAGTGCTCAGAGCCATTTGAAGTTCTAATGGAATGTTGTCCACTCGCGGGGCCTTGTTTCGACTTAGGTCTTTCAGTGCTCTGTCAAACTCTTCACGCAGTATCATATCTCCCATTTCATCTTCATCTATCCCCTCTTCCATTTCCATAATATTGTCCTCAAGAACATCGCCCCTGTATAGACCCTCTGTATACTCCTTCCATCTTTCTGCTTTCCCTTCTTTGCTTAGAACTGGGTTTCCATCTGAGCTCTTGATATTCATGCAAGTGGTGCTCTTATCTCCAAAGGTCCCTTTAATTTTCCTGTAGGCAGTATCTATCTTACCCCTCGTGAGATAAGCCTCTACACCGTTACATTTATCCTCTAGCCATCCCCGCTTAGCCATTTTGCGCTTCCTGTCGATCTCATTTTTGAGGCGTTTGTATTCCTTTTTGCCTGCATCACTTACTGCATTTTTGTATCTTCTCCTTTTATCAGTTAAATTCAGTATCTCTACTGTTATCCAAGGATTTCTACTAGCCCTCATCTTTTTACCTACTTGATCCTCTGCTGCTTTCACTATTTCATTCCTCAAAGCTACCCATTCTTCTTCTGCTGCATTTCTCCCTCCCATTCCTTTCAATTGTTCCGTTATGCTCTCCCTGAAACTCTGTAAAACCTCCAGTTCTTTCAGTTTATCCATGTCCCATCTCCTTAAATTCTCACCTTTTTGCAATTTCTTCAGTTTTAATATACAGTTCATAACCAATAGATTGTGGTCTGAGTCCACAGCTGCCCCTGGAAATGTCTTACAATTTAAAATCTGGTTTCTAAATCTCTGTCTTACCATTATATAATCTATCTGATACCTTTTAGTATCTCCAGGGTTCTTCCATGTATACAACCTTCTTTCATGATTCTTGAACCAAGTGTTAGCTATGAGTAAGTTATGCTCTGTGCAAAATTCTACCAGGCGGCTTTCTCTTTCATTTATTAGTCCCAATCCATATTCACCTACTACGTTTCCTTCTCTTCCTTTTCCTGCTGTCGAACTGCAGTCACCCATGACTATTAAATTTTCGTCTCCCTTCACTAACTGAATAATTTCTTTTATTTCATCATACATTTCATCAATTTCTTCGTCATTTGCAGAGCTAGTTGGCATATAAACTTGTCCTACTGAAGTAGGCGTGTGCTTCCTGTCTATCTTGGCCACAATAATGCGTTCACTATGCTGTTTGTAGTAGCTAACCCGCACTCCTATTTTTTTTTATTCATTATTAAACCTACTCCTGCATTACCTCTATTTGATTTTGTATTTATTACCCTGTAATCACCTGACCAAAGTCTTGTTCCTCCTGCCACCGAACTTCACTAATTCCCACTATATCTAACTTTAACCTATCCATTTCCCTTTTTAAATTTTCTAACCTACCTGCCCAATTAAGGGATCTGACATTCCACTCTCCGATCCGTAGAACGCCAGTTTTCTTTCTCTTGATAACGACGTCCTCTTGAGTAGTCACCGCCCGGCGATCCGAATGGGGGGACTATTTTACCTCGGGAATATTTTACCCAAGAGGACACCATCACCATTTAACCATACAGTAAAGCTACATGCCATCGGGAAAAATTACGGCTGCAGTTCCCCATTGCTTTCAGCCGTTCGGAGTACCACAACAGTAAGGCCGTTTTGGTTAGTGTTACAGGGCCAGATCAGTCAATCATCCAGGCTGTTGCCCCTGCAACTACTGAAAAGGCGGCTGCCCCTCTTCAGGAACCACACGTTTGTCTAGCCTCTCAACATATACCCCTCCATTGTGGTTGCACCTATGGTACGGCTATCTGTATTGTTGCGGCACGCAAGCCTCCCTACCAACGGCAAGGTCCATGGTTCATGGTTCATGGGGGGGGGGGGGGGGGGGGTTTGTTGTTTTCGACAGCTATGACAGCTATAATACTTAATATTACTGCTCTTGCATGTCATAAAAGGTGAATACATCTTCCAGTGCTTACTGCTATCTAACGTTGTTGACACGGTTGGCGGACAATTAGTAATGAAGTTAGTACCCTCTGATAACAGAAATTTATTTGACATGATGAAATAATTGTGAAGTAATCTAGTGTTTAAGAAGTATAGAAGTATGAAACACCAGTGATGACCATCTCATTTCCACTAAATACTGTACTGCTACTGGGCAGTACACTGTCCTCTTTGACACACACTAATCTAGTTCTAAAACGGAAGGTTATTAAGATCTCCTCATCGTTTTCTCTAACTCTGTCCTAGCTACTCAGCTGTCAGTGAGTGCACTCCTTCCTGATGGAACTTTCAACTACGTCCATATGGTAGTAACAAAGTCCATGAAATGCGTCTGTCAGGCTAATGAAGAGAATACGACCCGTAAAACGTTGATACTCAAATACAAGTGGCAGGTACAGTGCTTTTTGCTGTAAGACTAGCAGAACTGAATATCCTTCCCACAGCAAATGTCACAGAATCCCCAGATCACGTTACGTATAAAGTAGACTACAACAAAGTAACAAAGACGTTCCAACGGTACATTCATTTCGTGTTTATTTGAGTAGACGCAGGTGAGATACGGAAACAAGTTGCTGATATGAAACGTAAGGTCTGTAACAAAGTCACTTCATCAAAACCATTACACTACTTGAATCCTTACTACTCGTATCCTCAGCACACTGAAAGTTACTCACGGTACTGGAACAAGACCTCCACGTGTTGCTCCTGTACAGGCAGTAGAGGTGGAACGGGCCTACCCACTTTATCACTGTTACAGGTGACGAGTAGTGATGCAGAATGCAGTGAGTAATGGGTGTTACGCTAAATTGGAAAATACGGAATTTTATGAATAGCAGTAAATGTTTGTAAAACACGCAGCAAAGACTTTTGACCGATATTCAATCCAGTAATTACTCCAATACAGTGATACTAGGACAAACTAATATGTAATATTATTAATGCGAAAAAAAGAAAAATCGCCTGCTTGCATCGATGTAAAAAGGAATTCTTTTAGCCATTTGTAAATCATGACGATAGTTTCCGAGTAGGGCATGTCGGTGGAATGGACCTTCATTCGGCAGCAGTACTTACGTCCTGGAATGCGATGACTGTGGGGTATTATGCTGTATCAAAAGCGACGGTATTTTCTCAACAGTAGACAAAAATTTTGATATGAGTTTTACAATACGTTGACAACATTCAGTTTAGTAATTATTATAAAAAAGTGTATTCTTCTTATTAATGATGGTGCGTGATGAAATAAAGTGTCTTGCACCAACGTGATAAGTGAAACTTTCAAATTATTCGGTAAATTACACTTCGAATGAATGCTTACTAGTCATATATCTAGTTATGTCCCTACCTCCTATTCGTTTACTAAATATATTCAGGAAAAGTTTTCTGAAATTACATTATATGTTTTTATTTCTGTACCACCAGTGCTGCAAATTATTTATCAGTGTCCAAGGTCTATGAAGAAACGCAACAGGACCACGAAACTATACGAAGAGTTATACGGTAATCGCGATCGATTATTTAAACACAGTTTGTAACACCAAACATCTACTAGGAGACTATACTTTATTCATATTACTTTAGGAACCAGAATTACGAAAAATTGTAGCTCGCAATCACCAAAACTCAGCCGTATGATTTAATTTCTTCTGATTTTATAACTGTATCATTTTGTAACATTACAATACAACGTAATTGAAGACAGAGAATTGTTTTACTGAAAGTGACCAGCAGAGGAGGAGGCCGATCCACAGGGGGAACCTCCGTCGTCTTTCTGGTCTTCCACTGTGTTAGAGATTAAATGGCGAGAACGCAGATAACATCAGATTACGTGTCATACGCTGCCATTACAATTAACCGACACTTCTTGTCACCTTCATTGAATTTTCTTGCGTTTTGAGCTACAAAATTATTTTAACACTCAAACGAACTAAACGTTTCTAAACGAGATTTGTCTACCGACACCATTTTGTGTGGTGCATCACAAAATTTGTGAGTTTCTAGCCTGTGCTACCTGAAAAGGAATATCCTTTTCGATAAGCAAAATTGGAATGGACATTATCTTGCATCCTTCTTCCAAGTCAAACACCAACAAAAGCAAAATGAGGGTAATGGAATGTAGTCGAATTAAATCAGGTGACGCAGAGGGAATTAAATTAGGAAATGACACACTTGAAGTAGTAGATGTGTTTTGCTATTTGGGCAGCAAAATACCTGATAATCGTCGAAATAGAGGAGATATAAAACGTTTCTGAAGAAGAGAAATTTGTTATCATCGAGTAAGGATTTAAGTGTCAGGAAGTCTTTTCTCAAAGTATTTGTATAGAGTGTAGCCATGTATGGAAATGAAACATGGACGATAAACAGTTTGCACACGAAGAGAACAGAAACCTTTGAAATGTGGTGTTACAGAAGAATGCTAATGATTAGATGGGTGGATCACGTATCTAATGAGGGTACTGAATACAATTGGGGAAAAGAGAAATTTGTAGCACAACTGACCAGAAGAAGGGATGGTTGTGTAGGACATATTCTGAGGCATCAATTGATCAACAATTTAATACTGAAGAGAATCATGAGGGGTAAAAAACGTAGAGGAGACCAAGAGATGAACACGCAAGCAGATTGAGAAGGATGTAGGTTCCAGTAATTACTCGGAGATGAAGAGACTTGCACAGGATAGAGTAGCATGGAGAGCTGCATCAAAGCATTCTTTGGATGGAGTACCACAACAAGGGCAACAACAGCAACAAACAAAAATTTTCACTACTTGGCTTAGCATTCGTCAAACAATTTAATATTTACCAAACATCATACAGATAATTACCATGTGCGTCTAACAATTTATTGTTCGCTGTCTAACTGAATGCAGAAACTGCACCGTAATAATTCATACTGATGGAAATAAAATCAGACTAACGGCACCTTCTAGAAAAATCTGTAGAAACTTTGTCGCAAAACTGTGACTGTTGCCAGTATCAAGTAAACGTAAAAAAAGTGTTATGTTGAGATTTATACTGAGAAAACGAAACACTTAAATTGAATGAAATTGCGCACATACACACATCAAAAAAAGTTTTGCATCATCCCGGTTTCCAGAACTCTGGAAGATAGACGTTAATTGTGGATAGTGCATCACAGACACAGTCCCTCCGACTGTTCAGAGATGTTACTAAACTCGCCGAAAGATGTAAACAACCATGCATGAGCAGCGGCTATTGGACGGAGGGCGTCCGCTAGCCGATCAGTTCCAGTCATTCCACGAGGGGGGAGGTACACGGCTCGTAGTCAACCATGCCTAGACGGTCAATACCGCGGTTCGATCACGTCCCTTGTTGATAGCCCTTCCTGGGATAAATTAACAATGCGGAAGTGTCCAGGCGTCTCGGAGTGAACCAAAGTGATGTCGTTCGCACATGGAGATACAGAGTGACAGGAACTGTCGATGACTTGCCTCTCTCAGGCAGTCTAAGGGCTACTACTGCAAAGTATGTGCCCTAACTCCAGATTGTTCGATGAACCGCTGGAAAATCGCCGGAGCACTACAGATTCCGAATGCGAGGCGATTATGTCTAAACAACCCAAGGTGCGTGTTTATTACTAGTTTTTCTTGCGTCTCTTTCTCGATCGGTAGCTGTAGGTATGCGTCTTTTAATTATATTTTCCCCAAGATTTTTCCTCCAACGAGTCGAGTGACAATTTCTTCGATCGTAGGAATAGGGTAGGATTCCATGACTTTCTGTGCGTCGATGGTGCGTTTAAAGCCACCGCAGATTCTGATCGCCCCATTCGGTTTCTCTTTTGTGACGATTGGCGATGCCCATCTCCTGCTTGCTATGGGAGATACGATTCCTTCATCCTGTAGTCTCTGTAGTTCCAGTTTTAGTTTTTCGCGGAGTGCGTATGGTACTGGGCGGCTTTTCCAGAATTTCGGAACCGCCTGGGGTTTAAGCGCAATGCTTGCTTGAAAATTTCGTACCCTGGCTGTTGAGAGTTGAAAAACAGAAGGAAACTTTTCCTGAAAGTGCGTCGTCAGTTCTTGGTGTGGGACGACATTAATTGACGGCTCCGCGTCGTGAATTTGCATTCCGAGGGCGTGACAGATGTCCAGACCAAGAATGTTCGTGGCAGTTGAGCTGGGAGCCACCAGAATGCGGCTATGACTGTCTGACGTCCGTAGCTGATCTGCGTTGTGAAAGCGCCATTGACCGGAATGGTATAGTTAGTGAAGCTCTTGAGCGTAATCGTAAATGAGCTGACAGCAGGGGAGCCTAATTTTTCATACGTCGGTTCATTGATGATTGTTACTGCCGGGCCTGTGTCGGTTTGCAGCTTGATGTCCTGCTCGTGAACTTTGACATCTTGTGAGGCGAGGGTGGCATCAGTGCGTTGACTATCGCAACGTCCTGTGGTTCCGAACCCATGCCAGAAGCAGTATCATGCGTGAGGTCCACATCCATCTTATCCAGTGAACGACAGACTTCTGCCTTGTGACCCGTACGTCCGCATGCTGTACATCGAACTCTGCGGAACCTGCAGTCTTGTCTATTGTGCTTGATAAAGCAATACTTGCAGCACGGGAGAGGCTGTCTGCGCTGTTCTAATTGTGGTCTGCGCCTAACATTAGTCGTTGTGACGCTGTTACTTCGATGCGGAGGAACCGATGTGCTGAAAAACACTAATGCCGGTTCCTGTGTGGCCCCAACCGAGCGCTGCGATTGCTCAAAGGCTCGCATGATTGCTAGGCAAGTTTCTAAGCTTGGGTGCCTAAGTGAGCCGTGTATCGACTCGCGCTGCACCTTGTGTTTTGATTGCATTGGTTTTCCTTTTCTTCCCCTGACATTTTTGTTTGAAATGTTGTCTGTCATTAAGTGGCTGCTTGGTTCTCTTTTCCCTCTGCTATCGATATCTGCGATTTTGCTTCCGGGAAACTGCTATGGAGGAAGTGAGATCTTTTACCGGTGGTAACTTCGTGTGGTGGCGCGGAAGTAGGGGCGTGGCGGCAGAGAGAGTGTGGTGGACACAGGAGGGCAGTGTGGCTCTCCAGCGCGAAGCAAGC
This sequence comes from Schistocerca serialis cubense, assembly GCF_023864345.2. Classification (NCBI taxonomy): domain Eukaryota; kingdom Metazoa; phylum Arthropoda; class Insecta; order Orthoptera; family Acrididae; genus Schistocerca; species Schistocerca serialis. The sequence goes on along the minus strand of NC_064645.1, from coordinate 41,296,652 downwards.
GTGGTCGGTTGTACCGAGTCGCCACGTCATGTATGTCGGTTGCGTGTAACGAGCGTGTCGAGTTGACGGAAGAGCTCCCCGCGTGTTGGTTGTATACAGAATCGCCCCACTAGTAGTTGCTGTTCATTTCGCCTCGGTGGGACGTTAACAAGCTTCTTTACGTTCTCCGTTTCAACACTGGAGTTTAAAAGGAGACGCTTAACATGAAGGAGCGGTCACTACCCGTCAACATTGCAGAGAAGACGTGAACTCCGGTGACAGAGCGTGTTGTCGCGTGACCGCGGCGTGTTGGGTACGCTTGCGACGCGTGCGCGGTCGGATGTGTGAATCCTTGCCATCGGAGGTCGTATACTGCCTGTTCGAGCATAATTGTAAGTTAAGTTCGTGGAAGGCTTAATCATTAAGTAGTAATTGTGTGTAACCAGCGTCTCCTCTGCCTTGTGGCCTCCGGCGACCGGGTTTCCTGTAATTTAAGACAGTGATCATTCCTCCTCCTCTCGTTACTGTCCGGTGTAGTTTTGGCAGTTTAATTGTTTCGCTATTCTGTCGTGCGTTACCAGTAAATTCATACTTCTTGTTGGTTGATCATGTGGTCGCTCATTCAGGACTGTGTGGTGTAATGTTTCCTTGCACGAGGTTAGCTCTAACTCTGTCGCAAATTAAGCCATCTTATAACAAGTTTTCGCTGGCTAAAAGTCGGTGCAGTGACCAGCCTGACAGTGGCAATTGTGTTTACGGGCGTATTTAAATTGGTCAGTATTCTGTCTAGCCTGAGCATCCATGAGTGCGTGATTTGTAGCCGCCTCGATATTCTAGGACACTTTGTTTGAATTTTTTTTAAATTCCTCCAAGTTTGTTAATTCCTTTTATTGCCATTAATCGTGTGTTTGCCGACACCTGTTTAATTTTTTTTAATGGCGGTGTTGGTAGCTTCACTACCTCACCGTACTTTGTTAATAAAGTTCTGTATTTACTTTAGTAGCCTGTTTACTAATGTTCTTTAAATTTTTTGAAATTTTGTATTGCTATAAATTACTTTGATTGCGGTCAGCGGCGTGTTTTAAAAGGTTGTTTATTGCCGTACTGCTAGTTTCTGTAAGATACGAATAAAATTTGTGAAAATCTCAACTCGACAGTAAACTAATAGAAATTTGGCCCCGTTTCCCAACTTGTGGTGTGGCTTGTAGTAGCCGTAACCATTGTGTGTGTCACTAAGTTTAAGTAAATCATGCGTTAAAGGCTCATCTGGTGCGTGAACCAGAATCGTGTCCATTACGAGAGAGGCTGAGCAGGACTTTTCACACATTTAATTGGTTCATGCAAACTTGCAGTCCCGTGATAATCCTTGCAAACGGGCTATCCATTTTCTGTAAGTTTCGTGCTGGCCCTTACGGTAGTTAAACTTGTGACGAGCTCCTGCTGCATGGATTTGCGCGTCGAAATACTCTGTTAAACTGTTCTTTATCCGCCCGTACCTCAAATTGGGTGGATCCTCATCCGAGTGGAGTTGCGATATAAGTTGATAGATGGCAGGGCCTGCGTGAGTCAATAGAAAAGCGCGTTTCTGCGTTTCACCCTGTGAGGAATAATTACATATATATAAATTTTCGGTGCCTACAGTGTCACGTGTTACAGTGTCACGTCTTTCAGTGTCACAGAAATTTTTATTTTTAAAGGGGATCACTTAAGACTATTTCCATGGGTTCGCCCCTCAATTTTCTCCCTCATATCACAAAATTCTCGTCTGATGTAGTACAAACTGAAAAAATAAATTCCTTTTAAAGCACAGTTTCGTATATAATTTATATTCAAAACCGTACACCTGTGTCACAGAACAAATCCCACATCGAGAATACTTTACACAAGTTTAAGGGAAGAAATGCTTCCGATAATTATTACAGTATTTAAAGATCATGAAAATATGAACAGGCTGAAATGAACAAACAGTACATGAGACTATGTTAATTAATCAACTGTAAAAAGCTAAGGCGCATATTATTAGCAAAATCAGAAATTTGCAAAAGTGAAATGCCAAAATGAGCACTTCTCAATTGGAAGTAAATCAAAACAATCAGAATGGCTGAAAGAGAGCACAATAACATGAGCCATAAACGAACTCCGTCGGCCCTTATATATGGTTGCGCTCGTGGCGGCACCTTGCGGCCCATACGCAACACGCGCGCCTGCGATCGCAATGCACTCTTAGCGCTCGCGGCGGGGTCTAGCGGCCCGTACGCAAGGTGTGCAAAGCAAAAACTGACAGATCACACCCTGCAATAGAAAAACCAAATATGTCCAAACTCTAACGAACATTCTGATGTGGAAGGATACAGAAGCCCCACATACTACAGTCTGTTTTCTCTGAGTTACCATGCACCCTACAGTTTTCAAACACGCTTACAAATCTAACACATCAGTATGCCTGTACCAATTATTTTCTGCTTTCAACATATCATGAAGATACGTTCTTACACTATGTTTTAAATCAGAACGAGAAATAATACTGAAACTGTTGTGGATTAGCCAGAACGCCAACCCACAATTGAGGAAGCCGAAAGGCACGCGTTTAAGCTCACGCAGGCTGGCGTGAGGTCTGGAACAGGTAAAGTAATTATACTATCAAGAAAAATACTTAACTGTAATCCATAATTGGTGAACATCACTCTGACGGTACATGCATCACAAGATAAATAGCAAATGATAATGGCGCCTTGCTAGGTCGTAGCAAATGACGTAGCTGAAGGCTATGCTAACTATCGTCTCGGCTAATGAGAGCGTAATTTGTCAGTGAACCATCGCTAGCAAAGTCGGCTGTACAACTGGGGCGAGTGCTAGGAAGCCTCTCTAGACCTGCCGTGTGGCGGCGCTCGGTCTGCAATCACTGATAGTGGCGACACGCGGGTCCGACGTACACTAACGGACCGCGGCCGATTTAAAGGCTACCTCCTAGCAAGTGTAGTGTCTGGCGGTGACACCACAGAAACATCTAATGGAAGAAGCCGACCTTATGGTAAGTCTAAGCGGCAGTTTGTGAAGGTAATGACAAGAGGCATTACACAAAGATGACGTATATCTTAGACACGACGGATGCAACTGTTTCTGCCAATACAATTATCTCAAATCAGTGGACGATAGAATCCTGACTGTTTTCTTTGGGATAATTAACGGTAATTAATATCTTTTCTATTTCTGCCTCTATCCTGTCTATATAAGCCTATGGTGTTGGTTAGAGCTTGACAATGAACTTGCTATGCTCCTGTCATATAAACTGATAAGAAGAATATGTAATCACATCTGGGTACTTTGAAGATATTAATGAATGACGCTGCAGTACATTAAATAAATACATTTTGCCCCTTTCCGTGCCTGCTTGACACAATGACCTCGGTTCTGTATTTCTTGCAATGTACGAACATGTCTTTGTTAATACAACAAAAGTATTGCATTAGCACAACTCTCACTTCATGTGGCTTGCGATCAAGTGACAGCTCACATCTGGTGAGAAATTCGGCACTATTAATACCAACGAATTTCCATAACGCGCTTTACCAAGGGCGGCGGGTTTGGCGTACTTAATGTCCACCCTAAAATAAAATCGAAATAATTATTGAAATTCGTTATTTATTTTTGAGCTGTATCAGCAACGTACTTTATAAAGACATACTAATCTTAAGTAGGCTCCACAACCTAGCACACTTAACAATAACAACACACCTTCAGTAAAGTGTACTACAAACGGGATGTGGGGGTACTTTATGCTCACTTAGAATAAGTATTTTTGAAACGCAAATTTGAATTTTACTCACAACTTACTATTTAAAGAGGTGCAGACGCGTAAGTGATGTCCTCAACTTGAAAATAGATCACAGTAATGACTTCCACAATTACAGATTAAATTTTTAGGTTAACTTTAACTGAAAAATTTTAAAAAAGTGTAATCTGGTAAGACAATTAAATAAAAACAACAATTTTTATCAAAACTTTAAAATGTAAAGTAAATCACTGTTGTTGTTGCGGCCATCAGTCCTGAGACTGGTTTGATGCAGATCTCGATGCTACTCTATCCTGTGCAAGCCTCTTCATCTCCCAGTACCTACTGCAACCTACATCCTTCTGAATCTGCTTAGTGTATTCATTTCTTGGTCTCTCTCTACGATTTTTACCCTCCACGCTGCCTCCAATATTAAATTGGTGATCCCTTGATGCCTCAGAAAATGCACTACCAACCGATCCCTTATTCTAGTCAAGTTGTGCCACAAATTTCTCTTCTCTACAATTCTATTCAATACCTCCTCATTAGTTATGTGATCTACACATTTACAGCATTCTTCTGTAGCACCACATTTCGAAAGCTTCTATTCTCTTCTTGTCAAAGCTATTTATCATCCATGTTTCACTTCCATACATGGCTACACTCCATACAAATATTTTCAGAAACGACTTCCTGACATTTAAATCTAAACTCGATTTTAACAAATTTCTCTTCTTCAGAAACTCTTTCCTTGCCATTGCAGGTCTACATTTTATATCCTCTCTACTTCGATCATCATAAGTTATTTTGCTCCCCAAATAGAAAAACTCCTTTACTACTTTAGTTGTCTCATTTCCTAATCTAATTCCGGCACCATCACCCGATTTAATTCGACTACATCCCATTATCCTCGTTTTGCTTTTGTTGGTGTTCACCTTATATCCTACTTTCAAGACAATGTCCATTCCGTTCAACTGCTCTTCCAGGTCCTTTGCTGTCTCTGACAGAATTAGAATGTCATCGGCGAACCTCAAAGTTTTTATTTCTTCTCCGTGGATTTAATACCTACTCCGAATTTTTCTTTTGTTTCCTTTACTGCTTGCTCAATATACAGATTGAATAACATCGTGGAGAGGCTACAACCCTGTCTCTCTCCCTTCCCAACCACTGCTTCCCTTTCATGTATTTCGACTCTCATAACTGCCATTTGGTTTCTGTACAAATTGTTAATAGCCTTTCGCTCCCTGTATTTTACCCCTGCCACCTACTGAATTTGAAAGAGAGTATTCCAGTCAACATTGTCAAAAGCTTTCTCTAAGTGTACACTAGTCTAGTAAATGACTAGGTAGCAATATTTCGAAAAAGCGGGCATAAAGTGCCTCTCGTTCACCACCACCCCCCCTCCTCCCTTGCCTTTGATCCAGTATTAATTAATATATCTTCGTTGAAACACAAGTTCATCACTACTTGCGGCATCATCAAGAAAATCACTTTAACTATGATCTGCCCAACAAGGCTTCGACTGAAAGGCGCGTAGGTACGTCGAATTGCGAAGCTGGCTTACCGAACAACTTGATCTGACGGTATTAGATTCTCTTTGTGTAAAGATTTGAGAACGAGTCCGTCTGTGTGCCTTTCCGGTGAACTATTTTGGGCTTATTGCGATGCTGTGTAGCAACCAGGGGGAATGAAGTCCTGACAAGATAGGAGGTCTAAGATGCGTTTGCATATCGATTCTGTGTTTGACTTATAAGTGGTGGCGGGAATATTTAAACTAGAGGAAATCAAACTTGTATCAGAAACGTAATCGTAGAACGTAGCGCATGGTTGTACGTCGATGCCCTTGTAAAACAATCAAACGTCTGTGTAGTACGCGGAGAACTCTGTTGAATGCACTCAGTAGCTTGAACTAGTCAGACTTGTAGATTTTCTCTTATGTAAATAACCAGGGTCATTAAATAGCTGTTCTCGCCGTCAAATGCTTTGCGCTGCAGAAGATGTAGTACCTCACTTTCCTCGAATGACATGCCGAGCATTTGTACTGAAATGAAATTGTTGGAACGTTGGAGAGAAAAGCCATTTATTGAAGTGTTACTACCTTGTGGACTCTAAGTACTTTGGGTAATTGGATAGCGTGAAGAGACGATGCCAGCTGGAGCAGGGAGACCGCTGCTGCTAGTGAGGACCAGGGTGAGCAGCGGTCTGCCCCTGTCTGCTGAGGACGCTCCGGTCCAGGGGAAGTGCCGTGGCGGAGGGACTGACGGAGGCGTGGATGACTTGGATAGACGTACTACTTGATGTCACGACTGACGCCTTGTTCTACACGCGGAAAAGTGTAAGTGAACGCAGATGAACAGGAATAGAAATCCTGTACTATTCTAATACAGTATTACTGTTGCGTTGCTAGTCACAATCACGTCGATTAAAAATCTAGGCATAATATTGCGAGGAAACATAAAACGGAACGTGTAAGTGATCTTCATCTCGCTAGTTAACGTCCCTGGAATCAATGGGCAAGTGATCCATTTCTGCAACTCGCATCAGGAAACCCTTGCACGACGACAATTCCTCATAATACTCGCCCTCGCCCATTTTCATTGTAAAATGTTATCGAGACACTAAATTTTTTCATTGTAAATTGTTCTAAAGCTCTAATAAAGTGTGAACAAGAAAAAGAAAAAATGTAGTAGAAGTCTTACACGGGAAATCAGTGAGGCAGGACAGGCGTAGGCATCGAGGTGTACTGCGCCCTCCCCTTCTGTTTTTGTTTTAGGATGCACCTTTCTAACGGAGGGCACAATAACAGAATGATCGATCTGTGTTTCTTGTTTTCCCAACCCCATAACCTAGCTAGTTGTACATTACAAAAAATGGCTCTGAGCACTATGGGACTCAACTGCTGAGGTCATTAGTCCCCTAGAACTTAGAACTAGTTAAACCTAACTAACCTAAAGGATATCGCAAACATCCATGCCCGAGGCAGGATTCGAACCTGCGACCGTAGCGGTCTTGCGGTTCCAGACTGCAGCGCCTTTAACCGCACGGCCACTTCGGCCGGCTGTACATTACAAAATTCCCTTGTGAGTATAGTTCACCTTTTCTGTACAATCACAGTTCTCACGCTGACGTGTACTTATCATTTAATATCTTACTTCCGATTCACACAATCATTCAGATTAATAAACAAATTAACAATAATTAATGACAGCTGTAATAAGCATAACAACTGCAGTTTTGTTTCCAAAATATGTTTAAACTACTTGCTAACTTCGTAGTCCATAAGAAGCTGACGCCTTTCGGTGACAGTCGTAACCACCTGCATCTAGCTGCATCAGAGTGTACCTGTCATGCGGAAACCGTGACTCGTGGTCTGAAGCTGTCTTCTCGCAACCGTCACTTTCCTAACAAGGGTGCGGTACAAAGCACTAAGTCTCATGGTCATTCTTGTTTTATTTTTTTTTAAATTTTTTAGAGAGAACTGCTCTTACAGAACATGGTGATTCAGTTAATTGTGCAACTGGCGAAAATAACAACAGAATACAGGTAACGACACCTTCAATGTAAATAATGACGATCCTAGAGAATTCATATAAAAAGTTACCCTGACGGCTTCAGCGTATAGTAAAAAAATTGGCATCAGAATGAAAAAGTAACCACACTCGGGCACGGAAAATTATTTGGACGACATCATTGTCACAGACCGGAACACAATGGAGCTCATATGGACCCTTTCGGAAGTATTTGCGGTATTTCGAGAGGCAAATCTCAAATGTAACTTGGAGAAGTTCGTTTTTGGGGTGCCACAAGTGGAATACTTAGGTCACATATTTAGTTCTTCAGGCATACAACCCAATCCGGCGTACATAGAGGATCTCCAGAAACTGGCGCCACCCACGGATACCACACAGCTTAAATCAGTGTTGGGGAAAATTAATTATTACAGGCGTTATATTCCCCACACTGCTGCAATAGCGGAACCACTACACCACCTTCTCCGCAAGGGCGTAAAATGGCACTTGTCATCTTAGTGTGACAATGCTTTCCAGGCTTTAAAGAAGGCACTCTTGAAAACTACATGTCTTTGTGCATACGATCCGACACACCAGCTGGTACTAGCAGCAGACCCCTCCGATTATGGGGTCGAAGCAGTCCTTTCCCATGTGATCAATGGTCTGGAAACACTCATAGCGTTTGTCTCACAGTCTCTCACAACACAATTACAGCCAAACAGAGAAAGAAGCTTTGGCTATAGTATTCGGAGTGAAAAAGTTCCACGAATACCTGTATGGACGACATTTTGTGTTGCAGACGGACCACAAGCCTCTAGTACCACTGTTCCAAACGTCTGCCGACATACACACCAGAACGGCTCGCCGAATTCAGCGATGTGCCCTATTCCTGGCAGAGTTTAACTACGACATACAGTACCGCTCATCAGCACCACACGTGAACGCAGACTTCATGCCTCGGTTCCCGGCAGAGGATGATCCAGCATTTGACGCGGACGCCGGCCATCTGCTGCCAACTAGAAGGAACCACTGGCTCAGCTTCCGCTGGATGCAAAACTCATCGTCAAACGTACAGCTCAAGACAAAGTCCTATCTAAACTTCTCAGATTCATTAAGACCGGCTGGCCAGGCAAGAACTGTAACAGGTAAGGTGCATTGGGACATCGTTTTACACCAGTATGTCTGCTTTTTTCAGGGGTGCAGTGGGTGCCACCTTCCTCCTGTTGAATGATAACGCACGGCCCCACCGAGCTGCCATCGTGGAGGAGTACGTTGAAACAGAATATATCAGACGAATGGAGTGGCCTGCCTGTTCTCCAGACCTAAACCCCATCGAGCATGTCTGGGATGCTCTCGGTCGACGTATCGCTGCACGTCTTGAAACCCCTACGACAGTTCAGGAGCTCCGACAGGCACTGGTCCAAGAATGGGCGGCTATACCCCAGCAGCTGCTCGACCACCTGATCCAGAGTAGGACAACACGTTGTGTGGCCTGTGTACTTGTGCATGGTGATCATATCCCATATTGATGTCGGGGTACATGCGCAGGAAACAGTGGCGTTTTGTAGCACATGTGTTTCGGGACCGTTTTCTCAACTTATCACCAATACTGTGGACTTACAGCTCTGTGTCGTATTTGTTCCCTATGTTCGTATGCTATTAGCACTTGTTTTGAGTACTGCCACATTATGTGAAAACTGGAGAATGGTAGGTTTAGTATTTGAAACCGGTTCATAACTGAGAGGCTACGTGTGGCATGTGCCAGAAATGGTAGTTCATGTTGTTTGTTTCCTCTCCTGAAACCTTGAAGCTGGGTTGCGTTTTGTGACTTGAATGGCTCCGTATCTGCTTTTGTCACAGAGCTTATGCATTTGTAACACACGGATATTGGAAGCGGAGTTCTGTCAGATCTTTATCTTCGACGCGGTATGAGAGGTTCATCAGCTGCAGTTGTGACTAGACTCGACTAGGATGACAGTGATGAAATGCAGACTGCTGCCAAAGGATTACTGTCTGAGGACTAAGAACTGCTACGTTAATAGTAGCTTACTGGACTACTTTCCAGAGAATATTGTGGCATTCATTGGGTGAGTGTTGTAAAAAACAGATTTTGGCAACCGAATACTGTGGTAGATTGCCAGTATCTGTGGGAACTACTATGTGAATGACACTCGTGGAGAGTAATCAGTGAAATTTAAACATGATATGTGGCGTGTTTCTACGGTCTCCTGCAACACCGCCAACCCTCAAAATGCCATCGCTATGCGGGTATCGCTCCAGCCCCGTAGGTGCACCAGCCAAAGTCAGCCGAATTTCGCCTGAGCTGCAAGAAGCAGGCTACTTCAGAGGTCACGTGTAAGAACAATAGAGGCCGCCCCATCTACGGACCTTTTGCTGCATCCGCCACGCCTTTGCTCCGCCAATTCGGGCACACACTGCTAGACCAGTAGCTATCTGGTAGTTAGCCACCCACATGGGTACAGCTGTCCTCGCAGTTCCATCACCGCCAGCAGAGTAACGAGGTCGCCAGCACCACGCCACCAACTGGACTCGACGCAGCCCTTGCCACCAGCGACGACTGCGCATCATAACCTGCAGCTCCGGTTGGAAATCCTGGAACCACTCGTGAGATGCCTACCATTGATGTCTAAGAAGGTAGTCTGTCTCGTCTGCAGAGAACTTTCCAGAAGACGATGATGATGACGTTGGTTTGTGGGGCGCTTAACATAGTAGTCATCAGCGCCAGTACAAGTTCCAAATCTTTTCAATTCCAGTCTCGGCGCTTCCAGAGTGATGATGAAACGATAAGGACAACAGAAACACCCAGTCCCCGGGCGGAGAAAATCCCTGACCCGCCCGGGAATCGAGCCAGGGACACTGTGATCCAGGGGCAGCAATGCTAACCACTAGACCGTGAGCTGTAAACTTTCCCGAAGATAATCTCACACAGAGGTTTACTTTTGTTGTTTTCCATGAACTTTAAATTGTCAAAGAAGTCATTCCTTCATTTTCAATAAGCACTTTTTTTGTATTTCTTTTGAACTGCTAACCGATCGCAAAACTTATATTTGTGAACAAAAAAATCAATTTATTGTCACAATCAGTTTGAGTATAATCAACTGACTTACTGTGGAAGTGACCCAAGCTGGGACACTTTAATATGCTCCTGCACAACAGATTTATTGTAACAGTCGGTTTTAGGTGACGGGTAGTGACTGAAGACACAGGCAGATATGCTTAAGTGATATTACTACAGACAGGGATAGCATCAATGTGCTATGACCATTGACGTCATCATGATGCTGGAAACACACATTTCGAGCGTATCCAAGATGGCGACCATATTATTTACAACAACACATGCCAAATTACAAATAAAATCCGGTCCACAACATTCACAAATCCTAATAAAACTAGTAAAACAAATGCGGGAAACAGGAGGCTTTGGGCGGGGAAAAATTAAAAATTCACTAATAAAAAGAACAACGATTAGTACGCAACATATGGAAAGACCACTCAAAACTGCCAAAAATTAAAACCTCACAACGCCATAAAAACTAGAACATTGCGTAAGTCGATCAAAGTAAATTAATTAGATCTATCTCTTGCTGTGATTTATGTTTCTTAATTAGATCATGGGAGGAGGAACGTGGATCAATGTTTATTAAAACTAGAACAGCACCTTTGAGCACCAGCACAGGATATCAATAAAGCCCTCCCCCCCCCCCCTTCTCTTCTGTACCAGGATACCAATAACGCTTCCCCCACAATAACAACAGCTCGTACCCCAAACACCAACAAACTTAAAACACTGAAAGGAACAGTAAACAAAAATCCCACACTTAAAATCAATAAAATATACATAAAAAACCAAAACTTATTACTCTTAGACATTGGGGGAATCAGTCTAGATGTAGGAGGGAGTTCATTCTTTTATTCTCTCTCTCTCTCTCTCTCTCTCTCTCTCTCTCTCTCTCTCCCACCCTGTCCCCCCCTCCCTCACTCTCACACTCCAACAAATACACATATATATAGACGCATTGTATTGTATGGAACTGGGGACCTAGAAACGACGGAGAGGCTCCGTCCCCGCCGCAGCCCTCAGTGGTACACAACCCCACAACAGGCTACAGAAGTCCACTCACCCCACCGCCGCCCCACACCGAACCCAGGGTTACTGTGCGGTTTGGCCCCTAGTGGACCCCCCCGGGAACGTCTCACACCAGACGAGTGTAATCCCAATGTTTACGTGGTAGAGTAATTGTGGTGTACGCGTACGTGGAGACAGTGTTTGCGCAGCGATCACCGACACAGTGTAACTGAATCGGAATAAGTGGAACCAGGCCACATTCGCCGAGGCAGATGGAAACCGCCTTAAAAACCATCCACAGACTGGCCGGCACACCGGACCTCGATACTAATCTGCCGGGAGGATTCGTGCCAGGGACCGGCACGCCTTCCCGCCCAGAAAGCAGTGCGTACAGACGCATAAATCCACAAACATACAAACAAAAATACACACAAACTACCTCACGCAACACCACAACCCCCTTCCCCAACAAACCACACCCCAATATCCATATGAAGAAACACTACACACCACATAAAAATAGCCCTCAGGTACACTTCCACTGCAACAGTACTCAAGACGATACAGCTGATTCGAAGTGGGCTTCTTCCCCCATCCTATAACAAATAAATTGGCTCACCCAGTATTCCTCAGTCGTATGTGTTCATGTCTATGTCGAATAATTCTTAAAATCAGTACCATGGTTACCTGTCAGCTGACACCAGTCCCCTACATGAAGACAAATAATAGGAGAACCTTTTGAATATAATGCTCTATCAACACTACCGAAACCTGTTTTGTACGCCTCCTTACCACAAACGCACTGTGTACGCCTCCCCACCACCCGAAAAATCAAATCTGTTGAGCGATAACCCCCGGAACGACTGCCCCCACACAGCTCGGTGCAGCCAGTGACGAGTAGCTGTGTCGGTGCGCACAGTGTAACTGCGGTTTTGTAGCGCTTCCTGTCTTGCCATTAGAGTACGAGTTCGTAATGCACACTGTGGTGAGTGAAAGGTTGGCTGGCAGTATTGTCATGATACATTGTGAATAAAGGTAAGTAGACGAGACCTGCGTAATTGTAGGGCGTAGGTAGTCACAAATGAGTGGAAATATGAAGCAAAACTTGTCTCTCATCACCTAGTTATATCCTCAGACATCTTAACGTCAGAGAGTGACGTTGTGAAAACAATGTGGAATGGTTCAAGATTTTGCGCCTCCGATAGGGGCCATGCTAATCTTCTCTGTATCCTTTGAATTTTAGTATACGTACTGCCGAAGCAAGTACATGCCAGGGACACTGAGAAGCTGCATCTGTCGTTATCATATCGCTTCAAACATGTCTCGACTCGGGCTTAGCTTTTCTGTGCCGTGACAAAGGGCACAAGATTTACTAAGCGCTGATCTGTCAAACAACTACTGTGAAATATGATTGTTAGTAAGTGGTGACGCAAAACTTAGATAGTAGTGTAGCGTACTCTCAGCATCCGCCCAGAGTTGCTGCAGTTTCACAGAGCTGCCAATGGGTGGCAGCACCAACGTTGGCATAGTGCTCACATCTGCACCTTAGTGTCATAGGCATGCCTACGAAACACACGTCTCCAGTATGCGAAATGAATAAATCTGTTTGTGGTTGGTGTCAGCATTACTGATGGCTCTGCATAATTATGCACCAGTTTAGAAAGTGTTCAAAATCTAACACAAATTTCATTACTATAGCAATGGTACTTTGTAAACGATACTGTACGATTCAGTCTTTGAGCAGAGAATATGTGGTGTTCTATGTAGGCCACTTTTTATCTGATACTCAAGAATTTACATGTGGTGTACTTGATGTATCTCCACCAGAATAGAAGAGAATCTTAATTGCGAGAAGAGACATAATCGCCACATAAACGATCAACTACAGCATTCGTATTGTACACTTTGAAACACACCACTGTAGTGCCATATCAGGCATGGATGGTTTTGCAGAGTTGTCTGAGATATTATTTACGGTGGACATTGCGCCACTTTCTGCACAGTAGCCAGAGTTAGAGCTGTGACTGATCCATGGGTACATAGGACAGCTTTACTCGACATTAGTATTATACTGTGATGTAGATGCATGAATGATCACGAGAAAAACCGTATTCAGGGACTATATGAATTGAGGAAGCAGGTTAGGTTGTGTGTCGGTAACTGTAGTTGTTTGCCAGTGATAATGCTGATCAGTTGTCACACAGTTAGATAGATACTGTAGTGCAAAACTAGAACGGATATTTATTAACCGCTTTCAAATTCTAAACCTGAATGGTCACTGCTGCCATGTGGAAGAAATGGTAGTTCGTGATGTTTGTTCCCTTTCCTGATACTTTGAAGCTGGATAGCGTTTTCTGACCTGAATGGCTCCGTATCTGCTTTTGTGCCAAATCTTATGCGTATGTAACATGAATATTTCTTGGCGACTTTGGTCAAACCTATCTCTTCGACACGTTATGGGAAGTGGATCAGCTGCAATTGTGACTAGACTCGACTTGTGTGAAAATTACGGAATGCGAAGTGCTGCCAAAGGATTACAGTCCGAGAATTAAGTACTACTATGTCAATATTAGCATACTGGACTGCTTTCTAGACAGTGTTGTGGCATTCACTGGAGGGTGTTGTGACAAATTGATTTTGGTAACTATATATAACGGTAGATTACCAGTATCTGTGGGGAACTACAATGTGTATCACACTCATGGAGAATAACTAGTGAAATTTTTACACAACATATTCTAGAATCACACACTGGCTGTGGTTGTTTTAGAAGCTGCAGTTATCTTCTGTAAAGTCAACGTAATATTTTCAGATGACGTGTGTCGGTGCAGATGTGTGTTTTGTAACGAGATAGAGCTGATGCAAATCAGCTTGATTGTAGGAATAGGCGATGTGGCAGCTGATTGTGATACTGACATTTGTTTTTGCGGCATGAAACAAAACACAAACGAAGGTCATATGTGCCTGAAACGCAACCCAGCTAAAATGATTTCATCACGAAGAGAGTACCGAGAGGAGGTCGCCCAAGCCGCTGGGAGAGGCTCAATTCCCCGAAGCTTGTTCCCGTGAAGTGAAGACCAGCGGTGATGCCGCAGGGACACCACCTGCTCGCAGATGGCAACACGGAGACCGTCACAAGGAATGGAAGAACCAGCGGGCCCAGGTAGGAGGACTGCATCCTTGGCAGCAGTGTCAGCAGGCTCGTTTTCGTCAGACCGACGTGACCAGGAACTCACATAAGCATCACAGGGCCCCATCTAGAGTGAGCAAGTAGAGGCTTTCTTGGACCTATTGCTCTAAGGGATGGACTGTGTACAGCACACAGAGGTTCTGAAGGGCACAGAGAGTCTGAGGAGTGACACAGTTAAAAGCCTGTCACCGGATACGCTGCTATAAATGTTAAGAACTGTTCCAGAAGCTAATACCGAAAATCGTCGGTGGCTATTACGAAGGCACACCCGACACCATGGTCTGTCCGAGAGAAAGTGTACACAATGTTCTGGGCGAAAGTCGTGGGACTTACAGCGAATCCAGAGTGGTTTTCTTAGAAAGCGAATGAAATTGAAGGTGAACACGAGACGCCATACGAAACAAAGGTGGTTACGGGATCACACCCATCGAGAAAGTGGCAGGGAGCGTGAAGTTAAGCTGCCGGAGCACTAGCCGAAAGTGAACTTCAGGAGGTAAGAGAAGTGGGATGCTTCCCATACTAGTAGTCGAAGGAGTCATCGAAGAAGGAGGCATAGAAAGGGTGGACGGGCATGGTAGACAAAGGGCACCCGTATCTGCTGAGTAGCAGATCACGCCGGTATGACAGCAGTAGTTCGCCAGCTTCTGCACAGACGCACTCAACCGGGCTAGTGTAAAAGACGCCATTGATCAAACGGATTCCATGATGGTCGATTGTATTTAGGTGGCGTAAGTTGAACGGATGTGCAGATGCATAAACACCGGTAACCTAGTTTCGAACGGACAAAGGGATCGGCACAAATCGAGTAGGATCATCCGATCAGCTCCCCAGGAAGTACTGCTGAGGACACCTAGGACACTGCGGAGCAGCAGGCATCCAAGTAAGACGTGTCGGAGGACCAGGAAAGTTTTCTGTCACGCATGAGCCCCAGGAATTTGGTAGTTACAGCGGATGATAGGGCAACTGGCTCAAGATGTGAAGACGGTGGAAGAAACTCTTTGCGCCGCCAGAAATTCGTACAAACGGTTTTGTCAGTGGAAAAGCGAAAGACATTGTCGATGCTCCACGACTGAAACATCGCTCAAGACGCCGCTCAAGGAGACAGGTGGGTGGTGAACTGCAACAAATCGCAAAGTCGTTGACGAAAGTGGATCCAGAAATGCTGGGCGGGAGAGAGGCCATGCTGGGGTCAGTGGCTGTAGTGAAGAGGACGACGCTCCGGAGGAGCCGTGAGGCACTGCTTTTTCCTGGATAAACGTATCTGACAGGGCAGAACCCACACGGACCGTGAGTCTTTTAAAAATTCCCAAAGGAAATGGGGGCAGGCGACCTCGGAGGCCCCACGTGTATAAAGTAAGGAGATACCAGCCCTCCATAAAGTGTCGTGGGCTTTCTCCAAATAAAATTAAAAAAAAAAAAACACAGCCAGTCTGGTATTTCCACAGAAAATCAGTCATGACGTAGTTTGACAACTTGATGAGATGTTCAACTGCAGAACGGCGCACTCTAAATCCACATATTGTAGTCGTTAGTAAATTGCGAGACTCCAGCCACCAGACCAACCAGGCATGAACCATACGTTCCATCACCTTGGAAACACAGCTGGTGAGAAAAATTGGGTGGTAGCTAGAAGGAGGGTGTTTGTCCTTACTGAGCTTTGGTATTGGTATGACAGTCGCTTAATGCCAGCGTCTGGGAAGTTTGCCGTCTTCCCAGACGCGATTGAATAAAGGAGAAAGAGGTTGCCTGCAAGAGAAAGGTACTCCAACATCTGAACGTGAACATCATCCGGCCCTTGGGCGGAAGATCGGGATGAAGTGAGAACATGATCTAGCTCCCTCATTGTAAAGGCGGCATTGTAGCACTCACGATTTTGAGAGGAGAAGTGCATCACCATCGCCGCCTCCACTCATTTTCGATGGATAAAGGCAGGACGATAGTGGATACAGCTCGAAATATCCTCAAAATAGCGGCCTAAGGTGTTGGAGAAATTGGTGGGGTACACAATGACATCTCCTACGCTCAGGACGGAAAGTGAGGAATGGACCTTGGTCCCAGGGGACCGCCGGAGGTTGGCCCACATGACGGAAGAGGAACTGTTAATTAATAAATGTCATATTCTTTGAGATAGAAAGAAAAGCTAGCTGGATTACGACACTGCGTACCCCACTGTTTTTAACGAATACAATTCGCCGTCGTAGGATGGCGAATTGCGGCGGTAAGGATAACGTTTGTAAGTTATTCTACCTGATCATCACAACTGGGAAATTTTATTTGGTCAATGTCGCCAGGGAGCGGTAAAACCTCCATTAAGCCTGAGAAAGTTGCCAGTTATGGTTACGTATAGGTGGGGTAGAAGTCAGCAAACTGATAGCACACACAAATTACGTATCAGAGACAACGGACCGTTTGAAACGACGAGAAAGCTCGGCAGTGCAGAACGGGAGGTCAAAATGGGAATAGGTGTGCGTGGGTTCTGAAGGGAACTTGGGTGCTCCAGTGTTAAGGCAGATGAGGTTGAGGTGATTGAGAAGGTCAGCCGAGAAGGCAGCATTTGGAAAGGTTCTGGATGAGCCCCATAGTGGATGGTGTGCGTTTAAGCCACTGAGCAGCAATAAGGGGTGATGGAGTTGACCAATAAGCTGGGGGGAGTCTGCCCTTGTGACACCGAATGACAGAGGGATGTAGACGTGCAAAGAGAATAGGTGAGGCGAGGAATGAAAATGCGAACTGCAACAGCTTGTAATCAGGTGTTCAGTGAGATGGTTTGACTGTCAACGTCATCCCGGATGAGCAAGCGTATCTTCCCTACGAGATGGAATTCCATCCACAGAGGGAAGGTCAAAGTAACCCGGAAAGAAGCGTGAGAGAGCAAAAGATTCGCGAGGTCGAAATTTTGTTTCCTAGAGGCAGAAAACAAGTTGATGCTGGGATTCAAAGAGCAGTCATAATTCCTCCTTGTTGGATCTAAAGCCTCGAACATTCCATTGGAGCAGAGTTATGATGGGGAAAGGGGAGAGGGAAAAAGTGAACGGTTATCACCTCAGCGACTACCGAGTGCCAGCCTTCAAAGGTGTGACTGACGAAGTGGGGATGAGGGCTACACTTAGCACGGAAGGTCAAGGCCCCTATAATGTCACTCCTTAAACACAACAACTACCTAATTAATAAATTAACAATTTATTCAAAGACGATATTTATAACAGCTAAGAGACAATCAACACGTGGCCATCTTAAAGAGAATACCATAATATCACAGATAGCTTGCTTCTCAAGTAAGGCAACAAATTACAGTTATGAAAACTGACTTAAAGAGATGAGCCACAGAACTTTCAATACTTAAACGAACAATGAATTACAATCAGAAGGTGATTTAAAGAAATGTGGCACAGATAAGTTATATAAAGGAGCAATTATTTGCAATATAAAAGTGATTTATGAAACGCAGACCAGTTCGTTAAGAAGCCAAATAACACAAGCAGCATCAAAGTTACAATTTAATACAATGAATTCCAAGCAAGTTAAAAAACCTATTTTCTTTAAATATAAATGAAACACGTTAAATGTTTACCAAGCGGGCAGTGACGCCAGGCTGCCCTGGGCAAAACATGACTTAACTTAAAATGCTGGAAGCAGCAGAGCAGCCGTCCAAAACAACATCTAAAGCCCGGGGCCCTACCGGGAGTCACTTCCCATTAGACGGCACGTCACAGCTTCCACCCACCCCAACTCGCAGAAAACTGTAACACAAACAGACCGCAGAAGACATGCAAACACCAACCAAACATCAATTAATATAACTTAAGAGATCAATAAACATTTAAATAAATGCACGCATATAAAATTGTACGTACAAATGATGGCCTTTTATAGAATACGAGCCTTTACTGCCGAGCCGATCTGATCATGTAAGTGTAGAAAAGTTGTCGAATGTTTTCTAAGAGATAGTATCGACAGCAATTGAGAGGGATATACCACATAAATTAATAAGTGATGGTACTGATCCCCCATGGTACACAAAACGGGTCAGATCGTTGTTGCAGAAGCAACGAGAAAAGCATGCCAAATTCAAATGAATGCAAAATCCCCAAGATTGGCACAGTTTTACAGAAATTCGAAATATGGCTCGTACTTCAATGCGAGATGCTTTCAATAATTTCCACAACGAAATTCTGTCTCGAAATCTGGCAGAGAACCCACAGAGATTCTGGTCATACGTAAAGCACACCAGTGGCAAGACGCAATCAATACCTTCACAGTGAAGTCACTGATGACAGAGCCACTAAAGAAGTGTTATTACACACGGTTTTCCGAAACTCCTTCACCAAAGAAGACTAAGCAAATATTCCTGAATTCCAATCAAGAATGACTGCCAAGATGAGAAACATAGAAGTAGATATCCTCGGAGTAACGAAGCAGCTTAAATCACTTAATAAAAGCAAGGCCTCCAGTCCAGATTATATACCAGTCAGGTTCCTCTCAGAGTATGCTGATAAAATAGCTCCATATTTAGTAATTATATACAATCACTCGCTCACAGAAAGACTGGAAAATTGCTCAAGTCACACCAATACCCAAAAAGGGAAGTAGGTGTAATCCGCTTAGTTACAGGCCTATAGCACTAACGTCGATTTGCAGTAAGGTTTTGGAACATATACTATATTCGAACATTACGAAGTACCTCGAAGAAAACGATTTATTGACACATAGTCAGCACGTTTTCAGAAGATATCGTTCTTGTGAAACACAACTAGCTATTTATACTCATGAAGTAATAAGTGCTATGGACGGGGGATGTCAAATTGATTCCATATTCTTAGATTTCCAGAAGGCTTTCGACAGCGTTCCTCACTAGCGCCCTCTAAACAAACTGCGTGCCTACGGAGTATCGCCTCAGTTGAGCGACTGGATTCGTGATTTCCTGTAAGGAAGGTCACAGTTCGTAGTAATAGACGGAAAATCATCGAGTAAAACAGAAGTAATATGTGGCGTTCCCCAAGGAAGTGTTATAGGCCCTCTATTGTTCCTGATCTATATTAACGACATAGGACACGATCTTAGTAGCCGTCTTAGTTTGTTTGCAGATGATGCTGTCATTTACCGTCTTGTTAAGTCATCAGATGCTCAAAACGACTTGCAAAATAATTTAATAAGATATCTGTATGGTGCGAAAAGTGGCAATTGACCATGAATAAGTAAAAGTATGAAGTTATCGACATGAGTACTAAAAGAAATCAGCTAAATTTCGAATACCCGATAAGTCACACAAATCTGAAGGCTGTAAATTCAACTAAATACTGAGGGATTACAGTTACAAATAACCTAAATTGGAACAATCACATAGATAATATTGTGGGTAGACCAAACCAAAGACTGCGATTCATTGGCAGAACACTTAGAAGGTGCAACAGGTCGACTAAAGAGACTGCTTACACAACGCTTGTCCACCCTATTGCTGTGCGGTGTGGGATTCGCATCAGGTGGGACTGGCGGATGACATCGAAAAGGTGCAAAGAAGGGCAGCTCTTTTTGTGTTATCGCGGAATAGGTGAGATAGTGCCACAGATATGATAAGGCAATTGGAGTGGCAATCATTAAAACAAAGGCGTTTTTCGTTGCGACGGGAACTTCTCATGAAACTGCAATCACCAGTTTTCTGCTCCGATTGCGAAACGTTCTGTTGGCACCCAACTTCATACGGAGAAATGATCATCGCAATAAAATAAGTAAAATCAGGGCTCGCACAGGAAAATTTATGTGCTCGTTTTTCTCGCGTGCCGTTCGAGAATTGAACGGTAGAGAGACAGCTTGAGGGTGGTTCATTGAACCCTCTGGCAGGCACTTTATTCTGAATAGCAGAATAACCAAGTAGATGTAGATGTAGGTCTACTAATAACTGAGTGAGGGCTTTCAAATAAATGCACGTATATAAAGGAACTACGTACAAATGACTAGCTTTACAAGATACGAGTGTTTACTAATAATTGAGTAAGCCCTTTCAATAGAAGTGACTCAAATTTTCCAGCAATACACAGGTACGTCGATTTGATGGCAATCAAAATACAGTGAAAATCTGATACAGACAATACATAAACTTCTGGATACTGTCCCAAAAAAAAAAAAAAAAAAAAAAAAAACACACACACACACACACACCTTCCAGCTAATCACCTTCTTAATGGTAATCCAACTAGCGGATTTTTAAAAGGAAATAGTAGGTGCTGGTCTCCATGCAGTTACACACTCTGCCGGCTGCTCGTACTTCAACAAGACGTACATGAGGACTACCAAGCAACAAGTACACTCGCTGCAACGCAAATCGTTCAACGAAACGAAGGCACCAAAATCACTTACACCTTCGATGGAGAGCGTTGTTCGAGATGGTCTGCAGGGATAGGTCTCTCCAAGAAATCAGGCACCAAAGCGATGCAACGAACAGTGCCCGGAGTTGACATCAGGCAGGTCCACCACAAACTCGGGACGCCTTACGAGGTAGACCCGCCGTCCCGCTGCTGGCCGAGCACGCATGTCTTCCTCTTTCGTTCACGCAAGCACGTCCTTGCACCTCGCCGCGAGTCCCACACCAACTGCCACGAGCGTGAGAAACACCCGCGAGATCACAACAGAGGCGAAGATCCTAGTACAGCCAGGTAATCGATAATGTGGCGCCAAAGAGCTGGTGTGCGATAAAAGGTGCACCACGTCTCAGAAGACTCACTGCTCCAGGGTGCAGAGGATGGTGGATCTACAGAGTCATCGGCATTCTCTCTGAGTCGGCCTGCGGATTCCAGGGCAGAAAAACTTTTGGTGGTGCGCACCGGCGAAACAGAGGTCGGCCGGGTGAGGCTATCTCGCGCCGACACCTTTGAAGACGACCTTAGAGTCGGCGAAGGGAAGACCGTTATCTGATTTTTTTTAGAGCCTTTGCGATTCGTAGATGAATCGGTTTTGTGGCTAGAAGGAGGTAAGAAGTCTTTGCGTGAATGTTCCTTTTGTCCTTTCTGGCGCGCCGGTTATGGGGGGTGGGTTTTCATTGCCGTGGGCGAAGATTTGGTGACTTGGTGCACAGCTGGAAGAGGAGGAGACTGGGACGCTACCGCGACACTGGGCGACTTGGTAACCGCACTGCTGAATTTGAGGTCGCAAGGCTGCATGGGATATCCTTGGTGCAACGAGGTGTAGCAAGAACAGTAGTGTAAGTGCTAGATGCTAAAACACAGGGTTCCGAGTAGCCAACATCTTGCATGTCACAGGGTAAACTCCACCCATATCTCCTGGGTTGCCCGCTCATCGAGATGTATGTAAAATTCTCGGGATGAGGCGACACGGTCTCTGTTACCATTGATGCAGTAGGGAGAAGGAGGCGGGCAACTGCTTTCGTGTGTATCGCTACCACAAGTAACACTTTTGGCTGTGTTTCTACAGGAAATTCGAGCGTGGTTGTAACGTTGACACTGGCAGCAAAGCATCGGGTTTGGAATACACTGTCTGACTGTAATGACCTTATAGCCTACTTCGATCTTCAATGGAAGCAATACTCGACCAAAAGTGAGAAAAGGGGGTGCACATTGGAACTAAGGTGGCATCAATCTTTTTCATTACTCGATGCACTGCAGTGAAGTCCTGATCAGAGACGTAAGTTAGATTTCTCCCTCGGTCAGATCATCAAGCAGCGAGGTGTAAATAACACCACACGAAGAATTCAGTGTTCGGTGGGCCTCAGCATAAACAGGATAGACATGGAGGAGAGACTCTATGAACAGTTGTTGAGCTTCAAAATCACTATTGGATTCCAAAAGCAAAGTTCCATTATGCAGACGAAATCAGGATTCCACAGGGCCTTCAATTCCATCAATACTCTTCTGAATAATGAATGGATTAACAACAGGGAAGGACTGCGTCAATGCTTTAGAAAATGTGGGATGATTCATAGACGATCTGGAGGGTAGACCAGCTGCAGAGTACAAGCGATTTTCCGCATGCATTCCTCTAAAAATGCTTATGGGCTACTTTTAGGACATGAGGCAGATTATTATAATGCTAAACAGGAACTCATTCTGGTACGGAGTGCATCGGATAATAACTCATACATTCAAGGAGTTCAAGAGGAGAATATGATCACAATTAGCAAGATAACATGGAAAATACCCCACATCAGTGTATCAGACGAGGAGCGTTTGAAGTTTTTAAAAGTCCTGAATTCCAATGCATTTCTGTCACTAATATTTCTCTCTTGGGAGTTCTTCGAGTATCCAGTTCTACCGACTGCAAACAGACTAAATCGGGTATTAAAATTTGTTCACATCTACAGACACCTAGATTCATCATACTTGATTTTCAGACTGACAGAAGAGGGAATATATCAAATGATTCCACTGCATTGGGCAACTGCTGGTTAACTAACGCCATAGTCTACCTGAATTTAGAATTCTACCCATATGACAATTTACACCTGCAGTGGGACGAAATTTATACAGTCTAGCATAGCACATGTGTATTAGGTTTCTTACTATGAAAAGAAGGGAATGTCTACTCAGTCCACAGAAGTTCAAAGAGCTATCACCGATCATCGTAATAGACCGCTCGAAACAGAACGAGATAATTACATCTCGACCAGATGCATATATTGAATTTAAATCTTCAGCAGATTTCGCAGAACACACTGCAGTGTATGCACTAGTTCCACATGACTGTGTGATCAACTACTGCCCGCTCACAGGCGTTGTGCAACGAGCTGTATAAATGAACAGGTGCTGCACCATACCTAGAGCATTCCAAAATGGCATCTGAAGGCGTGAACATCACTGCAGACACTCAGGGTTTCTATGATGGTGACCGTAGACAGTTCATATTTAAAGACGTTGCATTCGTAGCAGACAGAGAATATGCAGTAACAGTAGAGACATTCTCAGCAAATAAAGCGTCACCGAGGTCTTTCAAGGGTGTGAAGTGCGCTAAGACACAGAACAGTGCAAAGCAGTTAACACGTTTTTACCATTGGAATTCAGTGGGATGATCCTGGCATAGCCTATAAAGGTATGGTGACGTCGCTTCGATTATTCAGCCACACAGATACCATCATCTGCTTGAAGGGGTAGGATAAGATCTCATGGATGCGTCGAATCCTGAAGTTTGTTGCTATTCAAGACCTGGAATTCTACGGGTGTCCTGCTCTCCATCGACTCAAGATGCAGAAGAAGGTGTGTTTGCTTATGGAAATGTAAAATTACTTTTAAGTTGGATGAGAAAAAGATGATTTTTTACTTTACAACCTCTGTGTTCTTTCTTCAACACTGTTCCCGCTTTGACAGTGTACATTTTTAAGCAGATACTACGTCTGTGAGTTTCTTCAAGCACCAAAGATATAATTTTAGACATGTCTGCTGTATGTCTTTGTAATCGGACAGGTTCACGTGCCTGCATAGACTCCATGGACTTACTAAATAAAAACTAGACCGCGCATTGGCGCTAGTGTCGCGTCCCCACATTGAACGTGATAGAAGCCGCCATTTGCAGGAAACAGTGCGTAAACATGGTTCGTCCGTGTGATGCATTTAATTGTAACAGTATAATGGAAGCAAAGACGAAGACGGAAACAATGTTACATTTCACAGGTCAGTCATTTCTGGTTGTTTGTTACTTTCTATTACCTGTATTGTTTCTGCATGAAAATACTGTATACATCATGAGCGTTTGTTTTTGTTTAGGTTTCCCCTTAGAAATGATTTTCTAAATCGGAAATGGATAGTTGCTACTCTGAGAGAGAACTTCCAACCGACAGCAAATTATTTGGTGTGCTCTCTCCATTTTGGAAAGAATTGTTACATGGAAAGTTATGTAAATAGATGTAAACTGACGAACGATGCTATACCGACAGTATTTGGATTTCCAACTCATTTGAAAAAGGTATGGTGTCCTGGAAATCGTGCAATAGAGGCCTAGGTTGAATAGTGTGGAAATACTGTCAGTGTGTATAATTTTGAAAGTTCGTTTTCCAGGTTACCAAGGCAATCAAGTATATATTAAGTATGAATCAGAGGTAGGTCGAATAATTGCGTTTAGATACTTAACATGTGTTGTCAGGTGGTGATTATACTTCGTAAATGGTCAAATATTTGATCAAATGTTGCAAACTCAACCACTTTCAGAGGTTCTATCAGTGTTAAAAACTAATGTGCGAATGAAATTCCTACGGTATTTAAAGTGATATGGGTTACTACAATTAATCATACCAAAATTCGAGTGTAGACAATACTGTGCTAAACAAAAGTAAGCGTGCAAAATGTAGACAGTAATCGGCAAAAAGCAAACAGGACCTGACAGGAAAATTACGTGAATTAAATAATAATCGTCCTGTCTGCTACTTTAAAAGTCTCAGTAATTATCAAATGCAAATAACTCGATGTAAACTCGCTCCACCTTGTGAGGAAAGAGCCTTACATTCGTAAATTTCGCGTCTCTATGCAGACGTATTTCGGAAATTGGGAAACTTCATTCATTTAAGCATACTTTTAAAATAGACTCGAATACTCAGTACTTTCTTAAACAAACATGTGTTTAATTTGTGCTTCAATTTGCTCTTGTTGCGTCTCATATACTTCAAATCACAACCCCAGTACTAAGGATTCATCCCTGCAAATGGCGGCGATTTGCTGCTTCAATTGGGGGACAGTTGCCTCGCTTCTCCGCTACGGCGTGGTAGGGGCTAGCGTGCCTCCTGCTCCCATAACCAAATTCGTGCTGCGTGAAAGGCATAATTCCATGCAGATATTCAATATATTTTGTTATCTACCGTCTTAAACTTCACCTCCTTAATAAAACTCATATTCAGCAAAACATATGTCATTTGTGGCCAGACAGCCGTTTTATGTTTTATTTTGTAAATAATAACAATAAAGAGGTATGGTGACGAATTTTTGGCGTTTATTCAATTGACACAATACAACATAGTTGTTAAGGTACAATATAATTCTTGAGGTACAGAGTAGTTTTTGAGGTACAATATAGTATTCGATAGGTACAATTTGACTCTTCTATTCCGATGCAGATTTACATGCTACAACAGTAACATGGTTGAGAATATTTTTTTACAATTTTTTACCAGTAACACTGGAACTTTTTTTTAATCTACGCTAAAAACTAGTTGTAGTGAAGAAAGTATCTCCACATTAAATTCCACAGTCCCGATAGCATAGCTTTGACAATAATTCTGATCGACTGTGCGCACTTAGAGTCTAAATTCAACAGCTCCAATTGCAAAGATTTTTACAGCAACAATTCTGATGGACTCTGAACTACATAGATATATATATGTTACAGTGAAAACTGGTTTTTAGTTAGAACGCGTCTTACTAGTTAAAACTAGTTTATACTGAGCCACTTCGTCAAAACGCGTTTTGCCTAGTTAAAACTAGTTTTAACTGACTTTCGCTTTTGACCAGCAGTAAATTAGAATTGTAACTGAGGCGATCAGTATCAACTAGTTAGAACGCGTTCTTACTAGTTGAAACTAGACAGAACTAGTTTTCACTAAATTTATTTAGTGGCAAATATTAAAATTAAGAGCAACTACGAGTTGTTTGAAATAAGAAAACAGCATTTTCGTATTGTGCGATGCTATATTTATTGAGAATATTGATCATACACGTAAGTCATTAATATTAAATACAGCAATACAAAAATAACCATACACTGAAGAAATATTTTATCGAACATTACAGAGCCGTATTAACAGTGTTAGTTACGAAAGTGGAAAGAAAATAATCGTACAGTAAAAGTATATTAATTACTCATACATTTGAGAAAAGTTGCTACAATCTTAATAAAAGAGAAACGTACCAAAAAATTTAACAATTAAATTTTTATTATTTATTGCAAGGCAAACTGTCATCACATTTTGAGTTACAAACGTTTCTTTTCTTCCTACAAAAGCAACTCTTTGAAATACACGCAGAGAATGGTTTCAGCGCTTCAGAAACGGTGATTTTGACGTCGATTGCGAGGACGCCGAAGGAGAGAGAAGCTTTTCGTAGCTACTGGAACCGACGGAACACTCACAGGAGATAGTTATCGAAAGCAATTGATGCGTTTGAACCCAACCCTGGAAGGCAAATGCCGACAATACAGCGACGGTCATCGAATGGTATTTTGCAGCTTGACTGTGCCAAGATTTGATGACGCCAAGTTAAGAAATGATGAAAATACAATACAATAGTACAAAATTATTTTGACAAATAGACTTAATGAAACCAAAGATCAGGCAAGAGAGGGTATTGTAGAAAGATCGTAAATGGTCAGAGGTGTACCACATGAGACAGCTGGAATTGTACAGAGTAGAAAGAAGCAATCGAGATCCCAGGACTGGTTTCATGAGGATTGTAGGAGGAAGAAAGAAGAAAGGAATGAGACAATAACAAGAATGCTGCAAAAGAACACCAGGGCAAGAGAAGGGAAGCACGTAAGTAATGCAAGAGGAAAAAGAGGGAATTTGAAAAACAGTGGATTGATTGGTTAGAACAGGAAAAACTGCTCACGGAACAAGGAAAATCTATATGAGGGCGAAAGATATAAAGAAAGGTTTCTAACTCAGGTTTCCCTCTTTATCATTACGGGAAACTGCTCTGATTAGAGGAAAAAATCAGATTTTAATGATATGGGTGAAGTATTTTAGTGAACTACTGAATACAGAAACGGAATACGAAGGTAATGTTTATGCTGGTATCATGGAAGAGGTGGAGCAGGAGTTAAACAGAGGAGAGGAGTATCAGAAATCATTCGAGAACATACAATGGAAGAAGTTAGAGGTAGTATTAAGACTCTTAAAAACAGTTAAGCTCCGGGAGAAGACAATGTTACAGCAGAAATGATAAAATATGGCGGAGAAAAACTAATAAGGGTTTTACATGGGATTATAGTGGAAATATGGTGCAAAGAAAATGTGGCGGAATAATGGAATACAGCAACACTCTGCTCTACTCATAAGGAACATGACAAAGCTGACTGTGCGAATTATAGAGGAACTGCACTGCTCTGCACGGTATATAAGGTATTAGGAAAATTCATTGCTGGCCGACTAATAACTTGAGTAAAAGCGACGAGATTTCCACCACCTGCTTATTGATTTCCAACAAGCTTATGATAATATCGAAGGGAATCAACTCTAGAAGGCAATACAAAAAGCAGGAGTACCCAACAAACTAATAAGGCTGGTTCAAATGGCTTGAGAAGAACGGGATACCGTTGGGTTGACGGCGCATTGTTAAACACATTTGAAGGCAACCGAGGATTGCGGCATGGTGATGTACTGTCCAATATTCTGTTTAATGTCACTTTGGAGAGGTTGTTGTGTAACTACGATCCTAATGGACTTTTCCCCGATCACGTGAGGGGCCTTTCAGTATGAGACAGAGTTGAATCACCCATCCTCGATTCATACTGAACATAATTTTTTCTCCTTCTTCTACATTCAAGAGGAGATAAACACACAGAGTGTGATACATGATTGTTTGACGATTCAGATGGTCTGGGAGCAATAGAAGTTGAAGATGATGATGTTCCATTCTTATTTGTATTGCCATTGAAGGCTGTATTACTAATATCAGAGTATGTTATGAAAACACTGGAATTCAGTCGGTTTACTGATAAATTTTGAAGACAAAGGTTGTCCTTGAGGCAAGGATCTTCATCTCACAGGTCATCAGTTGATCATTAGGTGGGAAAGGTGTCACATCTAGTCCATTTCCAGGCACATCATCAGTACTGTACAGTATTTTGCACAGGTCATTTAAAGTATTTCATTTCCTGCCTTCAAATAAATTCATGTCCTATTTTCTTAAGGTCGTTCTGGAAGGATTACAAGACAAATGTCAATACTATTGCCATAGGCATGGATAATAATCTGGTACCGAGCGCCATGGGTTTCGAATCTGCGCCAGACGGGATGGAACTCGATGATCACTAGAGGTCTCTGCAGCTGTCGCGCCGTAAGCTTTGGCTGCACGCGCTCCTGGCCCTGAGTCTAACGTGAGGGCGCCACTGTGGAGCACGTGGTCCCAGCGGCCAATAGCGACATACCCTGTCGTTTATTTAGGCGGCTGCCTCTCACTCAGCGAGGCAGTCTGGTATTCGCCTTGAGTTGGTTCATATCTCACTTACAGACTTTGTGTTTATGTTGCGTGTGCTTACTTCCCGTTTATGAGTGGACGTTGTTTTTATTTCGCGCAGTTATCTCTTGTGACCCCGTTGCTTAGTACTTTGTTGTCGTTCTTGGTGTCTTACTGCTCCCGTTCGTTCCCGCCGCGTTTTCGTTAGCGGCAACCCCGCGACCGCTCCTGTCGTGTTTACAACATTTCGGCGACTTGGTAAACGGTAGCAGTAGTTGGCATGGAGGCTAAGTTGGTCTGTATTCTGGAACAACAGCAGCAGCTCATGCAGCAGCAGCACCAGCTCCAGTTAGACATCTTACTAAAGTTGATGCGGTTGATAACGGACAAAGTCGATGCCCAGGACGCATTACCACAACAGATTCCGAGTCCACGGGTGTTCGATGCTTTCTCGTGTCTGCCGTCGTTCCCTCCATTTAATGACGCTTAGGAAGACTGGGAAACATACTTACATCGGCTGAAACAACATTTCACGGCTTTTCGAGTCACGGATGACCCCTTGCAGCGGTCGTTGTTTTTGTCTTGGGCCTCCCCAGACACATTCTTTCTTCCCCGCAAGTTGGCACCCTTGTCCAATCTTATGGCTCTCTCTTTCCAGGACATACGCCTTTTGCTGACAAACTATTATTCACAGCGCTGCCACGAGGTCGCCTTTCGGCTGGAGTTCCACCAGTGCCATAAACAGCCTTGTACAGCGTATCGTTCCTAGGTCAAGGACTTGCAGGTCTCAGCCGTCGATGCGACTTTACGTGCACCAATCAGCAGTGTAAGACTTCGTATGCGGATTCCCTGATCTGGGATGTGGTGGTTCAGCTGGCTCCCGATCCTGAGGTCTGCACTGCGTTGTTGAAACTCGACAATCCCTCCTTGGAAGAGATTCTCCGCATTGCCCACTCCTTTGAAATTGCTCAGGCGGCCGACGAGCGTCTCTTGTCGCGGAAGCAGGTGGCGGCGATCGATGCGTCTCTGCTGGTTCCGCCCTCGCGACGTAGACGTGGCCCGGCCGACGGGGCCAGCGCCGTCGGGACTCGTCGTTGTCCGACGTCTCCGTGGCATCAGAGCCTCCGGTCGACACTCACTCCGGTCGCGCGGCCCCCTTCCACGTTGCCCACAGTGCTTTAGCGCACACTCTCGAGCTGATTGCATTGGAAAACGTGCACACTGTGTGCGAAGGAGGGCCACATCCAATCTGTTGGTTGCAGTCTCTCGATTCGCTCCCGTACTGCCCCTACTGGGCCTCAGGATATACAGTACATGCTCTGCAATCAGTCGTCCTGCTGTAGGACCCGTCAGGACCGAAGCTGTTCCTCACGCTCCGCCTATTTACTGAGGACGTCAGTTTTCAAGTCAACACTGCGGCCACCGTCTCCCTGATTAATATGGCGACATATACCCGCATGGGCTCCCCTGCGTTGTCACCTCCCTCTCGGCGTTTGGTCGCCTATGTCAACGGTTTCATTCCCCTTCATGGGGAATATGTTCCGTGGCTCTTTACCCTATTTGTCGTCGACCATCCGTCGGCTTCGAACATTTTTGACCTGAATGCGTTTCAGCTGTTTGGTTTTCAATTTCCGATGAAGTTAAGGTCATTTCCACGGCTGTTCCTTTTCAGGACTTGGACGATCTGTGCTCAGCTTTTGTATCATCGTTTGCAACGGATCTCGGGCGTGCTTCACGTTTTCTGGCGCGGATCGCACTTCCTCTGGATGTGCAGCCTCGCTTTTTCCGGGCCAGAACCATTCCGGTGGTCTTACAGCCAGCAGTCAAGCAGGGATTTGATCGGCTCCAGGCTGATGGCGTCCTAGAGCCTGTGACATACAATCCTTGGCCGACACCATTGATGGTCATGCGGAAACCCAATGGGTCCCTTCGGCTGTGTGGGAACTTCAGCACTACTGTCAGTGGTCAGTCCTTAGTAGACACTTACCACATTCCCCGACAGGAAGAATTTCTTGCCAAGCTTGTGGGGGGCTAGTACTTTTCTTAGATCGACCTGGCTGAGGCATACCATCAGTTACCCTTGGATGCTGATTCCCAGAACATCGTGATTATCAACACAACTTTCGAATTATACAAGTACTAGCGCCTTCCATTTGGTGTCTCTTCGACGCCGGCAATTTTCCAGCAGTTCCTGGAGCAGCTTACGCAACCTATCCCAACCTGCATGAATTATCTGGACGACATCTTGGTCACCAGGTTTTCCCGCCAGGAACAGTTGCACAACCCCAGTGCCTTATTTCTCGCTATGCAATCTGCACGTTTACCATGTTAGCTGGACAATTGTTGTTTTTTTCAACTGGAAGTGGAATACTTAAGTCACTGGCTTAGCAAAGATGGCATTCACCCTTCGGATCGCAATGTCATGACCATTGAGGCCCTTCATCGTCCCAAGGACTTACATGAACTCCAGGTGTTTTTGGCGAAGCTTACTTATTACTTAAAGTTCTTACCCCATTCACCTCTGTTGTTCAACACCTAAATCACTTGTCTCACAAAGGAGTGCCTTTTGATTGGACTCCTGTCTGTGACCAGGCTTTTCTCCATTTAAAGACGATGCTGAAGCCCACCCGCAGCCTTATTCCCTTCTCTCCAGATCGCCACTTGGTTGTGGCAGCTGATGTGTCGGTGTACGGCATTGGGGCAGTCCCTTCACATCGGAATACCAATGTCTCGCTTATGCCTCTAAGACGTTACCGCAGCACAACAGAACTACTCCCAGATTGAAAAGGAGGCCCTGGCGATAGTGTTTGCCATCCCAAAATTTCACATCCATCTCTTTCGGGCAAAGTTCACCCTCCTGACAGACCATAAACCTGTAGTTACTAGAGAAAATGGCTCAACGCCTCGAGCACTGGGCGTTATTTTTATGGAATTACATTTACACCATCTGCTATAAGCTCACCACCCACCATGCTATTGCAGACGCTTTTCCACGTCTCCCAGCAGGCCCCCATCCTGCTGGGACGCACTGGATGGTCAGCCTTTTATGGCTGTTCACATTTCCATGGCTGAACGGTGAGACCCTATCTTGCGGCAGGTTCTCTGCTACAAGGTCCACAGTTGGTCCTCCTATATTACTCGTCAGATCCAGACCGACTTCAGCCCCTGGCGTCACCTGTCCCACAGGCTATTCGTGGCTGATGATGTCCTTCCGTTGGCCATGGAGTCGGATGCCCATCGGGTGGTGATCCCTCCAAATTTTAGACATAACGTGCTCAGTTTGTTACATTGCGGGCACTGGGGTATGTCCGGCATGAAAGTTCTGTCTCGCTGGCATGTCTATTGGCCCAGCATCGATGGAAACATTGGCTGCATGGTCTGTGGGTGCACTGTGTGTGTGCATCACCAGGCAAGTAAGCACTCCTCAGTCATTCGCACTCTGGCCTGTGCCTCGCTGGCCCTGGGATCGCATCCATCTCGATTTTGTGGGCTCATTTTTGGGGTCCATGTGGTTATTTATCGTTGATGCCTACTCCAAATGCCCATATGTCATCTGTATTGCATCTGCCACCACAGAGGCTACACTCATGGCCCTGGCCCAGGGTCTTGCAATTGAGGGCCTGCCTCACTCACTGGTTTCTGATAATGGCCTTCAATTCACAGCATCCTCCTTCTGTGACTTCTGTCAGGCCAACGGTATCAAATATATCCATAGCCCACCTTTGCACCCTTCCTCCAATGGCTTAGCAGGGCGGCTTGTCCACACATTTAAACAACAGTTGACAAAGATGGTCACAACATCTCCAACCATGTCGGCCCTCACCCTGTTCTTGAGCACATATCACACCTTGCCGATTGATGGACATAGTATGGTGAAGCTCCTCCATGGGCGACAGCTGCGGCCCTGCTCTATTTGCTGATGCCGTCACCCTCCCACCCCCACTCCCTGCCCTCTCAGAGTTACACCTTTGGCGCGGCTATGTGGGCCAGCATGTATGGGAGGAAGGCAGGTTGGATGCCTGCTACCATCGTCGCGGCCCATGGGTGGCCTGTGATGTCAGTGCAGATGCTGAAAGGGTTGGAGCGCCGCCATCATAACCAGCTCCGCCTGCATACCTCCGTGGGAATCCTGCCACCACCTCCTCCTACACTACCTCCTTCAGGTACAGACGTGGTGCTTGCCGCCACTGCCTCTGGTTGCTTCCTCCCTGTGAGCTTCCTGCTGGCACTCCCCACCCCCAGGTGGATCGGACGCTCCCTCTGAGACCCTGGCCTCTGTGTTGGCCGCCATCTCGACACCTCATACATCCCTTCCTCCCCGACAATGGCAGTTGATAAGCCCAGGTCTTCTCCCATCTGCCGACCACCGCGGCACTGTCTGGGGCGATTTCGCCCCTAAATGCAAGTTTCAGGGGGGGAAGGATCTGGTACCAAGTGCCATGGGTTTTGAATTCTCGCCAGAAAGCATGGAACTCTATGACAATTAGAGGTCTCTGCAGCAGTTGCACCATAAGCTTTGGCTGCACGCGCTCCTGGCCTTGAGTCTAACATGAGGACACCACTGTGGAGCACATGGTCCCAGTAGTCAATAGCGACGTACCCTGTCATGTATTTAGGCGGCTGCCTCTCACTCAGTGAGGTAGTCTGGTATTCGTGTTGGGTCAGTTGATATCTCACTTACAGACATCATGTTTACATTGCATGTGCTTACTTCCCATTCACGAGTGGACGTTGTTTTGATTTTGTGCGGTTATCTCTTGTGACCCCATAGCTTAATACTTTGTTGTTGATCTTGGTGTCTTGCTTGGTTGTCTGTTGTTTTGCCTGTTCTTCCATTCCTGTTCGTCTGTCTTGTTTGTTTGCAGGCTGCTCCCGTTCGGTCCTGCTACATTTTCGTTAGCAACAACCCTGTGACTGTTTCTGTCGCGGTTGCAACAACAAACATAAAATTCCTAATATTCTATACACAGTGAACATTAAATACTTATTACAATAATAGACCTATGTCTGCCATCCCATCCATTACAGCTACACATTGGACGTTATACTATTCATACAAAATAACAATAATAGAACAGCTATTGAAATTATACAGATCTCAACAGTAAACATTAAAATTGTATTTGGTTATTGAAATAAATTGATGAGGATATTAACCACTCAGGAATGTGTTTAATCGTTATGGAAGGACTTCAGGTTCAATTGGTTGATAATGGTGACAAAGTGACAAGTGATTTATTTCACTAATTATGACAGATTATTAACATTAGTGATAAAGTCAAGTGGCTAACCTTTAAAGAACATTAGAGCACTTGTGACGTGAGTACTTTGAGCAATGACCACAATTATCTGAGACCTTGGAGGAGGACAATGTCTGAGAACTTTGACAGTCAGCCTAGAAGGAGACTTGTCTTAGAACGGTGACCCATGACCTCGACCTTATTTCTTGGCCTTTAATTGTCCCCAAATGCCTATTATCCTTTCTACTCCCTAATACTAACCTTGCATTCGTAAAATCATGTTTACGTGTGAGGTAGCTATAATTTAGCACCTTACAAGAACTCATCCACATACTTTGCCGTGATCTACAAACACAATTAGGTATCACGTGATAGGTTGTACATCGTATATATGAGTATATAAAGGAGACTGACATAGTCACGTACGTCTGGTGAATAATTGTTAACACTTATTTCATGAAAGGTGACAGAGTGGCTTTATAATAAAAACGGCGTAATGAATGGTTGCCTATACTGGTAGAGGTTGGAACGCCATTGGAAATGAAATGGCAAGCAGAACTCAAGCTCTGGGTGGAAGGCCTGCACAGGTGTTGGTCCTGCTTAAACACAGGAAGTAGCTAGACACATGTCGTGGCACCTGAGCTCTGGAGCACAGAGGGGGAACGGCCGGCCGCTATTGTAGTAGGAGCCGGAAGGATTACCGGATAATACTTGCGAACTCTGAAAATATTGGACGTAGGTGAGAAGAAAAAAGAAGTGGCACCTCGGAAACCATGCAGGCTGGGTTCTTTCCAAGGATTTTTACTCCGATGCATACCATTGTACGTTATAGGTTTTTCCTCACAAACTATTCGCGCTGGACGACAAAAGACTAAAATACGGTTGGTCAGCGTTTGGAAGAATCTGGAGAGAGGGAGAATATCCCGTGGTTTCGGGAATATGATTCATTGGTGGGGAGATAAGCCTTGCTGGGAAGCCAGCGCTGGAGAGACGTGGTCTTCCGTTGTGAGCGCCTGTGTGTGATGGTCGCTCGATTTCAGCTTTTACTGGTACAGGCGGACTTGCTGTCTTTGCTCTCAGTAGAGTTTGTAGATAGAACAGTTAGGAACTGTACTATGTGGAACCTATACGATTCTGGACTTCACATCCGGGTTGGAAGTCGTCGTTGAGTATGCAGCGTTCAGTAATTGAGAGCACTTCCTCTGCCTATACTTACATTGAGACGTTATCTGAACTACGTCCTTGTGGTTGGGAGTTCGCGTTTCTCATCTGTTGAACACAGAGAGGAGAAGACAGTATTAGAGTATATTAGTCAGAGAACCACCTTCTGCCGTCCTAGCGTTTGAAAGAGGTTATTTGTGACTGGAGTTCTTCCATCGTCACAGACAAGTACGAGAACCATCACTTTGACACACCGGACGCAGTACATATGGTGATATCGCAAATTGCTTTTGCTTATTAGGGTTATAAAAGCTAAACAGCTGTGATCACGTTAGTTTATTTCCACTGAGGTTCCACATCACTGTAGATAATCTTTGAAAGTAATGTCTTCCAGTGTTTGGTATGTAGATGATGTCAGTCATTCCGCGTTATTGTTATTAGACCGTGCAGTTATAATAAGGGGAAGACTTGGGCAATTGGTCAATAATTTTAGTTAGGAAATATAGGCAACTGTACTTAAAGGGTTGATTTTAAATTATAATAAATAAATATATTCAACAACAACGTTTATCATTTAGTAGTATTAGTTGCCTTCTTCATTCATTTATGTTTAGATTGTAATTTATAGAAATAGAGATCCTAAGATCTTGAGGGGGTAGTCAAACAGGACCAAATCATAATTTTAGCGTTTATTATTTTCCATTGCACACATTGATTTTACAACTGCCTGAAGTAGCATCTTCGATATAGCGACCCTGCCAGGATCCTGCTTGGAGTCTTCTGATAGTAGTCATAAAGTGGTTTGAATCCTTGGAAATTTTCAAATAAATTTTTCCCATTTACTGTTTAGGTGTTATTGATGGTGATCATCATCTTGTGTGTGTAGTTTGCAGTGGTAAATTTATGAGATAACATTAAAAATAATATTTGTGTGTTTTAATGAATTTATTTTCAGAGGCGTTGCACTCCAGTCCAATGTCTGTAATTAATTGATATTCATGTAATGTATTTATTGTTGTTTTTTGCTTGTATTGTAATGACACTGCTCATTCACGATGTTGCCATTAGTTAAGCTAAGATATTTATCTTATGTGCCATTACATAATAAATGTGGTATTGTAAATTGAGTGTATTTTAGCAGACAACCGTTATCAGGGATCAGTCCATGTTAATTAGGGCGAAAGTGTGCTTAGTAGCTCAACAGAGCATGATTTGTAACAACATAGAAATTGCAGATACACGGGGTAGTCAAGAAAGCTTATGGGATGAGAAAGAGTTAGCTATGTTAGCAGCACGAGGCACAGGTGAGGAGAATACCGATCCAAGGCAATTTTTTGATGATGATAGACACAGTGAAGACTGTGGTGGGCAATCTGAAAGATGAGGAACAGCGATACACTGAGGCAATAGTAAAGATACGGGAATATAATGTAGGGAGTTCAAGTGAATGCAGAGCAACTAAGAATTTAGGTCGCCGTATGTGGCATCGTCACGAGGCACCATATGATATGCTGCCTCATGACGATACCACAGACGGTGGTGATGACTTTTTTTGAATACCAGGAAATGGAAAGGGAAAATGGTAGATCACCTAAGAGTAATTGAAAGTCACAACAGGACAGGAGCTTTAGGTAACACAGGTGTGTTGGACGTCCTTACACACCTAAAAGCAATGGGAAGTGAAATGGGAAATAAAATCCAAAACGTTAGTGCCAGAATGCAGAAGGTCAGCTCAGAAATGGGAAATAAAATTCAAAACATTTGTGCCTAAATGGGGAGTAAAATTCAAAACGTTGGTGTCGAAATTGAATCAGTAAAACATTAGACAAGGGAATTAAAAATGAGGTAGTGAAGCTCCAAACAAAACTAGATTGCGGAAGACCGAAGAACCGCGAGCCAGGCGCGATTACTAGCGAGGGGTGCAAGGCAGATTGCTACTGAAACATTAGAGAAAACAGAAAATACGACCCAGATAGGTAGATGTGCATCAACGAAGTTGCAAAGGCGCGTGAAACAGGTAGAAATACCGCAGCTGCAAAAGACGGAATTTGCACCAAATAAGGCATTGGCCAGGGAGCTCTCCCAATTTAAACAGAACATAGAGAACAAAATTAGGCAATTATCTCAGGAAGTCAGATCGCAATCAAAGCAAAAATCACCTCTCAGAAAAAAAGTATTAGGCGATTTGGAAACAACAGAAACCGAAAGAGCCAGTTCAAACTCTTCACGATCATGTCCAAGCCCAGACGATATTAGAATGTGCTCGAATGTAAGAGTTGCTCGTCAACTACAGACTGAAAGCGTGTATGCAGAGCAACGAAATACCGCTGGAGATATGGGCCCCGCGGCTACTCAGGGCACAACTGGGTCGCAAATTGCGAATACAGAGAACAGCAATGAAATATCTCATATGCATAATTGTTACCCAATAATGCGCGCCACGAAACATTTCTCCACTGATGAAAACGTAACAGGGAGTTGAAGAGAGGATGCCCAAAGAAATGGTAGACCGAAAACGATAGCACCAAATGAGAATGTGATACGCCGAGCGGAAAGAAACTCTAATGAACTTTTCGATTTTAAGCATTTTATCTCTCTACGAAAATTTCAGCATTGCAAAGACGAGGGTAATGTTTTACACCCGAAAACCTTTATTGGTCAGTTTGATTTATCATTACCTCTTCACTGGCCTCTGATGTACAAACTGGACTTCATATGTTCACATATCGAGGGAACAATGGCCGAATGCATGTGGAACATTGCGAAAACGTGCACGTCATACGAAGAGTTTCGTGACGCATTTTTAAACAAATACTGGTCCAAGGAGACAAGATAGGATAAAGCAGGAAATAATGATGTGCAGAGACTTGGAAAGTTCAGGGTTCCTTAGTCCGGTGAAGTTTTTCGAAAACTTGACCACGAAAAATTAGTGTTTGGTCGACCCATGCACACCGACTGAGATCAAAAGATTGTTACACGAAGTTGCCAATTTCCTATCAGCAAACGCTCGTCGGCCGATGTGGAAGTGATGTAGAAGGGTTCGAAGGTATCCTAAGAGAGTTGGAGTTCACCTTCAAAGAGCAGCAGGCGCCAGAAAAACGTAGGCAGAGAGACGTGCAATGTGAAAGAAGGAATAACAACGGAGGGAATAATAGAGGCAATAATTGGCAAAACAATGTAAATCATCCGCCTCACCAAAACATGGTCCAGAGAGATCGTAGTTAAATTAATGAACAGTGGACGATCTATGGCAGAGAATATAGGTAACAAAATGATCGGTGATGGGAGGCACAAAATAATGGCGCATCATGGGGCGACAATAGAGAAACTCGTCAACGGTCTGACCAAGGATGGGGTGGAATGAACAACAACAGAAATTGGGAACAATCGATTGAGATTAAACCACCTGACCCTGGGAGAGTATGACAAAATAACATGGAAAACGAACAATGACTAGGCCAGACGACGGGCACTAGAGAAAATGCGCCCATAAACAATCTCAGAAGTAATAATGAAAATATTATAGAATATGAGGAAAATATTACTTGATGAAAAGGAAACGTTACCCAAACAGGACATCTATCTGGCGGTAAAAATACAAATAGGAGGAATTAGGGGTACTGCGATAATAGATAGTGGAAGTGAACTCTCAGCTATTTCAGATAGACTGTATGCTAAATGCAAAGATTAAGTTGATCCACAGGTGGTCACAGTACAAAAAACTAAGAAACGAGTTGCATTAGTAGGAAAGGGTATGGAAATGTCGCAACAAACACGTCTAGACTTTGATTGCCAAGGACACTATATGAGGCAAATCTGTTGATAATACCGAAACTAACAGCTGATATAATAATCGGTGTAGATTTTCTTTCAGCACAGAAAGCTAACATCGATCTAGAAGAGGGGAGCTAACGTTAGGGAAAGAGAATAAAATAAAAATCAAATTTGATGAGAAGGCAATAAAAGGTCAAATTCCGGCGAGCTGTTTAAAACTACAATTCACGGACCAGCATGCAGTTCAGAGGGCAGAGTGTAAAAAAGATCATGACAATAGAGCAGAGTTCAAGTCATAACGTGAACATATTGATGAAATTAGCAGTAGGATTGATTCGAAGCTTGAGAATATGGGTAACATAGATAATAAAGACAGAAAGGGTTGGAGCTTGCACTAAAAAATAACGCTGAGTTCTTTGTACCCAAAACCGGATGCATTAAGGGGTGTCAGCATAAATTTGAGGTAAAGAAACATAGACCATTTCGGGTATCTCCTTATGCCATCCCATGGTCTTACCGGGAAAGGGTTCTAAGTGAACTACGAAGAATGGAGGAAGAAGGTGTAACTAAGGCCTCGAGATCTGAGTACAATAGATCACTACGTATAGTAGACAAAAAGGACGGTGGAATTCGACTGGTGTTAGACTCACTGCAAATAAATACCATTATTGTGTCAGAGACCGATCGCCCTGAAAGGTTTGAGGAGCTGTTTCAAAGATCTCACGGGGTTTCGGTGTTTTCCTCGCTTCATTTGCACTCGAGCTTTTGGCAAATAGAGCTCGATCCCGAATGCCGAAAATACACGGCATTTATTGTCTTCGGAAGGAGTTTTCAATTCAAAACGCTCCCATATCTCAGGATTTTTGTTTGACTACTGACAGCGCGAAGATCGGTCTGGGAGCCAGGGTATTTCAAGAATTTGAACAAGATGGCAAATTAGTACACATAACAATCGCCTTTGGTGGCAGGGTACTACCCAAAAGTGAAAGAACTTGAAGCCCTTGCAATAGTATGGGGATTTAAAAAGTTCAGATACTTTCTGTTTGGGAGAGAAACAATAGTCTATACGGACCATAGGCCCCTAGAGTTTCTGCTAACCGCCAAACTTGTGCATGGAAGACTACCTAGATGGGTAGCGGTGCTTCAGGAATACCGGTTTTCAACAGTCTATGTGCCTGTTCCGACAAACGCCACTGCTGACGCCCTGTCCCGCTCAATTATTAGCGAAACAGAAGAGACGGATGAAGCATTAGATCAAGAGCACTTTTCGTTGTTCTACCTCAAGGGCGTGGTATTTCAAAACTTCGTTACTGGAACGATGCGGAATATTCAGAATGAGCAGGTCAAGGACCCAGATTTAGTCAAAATAAAAGAAAAATGGAAGGATCGGATGCAGACCTGCATAAGACAGCACTTCCTCTTGAGAAAAGGGATTCTGTTTTATAGGGCAAATGTCAATGATTCGTTGTGTGTGGTGTGCATACGAAATGATTTAATACATAAGCTTATATGGTATACACACCCAAGTTACGCACATTTCGGTCCACGAAGATGTTTTATGAAAATGAAGAGTGTCTGCTTCTTTAAAAACATGGAGAAACGCATACGGAAAGTACTAGCCATCTGTAAAAAGTTCCAAAAGGCGAAATCCATAGATGTGGGAACCCAGGCTCCTTTATACCCAGTTATTCCTGAGAAGCTAAGGCATATGGCAGTGATAGATTTGATGGGACCATTACCCAAGACACCGAGGGGCCACCAATATTTATTGGTAGTATTGGAGCTGACATCAAAATTTGACACTACTAAAAAGGGAGACTGGTGCAACTGTAATTAGAGCCTTGTGTAGAGACTTCATAAACCAAGTGGGAACTGTAGACTGTATCATTTCAGACAATGGACCACAATATAAATCTGAGGTATGGAAAAGAACACTAAGAAGGTATAAGATAATGCCTTTATTAGTAAGTTTCACCCGAGTTCGAACCCCGCAACGAGAACGATGAAAGATTTGGGCAACTTATGTAGATTATACTGTGGAAAGAATCATGCTAGCTGGGATGTGTTTCTTAAAGATTTTCAGGATGTGATAAACGAGCTTCCCCACAGTACTACACTGATGCCACCTATGACGGTTCCGAAGAACAGGGACCCTCCAGATAAAATTCGAGGACTGGTCGATTTTCCATAAAGGATGCGCCGACATCATAAAGTCATCTGGAGGAGGTTTTGTGCAGTATTCGAGTCGAGGGAATTTGTAGTGGGATAAAAAGTCTTAGTTAAGTCTTATAGGTTGTCCAACAAGCAATTGAAGCTGTGTCAAAAGTTCTTCAAGAGATACAGCGGCCTGTACGTACAAGACTAGCGCACGCAAATGCGGTTGAAATTGAGTCTGTGAAAACAGGAAAATCTTTGGGACTCCATCATGTGAGCCATCTCAAACCATTTATAGAATAAGTTGGGATAATTGAAGGGAGCTTGTATGGAAAAAGTATAGTATTGTATATAGTTAGCAATTTAGTTAAGTAATTCACTGAGGGGATCTGTAGATTTATTAAATTTTCTGTAATGTTATCATGTTAAAAGAGGTACTACAGTACATAAACGAGCTGGATGTTGTGGGTAGGAAAACTAGGGTATGTTTCTTTGTGTACGCTATAACTATGTGCACAGCAAGCTGAGTGTACAATTTCAGAAAGTGTTTAGAGTTTAAGATGTGCTATCTGTCCATGAAGGAATAAAGTGAAATTGAGAAACGTGTAGTACTGCAAAAATGTTGTGAAGATGTAGGAATAAAATAAATTGTTAACCAATTGATGTGGAACGTATTAGGAGAGAACGCCAGTAAAATTTTTTTAGAAATGAGTGTCTATTTTATATGTTTAGCAATGCGATCATAAATGAGTGACTTGCTAGTAGGGTTTGCGGTGACACACGGGTGTGTCGTCCAAGTACGATTTGTCTCCATTCAGAGAAAAGGGAGTTCAATAGGTGGTAAGCTCCACGTGTCTATGCGAGAGCGCACCGTTATTTGTATGGGAATGTTGTTCTTATGCTGTTCAAAGAGACGGAATAATTGTGTACCGAAAGATTATTTGAGTGTTAGAAGGACGTGAAAAAGAAGTGTAATAAGGTCATATAGACACGTAAAATGTAATAAAGTACGAAGCTGTATGTTCAAAGCATATTACACAGAGGGTAATACATAAGGACATGCCAGTGGTGTGATTTTATATAATGTTCTAATATCTTTATATTTCCAGGTACTACTAATAAAATAAAATGTAACTTCATTAAGATACGCTACGGTCGCAGGTTCGAATCCTGCCTCGGGCATGGATGTTTGTGATGTCACTATGTTAGTTAGGTTTAACTAGTTATCAGTTCTAGGGGACTAATGACCTCAGCAGTTGAGTCCCATAGTGCTCAGAGCCATTTGAACCATTTTAATTAAGATAAAAATACCACCAGAGAAAGTTAAGAGCAACAGATCCGAAAAAGGGGGACGGAGAAGAGAAGGTATTACTGAGTAAAACCATGAAAGCGTGATTCAAATAAAAGATGTCAGCAATTGCACTAACTTGCTACGTAGTATGATGTTTCACAGGAAGCACTCCAGGAGCATGAAATGAAGAAGTGGCCCACCTAATCATTCATTTGTGTATGTTTGTGGGTGCAGACGTGCACTTTAGTGTTCACAGATATTCACGACGACAGCCACGACGGACGCAAGAACCATGAAATCGGACGATCTTGTGATACCCACGACAGTTAGACTAGTACAAACATCCTATTGGCCAGTAGTTTAACAAGTAGTTTAACAAATGGTTTAACAAGTAGTATTTGCAACTACTGACATTGGTATTTGGTGAGGATTAATTATATTATTGTATAAACAACTAATGAACATGTATTTTTATAGGTATACAGGTGCCGACAGATATGTAATAATTCATTAACATAGGTATAAGTGTATTACTTCATAAGTAACATTAACTTAGTACATGAAACTGTTGTTGTTGTTGTGGTCTTCAGTCCTGAGACTGGTTTGATGCAGCTCTCCATGCTACTCTATCCTGTGCAAGCTCCTTCATCTCCCAGTACCTACTGCAACCTATATCCTTCTGAACCTATTTAGTGTATTCATCTCTTGGTCTCCCTCTATGATTTTTACCGTCCACGCTGCCCTCCAGTACTAAACTGGTGATCCCCTGATGCCTCAGAAGATGCCCTACCAACCGATCCCTTCGTCTAGTCAAATTGTGCCACAAATATCGCTTCTCCCCTATTCTATTCAATACCTCCTCATTAGTTATGTGATCTACCCATCTAATCTTCAACATTCCTCTGTAGCACCACATTTCGAAAGGTTCTATTCTCTTCTTGTCGAAACTATTTATCGTCCATGTTTTTTACTTCCATACATGGCTACGCTCCATACAAATACTTTCAGAAAAGACTTCCTGACACTTAAATCTACACTCGATGTTGTCAAACTTCTCTTCTTCAGAAACGCTTTCCTTTGCCATTGCCAGTCTACTTTTGATATCCTCTCTACTTCGCCGATCAGCAGTTATTTTGCTCCTCAAATAGCAAAACTCGTTTACTATTTTAAGCGTCTCATTTCCTAATCTGATTCTCGCAGCATCACCCGATTTAACTCGACTACATTCCATTATCCTCGTTTTGCTTTTGTTGATGTTCATCTTATATCCTACTTTCAAGACACTGTCCATTCCGTTCAACTGCTCTTCCAAGTCCTTTGCTGTCTCTGACAGAATTACAATGTCATCGGCGAACCTTAAAGTTTTTAATTCTTCTCCATGGATTTTAATATCTACTCCGAAGTTTTCTTTTGTTTCCTTTACTGCTTGCTCAATATACAGATTGAATATCATCGGGGAGAGGCTACAACCCT
Organism: Schistocerca serialis cubense; assembly: GCF_023864345.2. Taxonomy (NCBI): domain Eukaryota; kingdom Metazoa; phylum Arthropoda; class Insecta; order Orthoptera; family Acrididae; genus Schistocerca; species Schistocerca serialis. The sequence goes on along the minus strand of NC_064645.1, from coordinate 41,252,917 downwards.
GTCTCACTCCCTTCCCAACCACTGCTTCCCTTTCATGTGCCTCTACTCTTACAACTGCCATCTGGTTTCTGTACAAATTGTAAATAGCCGTTCGCTCCCTGTATTTTACCCCTGCCACCCTTAGAATTTGAAAGAGAGTATTCCAGTCAACATTGTCAAAAGTTTTGTCTAAGTCTACAAATGCTAGTAACGTAGGTTTGCCTTTCCTTAATCTAGCTTCTAAGATAAGTTGTAGGGTCAGTATTCCCTCACGTGTTCCGATATTTCTACGGAATCCAAACTGATCTTCCCCGAGGTCAGCTTCTACTAGTTTTTCCATTCGTCTGCTTCGAATTCGCGTTAGTATTTTGCAGCCGTGGCTTACTAAACTGATAGTTCGGTAATTTTCACATCTGTCAACACCTGCTTTCTTTTGGATTGGAATTATTATATTCTTCTTGATGTCTGACGTTATCTCGCATGTCTCATGCATCTTGCTCACCAGATGGTAGAGTTTTGTCAGGACTGGCTCTCCCAAGGCTGTCAGTAGCTGTAATGGAATGTTGTGTACTCCCGGAGCTTTGTTTCGACTCAGGTCTTTCAGTGCTCTGTCAAACTCTTCACGCAGTATCATATCTCCCATTTCATCTTCATCTACATCGTCTTCCATTTCCATAATATAGTCCTCAAGCACATCGCCCTTGTATAGCCTCTCGATATACTCCTTCCACCTTTTTGCTTTCCCTTCTTTGCTTAGAACTGGGTTTCCATCTGAGCTCTTGATATTCATACAAGTAGTTCTCTTTTCTCCAAAGGTCTCTTTAATTTTCCTGTAGGCAGTATCTATCTTACCCCTAGTGAAATAAGCCTCTACATCCTTATATTTGTCCTCTAGCCAAATCTGCTTAGCCATTTTGCACTTCCTGTCGATACATGAATACGTTTGTATTCCTTTTTGCCTGCTTTATTTACTGCATTTTGTATTTTCTCCTTTCATCAGTTAAAATTAATATTTCTTTTGTTACCCAAGGATTTCTACTAGCCCTCATCTTTTTACCTACTTGATCCTCTGCTGCCTTCACCACTTCATTCCTCAAAGCTACCCATTCTTCTTCTACTGTATTTTTTCCCCCCATTCCTGTCAATTGTTCCCTTATGCTCTCCCTGAAACTCTGTACAACCTCTGGTTTAGTCAGTTTATCCTGGTCCCAACTCCTTAAATTCCCATCTTTTTGCAGTTTCTTCAGTTTTAATCTACAGTTCATAACCAATAGATTGTGATTAGAGTTCACATCTGCCCCTGGAAATGTCTTACAATTTAAAACCTGGTTCCTAAATCTCTGAATCTCTGTGTTACCATTATATAATCTATCTGAAACCTGTCAGTATGTCCAGGCTTCTTCCATGTATACAACTTTCTTTTACGATTCTTGTGTTAGCTACGATTAGGTTGTGCTCTGTGCAAAATTCTACCAGACGGCTTCCTCTTTCGTTTCTTACCCCCAATCCATATTCACCTACTACGTTTCCTTCTCTCAATTTTCATACTGACGAATTCCAGTCAGCCATGACTATTAAATTTTCATCTCCCTTCACCATCTGAATAATTTCTTTTATTTCATCTTACATTTTTTCGATTTCTTCGTCATCTGCTGAGCTATTGGGCATATAAACTTGTACTACTGTAGTAGGCATGGGCTTCGTGCCTATCTTGGCCACAATAATGCGTTGACTATGCTGTTTGTAGTAGCTTAGAGCGCATTCCTATTTTCCTATTCATTATTAAACCTACTCCTGCAATACCCCTATTTGATTTTATAGTCACACGACCAGAAGTCTTGTTCCTCCTGCCACCAAACTTCACTAATTCCCACTATATCTAACTTTCACCTATCCATTTCCCTTTTTAATTTTTCTAATCTACCTGCCCGATTAAGGGATCTGACATTCCACACTCCGATCCATAGGATGCCAGTTTTCTTTCTCCTGATAATGACATCTTCTTGAGTTGTCCCCGCCCGGAGATCCGAATGGGGGACTATTTTACCTCCAAATGTTTTACCCAAGAGGACGCCATCATCATTTAACCATACAGTAAAGCTGCATGCCCTCGGGAAAAATTACGTCCGCAGTTTCCCCTTGCTTTCAGCCATTCGCAGTACCAGCACAGCAAGGCCGTTTTGGTTTGTTTTACAAGGCTAGATCAGTCAATCATCCAGACTGTTGCCCCTGCAGCTATTGAAAAGGCTGCTGCCCCTCTTCAGGAACCACGCGTTTGTCTAGCCTCTCAACAGATACTCCTCCATTGTGGTTGCACCTACGGGACGGCTATCTGTATCGCTGAGCACGCAAGCCTCCCCACCAACGGCAAGGTCAGAAACAACGCAGAAGTTGTTTGAGCGCCACACGGAAAAAAGTTAACGCTCGCACTCTAACGTTTCAGAGATTCCAGAGTGTAGCGCAGTCATAGAACAGGGTCGCCATGTCTAATATTAATGCATTAATTTGTTCTGAAAGCGGTGCTGATATTCAAGACAATAAAAGTGGGTTAAAAGCTGTGAGCTATCTGAGGAAGTTAACCTTGCATTATTGCGCAACTGTTTCACCAGGTATCCAGTCTAGCTTACGAAATTCCCAACCTGATTAACATTAATTATAATCTTTTAGTAGTCATCTTACAATAACCGGTGATACATATATAAAAAGACAATTTAAATAAAAAGAAATAAATCAGTTCATATTTGGACATTTATTTTAACATTGATCATTGTTCCGTTAAAATGTCAGCATATCAAACTTGATCCATAACTAAACTGGTGCCTTATTTAGGATTGTGTAAATGTGAGTTTGTAATCTTACGGAACAAATCAAATAGAGAACCAAGATTGGGAGACTACATACATCACTGCATTCATAAAATAACACATGAAGAACGTTGAAACAAATGCAAGAGGAAATTAACCACAACCAACTGATTCAATTTTCACCCAAAGAAGTTACATTCGTAGCGCAATCCTGTCCGTCATGAAATTACCACACACTCATATACTAAATTCATACTAACTCTCTGTGAAATCTTCGCGAAAAGAATAACTGAGGGCTACTTTCATGCTCACACTACATGCTTCACGTGGTCAACTTGGTTTACACAAAGAGTGTAACTCCACAATAATTTTGATAATTAAAATAAATTATATCGAAACGCAATTTACAAAAGAAAAACCTCAGACTGGTTACTATCGTCTTACTATTAACCTGATGGGTCAAACAATTGTATACGCACGTGGTACTGGTCTCACAAAGTACACCCCATGTGGGTTGAACATAAAGAAAAGTTGCTATATTGAAAAATATTGTCAACACGAGACGTTATAATCTCACACACATTCGCATTTAAGATTGATGATCTTAGTTAGAGTTACAGATCAACACGTGGTTCCACGTTACTCACAAAGTAGTGACAAAGCAACTACCGGAAGATACTCTGTACTTCACACTCGAATTGCACTGCGTTGCAATTTAAGATAACATTAGATGTTTTAGAGCTAAACCTGAAATAAAGGTGATTAAATTTTCAGTTAGGCACAACTTAAGAAATCCATTGTCCTACGGACTTAGCAGACACGCGCTTAGCCGGAGATCATACCACTTCAGACGCTCGCCGCTGACCGACTGACCTGGGCCCCTACCGAGCGTGCTTAACAGATACAAACGGAAGCGACCAGAGAGGCAGCTTCCTGTACCAACATGACAAGGGACGAACAGGACCATACTAAGAATAGAAACCTCTCTACTTTTAGAAAGCATAGCTACCTGTTCCGACGTTGGTCCTACTGTTCTCTAGCAGACAGGCTTCTCTGCTACCATCAAGCATGCAACTAGAAATACATTTGCTCGTTCATCCTCACACACAGAAAGGAAGGGGGATGACAGTATCTTATCATATACAGTTTATAAAAGAAAGCGGATGTAGGTTCCGTATGAGACTGTGTGACACGAATTACATATAAACTGTGTTTTAAAGTGTAGTAATGTGACAGATCGTTCTTGTTTATGTGTAGTAACACGTTTCACTGCTCAGCCTCCTCCCAGATAGTCAGAAACACCACAGTAAATTTAGAAGAGGAATTTATGCTATAAATGACAACAGATTTAAGAAATTAACATGAAAGGAATCCAACACAGACCTTTCAAACTTTCATGAAATAACTCATTATAACGAATAATACTAAATATTATTTAATCAGAAAAATTAAAAAAATTAACTTCAAACACCGTAATGAAGCCTTTTACTTAAATATTACGAATCCAGTTTTTCAATTGCGAGACTAACACCTCGCCAGATTATAACTTTAACTCACAGTGGACCATGACAAAATTGGGACAATACCTTACATCTATTAGAACAAAACTTACATCTAAGAAAACACATTAAAGGAACACAAATTTAGATATTTATTATGCAGAAAAAATTAAGCCCCCACATAAAGATATTCACACCAAAATCTACTATATTATTATTGAATATAAGGCATCACTCATAGAACTTTTTCTGGTCCTTATGATGATATAAACCCTTCACATTTCTAGTTTCAGGGTGTTGTAATAAATAGCTACCTTCATGTGGTATATCACTTATTATGTAAGGTCCAGAATAAACTTATAGCAACTTCTTATTCTGTATCTTCATTAAAGCTGGCTTCAGGTCGTTTTTTAACATTATATGATCCTAATACTATGTACTAAAAGGTTACCCATTTCAGTATTATACACTCCTGGAAATTGAAATAAGAACACCGTGAATTCATTGTCCCAGGAAGGGGGAACTTTATTGACACATTCCTGGGGTCAGATACATCACATGATCACACTGACAGAACCACAGGCACATAGACACAGGCAACAGAGCATGCACAATGTCGGCACTAGTACAGTGTATATCCACCTTTCGCAGCAATGCAGGCTGCTATTCTCCCATGGAGACGATGGTAGAGATGCTGGATGTAGTCCTGTGGAACGGCTTGCCATGCCATTTCCACCTGGCGCCTCAGTTGGACCAGCGTTCGTGCTGGACGTGCAGACCGCGTGAGACGACGCTTCATCCAGTCCCAAACATGCTCAATGGGGGACAGATCCGGAGATCTTGCTGGCCAGGGTAGTTGACTTACACCTTCTAGAGCACGTTGGGTGGCACGGGATACATGCGGACGTGCATTGTCCTGTTGGAACAGCAAGTTCCCTTGCCGGTCTAGAAATGGTAGAACGATGGGTTCGATGACGGTTTGGATGTACCGTGCACTATTCAGTGTCCCCTCGACGATCACCAGTGGTGTACGGCCAGTGTAGGAGATCGCTCCCCACACCATGATGCCGGGTGTTGGCCCTGTGTGCCTCGGTCGTATGCAGTCCTGATTGTGGCGCTCACCTGCACGGCGCCAAACACACATACGACCATCATTGGCACCAAGGCAGAAGCGACTCTCATCGCTGAAGACGACACGTCTCCATTCGTCCCTCCATTCACGCCTGTCGCGACACCACTGGAGGCGGGCTGCACGATGTTGGGGCGTCAGCGGAAGACGGCCTAACGGTGTGCGGGACCGTAGCCCAGCTTCATGGAGACGGTTGCGAATGGTCCTCGCCGATACCCCAGGAGCAACAGTGTCCCTAATTTGCTGGGAAGTGGCGGTGCGGTCCCCTACGGCACTGCGTAGGATCCTACGGTCTTGGCGTGCATCCGTGCGTTGCTGCGGTCCGGTCCCAGGTCGACGGGCACGTGCACCTTCCGCCGACCACTGGCGACAACATCGATGTACTGTGGAGACCTCACGCCCCACGTGTTGATCAATTCGGCGGTACGTCCACCCGGCCTCCCGCATGCCCACTATACGCCCTCGCTCAAAGTCCGTCAACTGCACACATGGTTCACGTCCACGCTGTCGCGGCATGCTACCAGTGTTAAAGACTGCGATGGAGCTCCGTGTGCCACGGCAAACTGGCTGACACTGACGGCGGCGGTGCACAAATGCTGCGCAGCTAGCGCCATTCGACGGCCAACACCGCGGTTCCTGGTGTGTCCGCTGTGCCGTGCGTGTGATCATTGCTTGTACAGCCCTCTCGCAGTGTCCGGAGCAAGTATGATGGGTCTGACACACCGGTGTCAATGTGTTCTTTTTTCCATTTCCACGAGTGTAATTTTGCCTTTCTTTTTAGAGCAGCAAATTTTAACTTCTCTAAGACTAGTTGGATAGTGTCTTCTTTGCGTCTTGCCACTTCAGGAACTACAGGTGTGGGAAATAATCCACTCTTTCTTTTCAGGTTCATTAGGCATCAGTTAAAATGTGTATGATTGGTAGACAAATGCAGTAGGTTATTGAGTGCATTTTCAAAAACAGATACATGGTCTATCCACTTATATTGTTACCTGGGAGCATATGATCTAATAAATCGATTGAACTTTCTAAACACTCTCTCAACTCGGCTGGATTCTGGATGGAGTCAGCTTATTAACATGTGTTTGATCGTACTCCCTGTCATACAGTGTTTTCATTTATTTCTAAAGAAATATGAAGCATTATCAGATAATATTATGTGCAGTCAGTAATTTTGAGGAATACATGCCTTCCATATCCTAACGTTGTTATTCCTCTTATAAAATAAGTTATCATTATACAACTTATATTTAACAGAACAGTTTTCTTTTCATTTATCATTCGACCTCTTATTTGTTTCTAGTACATGTCTTCCCTTTGTAACAGCCCTATATTTTTACACATAGACAGATATTGACTTTTGAATGGAGAATTCTTAACTGTCAGTGTTCTAAAAGCAGATGATTGTTCAACAATTTCATTTAAACCATTTAGGCCTTATGGCAGTCACGATAGAGGATCAGCCACTACATTATCTTTTCCGCTAATGTGTATTAATTCTGTATCATAAACCTGAAGCACTAACGCCCATCTTGCAAGTCTAGCATGTAGTAATTTGCAGGTCAATAGAAAGCATACGGACTGGTGGTGTGTGTATACTTTAAAGTGTTTTCTATAAATGAAATAACTGCATCTTTCCAATGCCCATTTTACAGCCAACACGTCCAGCTCTGTTACGGTATAATTATGTTCGCTGGATGATATAACGTGACTCACAAATTCAATTATTCTGATTTGTTTTTCATCCCCTATTACCTGGAATAAAGATTTACTACAGCTGTAGAAGCTACTTGTTCTGAATGTAGGGGAATTAGTCATCTTGATAGTAACTGTACTAATTGCAAATCGTAGATGATTCGCTGGAAGAATTATTTGTGGTTAGATTTTTATGTCTGGGATGGTTAAATGAAAATGTGTGTGTTTTTCTAAACGAATTATGGGAGAAACACAGTACAAAAAATGATGGAAACACGAGTTACTACTAACACGAAAGCAGTTGCTGCCTTAACTAAGCGAGTGCACACGTTAAGAGAGGAAATGGAGCACGGGAGGCAGAGAAATTTCGAACTTTATCGTGAGTTAGAAGCTGGGAACACGATTCAGGTTCAGTCGCAACTAGACAGAAATAGCTCCCAATTCTAAATTTAACGTATTTAAATAGCACACTCTCTCCACAAATGATGCACTCGACAGAGAAATTAATAGAGTCCCAGCATGGGAGAATTTCGATGGAACAAATGTGGCAGCGTATTACACCATTTCCCAGGACAACAGAAGCACGAAGTGTTAGTAGTAAGCGTTTCTACTGACATTTGTGGCGTGTTTCCATCAGGCCTTTGCGTACTGCATTCCTGGATAATACGCAAGAAGGCATACTCTGAAGACACGCCAACACACCAATTACCTGAAGAATAGTTGCCCAGGGTTGGCTGGGGAAACAATTAGTTTTAAGCGCTTAATTAGTATGTAAGGGCATAATAGGGCTACGTGGCAGTTAGTTAAGGATGGAATAAATGAGTGGGGAGATGTTGAGTGTGAGGGACACTACACTGTGAATTGGGGGCGGAATGTCCTCAACATGTAACTAATTAGTTTTTAGATAGTTTAGTGAGGGCCATTTACTAAAGATTTGGTACTGATCTTCTCGGGAAGGACGAGAAATGTTGCGCCACAAATAAGTTTAGTCATGTATTTAGGGAATTATTCAAAATTTTGGTCAACCGTGGCCGGAAGGCAGAGCTTACGGGAGCGACGGACACGTCAGGTAGGAGGCATTGGTAATGTTGTTATTAAGCAACCGCTTCTGCGAGACAGGTTTACGACACCATTCACAGGCGAGGAAGCATTGCAGGCACTATAATCAAATGTGGAGACAGGTGTGGAGTAATCAGGTCCAATAAGAAACACACGCATTCACAGAAGCACAACTCATACAGACATGACCACTGTCTCTGGGCGCTGGAGTACAGCTTAGCATGACTCAGGCCCCAATCACCATGATAAGTGTTCTGCCAAAAGGCAGGTTTCACTTGGTAGTTCTCCAGGCTGTCTGGTCTTCTGCCATCATGTTCAGGTCCGCATAATTTCATCTTCCCTTTATGTCGTCTATCATCTTGTATCTCGTTCTTCCTCTCAGTCCTTCCAAAGCATCGGCTAGCAAGCACTCTCTTCTCAGTGAATGTCCCAACCAGTTCTTTTTCCTTTCTCTTATAACCTCCAGCAGTCATCTTCTGTCACAACCCCTTTCCAATACTCTTTCGTTACTCTTTCCATCCAGCTTATACTCTCCATTCTCCTCCATATCCACATCTCAAATACTTCTAACATTTATTCATCTTCTCGTGTGAGCGTGCATGTTTCTGCCCCATATAGTGCTGTACTCCAGTCAAAACATTTGCCAAGCCTATTCCTTAGACCTTTATCTAATATGCCACATAACAGTCTCCTCTTTCTGTTGAATGCCTCCTTCGCTATGGCAGTTCGAGTTTTCACCTCCTGGTAACATCTCAAGTCTTCAGTTGTAGTGCTTCCAAGACATGTAAGTGCACTTACTTGCCTAATGTTGGCTTGTCCTGTTTTAATACTGGACAGTCTGCCTCTTCTACTGATGACCATACTCTTTGTTTTTGCTATGTTTATTTGCATCCCATATTCCACACAGGCTTCAGTCAGATCTCTCAGCATGTTATTCAGTGTTCGCTCACTTTCTGCTCTAGTACTGTGTGATCAGCAAATCGTATACATTCTATTCTCTTTCCGCCAATACATATTCCTCTTTTCCCATCTAAGCTTTTCGTAATAATCTCGTCAAGGTATTCATTAAACAACAGTGGGGACTAACACCTCGTCCAGTGCTGCTTCCTTCTGACAGTTGATTTCCAATTCTTATCCTCAATTTCTGGTCCACGTATAGATTCTGTATCAGTCGCCTCTCTTTCCTATCTACTCCTTTCCTCTTCAATATATCCATCAACTCGTTCCATTGAAATCTGTCAAAAGCCTTTTCTAAATCTTTAAAAACAGCAAAGATTTCTCTACCTTTCTCCATATATCTTTCCCATATAGTTCTTAACAGGCCCATAGCATCTCTTGTTCCTTTTCCTCTTCTAAATCTGAACTGCTCCTCTGCAGTCCCTCTATCCAGCTTGCCATATAGCCTTCTATTCAACACTCTCAGCAACAATTTAGTTGCATGAGAAATTAGACTGATGGTCCTATGCTCTTCACATTTTTTAGTGTTTTTCTTTTTCTCTGTTGGTATCATAACTGTTGCCAGGTAGTCCTCAGACCATTCCCCTCCGTCATATATCTCATTACAGAGGTAGACTACTTAATTTCTTGCATTGTTTCCCAGTCTCTTCACCAGTTCTGCTGGCATTTCAATTCCACATGCCTTCCTATTCTTCATCTCCTTCAGCGCCTTTTCTACTGCTGCTTCCAAGATTGTGAATCCCTTTCGATCTTCTTGCACATATTGCTCCTCTTCAAGATTAATTTCACTTCATTTTTCATCCCACTTACACAGATATTCAATATATTCCTGCCGTCTGTTCAAAAGCTCCTGTGGTTGTTCTGCTAGAGTACCATCCGCTCTTTCTACTTCCATGTTATTCCTCTTTCTTTTACGTTCAAAAACTATCTTACTGCCAGTATATACATCATTTCATACTTTTCCTCTTTCTCCATTTTCGCTATTTCTGTTTCATACATTTTCCCCTTGCTTCTTCAGTTTCTCTTCTTAATTCATTATTCAGTTTCCTGTACCTCTTTTTGTCTTCTTCAGTTTCTACATTTTTGCACTTCCTCCGCTCTTCCATCTTCTGCAACATGTTTTCTGTTACCCAACTTTTTCCTGCTACTTTGGCATACTATAATTGCTAGTACTTCTTTGGCAGAGTTCATGAATCCTTACCTTTGTCATTCCATCTGTCATTAACACTTTCATTAACACTACCTCATTCCCATTTTTCCATGGATCTGTTTACAAATCTGATGCCTTTTCTACCTCTTTGAGTCTGTCTATGGTTAGTCTTTCTTTTGATTTACCTATCGAGACTTATTTCAACTTCACTTGTATTTCTCCCACTACTAGGTTGTGGTCTGGATTTATATCCGCTCCTGGATAAGGTTTGGAATTCTTCAAACAGTTCCTAAACCTCAGTCCAACTGACGTGCTTCCCTATTCAAATTTGATATCCATGTGTAACGTCTCCTTTTGTGGTGTTCAAATAATGTGTTACCTACTGCTAATGAATTTCTTTTACAGGAACTAATTAGTTTTTCCCCTCCCTCATTTCCCCAGCTCCCAGAGACAATGACCATGTCAGCGGGAGTTGTGTTTGGCTGAATACGTGTGTAATCTCTATTTTGGAAGGAGAACTTTGTCTTAAAGCTCAGTACTTAGACTGGTTTTTCATTGTGCATGTATGAAGCTCAGTGCCTCCTCTATATGGTGAGTAGCAATCTGTTCTTCCCATATTGTTATTCCATTGTTTGAATTCACACAAAAATGAATTTACAACGGAGCATGAACACCATAGTAAAATAAATTTTTACGTCTATCTTACATAGCAAAAATAGCAGGAAACGATTGCTACTATCCCACATTACACGACAAAATTTATATTAAAAAGTTGTACCTAAATGGAAGTAAAATAAAATAAAAGACAGCATTATCTTAACATGGAAACATGATAACGGAAAAGCTCAGTTTACTGTCATCCCATATTGGCAAAAAAAAATTCCGATAAAATCTGAGTTACTAAACTCGTGTATGGGTGAAACGGAATATGAATTTCCATTCTGCCTTATGATTTAGATTTGCTTGGCTTAACTACATGATTGTCCACATTACTCCTTCAAGTGGCAACTATCACTTCCCCTCTCCAGGTGATTTAGTGCGCCGTCTGTAACGGTCTCGATTACGTTCCAACATTTCCTCTTAACTTTTCTTGTTTACTGCCTTATTTATTTTCATTTAAATTTGTTACTTTACACAGAATGTTCAAATCTTTCTGTCTCTGTCTGAGATGTAAGCCAGCCTTCTTACAGATATTCGTAACAGTAAATTTTGCAATAAGGTTGATAGATGGCTTCTGCGTAACAATAATAATATTTGTAGTAATTAATAAATGTATTACGGCAAGGTCAGATAGCTCACTTTCTTAAATGATCATAAGAACTTATACGATCAAGCACCCAGAATTTTCCTACACATCCTAATCAAGAAATTATGAGTGATTCGAGTTCTCATTTGTCACTATTTTCGGTTTGTAGAGGTGCGGCAACTGTACTGGATGGTCAATTTCGGTTTTGTTATAATTGTTGCATCTTCGTATCGATTTCAGATGTCGAAAAATAGAGGCTATCAAGGAGCTGTTTGATCATGCCTATGTTTACTCCATGAGTAAACGAAAACTCATTTGTCGTTGAAGTGCTATCTTAAGGCTGAATGTACTCTGTTAATCAGTCACATGTCGATGTTTTCAGATTAATTCTCTTTCTAATGCAAGCGTCTTGCTTACTATTAGTGGAGAAATTTTTTCTTTGATAACAGGTAACGAAGGTATCCTGGAGTTCTAGCCGATGTAGAAATGGCGAGTAGAAGAGACCTTTTAACATCAGTAGCACCATACTACGCCACCTGCAGGATTTTCCGGTTGACGCCGTTCACAGTGGACACAGAAGTGTGAGCTACGGAGGACACGTGCTGGTACACTGTACGCAGCTGTTGTTCTCGTCATTAACGTGGCAATAACAGCACATGTGGTAAGCTGGTTTCAAGCTATAATCGCGAGAAAGAAAGGATTCCATCACTTTTGTGTGGCTGGTTACCTATATGATGACATTTTATGCCACCACGGTGACGGCGGTCACCACAGACTTGTTTCGAAACATCCACAACTACCAGAGGATCCTCAGTCTTTGGTGATTCTTGAGTTTCTCCCGGCGTATTTGATAATCAAAATATCCACGGGTGTACTGTCGGTCTACAGTGTCCAATGTGCACAAATTTCGGCGATCATACTGTAACCTCCCCGCAAAAAATGTAAAATGTGTGTGAATGTGAGCCAGGAGTAACCTTCCCACAAAATTGTTTATATTTCAAAATGTGAGCCAAGTGTAACCTCCCCGCAAAGAATGTAAATGAAAATGTGAGACAAGAGTAACATTCCCACAAAATATAATAACCTACAATTAAATGAATTTTTAAATAATGTAACCTCTGAACAAAATTGATTTTAATGTAACCTCTGAACAAAATTGGCTCCCATTTATAGTCTCTGTGCAAAGAATGCATTCACACTTAATATTCCCACAAAATTCCTTTCTCATTTAATGTCAAGTTCGGAATAGAAAAATTCCTAAACACCAAAAATAATAAAAAAGTTTAGTAACCTGATAAATTTTATGAGGACAGCAGCGCTGCCCTTCGGCCCTGTATTCTGAATAAAAAAGCAAAAATTCTTACCTCAATAAAAACCACAATTATATCTGCTCTTAAGTTGGAATTTTTTGACACAGCTTCGTGCAATGTTGGCGTATATTTTTTTTTTAAATTATTGTAAGGGATGATCATGAATTTGAAATATTCTTTAAATTGAAATGAACGCTTTTCTTTAAAAGAGTTGCTTTATATTATAAAAATTATTATTGGGGCAGTTTTTTGGAACAAATAAAATTACAGTTAATATAAATCATTAAATATGCGCAAGGCTGCTTCTTTACCTTCTAGATCAATACTCATCCACCAGAGTCCTGACCAGAGTCGCGAGCAGAGCCCACAGCCGACGCATGCCGACTCCCGCCGACCTGCACGGACTGACTACTACTACTGTCGACTGACAACGACTACTGTCGACTCGCGCGGTCAAGCGCAGACTAGCAACAGCTAACGATAAACTAACCTCTGGTCAGAGATTCTGTCATGCCTCGCCCATCGCCGGCAATGAATATGTCTTTCATAACCCTCCACTGGGGGGGGGGGGGCGGCAAAAATTTGGCAGCGATTGTGAGTCAATTTGATATGCCATGAGCAACAAATTTTCTTAACTAAGTTTACAATCACAGAATATATACATATATATAGGTGCAGAACATGAAATAAAATATAGTGCACATGCACTGAGTACAGAACATATCAGGCAATGACAAAATATATACACAATGACTACAAAACATATTCACAAATGGGAAAAGTGCACACGCACTGTAACACTCTTTAGCATTTTTACAACAAATAAACATAATGAGTACAAATCATTTTGACAAATGACAAAAGTGCACACGCACTGTAGTTCAGAACATATCAGCAAATCACAAAAATCTATATACAATGAATACAAATCATGTTAACAAAATGACGAAAGTGCACACACTCTGTAGTACAGAACATATCTGGGAATTACAAAACGTATACGTAATGAGTACAAATGGCATAAAGTGCACACGCACTGTAAAACTCTTTAGCATTTTTTACAACAAATAAACATATCAAGGAGTGAAATAAAGTGCACACGCACTGTTGAAGTCTTTATCATATTTAGGACAACTAATCTTATTAACGAATGAAATGAAGTGCACACACACTGTAAAAATCTTTAGTATTTTACAAGAACTGATTACCCTAAAAATGAAATAAAGTGCACACGCACTGTAGAAGTCTTTAAACATTTTTACAACAATAAACATATCAAGGAGTGAAATAAAGTCCACACTCATTGTTAAGTCTTTAGCATTCTTACATAACATATCATGGAATGAAATAAAGTGCACACGCACTGTATAAGTCTTTAGCATTTTTACATAACACGTCATTGAGTGAAATAAAGTGCACACGCACTGTATAAGTCTTTATCATTTTACAAGAATTTAAAAGCATTGTATAAGCGTTTACCATTTTACAAGAACTAGGAAAGGAATGGGAAGGATTGCGTAATGGTTGTAGCACTTTAGGTTGCACGCAGCTGCACTGAAAGTCCATATCTTTCTATAGAAGCACAACACCAAGTGAGACAATCTGAAGTTCTTTTCCATGCAGTATTAATCAGTGTAGCCAAGACACTGAAATGTCGTAATAATATTCCATGCTATCATTTTGGTAGTACACTAGGTACACCAAACAGTGGGATTATTATAACATCTCCATCGCTCAAGGTGGTGGACAGCATGTCGTGTCAACACCACGTTCTTGTAGAGTACACCAACGTAGAATTAGTGCAAAAACCAAATATAGTGCTCCACGATCATGAGGATAGACAGGACAAATGGGTATAGCAGTAATTTATGGTAATTAGGTCAGAAGGTGGAGGACATTAAGTCACATAGTAGTCTTCATTGAGAATTACACTAGTCTAACAGCTGATATGAGTAATTGGTGGCACTCATCACCCAGTTACTGAACATTTCTGTACCATGTATATAGTATTACAGAATAATGTTCATAAATCGTTTGTTTACAGAGAACATTGGCACTCACTGCCCAGCTACAAACCATCAGAAGTCATCATTCAAAACAGGAGCTAATAAATGGCATACTATTAACATAATTCACTTAATTATAGTAATCATTAGCATCATAGGTCATCTTATTACAGTAATCAGTGGCATTCATTGGCAAGTTACAAAGCATTTTTTTTGTGTATTATTCAGAAGTGATCATTCAAAATGAGTTAATTATTGGCATAGCATTTATGCATAATTAATCTAATTATAGTAAACACTGGCATCATAGGTCCTCTTATTACAGTAATCAGTGGCATTCATTGGCCATTTAAAGAAGCATTTTTTGTGTATTATTCAGAAGTGATCATTCAAAATGAGTTAATTATTGGCATAGCGTTTATACATAATTAATCTAATTATAGTAAACATTGGCATCATAGGTCATCTTATTACAGTAATTAGTGGTATTCATTGGCCAGTTACAAAGCATTTTCTTTTTCTTTTTTTTTTGTGCTAGCAATGCATTGCGTTGGGATCGATAATTAATAACAATATTTGCTTTTGAGTTATTGCTGCAAATGAAGATGTGTAACGTCATTCGTCATGAATCAGCTGTAGCAAGGTTATGAAACAAGTAGAGTATATGTGATCACATTCATAAATGACATAGGTTTAATGAACAACTGCTTATCGCACATTAATTTCATGAATAATTTCTCCTGCAAAATATACAAAAATGGATTATTAAACTGATAGAAGAAACGCATATTATGCTGAAAAGTAGTGAACTTCGAATTAACAGGTAGTGAAATGTGTATAAAAATTATATGTGTTCTCTAGCTGTCCTTCCCAAAACCTTCAGTCATCATACTATGCGATATAAGACATACTGTCAAAACGAACTGCAACAAATACTTAAATAACTACATAGCATAAATACATAAACTTCAACATTATCCTCATCTGTAACGAAAAAAAAACTTTGTTATCTGTATTATCATAACTCCATTATTATCATCACCTGTAAAAAAAAAACTTCATTATCCATAGTAGCATATTCTTCATGATTATTCATCACTATTCATAATCATCCGCAAAAAAGTCACTTCATTATTCATTATACAACTATTCCTTATTTCTAGCATATTTCCTCACTAAAACTAAGATGTGTAGTTCTGTCTGACAGCCTGCATCAATCGCCTAGTATTCTGAAAGAAAAAATTAGTTAAAACTGCTATTCTACGATGTGTATAGTATATTCTTGTTAATGCTTGTTAATTCTGATCCATTTACTCTTCCTCACGAGGTATTGCATCTTCTTTCGTTCATTCCGAAGGTGAAATTCCCATGTCTTTTTAATTTATATTTTTGTTACACGTTATTGCTTTCGGAAAATGATGAACAAGGATTAATGTCTTGGATTTAAATCACATACCCACTAAATAAAAACTGGTTTATAGTAACATAATTGAGCATAGAGCATAGCATGACAGAAAACGTAATATGTCAAAAACATAGACAGTGTTCAGAGGCAAAAACGTACTCAGTGTATCACAATGTAGCAGCAAAAAAAAAAAAAAAAAAAAAAAAAAAAAAAAAAAAAAAAAAAAAAAACCAGTAGTCACGATGTTGAGATATCATAGGGCAAAAATGTTAAAGTCAACTAGTGTTTATTATATCTTAAATATTTCATAGTGCATACAAACAAAACAGGAAAACAATCGTACATACATAAAAAATGATGACAAGAAATGTGACCTTCTTTGTGTTCAGCTTGTATGTTATGTAGTTAATAGAGCCGAGAATTGAAGACTTTAATGGAGAGAGAATTTAGTAAAATTAATATGTCACTAGATAAAATTGCATAATTATTCATAAGATATGTAAGTTTATCTGGAAAAATGTGCACAGTCTGATGTGTAACGACAAGAAGAGCGACTTGCTAACCGTACCTTGCCGGGCACTTGCCAAGAAAAAATACGATAATCATCAGTAAGTGTTCATGTGAATATAATTGCATAAGTGATCGTAAAAAAAATTAGCAAATGGCATTACAGTATGATAAATCATAAAGTATGTTCATTCAATAAAAGGTTTGATGTTGGACTCGTGGTGGTTCCCTTTGGTTTTTCTGGTTCTCAAAGTTTCGACGTGTACTACATTGGGGTGAGGAATGCTGCGAATCCGATATCGACCTGCGTATAGAAGCTCAAACTTACTGCATCTACTCCTTCCTCTGTTGGATAAATAGTGTGTACGTACTAATATCTTCTGTCCAATGTGAAAGTCACGACGTGTACAAATCTGTTTTTGCTGTCTTCTCCGGCGCTCTGCGGCACGTTTGATGTTGTTCAGCGCAATATCAATTATTTCATGGTGTCGTAGTCGACGAGACGTAGGAAAGGTTACTAATTCTTTAATTTTGTTAGGTGCTTCAACATTTTTCAGTATAACAGACGGAGATAGCATAGTCGATTCATTTGGTATGGAATTAATTACATCTTGGAATGAGAGTATGTGTGTGTCCCAATCAAATTGTCTTTTATGGCAGTATATTGTACACAGTTTACCACTTTCTTTCATTAATCGTTCACAAGGGTTCGAAGAAGCATGATACCTGGATATATAGATCGGAGAAATGTTTCTAGCTCGTAACATAGGTGTCCACATAGCAGATCGAAACTGTGATCCATTGTCGAAAATTACTTTCAATATATGTCCTACATGAAATAGAAAATGTTTTACAAATGCTTTCGAAACAGTTTTAGCAGGAGCTTTGCGTAACAGAGTGAAGGTAATAAATTTTGAAGTGAGTTCAACAGCGACAAAGATGTAGCAAAAACCTCTATTAGTTCTGGGAATCGGACCAAAAATGTCTACAGCGGCCATATGTCTCAATTTAACAGGTACAATGGGATGTAATGGAGGAACATGTGAAGTCGTGTCTGACTTAGCTTTCTGGCCGATTTTGCATGACGCTAAAACTTGTCGAATACGTTTCTCCATGTTGGCAAAATAACAGTTCTGTCTCAGTATAAGAAAACATTTTCTGGCTCCGTAACGTGCGTAACTTAAATGAGTATACCAGATTAATTTGTTAACAAGCTCGTCAGGAATGCATAATAACCAATTGTTGCTGTCAGGATGAGAGCGGTGAAACAGAATGTCATTGCGTACAGTGTAATGGTTTCTAATGGTAACATTATTCTTATCTTGCCAAAGGTGTTTAATTTCTTTCCACACGTTGTCTTTACCCTGCTCTTGTGCTATGTCTTGTAATGACGACGAAATGAAATTTTCAAATGCAACTTGTTGAATGTACATGACGCTGAAATTTGCTTTGCAGAAGTTGGTTGCGATGTCTTGCTGATTGTTGCTGAGAGAACGAGATAGAGCGTCTGCTACAACATTTTGTGCGCCGGGAATGTGAACAATTGTGAAATTAAATTCCTGCAAATAAAGTTTCCATCTACTTAATCTGTCGTGTGTAAATTTAGCCGAAAGGAAAAACTGTATCGCTCTATGGTCTGTATAAACGGTGGTATGTCTTCCATAAAGAAAATGCCGAAATCTCGTAAATGCCAAAACAACACATAATGTTTCCAGTTCTGTAACAGAATAATTTCGTTCAGCAGGTAACAGAATGCGACTTGCAAAAGCGATGTTTTTAATTACTGTAGAACCATCTTCTTCAATTTCCTGAAAAATATGTACGCCTAAAGCGGTGTTAGAACAGTCGGTGGCAATGGAAAAATTTCTAGTAAGATCTGGGTGCGATAAAAGTGGTGCATTCAACAAAGCATGTTTCAAATAACATTTCGTGAACAAGATTCTGTGTGTCAAAAGTATTGCTTGCGTTACTGGAAAATGCAACCTGTACTGTATCTAGTCAAATTCTATCTGACGTGTTATTATTTTCAGGAGGATGCTGTGGCATTTCGACTATTTAAACTGTTCTGATATTTCTTCCAGACGTATTACGTTCTGGATGATACCTACTGTGTGGTTCATACATGATAATATGTTGTTGCTGATGTTCTTGCTGCTGATAAGGCTGAAAATTGTACTCATTATTTTTACATCTGTCATGATAGTCATTTCTATACGGCGCATTGCGATAGGAACTGAAATAGTGTGTTTTCTGTACGTAGTTATTTCCTTGTTGCTGTGCATTACTATTTGTTGGAGCTGATGCTATACATGCAGGCGGCAAAACATTAAAGCTTGGTTGACCTTGTACATTACATTGTTGGTTAGGTATGCTAACCGGTTGGTTTTGTTGCTGTTGCGGAGAAAAACCTCTATTGTTACTAAAATGTGTTTGCGACTGCTGTAAATTTTGTACATACTGATGATTACAATTTTATGTGTTATTAAAGTTACGGCGATAGTTGTCATTTCGGCAGTGTCTAAAGAGAACTGTCACTTTCGGTCAAATTTGTCATATCGGGTTTTCTTTACTCTTCCTTAATCCTAGATAGGGCGATAGTTAAAGAGCTGTTTTGATAAATATAAAGGATAGTAGAAGAGAAGGCAGCAGTGCAGAAAACTAAAGATGAAACAGCACTACTACAGCTCGGGGCCCTGTGCACGCTACGGCACATATTCATCAAACTGTAATGAACCCCTGAGGTCAATTACGCGCTGCAAATAAATTTTAGCTTCTGCGTTACAGGCAATGCCGGTAGAAAGGCAAAAGCAAATTGTTGTATCCAATCCAGGGGGTGGATCTGTGTTCCGTCATTTTTAAATACTTTAAATTTTGTCACTGATAGAAAATGTTTGTAATCAAAATTATCGTCTCTGTACGTCTGAACAGGTTCACGATTGTATGAGAATCTATTTGTCTGTGACTGTTCGGAATCTAACTCACGTAGTCTCTGTAAATTACCTAAATTATACTGGCTGCGTCAGTCTGACAAATGTTCGCAAAGTGGCGTCTGATGTGATGTGTTAAACGCTGAAACATTTTTCATCTGTGTTACCTCTTGCTGTAAAGTTGACAATTTTCTACGTAATGTATTATTAGACGAATCTATCTCACTGATAGTCTGCTGTAAATTTTGGAATTCAGGTGTTTGATTAAACGAAATCGGTGAAGCATCATCTGATTTGCTGTCATTATTACTTTAAATAACGTCAATACGACTGGCCAATTCATCATATTTTTCAGTCAGTATTTTTACCTGATCATCGGTTTTAGTGTCACAAGCATTAGTTTGTTTTTGTATTTTGCGTGTGGTTTCGCTCAATTCTTTAATGTCTGCTTTGATGACATCGGAATCCTGTATTACTTCTAATTGTTCGAGTCTGTCTGTCACTGTCTGAAAGTCTACTGTGTGTGTATCTGTTTTTGATTTTAGATCGGAAATTTCATCACGCAATTCGGTGTTCAACTGCTTGATGGTATTAATTTCGTCTGATACTGTAGCAATATTGTTGTTTACGTATGTTTTTGCTTTCGTAAACAATTTACGTTTATCTTCCTGTCTCTGTGCGGTAATTGTTTCCATGACTTGTCGCTTTACTTTATTCTGTTCCTGTATAAATTTACGGTAACGCGTTTCACGGTTTTGTAGGTGGTGATGAAATCGTTCGTCAATCTGAGTGTTCTGTTGGTCGAATTTCGCGTCTACTTTTGCATCCAGTGTGCACGAAAGTTCTGCTGACATTAATTGAAACTCGTCGCGTAACTGTGTTGCTTTTTCAGAGCATTGTTTACCAACTGCGCTAATTTCGGCTCTAAGTGATTCTGTTGTAGCTGCATGTCTATTATTTAATTTTTGATCAACAGATCTAATTTCTTCACTACTTTTCCTAGCACAAGCCTTAATTTCTTCACGTAATTGTTCTTTTGTATCATGACATTGCGCGGCAACGGCTGTAATCTCTTCACTAAGCTGTCTGGAATTGTTGTCTAATTTTTCATTAATTTCATTAAGTTGTTGTTTGGGATTTTCATTTTTTTCATTAAGTTGTTGTTTGTTCTGTTCACTAAGTTGTTTGAAATTCTCGTTTAGTTTTTCATTAAGTTGTAGCATTAATGCTATAACTCGATCCATGCCAAAATTAGCTACTGTATCCTCTGTGCTGTGTGATGGTGTATCTGCATGTGTCACGCTTTGTGTAACCATTTGGTCATTCTGTGATTCTCGAAAAGGTTTGCCAATCGGATGTGCACTGTTAATCACTACACCGGAATTAAATAAATCTGTCGTACTCTGATTACACTGTTCATTTTCGTTAGAAAAATTTATCTGTTCATTACGTAAATTATGCAAACCGGGTGTTTAAAGCTGGGCAGCGTTCATTATAACAGAACGTCCCGCGCCATCAATTGTCGTTAAATTAACAGACGATACAACTGAATTGGTTTGCTCATCATTAGGATCAAAATCAATATTAGTGGTCAGTACGCACTGATTGTCTGTAAATAGAGGATTGTCATCATTACACTGAGTGTCCCAAATACTATCGTTCAAATTATTAGAATCGGCTATTTCGCTCATTGCACATCGCGATGTGCTGTTAACAGTTTTTCGCGGCATTTTTCACAAATCACAATTAAGCACAAAAATGAAACAAAGACAATGCAAAATGCTACAAACACAATCACAAGAAAGAGCAACAAATTGCCGATGATGTATGAAAGAAAGAGTAACAAATTAGTAAATGCGCTGCGCCAGATGCAAACTACATTTAAGTAAATAAGAGCAGATATATGACTACTTATCAGAAGATTCCAAAGAAATACGATCCTGGCCGGATGTCGCCGAGTGTAACCTCCCCGCAAAAAATGTAAAATGTGTGTGAATGTGAGCCAGGAGTAACCTTCCCACAAAATTGTTTATATTTAAAAATGTGAGCCAAGAGTAACCTCCCCGCAAAGAATGTAAATGAAAATGTGAGACAAGAGTAACATTCCCACAAAATATAATAACCTACAATTAAATGAATTTTTAAAATTGTAACCTCTGAACAATATTGATTTTAATGTAACATCTGAACAAAATGGGCTCCCATTTATAGTCTCTGTGCAAAGAATGCATTCACACTTAATATTCCCACAAAATTCCTTTCTCATTTAATGTCAAGTTCGGAATAGAAAAATTCCTAAACACCAAAAATAATAAAAAAGTTTAGTAACCTGATAAATTTTATGAGGACAGCAGCGCTGCCCTTCGGCGCTGTATTCTGAATAAAATAGCAAAAATTCTTACCTCAATAAAAACCGCAATTATATCTGCTCTTCAGTTGGAATTTTTCGACCCAGCTTTGTGCAATGCTGGCGTATATTTTTTTTTTTTTTAAATTATTGGAAGGAATGATCATGCATTTGAAATATTCTTTAAATTGAAATGAATGCTTTTCTTTAAAAGAGTTGCTTTATATTATAAAAATTATTATTGGGGCATTTTTTGGAACAAATAAAATTACAGTTAACATACATTATTAAATATGCGCAAGGCTGCCTCTTTACCTTCTACAACAATACTCCTCCACCAGAGTCCTGACCAGAGTCGCGAGCAGAGCCCACAGCCGACGCATGCCGACTCCCGCCGAGTAGCACGGACTGACTACTACTACCGTCGACTGACAACGACTACTGTCGACTCGCGCGGTCAAGCGCAGACTAGCAACAGCTAACGATAAACTACTCTCTGGTCAGAGATTCTGTCATGCCTCGCCCATCGCCGGCAATGTATACGTGTTTCAATACATGCCGCCATCATCAGGTGAACTGACGGACTGAGCTCCTGTGAACGTGCCGGCACGGAGATTCGTATGCTATGGCTGGTCAGAGGGAAGTGGGTTCGGTCGCGGCGGCGGCTGATTTAAATACCCTCCGCCCGCGGCGCGCTCCCTCCGCTGTCCGCACCGCACGTCACGTTCGCGCAGTGGAACAGATTGCGACGGCGTCTGAGATGACGTCGGTGTGATGGCTCTGTCCGCCGTGGTCGTCACAACTAAACGTTTGCTCGATTTACTCTTGATTAACCCATTCGCTGGTTCCCAAGCCTTGCTAAGGTTATAGCCACAGACACGGTATATGAGGTCGTCATTGGTGCGAATTTCGATGTGCTCTCTAACAACGCTGTCCCAGTATCTCGACGTCTGTACCATAATCCTCATGCGTTCATACTCCATGGCGTGATTTTCCGACAAACAATGTTCACCGACCGTCGACTTGCTCGGATACATCAGTCGGTGTGCCTCTGGTGTTCACGGCATCGATCTTCGACGGTACGCATGGTCTGACCAATATACGACTTGCCACATTGACATGGAATCTGGTACACCCCGGCCTGCCTCAAACAGAGGTCATCTTTGGCGCTCCCCACCAGTGGGACAGTGGTATCCTCGAGTCGCGCCATTTCTCCAGTGCGGCGGTGAGGATCTCCAGCAAAGTGGTGTTTGCAGGCTCTCTCGCGCTACTTGTAGCTGCTGCGACGTTGAAATTTCTGAGTATCGAAATGAAATGGACATACATGTTAACACTGCTCTCAAGTTGTATTGCACTTACCGCTGTTGCCAGGTATGTGGACCTCGTTCTTCTTGTGAGGAGTGACTTACGCCAACTCAACCAGTGTCTGAGAGCCACAGAGCAATGGAGATGCCAGCGGCGACCACTTGCGGAATGGTAACGGAAGGTGAGCAGTGTCTACTGTGCACTGTGCAGCCTGTCCCAGGAGGTCCTTTCGGCCCACCAGATATTCTTAGTTTTATTCATGGTGACAGCTCTGTGCATTATATCTTGGAATGCAGTTCCCGCTGTTTTATTACAGCACCAGAAACACTTAGTGGTGAGACATATTTTGTTTATATCGTGGCAGTCCTCACAGGTGTTAATGGTGTCAGCGGCCTCGCACGCGCTGTCCAGGGAGGCGGCGCAGACTGCGCCTGTCTTGTGCCGGCTACTCCTGGGTTCGTGTCTTCGCAGCTCTGAAACGGTAGAGCTGCGTCACTTCTGCCGACTCGCCCGCAGCCAGAGTCCCACTCATCAACTTTACGACGTCGTTCCTTTGGATACGCGGATGTTGGTGGCCTGCTTGTCATTCGTTACAACTTGCACCGTGGTTTTGTTAACTTTCTGGACAGTGTTCTAAAAAATAAAATAAAAAGAACAGTGAGCTGAACATTATTACAACAGTTCTCTGAACATGGGTTGTTCTGCAGTAAAATTGTATAACGGTATGATTACGAGCTTGTAGAATACTTGCCTATTACATGAATTTTTGTCAGAATCTCAGGTAGTTATTAAAAGTGTGTACTGTTGTAAATGATGAGACCTTATTTCTTCAAAATTTTATCTCACTTAGTATTGCGCAACAGAGCCAAGGGGTACAAAATTGGATGTTATCAAGTCTGTTGTGCAGTATATCCAGGTATCGTGTTGCTACCTTCAATCAAAACCAACATGTAGCATCCCATCGGTGGAAACCATAGGAGACAAATCAAAACTGCTGCACTTTTTTCACTACATTAAACTTCCACGCAATTGGTACTTATTAATAGAAAGACTGAAATGATCTACTTAGACAAAGATATAAATTGCACCAATTTATAATTCTTGAAGCACATACTAAGTTATTACATTTAAGTGTAAGAGAAAAGTTCAGGAACTATAACTGGAATGTTTTTAGAGGGGACAGAGTGTTGCAAGACACGACAGAGAATCTGTGTTCCTCAGAAGAATACAGAAGATTAACAAAGAGTTTCAAATGCTAAATGGAGGTACAAGATGGGTCAACAGCAAAAGGCCACGATTAGTAGCTGACGTAGGCGAGTGTATAGCATGTTTCGTCACTGTCTTCACACGGACGTCAAATATGGGTTGCTGCAGCTCGGAAAACGTACCGCTACAAAAATCATACTAGTGTTAATCTCGGACTACTACTTGCTTTGTTCCATAGAGAAATGGGAGCAACACAATCTTAAACACCACGTCAGTTGGAGAAACCGTAATTAAACATAATCAAGCATCAGTGAAACTGAGACCATATCGAGGCCTTAATCACAATTATTACTTCCTTTGATCCAACCCTCCATGTCTCAGGTGACCCGAATTCATCATTGGAATGGAAGACAAAAGATGCACTGCCTCGTCAGTTGTGACCTTGACCTTGTTACACTCGTCATATGCTCAGTCAGTGTAAGCCGCTGAGCGTTAAGATGGTAACCTCACTGCACATAAGATTCACTTTCATTCTCTCAATGTACTGACTCTGGCTCAAATATCGAGCAAACGAGGCAAATAGCATCATATACTCATCTGACACAGACGAAGAGACAACCATTGCAAATCAGAACTCACTTTTCAATATACTATGATAGAACCACTTCTTCATCCTGACAACTGTGGAATCCTACAGGTGCAATAGAAACTTTTGAAGAATATAAATATCCACAACATGTCAGATCGTGCCTGCACATCAAAGACTGGTTTCTGTCAAAGAAGAATATCACGCATTGAAGGAAACGTCAACTAAAATACCAAGTAAAGTCATAAATCCTCCTTCATATATACTGAACCTCACAACATTGAAACTGTGACATGTGATTATGAGTCGATATTTTCTGACTAACAACAGACCCAAGTTCTTACCTTGTATCTTCTCACTACACTATAGGTTATTCAGGTAAATCAGTATCACTACATCAAAACACTCACGAAAATCATATGATGAAAGTAGACAATCATCAAATATCATCAAATTAGACCTGACACAAAGGAGCTACACAATGCATGTAGAAAAATATATATACAACAGACATTTTTTCCTGAAAACTAACATATATCGAATTTTCTTACTAAATGACCATCTCTAATGACCTCAATATCAATGACGAGTTATTCTAGTCTTCGACCAGATAGAATTTATGCAGAGTCAATGCAAACCTCAGTGTATGGTACTTTGGAGGTACCATATTTCCTGATGTTCAGGTGTCTAGTGTAACATATCTAGTGTTTGTGCTTATATTCTAGTTAAGTTTCTTTGTGTAACCAGGATGTTCTCTTTTGAGTATATTTTAACGTTTTAAAGGTTTCTTTGCATGAGTGAGGTATTAGTCAAGTGTATGGATGGCTTCATCCATACGAGTGGCAATATATCCAATCGTCTTGCCACGCTGGATCTCAAACAGCCAACAAAGTTCAGCAATGTCAGGTCTGGTTAGTACTTGGGTGAGTTATCTTCTGGATATTCCAAGTGCTCTTGGATTTGAAAGATTGGTATTTGGTTGTTGCACAATATGATTATTATTACTGTAGTTGCAACATGTGATGAAGAATTTGGTACACTTCAGTAATACTATTGATGAGTGTACAGTGATTTTCAACATTATGAGCGTGATTGAGAGAGTGTGCTGCGTTCTTACACATACTTTGATTGTAGATGTGGTTATCATGTACAGGTGATCCATTGATCGTGAACGGGCCAAATTTCTCACAAAATAAGCGTCAAACGAAAAAACTACAAAGAACGAAACTCGTCTAGCTTAAAGGGGGAAATCAGATGGCGCTATGGTTGGCCCGCTAGATGGTCAAACGGATATCAACTACATTTTTTAAAGTAGGAACCCCCATTTTTTATTACATATTCGTCTAGTACGTAAAGAAATATGATTGTTTTAGTTGGACCACTTTTTTCGCTTTGTGATAGATGGCACTGTAATAGTCATAAACATATAGCTCACAATTTTAGACGAACAGTTGGTAACAGGTAGGTTTCTTCTAATTAAAATACAGAACGTAGGTACGTTTGAATATTTCATTTCGGTTGTTCCAATGTGATACATGTACCTCTCTGAACTTATCGTTTCTATGAACGCGTGGTGTTACAGCGTGGTTACCTGTAAATACCACATTAATGAAATAAATGCTGAAAATGATGTCCGTCAACCTGAATGCATATGGCAATACGTGTAACGACATTCCTCTCAACAGCGAGTAGTTCGCCTTCCGTAATGTTCGCACATGCGTTGACTATGCTGACGCATGTTGTCAGGCGTTTTCGGTGGATCACGATAGCAAATATCCTTCAACTTTCCCCACAGAAAGAAATCCAGGGACGTCAGATCCGGTGAACGTGCGGACCATGGTATGGTGCTTCGACAACCAATCCACCTGTCATGAAATACGCTATTCAATACCGCCTCAACCGCACGCGAGCTATGTGCCAGACATCCATGATGTTGGAAGTACATCGCTATTCTGTCATGCAGTGAAACATCTTGTAGTAACATCGGTAGAACATTACGTAGGAAATCAGCATACATTGCACCATTTAGATTGCCGTTGATAAAATGGGAGCCAATTATCCTTCCTCCCATAATGCCGCACCATGCATTAACCCGCCAAGGTCGGTGATGTTCCACTTGTCGCAGCCATCGTGGATTTTCCGTTGCCCAATAGTGCATATTATGCCGGTTTACTTTACCATTGTTGGTGAATGATGTTTCATCGCTAAATAAAACGGGTGCAAAAAATCTGTCATCGTCCCGTAATTTCCTGGTGCACAGAAATGTAGTACGGGTGCAATCGATGTTGATGCAGCATTGTCAACACCGACATTTTTGAGATTCCCGATTTTCGCGCAATTTCTCTGCTACTGATGGGCGGATTAGCCCCGGCAGAAGCTAAAACAGCAACTTGGGCATCATCATTTGTTGCAGGTCGTGGTTGACGTTTCACACGTGGCTGAACACTTCCTGTTTCCATAAATAACGTAACTACCCGGTGAACGGTCCGGAAACTTGGATGATGTCGTCCGGGATACCGAGCAACATACATAGCGCACGCCCGTTGGGCATTTTGATCAACTAGCCATACATCAACACGATATCGATCTTTTCCGCAATTGGTAAACGGTCCATTTTAACACGGGTAATGTATCACAAAGCAAATACCGTCCGCACTGGCGGAATGTTACGTGATACCACGTTCTTATACGTTTGTGACTATTACAGCGCCATCTATTACAAAGCGAAAAAAGTGGTCCAACGAAAACATTCATATTTCTTTACGTACTACACGAATATGTAATATAAATGGGGTTCCTACTTTTAGGAAAAACGCAGTTGATATCCGTTTGACCTATGTCAGCGCCACCTAACGGGCTAATCATAGCGCCATCTGGTTCCCCCTTCAAGCTAGACGAGTTTCATTCTTTGTAGTTTTTTCGTTTGATGCTTATTTCGTCAGATATTTGGCCCGGTCACAACCAATGGACCACCTTGCATAATTGCTTACAACTAGCAACCAGTTTGGCTACAGCAGTAGAAAGTTTATCAAAATTCTCTGTTTTCTCAAATACTATTTTCTGCATTGACCTTCAGTACACCTACTTCATGTTCAAGCTATTACAGAGCTGTTGCATGACTACTAGTTTGTTAACCTGACTCGCTATAGTCTGATTTGGAGCAGCTCCTAGCCTATCATGTAACTCAGATTGTTCCCTTCTTCACAAACATTATCCTCCTGTTCTTGCACTTGTTTTCGACTAGTTATTGACAGTTATAGTTGTCTAAGATTTCCCTCCTCAAGTGCTATGTATCTGATTAGTTTTATAATTTCTTTGTAGTCCATTGCAGTCTGTTGTTGTAACATGGAACTTTCATACCATAAAAATTTCCAAACAAACTTCTGAAGAGGGATAACTGAGGGAGTGAAGTAACATAAACCACAGTAAGCTGAATCCAGTCCACCTACCCAAAACCAAACAATATTAGTTTCTCCGAATGTGCGCAGTAAAAGGCAGAGTAATAAATCAGTATGGCGTTAATATCAGACACAAGCAGTATGCAGTAAGTTTTAGTAGTCTGAGCCGCTTTGGATTTCTGACATTATCTTGCTCAATTGACAACACTTACAAAGTTCAGAATACAATTCCTCTGAAGAAGTAAATTTACTGAAGCCATTAAATCCATGTATCGCAATGTATGCATTTAGCATTCTTAAGAAATTTGAAAATTATGAACTCAACTCTTCAATATCACAGTTAATATCATAGTGAGGGTGGGGAGGCGGAAGGGCCGAAGGATAGAAGGGTGGGGACTGGTCCAACTCTCCACTCTACTATGCTGAAACTTTTACCGCTGCAAAGTAAAACGATGAAATTGGCAGTCAGACTTACTCCTACTGCTCAATTCTAATTAAACTGGTGTGTTTCAACGGCCAGCAGAAAGCTAGTAATAAGTTTCGTTACATGTACTAAAATCTCCAACAGGCATCAGATGAACTGCAGGTCCATAAGAATGCTCAGTGGCATAGACACAGCTGCAGCAAATCAGTTTGGAAACTTTCTAGGATAGGATCCCATACAGTTGGGTACATTTCAAAGACAGCAATATTTCATACAATTTACAGAAACAAGTTTTTGCACTCATAACATCAATTTAGATCTCCAATGAAGCGTGCAGCTCCAGAAATGTATACCAGAAACTTTTTCGTAGTGCGAAACTAAGATAGTTGTGATTTTAGAAATTCAGAAAGTATAATCCAATGTCAGTAGTATCACTCATCAAGTTCCACCTATCGAAACATCACTATCTGACAAACTTCACCTACCAGTACCACTAACTTTGCTAATCCTAATAAATTCCTTGAGCCATTCACAGTTCCAAAATATCACATTCGTAATAAACATTCAAAAATCTTAAAGTCCACCAACTTGACAAAGAATCTCTGCAGGACGTAGTGAGCTAGCAACTCACATCTGACAATTCAGTACAACTACAAGTTCCTTTTGCAGCAAGGCACAGGAACATTTGCCCATCCCAACTGAACACAAGTAGAAAACATAAAAATATACCAGTACACAGTTACCACTTCAGTAGTGTTATGCACAACCCTCGTTTCATGAAATCAACCTAACATATTAATATGTCAACCGTGTTGGATAGTAATTTCTCTACACACAAAAAAATGGTACCACAAATGAAGAGAAAGACAGTACTTTATCAATAAGCAACGTAATTGCACTTCGTCAGATGAGAATGTAACATTCCCCTTAGCGTGCACTCGAATGACTCCTCTAACAACTTGAGAACAGGGGTCCATGCCCATGTGTATCAGCTATTGTGTCAGTATTTAATGAGCAACATAGCAATAATGACATAACTAACATGAGAAGTAGTGTAAGGATCGAATTAAGATGCTTGAATGTAACAGTTATTGACTAGAGTATATTTCAAAATGTATAAATTACCTTTCATTAACAAAGACCGACTAAAATGAAGTTCAATCATCAGATGAAAAAAGAATGGACTGTTAGAGAAACGCTATATTGTAAACTATGTATTGCATCGAATAAACGGGAGATGTTCTGTGATATTTTTTTCACAAAAATTGTTCTTCTTGTAGGTACGGAACCATTGTATTTTAAAATATTAAAACGCATGTTTAGTGGGTTACAATAATTGTTTCACGAGTAGATCGACGTCTACACTAGAGGCTGCAATCTTCCAAATCCAAACTCTGTTTGACTCAATGCCCAGGCGTATCAAGGCCGTTACTACGGACAAAAAATAAATAAAAAAATAAAAATAATGGTTCAAATCGCTCAGAACACTATGGAACTTAACATCTGAGGTCATCAGTCCCCTAGAACTTAAAACTACTTAAACATAACTGACCTAATGACATCACACACATCCATGCCCGAGGCAGGATTCGAACCTGCGACCGTAGCGGTCCCGCGGTTCCAGACTGAAGCGCCTAAAACCACTTGGCCACACTGGCCGGCTACTACAGCCAGAGGTGGTTGTTCTGGGTACTGATTTCTCAGGATCTATGCACCCTAACTGCGTGAAAATGTAATCACATGTCAGTTCTAGTATAATATATTTGTCCAATGAATACCCGTTTATCATCTGCATTTCTTGTTGGTATAGCAATTTCAATGGCCGGTAGTGTAGATAAAATTTAAAAGCCTATACGTAACAGCAAAGTAAATTTATCACTAATAGTAAATTCCAAAGTATTCAAATAATTTAATTATAGCACAATACTATTATGGCAAGTTCTACAAATTTTCTTTGTGTTATTATATACCTTACATTTGTGAAGTTCATGTTTCCTTGTCTGACGCAGTGGAAATATTGAGTGGAAATTATCAGATGGTTACAACTAAAGTGCAGCTGCTCGTAGAGGTGCAGTGTGGGCTGTAATTATGGTAGAGCAGTGAAACTTGGTGGGTGTTCTAATGCGTTTACCTGGAACTGACTTACGTCGGAAAAAAAATTGGTTCCACGTTTGGTCTCCAGGCGCAAATCTGGGACTGTGAATGCGAGAAAGATTTATAGAAACGTTTCCATATATCATGGAGTAGTGAACATGGCAATGCTTCACAATTGCTAAATGGAATGACTGTCATTGGGACAGGTCAACTCACAATGCTGTGGAGTGGGAGGGTTAACCCAGCAACAGCATCATCATTGACAGTTTGCATGATGACAATTTATTTGTACCAGTTTAACCAGTGAGTGCATGGACACAAAAAAAGCAAATTTCTTCGTGTATGAAATACATGAATGAAATTCTAATTAGACAGTAAACCTTTTTAGCTAAGAAAAATACGTCACAACACACTGTAAAACAGGTGTTAGTAAGATTTTCAGTAAACGTTTGATTTAAGACAGCATGCAGCTAGTGCTTACTGAACTATCTGTCAATAACAACTTATTTTTTCAAAACAATTTCAATAATATTTGCAATTTCAGAAAAATTGCACCTGGCGCTTAGCAAATTATTAATAACCTTCGAATTAATAACTGTAACTAAGGAGCATGTTCCACAGCGCTCACTAAGTCTTTAATTGATAGCAACTGTGGTTACAAGGTATTTAAGATAAAAACGCGCCATGGCGCTCATTAAATGATTAATTAAATACCAACAGGTTTGTGCGAAGTAATCTCCCAACTTAAACGGAAACAGCCATCATAAGAAAGCCAGATGTGTTTAAGAATGTACATACAACAAAGTTGATACTGTTTTACAGCTCCGACCTCTAACTGTCAGCAGACCGACATGAGGTGGTTCGGCCTTTTCCAACACTCGCACGGCGGTCGGTCGGTGGTCGCTAAGACAGCAGCGCCAGACCCGCGGCCGACCAGGGCAGCGGAAACCTGGCCTAAACTCTCGTCTGTGAAATGGGGAGATGACGTAGGATAAAATTCTAAATCAACAAACTGTTAAACAAAACGAAGAACAATTACAAATGGGCAACAAACCAGTTCCACTGGAGCGAAATGAGAGTGAGGTTCCTTCGTTGGTCCGCACAAATACTGTCTGTACACAATAGCAATGGTTTGAATTAAAGTTACAAGAAACTGGGAACTCAGCCACAAGTCAGGCAGTAAACATTGTTTCCGGAACATCAATATCGCCCCTAAACTCAAGGTAGAATATGAGGCTTAGAAGGTGCAACGATTTGTCTGACAGTCCGAAATTTATAACATTTTGACTATCACATACTATACTGCTTTGGAACATCGGCTGCCTTAAGTGCTGGCTTATTACGCCTCAAAAAATTGTAGGATTCTTGTCGGTAAGCTCCACTACAAAGCAGCGCAGTACTTTGTCCTTCACGTGTAAACAAGTGCTTATCAGACGAAACGTCTCTCCAGATTCAGGAACTGGAATTGACCACATAGGACGCCGAGAAGTCTTGGATGGAAATTAGCGATTGAAGGTTTTCGCTCCTCCCAGCAATGACATCGGCGTCCAACCGCCATACGCGCCAACACGAAGACAGCAGCCCCACAGACCAGGGCACAGGCCGTCTCCTCGGCCACTCGCAGCGTCGACTCCCAAGTTCCTCACTGCCTCTGCTCTTCACAGTGTGGCGCACCCTCTGTACCCCGCGGCCTCACTCGTTGCCGACGTACCACTCACACCCTCTCTCGCACTTCTCTCATACAATCAGTCAGCCTGTTTAGCGTGCAAGGATCGCGAACCGGCCCTCTAGCGATATATCGAATCGAGAGCCACGGCTCATCCTTCCCCACCAAAACCTCATCACACCCCATCCGCCAATTTATCTCGAACAGGGAACAGAAAATTTAGCTTCCTCCCTTGATCATGGGGACATGCACTCTAGAAAACTTTCCAGTAGCAATGTTACGTACCAATAGGGTGACTGGGTTAAGAACCTGGATAACTTCACAAGGTCCTACAAAGCAAGCTGTCAATTTATCAGAAATTCGGGCCATTCCTTGAGTCCTGGGAGCAAGGTTCTGGGCGAAACCTTATCACCAACACTCACTTTAAACTCGCTTTCCCCAAGGTTGTAATGGCAAGCCTGCCTCTTGTGTGTGATGCTAATATTTCGTCGCCTTAATCAGGCTAGGTGTCATTTCCTCAAGGAGCAGGTCATTAAGAGATCACAGGTTGGGCAAGGGGAACATGAGACGATGATCAAACATCAAGGAAGTGGAGGTACTTTCAAGGGCTACATGTTTGGCGGAATTAAATGCCAAATATGCCACGTACTGAATAATCGCACTTGTGACGTGAATGAGAGTGGAAAATAATTGAGGCTGCCTTCAGATTGCAATTCAGTCTCTCCGTAAATGAATCTTGCAGACAGTTCAGCATAGGCATGGAGTGAGTTATCACACTGTCGTAGCAAAATCTTTTAAACTGTTGTAAGAGGAAGGGAGCAGCGTAGTCAGTGACAGCGGTACAGGGAGCGCCAAACATGAAAAATATCCCAGACAAATGACGAATAATGAACCTAGCGATAAGCCTGCTACTGGATACGAACCAGACAAATCTAGATGAGGCATCAACCACGACCAGGATATAATGACTGCCGTCACGAGTGCACGGCAGGGGTTCGAAATAATTAACAGAAGACAGTAAAAATCCCCTACGAGTGTTGAAATAGGGTTTAGGAATTTTACAGTAACAGCACTTCCCCCTCCAAACGCCATTTATCCTGTACAAGGTAGATCCGGTAAGAAATTCCCTAACCTTGCTAAGGATTCTACCGATTCCTAAATGGCCTCCAAACACAGTCTTAAGAAAGTAATGGAAAATGGCGCGAACCAAGCTTCCCAGAAGACAAATCTTGGCCAGATTATCCTGCTTGCCCTGATAACACAACACATCCTGTTGTGGGTTATATCCCGGCACTGATTTGCCGTTTAACAACGCTTCCTTAATCTTACACAGAGCGGGGTCTTCGTCTTGAACAAACCAATGGACTCTGGTGGCCATTGTACCTGTCAAAGAGAACTGCAACTGTAATCATTCCCTTATATGTCAATCTGCAAAGTGGTATTGACATCCGACCATGTCTTCTGGCTGCTACACTTCGTTTTTTGTCAAGCAATATATTTTCAGTAAGATACAATTTCTCATTTGAAACCGATTTCCAGAGATTTGATACGATCAATTGCAGGCCTGTTCAACTATCAACTGAATTTTGTCTCACATCGTTGGATTTTAGCCTTTATCAAATTGGTTGTCATTAGCGAACATCCTCATTTACAAATGATGATCTGAAGTATTTTGGAAGTTATTCACTTAATTGAAGAACAGGAATGGATCGAATACCAAGCCTTGTGGTATTCCATATTTCAAACTCCCCCAATTTAAATGTAATAATACTCTTGTGATGCAATTTGTCGCAAAAAATAAAACTAGTATAATCTGTGCTGTTTTCTCTTCCAGGATTTAATTTCTGAGCTCATATATTGCTTTTTCAGCACAAAATTCTTTACAAAAGAAAACTAAGAGGACATTAGCAACATTTTCTCATTAAAGTTGGGCAGTACTTCATTGTAGGACACATTCTCAATAATAGGAAAAGTTAGGACTGTAAAAGATGTAATTAGAGGTCATTTGCTTATCACAATTTTTATCAGTGCCTACTGCTTCAACATATTTACCTTTCTCAGGATACAGAATTAACGACTCTAGTTAATCAGCATAACCAAGAAGTGCTCTTCTAGCAAGCTAATGGTTTTTGTAACCTTGTGATTGAATTTCTGAAACTAATATCTGTTCAAAAGGTTCAAATGGCTCTGAGTTCTATGGGACTTAACATCTGAGGTCATCAGTCCCCTAGAACTTAGAACTACTCAAATGTAACTAACCTAAGGACATCACACACATCCATGCCCGAGGCAGGATTCAAACCTGCGACCGTAGCGGTCGCGCGGTTCCAAACTGAAGCGCCTAGAACCGCTCGGCCACATCGGCCGGCTAGTATCCGTCTGCGAAATATTTGCATGTTGCTGCAACTGAATTGGTGAATTGGAGAAAGGCTCATGTCCCAGAGGGTAAATTTTCCAGGAGACACAAAAAATTGTTTTACTCCACAGAGGGTTTAAGTATGATGTCATGGAGCTGCTGTGTAGCAAATGGCCCCAGGTAGAAGCAAAATGTGCCATTAAAACATAATATGACGCTACACCACAAATAACCCACACTCACACATTTGTGTGTATCAGATTCGAAAGGGTAGGGATATACGGAACATGATGAGTGAATGAAAATAAATTAATGAGCAGCGATGTGGGAAAACTCTGAGCACAAATCAGTCCCTGCTCCAAGGGGATCCTGAGTAGTGCTTGAAGGTAAATGCCTGACTGTAATGATCGTGCAGAGTTATGGAGTGGGGATTCGAGGTTGATTGATACTCTTCCAAAAAAAAAAGTCATCCAGAGTGTCTAGCGTGTGTGCTTAATTTTCCCGGTTGGTGCAACAGTCGTCTTATAGTGGTTGACACAATTTATTACTTTTCTTTTTGAATTCCTTTTTTATATCCATCGTAATTGGTATTTCGATGTTGTGCTGCAAGACTGTACTCATGCTTTGAGAGTGTCGCCGCCAACAGATTCGGAAAACGCAGCACAGCATCTCGCAACGGTGGATGGAACACATTAGATGCGTACGCATGTGGCATAAAGACAAATCACCACTGGTTAAAAGCAGGCTCAACAAAGGACATACGTTGGAATATGAGAGAGCAAATAAGTTGTGCCGAGTTAGTGAATTTTGGGAGAGCATCATCAAAGAATTTAGTGAGATTAGGCTTCATAACAGTCTCGATATTAGTCGAGCGCCATCGGCGTGGAATCCTTTACTGGCAACATTACACCAGGAACGCACCCAGCAGTTGACGCTTCGCAAGTGTGGGCAAGACTGAATGCGCCTAGGATTGAACGGCGGTCGTCGTTTCCTCCCCCCTCCCCCCCCCCACCTTCCTCCCTTCCCCCCCCCCCTCCCGCCACACACGCCACACTCGGGGAGAGTCGGCCACATAATTATAGCTAATACAAGTGATATGTTTGTAATTTGGTTAGCCTCTTCAAGTATGTGTGGCAAGAGGAAGCCATTAATGCATATTTTCCCTTGGGAACAATCACAGATGTTGAAGTGTGGACATGAGGACTCAAAATCGTTAGTCTATCCCGAAAGGTGTAGTCGACTTAGTGGTGTTGTTAGGATTGTGCAGAAAACACCTAGTCATAAAGTTTGTGATGTCTTTATGAGAAGACCGTACGACGGAGCGAAAAACAACCAACACATACATGAGTGTAATTTTTGAGGTACCACTGCACTTATACACATTAGACCCTGTATGTGGGACACCCACGCAATCTCGTCATTTCGCCAGGAAATGATTGGATAGGCATTCACCAACACGCCGCGAAATTTCGACGAAGCCTCATCAGTGCCAGTAACATTCACGCACTGGTACAAAACATTTAGAAGGTCAAGAGAGAAAAATGACGAGTACGTATTATTATTATTCCCAGCCAGATATTTGAAACTCGTAATGTTATTCTGTAATGTAAAGAGCTTTGATAATAACAGAAAAAAGTAAAAATTCATTTGAATCTGCCACGAAACAATAAAAAAATGGGACTTTAAAATAGGTCTACTTCAACGAGATACTAAATTATTCATTACCACAGTGATATTTAGTGTTGCAAAATTCTAAATTTAGGAACCTGTGGTATAGCAATGAGGGAGAGTACTGTAGTATACTAGAAAGTAGGATGCTTTCTGGGTCCTACATCTGAATAAGTGTCACAGGAACAGTCCATTGTTAGTAAACTTATTTCTTTCCGTAATAAGTAATTTATCATATATGTATTGTTTCTCTTAGATTCTAAATACTTTTCTTCACAGATTTAACGTCCCACTGTCCCTTCCCCCACCCCAACCCCTGATTAGTTAAGGATTGAATCTCCCATGTATACAACATCTTCATCATTACTTTACAAATGAGTTAATATTTTCCATATTGTGCTAAACATTTAATGTAAGAATAGTCGTACACGCCTTAATGACTTTATTATGACAGCATTTTAAATATCTCAATAATTACACTGAATATTCGTAATCAGTTTTTTGTGTATATTATGAGGATTTTCACGTGCAATGTACATTGTGTCTTAGAGCTAAAATAACTGACTAAAAATAATCAAGAAATAAATAATGATAAAAAAACTGCCATAACAATCGTTGCTCCTGCTATGTCACCCAATAACAGGTTCTCACTGCAGGCATTCAAAGTGCTAACTCCCTGGTAGTTCCCTGCCCGAGTGTGTGTCTCTCATGACATGAATATGAGCCTATGTGGTGATACATAATCTTTGGATAGTTAATTCCGATAGTACAAAGCATAGTAAAGTATAATATTGACACCAAAGTGTTTGAGAAAGTACAAAATACTGAAGTACGGAAACAAAGAAATTATGGAGCAGAAAGAAATTGTGTGGGTTTTAGTCTTCTGTATTGATTCGACTGTTCCTGCAGTGGCTGTTAACCTGACAGCCACCTTAAAAATATTGCTTCCTTAAAATGTTACTTCCATCCTACGCTACATCAATTTCAGACCATTTCATTTTTTAATGTTTTAATCAATGTTTTTCTTGTTCATTACGAACCTACAAGTGAGAGACAGGCCAAACATTCTGCGTCGTTTCTCACAATCGCAACTTACATTTCTGTCACCTCCGAGATGTTATTGTGGTGATCAGGAATGCCGAGCAAAGCGCAATAAGAACTTTCACCCATAACTGACGAGGCAAATGGACTACGTGTTCTTGTGAAATAGGTTAGTGCTTCCATGGATAACAATATTCAATAACGAGTAATGTGGCTTCTCCTCCTATTTGTAGTCCTTTGCGGGTGCTAAATTTGAGTTTATTGAGTTGGCAGGCGACGATGTTTTCGTCAACTAAAGCTTATCTCCATCTGCTGAAGCAGTAGGCAAACAATTTTTTTTTATTTACCAAAGCTCGAATACCAATCAACTGAAAGAACATTACTCAAAACAAAGAATACTTATAAGAATCAAAGTGTAAAGCAGATTGTCAGTGTATTCGTCGCCACAGAATAATGCTGCATTTCATTGTGCATTCCCAGATGTTCTTCTGGCGACTCCCACAATGTCTTCGATCTCCAGGGTCATGTTCAGTTTATTTTTGTTTAAAACTGGGAGTACGTATCAGAAACTTCATTATAATCTCATGAAACAGTAATAGCATACATAACGTAGCTTCAAACAAATGACAGTCGCCGATCGCTCTGTGCTGAAACTTGTTTAACTGCTGTTGAATTGAGAATGAATTCAAAATAATTGTAGGTGAAGTCTAGTATTTTTAAACCAAACAGCCTCAGATGTAAAATCGTAGCACTTCAATAACAGCACATATTAAAATCCATAAACAACGAAGCTGAACCAGAGATTACTTTTGATTCTGTTTTATTTGTAGCTCATATGTAACGAAACTTCCACAAATAACATTTTTTAACAACAAACATAAATGTAACTGACATTCTAACTGGGAGAGTGCTAATAGAACAAAAGATATCGCTGCAGTCTAAAATATACACTTATACTACCAAAATCAAAACACTGAACAATGTAACGCCTACTTGTTATTCTGAAGCCGTTAGCTTCTTTGAAAAATCTAAATTATTTTATTATTGTTGTGGATTGGCAAGACAGCCAACCCACTATGAGGAAGCCGAAAGGCACGCGTTTAAGCTCACGCAGCTGGCGTGAGGTCTCGAACAGGACACGGAATTTATAGTAGCAAAGAACGTACGTATCTGCTGGAATACTTAACTTTAATCCATATTTGGTGAACATCGCTCTTGACGGTACATGTTTTACAGCATCAATAGTAACTGGTAATGGCGCCTTGCTAGGTCGTAGCAAATGACGTAGCTGAAGGCTAGGCTAACTATCGTCTCGGCAAATGAGAGCGTATTTTGTCAGTGGACCATCCGCAGCAAAGTCGGCTGTACAACTGGGGCGAGTGCTAGGAAGTCACTCTAGAGCTGCCGTGTGGCGGCGCTCGGTCTGCAATCACCGATAGTGGCGACACGCGGGTCCGACGTATACTAACGGACCGCGGCCGAATTAAAGGCAACCACCTAGCAAGTGTGGTGTCTGGCGGTGACACCACATTCCTCCCCCGCAAATCGGCGGACGGTTGTGGCATAAGGCTTCGGCCCGCCGTGGAAAGGACCCCATGTTTTCCTATGCGACGAGGTGGGGAGCCTAACAGCAGGCGAGACTGTGCCACCCGCACCCTGCCATTCGGACCGAGGGGAGCCAGAAAACGCCTGAAAACCTGCTTCAGGGTGCACGCCAACATGCGGTGTATGCGCCCGTAGAGAGACAGGAGGGGCCGAAGGATCGACCTCCATCGGGCTGGGGCACCCGACGGGCGAAGACAACATATGGTCCGGAACGGGTAAGAGTTCCATGGCGGAGGACAACTGGTCGCGGGAAGCGATCGGCGGTGCGTGACCCAGGGAGGCGCCTGGCGGTTGCAGCGACGCGTCCACTGCGGGCGTCGCCGGCGGGAGAACAGGCGGCGGCGGCGTGTCGCCATTGGGCAAAGTGGAAGGCAGCGTCGGTAATACCTGGGGCTGAGGCGAGCCAGTAGATGGGTCCCCAGGGCGCTGACCGGACGGCACCGTCGCTGAAAGCAGACGGGGAGTGGCAGATCCCGTGCGACGACAGAGGCGCAGCTGATTGAGATGCCGACGCATCTCACCAGAGGCCACCAAAACCAGATACATAGTGCGGCCGAGGCAGCGAAGAATGCGCCCTTCGAGCCAACGCCGTGAACCTCGATAGTTGTGGCAGTAGACAACGTCGCCTGGGGCAAAAGCAGGTGTCTGCCGCTGCACAGGAACCTGATGCGGCGGATGTAGCAAAAACATCAAAGTTCGATTATGACGACCGTGCAACAACTCAGTCGGCGAGCGACCATCTCGGGGCTGAGAGCGATACGAGGACAAAAAGAGCAATAACGCGTCCTCCCGAGAATGCGACTCTTTCAACTGCAATATCTGTCACTAGAAAGTCCTGACCAATCGCTCAGTGGCACCGTTTGACTGTGGCGAAAACGGAGCGGATGTCAGATGTGGAATACCATTGGCCTTGCAGAATGACTGAAATTCTGGGGACACGAATTGTGGGCCACTGTCGGAAAGAATAGTCTGTGGAAGACCTTCAATGCAAAAGGTAGCGGATAACGCTTGGATGGTGGCAGATGACGTCGTGGAAGACATCCGGACAACAAAAGGAAAATTACTGAATGAATCTACCACAACCAACCATCGAGCATTACAGAATGGACCAGCAAAATCGATGTGTAAGCGTTGCCAAGGGAGAGTGGCTTTAGGCCATCCAAAGAATTTCCGCGGCGGTGCGGATTGTTGTTCGGCACACGCCATGCAAGAAGAGCACATATTCGTAATCACAGCATCGATTCCGAACCAAGTACAGTGCTGACGAGCAAGTTGTTTCGTTCGCACTATACCCCAATGTCCTTGGTGGAGAAGCTGTAAGACAGAGGACTGTAACGAACGTGGGACCACGACCCTGGACTGATCATTATCTGAACGCAACAACAAAACACCACGTCATACAAATAGTCTCTCCTTGTGATCAAAAAATCGGCGAACCAACGGATCCCCGATCCGTGACTTTGACAAGGGCCATTGCGTAGCAACAAAACGCAGAACGGTAGCAAGGACAGGGTCAGCAGATGTGGCTGTAGCTACACGACGAAAATCAATCGGAAACGATTCGACCACGTCATCGGTTTCCGAATCAATGAACATACAGGCAAGTTCGGAGGAATCGAATACTCTATCCTCAGCAACAGCGCATCGGCGTTTCCGTGCTTAGCAGTGGACCGATACAAGATATCGTAGTGGTACTGCGAGAGGAAAATAGACCAGCGAATGAATTTCTGCGCTGTACGTGGAGGTACAGGCTTGGTCGGATGAAAAAGCGATGTCAATGGTTTGTGGTCTGTGATGATGGTAAAGTGACGACCATACAAGAAATCATGAAACTTAGTAACACCAAAGACGAGAGCCAATGCTTCTTTCTCGATCTGTGAATAATTTCGTTGCGCAGACGAGAGCAATTTGGAGGCAAAGGCAATAGGGCGATCGTGCGATCCATCTTTGTGCGCAAGCACAGTACCGATCCCGAAATCCGATGCATCCACCATCAGCAAAAGGGGTTTCTGGGGATCGAATGGCGTAAGGCAAGTATTGGAAAGCAACGCCGATTTCAACTGGCGAAAGGCGCGTTCGCATTCCGTCGTCCAGACGACCGGTACACCTTTACGGCGTAAGCGATGAAGCGGAGCTGAAATGGAAGAGGCGTGGCGCACATAGCGATGATAATAATTTATTTTACCCAGAACACTCTGTAGCTGCTTCAAATTCTGCGGCGAAGGCAAGTCTTGTATGGCACGGAGGTGTTCTGGACTGGGATGTATGCCTTGGGCATTGAGTACATGTCCCAGATAGGGTAAGTCACGAGCAAATAAAAAACACTTTTGTCCTTCCGCAAGCGAAGACCATTTTGTCGCAAGACCTGAAATAATGTTCTGAGATTGGCTAAATGTTCTTCCATCTTTCCGGAGATCACAATATCGTCCAGATAGTTTGCTGTTGTAGGGACCGACGCACAAACAGTTTGTAGATATTGCTGAAACAATACAGGGGCGGATGCACACCCGAATGGCAGTCGTTTGAATCGGTACAAACCAAGATGCGTGTTAACCACCAAAACGCGCTGGGATTCTTCGTCCACCGGTATTTGCAAGTACGCATCTGCTAGGTGCAACTTCGAAAAATATTTACCCGGGCACAGTTTGTCAAAGAGATCTTCCGGGCGGGGTAAAGGAAAAGTTGCAGTCACTAGTTGTGGATTCACTGTGGCCTTGAAGTCCACACAAAGTCTCAATTTCCCCGAAGGTTCTTGCAAAATTACTAAGTTTGATGCCCAGAGAGACGCCTGCACACGTTCAATTACACCTTGTGATTCCAAATCGTGTAATGTTTTTGCGACCTCATCACGCAATGCGTGGGGAACATTGCGCGCTCTGAAAAACTTCGGTTGTGAGCTTAGTTTCAGTTCCAAATATGCTTTATAGTTCTTAGCGCAACCGAGGCCCGGTGCAAAAATGTCTGCAAATTCGTCACATAGACGAGAAACAAAGTCTGAAGGCACAGTCTGGTTCACTGATAGGACCTGATTTACTATAGAAAAGTTAAACAACTGAAATAAATCGAAACCAAACAAGTTCACTGCAGCAGAAGAACGAAGGACGTAAAATGACACAAGTTTTGTGTGTCCCTTGTATGTTGCAAGAAGGTTGCACTGTCCTAACACAGGGATCGCTTGTCCTGAATAACTACTTAACATTTGCGGCATGCAAAGGAGGTGTGCCCAGCTGTTTATACGTGTCGTGATTGATCAGAGAAACTGCAGCTCCGGTATTGAGCTGGAACGGTATCACATTGCCGTGAATCTCCAAGTCCCCAAAAAGTTTATTGTCCTGCTGACGACAAGAGCGACTGTCTCGTGCAATGTGAACTGACACTGGTACAGAATCACTTGCGACTTGACGGGATTTCCGGCGATGTCGAAACACACTATTTGTGGGATGAACACAGTCACTGCTAGAGAGAGTGGCACTGGGCAGAGTGGAATGAACTACATGAATTTCCCTAGGCGAAGTTTCACGAGCCTGAGTATCCTTGGTCCGATTTCGGCGCGAAGCAAAGGGCCTGGAATGGTTGTGAGTGTCTGATCTGAGCTTTTTCTGGCAAACACTCTGAACATGTCCTGTTTTATTGCAGAAAAAGCAAATAGCCTGGCGTGATGGGCAATTCTCTCACGAATATCTAGTAGCGCACCGTGGGCATGATTTCACTGCATTTGCGTGCTGGTGCGGTACACGTGGCTGAGAACGAGGCGGCTTTGGCGCGGCCGGGCGCGAGGACTGTTTACTGTTCCCTGCAGCTCGCCCGGCAGGCCGGTTAACCTGACACACGGGTGGCGAAGTTACAAATGATTCCTGAGCAAAGTCAAGTGTGTCCTGCCGATCCAATATGTTCATCACTTGTTGAAGGGAGGGATTGACTAGTTTCAAAATCTGTTCCCTTATATGAACATCAGAAACATTCTGTGCAATTGCATCACGCACCATAGTATCTGAATAAGGGAGTCCACATTGACACTCAAAAGCACAATCCCTAATAGGGCCTTGCAAAGTTGCAACCCACTCCCTATTAGTCTGACCGGTCGTACGTTTTGTATGAAAAAACGTATACCGTTTGGCAACTACATTGACTGATTCCTTGAAATATGCATCTAATGCAGACAAAATTTCGTCGTAGGACAGAGTTGCTACGTCGCGTCGGGGAAATAATTTGAGTATCACACGGTACGTGTGGATGCCTACGGAGGAAAGGAGATAAGGCTGCCGCTCATTACCTTGAATTCTGTAGGCGGCGAGATGGAATCCAAATTGGCGTGACCACTCCGTCCAGTTTTCCAGTGCCCCATCAAAAGGACGAAAAGGTGGTGCAACTGCGTGTTGTGGGTGCATGAGCAGTGGAGCAGCGGCCGCCGCATCGTTTTGCATCGCACGTTGACCCTGGACAAGCTGTCCAAGGGCATCCAGTAAGGCCTGCATCTGCTGGTTCTGTAAGCGATAAAATTCGGACAGTACATCTGGAGATTGTGGCGAAGCTATTACACAA
This sequence comes from Schistocerca serialis cubense, assembly GCF_023864345.2. Classification (NCBI taxonomy): domain Eukaryota; kingdom Metazoa; phylum Arthropoda; class Insecta; order Orthoptera; family Acrididae; genus Schistocerca; species Schistocerca serialis. The sequence continues at coordinate 41,209,006 of NC_064645.1, read as the reverse complement.
GTTAATGAGGGCAGTATAGTTACGAACGCGAGTTGGCTTCATCGCCAACTGTTGTGGATTGGCAAGACAGCCAACCCACTATGAGGAAGCCGAAAGGCACACATTTAAGCTCACGCAGGCTGGCGTGAGGTCTGTAACAGGACACGGAATATATAGTAGCAAAGAACGTACGTATCTGCTGGAATATTTCACTTTAATCCATATTTGGTGAACATCGCTCTTGACGGTACATGTTTTACAGCATCAATAGTGACCGGTAATGGCGCCTTGCTAGGTCGTAGCAAATGACGTAGCTGAAGGTTATGCTAACTATTGTCTCGGCAAATGAGAGCGTAATGTGTCAGTGAACCATCCCTAGCAATGTCGGCTGTACAACTGAGTCGAGTGCTAGGAAGTCACTCTAGAGCTGCCGTGTGGCGGCGCTCGGTCTGTAATCACTGATAGTGGCGACACTCGGGTCCGACGTATACTAACGGACCGCGGCCGATTTAAAGGCTACCACCTAGCAAGTGTGGTGTCTGGTGATGACACCACAATTATATTAATAAACTTACAAATTTAAAACAAAAATCGACATAATAACTCAAACAAAAATGAGTATTTTAGTTACTATACTATGAAAGAGTGCCTTCAATAGCCCCCTTGAAGTAAATTTTGCGAATTACATTAGCAAACTTAGTTCAGGAGAGGCACAAAAAAATGAATATCGCTGAGTGCTCTAAACTATATGACCCTAAAAATTCTGCTCTTTGAAAATATTTGATAAATTTTTAAGTAATTAATACCAATAATTATTTTTTGAAAGAAAATTACTTAAACATTTTAGTGAAGAGCTGAACAGGAGGGCTCATATATATAATTCAAAAAATTATTCATGCAGTATTTTAAAGAAATTTATGTAATTAATTGCTCTGAGCCTAACATAATTGCTCGATTAATAAAATAACAAAATTTACATCATGTCTTTCGACAAATTTTATTTTGTTGTCTTCATGATCGACTGCTGTAGCCGTTATGTTGGAGATGTTTTGATGGCCACATGGCATGACCTACTAGGTTTGTAGCTGGTGGGTTGAAAAACCCAAAACCTAGTAGGACAATGTCTCGAGATTTGCCATGAAACAATATAAATAACATATATAAGACACTTATTACTGACATATTGTTCCTAGAAACACAAAGTAGATGTTTGTTAATTCCTCTGTGTTCCAGGTGTGCACTTCTCACTATTATGATTCGTCAAATTCATGTTTAATGACAACTGTTGTGTATCGTGAATTAATTTATTGTTGTGTATCACTATACTCACTGTTCACAGACATTCTATCAATGTAATTACAGTTCGTATATATCTCTCAATAGAATAGTCCAATATTGTCTTTTGTGCAGATATTTTATCATCAGAGTCCCATCACACAATCACACTTCAAGCATTAATTACAGTTCATTACATATCACGATTTCCTTGACATGATATCAAATATACATGAGTGGATACTTTTCACATAATCATATGGTGAGTACCCATAGTAATAATGGTATTATAAGTATTTAGTGAGAGCTTAGCTGTTACTGACAACTGCATCTGGTTCTTGCCTCAACCATATGATAACCACTAACTGCGGTTTTTAAAAAGGAAGTTTATTCCTGATGAAATCGCGAGAGGCTGAAATATACCGTCTTTTTTTGGGTAAGACGATTTCAACTTGTAATTGGGTCAGTTTACAGGATTTTCTGTTTTTTCTTATTATTATTATAAAGAGTTAACTACATATGCGAATTTGGTGATAGTGCACAAATGGATTTATGTGTGCACATTTCGTTAATACTATACCTAATAACACTATAATTACTAGCTAATTGAAAGAACAACATAAAAGTGATAAATTACAGTACTCTAACTGCAACTGTTTAATAAATCTGATTACATTCCGCATATTGTAACATTTTCGTTATTAATTGGTAATAAAGATCTTTAATTGTGAGAATAATGACTCAAAATTGAAATTCTTAAACTGTCACAAAATAACTCATTATAAGGAAGAATTCTAAATTTAATCAGAAAAATTAAAAGATTAACTTCAAAACATGTATTGCAGCCCTTTTGTTAAATATTACGAATCCAGTTATTCAACTGCGAGAATAACAACTTGCCAGACTATAACTTTAGCTCGCAGTGGAACATGACAAAATCGAAGCATTACCTTACTTCTAACAGAACAAAACTTACATCTAAGAAAACACATTAAAAGAAGACAAACTTAGATATTTATTATACACAAAAAATTAAGGCCCCCCCCCCCCACACACAAAGATATTCACACAAAAATTTACAATATTGTTATTGAATATAAGGCATCACTCATAGAACTTTTTCAGGTCCTTACGATGATATAAACCCTTCACCTTTCTAGTTTCAGGGTCTTGTAATAAATAGCTACCTTCATGTAGTTTATTACTTATTATGTAAGGTCCAGAATAAACTTTTTGACACTTCTTATTCTGTATCTTCATTAAAGATGACTTCAGGTCGTTTTTTAACATTATCTTATTGCAATACTATATACTAAAAGAGTACCCATTTCAGTATTATATTTTGCCTTTCTTTTTAGAGCAGCAGATTTTAACTCCTCTAAGACTAGTTGGATAGTGTCTTCTTTGCGTCTTGCCATTTCAGGAACTACGGGTATGGGAGTAATGCACTCGTTCTTTTCAGGTTCATTAAGCATCAATTCAACAGGTGTATGATTCGTAGATATATGCGGTAGGTTATTCAGTACATTTTCGAATACAGATACATGGTCTATCCACTTATATTGTTGCCTGGGAGCACATGACCAAATAAATCGATTGAACTCTCTAAACACTCTCTCGACTACGCTGGATGCAGTCAACTTATTAACACGTGATTGATCTTATTCCCTGTCATATAGTGTTTCCATTTATTTCTGATGAAATATGAAGGATTATCAGATAATATTATGTGCAATAAGTAATTTTCAGGAATACATGCCTTCCATATCCTAAAGTTGTTGTTCCTCTTATAAGGTATCATTATACAACTTATATTTAACAGAACAGTTTTCTCTTCATTTATCATTCGATCTCTTATTTGTTTCTAGTACATGTCTCCCTTTTGTAACGGCCCTATATTTTTACACATAGACAGATATTGACTTTTGAATGGAGAATTCTTAACTATCAGTGTTCTAAAAGCAGATGATTGTTCAACAGTTTCATTTAAACCATTTAGGCTGTGTGGCAGTCACGATAGAGGATCAGGCACTACATTATCTTTTCTGCTAATGTGTATTAATTCTGTATCATAACTCTGAAGCACTAACGCCCATCTTGCAAGTCTAACATGAAGTAATTTACAGGTCAATAGAAAGCATACTGACTGGTGGTGTGTATATACTTTCAAGTGTCTTCTATATACGAAATAATTGCACTTTTGCAATGCCCATTTTACAGCCCACACCTCCAGTTCTGTTACAGTATAATTATGTTCGCTGGATGATAGAACTTGACTCACAAATTCAATTACTCTAATTTCTTTCTCATCCACTATAACCTGGAATGATGGTGCGCCTAACCCAGCTAACGCTGTATCAGTGAATAAACTAAAGTCTTCAGTTATATTAGGATGGTACAAAATACAAGGGTTAGCCAAAATATTTTTGATCTGTTTATATACTTCTGCACAATTTGTTGAACAGTACCAAGGAGTATTTTTCAGAAACAAATTTAGTACATTATCATTATTGGGTTTGATTTCCATAGGTCATATAATGTGACCAAAACATTTAATTTGATTCTTACCAAACTTACACTTTTTTAAATTACACCATAATCATTGAATTTCTGAGATACCTTTTCTAAGACTTCGATATGTTCTTCTCAAGGTTCAGCAGCGAGTAGAATATCATCTACATATGATGTAATTGATTTACTAACTCAGGTCCTAGCACTGTATCGAAGAGTGCTATGAAAACTCCACCGCTTATGTTGAGCACAAAAGGCATTACCTGAAACTGGTAGCATCTTCCAGAAAATTTAAAAGCTGTACATTTTCTGAATTATTCATGAAGCTTTATTTGGCAGAACGAGGTCTTAAGTCTATGGAACGTGCACATTTTATACTATAAAATTTTTGGAACAACTCTTCTCAGTTCTCTAGTCGTGTTCTAACAGGCACAATAATGTTATTTATATCTCAAACATTCATCATGAGTCTAATGCTACTGTCAGGTTTGCTATAGCTAACAAAGGACGGCTGAGGGGGAATTTGAAGGTTCTACAATATTCCATTCAAACATCTTACGAATTTCTTTGGATACAGCTTCTTTCTTAGACCAATGTATGGAATATGACGACATACAAAATGTTTTATGATATATTTTCAGATGACAAACATAATCTTTTATCACAAATGATTTACTATAAAAAATACTGATATACCTTGTTAATAAATGACTTAACTATATCTGTTGGTGTTCTGCAAGATAAGTAGACTCAGCTACCTTTTCATTAATGTGATCACTGAGCTCTGTGTTCATTGCATTAATGGACTGAGTATGCATTTCATCACACTAACCTACACTATTAGGCATGATATATTTTATATTTATGCCAATGCCAAACTTTAAAAGATGATACACATTGCTTACCAGATTGAATGTAATCATGTTACCACTATTATCTACTGTAATAGTACCTAAATATAGGTTTGTCACCGCTTTCATTTTAGATAAGAATTCTGATCCCCAGATATACTGAACTGATAATTTATTCATGGCCAGGAAGTTTCACTGTAGTTCATGCTTCTAGACTTTAATATCGACCATGATCTGGAACTTAATTAATTGAATTTGCTTCCCAAACGAGCTAGTAACATTACATTTCTAAATAGGCCATATTGGAATCTTTCTTAGCGTATTCATTTGTTTCTATAGCTTACAATCTATCATGGACATAGTGGCACCGGTATGAACAGTAATATCAACACGTATATCATATATATGAGCTTTAATTACAGCTTGGATTATCTTATTATCAGATTTATCCTCAACACATCTTGAATCTTCTCGCCGGCACCTGTCTGATCACTAGCAACATGTTTTGTAAATTGCTTCCCTCTGCCTGTGCGACAAGCCTTGGAAGCCTACAATTGGTCGTTATAACATTTCCGATTTGTTAGTACCATTAGGTGGTTCATGGGTAATGTCTGTTATACTAATAGAATGATTTTGTTCTGACCACACCTTTGATGTGATTGCCTTCAAATTTTGTACACCTGCGTTTGTTCTTCTAATTATTCCAGTCATTTATGAAGTGAATGAGGTTGATGATACTGGGGACTGCTTGTACCTATAAATAAGGAATCATGAACAAGACAGCACTGGGAATAAAGATAGAAGAAAAAAGATTTTCCATACTTATGAGAAAAGAAACTAATTTTTAGTATGTAAGAACTGAGAGGTATTTGTGTAATATTTCAGTTCTGCAGCAACAGAATAATTTTGAGGCTTCACTTGTGATGAGTGTGTTACATTAAAGTTTAAAATATAGATACCCATAGGTTTCTGGGACAATTTTATGCATTGGGACATGGTGATTACTAAACCTCAACCAGGAAAAGGAGGTTTTGTATTGAGTTATGAAAAGTGTGTGGCATCAGGGTTGTTGGTACTGGGGTTGATTGACATAAACTGAACAACAGAGAATTACTTTGTTTACACGTTACTGGGATAGTAGCAAGCGCAAATGTACATCATTGGCCGTGCTGGCATTAGAGAAGTCAAATTATCTTTCCAGACATATTTATGTCAAGTGACTAGTGTTTCTTATTAGTTAACATGACAACTGTTTCACACATCCGACATACACTGACTTCTTAGCACATTTCATAGACATTAGCCAGTAACATATGTAATCTTGAGGCAATTAGATTTGGTTATTATGTAATTTTCAATGGCAGTGTGCTTTACATACAAAGATAATGATTAACTTTGCGATATCACAGTTTACATAATTTCAATCCCAAACAATGCTATCTATGTTAACACATTATCTAGAGAAAGGAAATTATTTCAACATGAAGCATATAGAATAGCATTGGTTAAATTTACTATGAATATTTCTGGTTTTATCTGTTCGTTCAAAATATTGTCTGGTTGTTTCATCATATATATGAAACTTCCTATTTAATGTAAGATATTTAGCACATATCTTTTTTTATTGGTCGGTTGAACTGACAAGCGTTGTGTAATTTTACTTAACTTGTTGTTTAGCCAATGGGGAGAATTTCATGCCAATGAGATTCAGATGTGTTATAAATATTGTTTTGAAAATTCCTTATGTCTATTCTGATGTATATTTGGTTTTATCCCACATATGTTAGCTTATAAACACTCAGTCAAGTAAATTTACAGGGCTGACCTAGAGAATGGCAAATTTGTGATCATATTATGTTGTGTATAATGATGTTTTTTCTCAGACTTGCTTTTTGAGCTGTAAGTTTAATTTGCACTGCTATTTTTCCTCAACATAGGAAATATTCTCACTGTTTGACAAAAAATAGGAACTTTTAATGACAAATTAGTAGAACCAACAAATGGAATATGGCAGGTACATGTCCAAAAGAGACTGTATGAAAAGAATGCTAAGGCTATTTGGCAAAAAACATAATTCACATAAAAAGATACCTAGAAAGTCGATTCCATCTTATTTGAAAAAGGAACTTAAGGGAACATGTTGAATCCATCTTCACTTAAACTGTGGACCCAACGAAAAATAGATATGAAAGCAGCCCTATCAATCCAAAAGTAAAAAACACAATGAACTTGCATTACTAACAATTTTTATGTATGTTATTCTGGTGTTTGCTTTCGGTGTCAGAGTTGATTGTGTGTGCTAGGGTACACCATGTTTGGAGTTCCTTTTGTGAAACCACTGAACCCCATTTCCTTATCTTTGTTTAAGGGTAATGTTGGGCATGATAATTTAGTGCCTTTAAGGTGCCCATTTTGTAATTTCTCTGGGCACACATAGCCATATACCACAGCTGTAGAAGCTACTTGTTCTGAATGTAGGCGAATTTGTCATCTCGATAGTAACTGTACTAAGTGCAAATCGTACATGATTCGCTGGAAGAATAAATTTGTGGTTAGATTCCTGTGTGTGGTTTTCTAAACACTTGAATTAGGGTACAAATACGGTACAAAAATTGGTGGAAACACGAGCTACCACTAACACGAAAGCAGTTGCTGCCTTAACTCAGCGAGTGCTAAGGTTAAGAGAGGAAATGGAGCACTAGAGGCAGAGAAATTTGGAACATTATAGTGAGGTAGAAGCTGGGAACGCGATTCAGGTTCAATCGCAACTAGACAGAAACAGCTCCCAATTCTAAATTTAACGTATTTAAATAACACACTCACTCCACTACTCATGCACTCGTCAGACACATTAATGGAGTCCCAGCATGGGAGAATTTCGATGGAACAAATGTGGCAGCGTATTACACGATTTCCCAGGACAACAGTAGCACGAAGTGTTAGTATTAAGCGTTTCGACTGACATTTGTGGCGTTTTTCTTGCAGGCTTTGCGTACTGCATTACTGGATAATATGCAAGAAGGCATACCCTGAACCACGCCAACACACCAATTACGTGAAGAATTGTTGACCAGCTTTGGGTGGGGAAACAATTAGTTCGCACTTAATTAGTGTGTAATGGCATAATAGGGCTACGTGGCAGTTAGTTAAGGCTGGAATAAATGGGTGGGGAGATGTTGAGTGTGGGGACACTACACTATGAATTGGGTGGGGGGGGGGGAATATCCTCAACGTGTAACTAATTAGTTTTTAGGTAGTTTAGTGGGAGCCGTTTACTAAAGACTCGTGACGAATCTTCTCGGGAAGGACGAGGAATGTTGCGCCACGAATAAGTTTAGTCATGTATTTAGGGAACTTTTCAAAATTTTGGTCAGTCATGACCGGAAGGCAGAGCTTACGGGAGCGACGGACACGTCAGGTAGGAGGCATTGGCAATGTCGTTATAAAACAACCGGTTCTGCGAGGCAGGTTTACGACACCACTCACAGGGGAGGAAGCATTGCAGGTACTATAATCAAATGTGGAGAAAGGTGTGGAGGAATCAGGTCCAACAGAATAATAAACACACACGCATTCACACAAGCACAACCCATACAGACATGGCCACTGTCTCTGGGCGCTGGAGTAAAACTTAGCATGACTCAGGCCCCAGTCATCATGATTTGTGTTCTGCCAAAAGGCAGGTTTTCACCTGGTAGTTCTCCAGGCTGTCTGGTCTTCTGCCCTCCTCTTCAGGTCCACATAATTCATCTTCACTTCATGTCGTCTATCATGTTGCATCTCCTTCTTCCTCTCAGTCCTTCCAAAGCTTCAGCTAGCAAGCAGTCCCTGCTCAGTGAAAGTCCCAACCAGTTCTTTTTCCTTTCTCTTTTTCCCTTATGACTTCCAGCAATCATCTTCTCTCACGAACCCTTTCCAATACTCTTTCGTTACTCTTTCCATCCAGCTTATCCTCTCCACTCTCCTCCACATCCACATCTCAAATGTTTCTGACCATTTTTCTTCCTCTAGTATTATTGTGCATGCACTTACTTGGCTAATGGTATCTTGTCCTATTCTGTCTTCTATCTGATGACCATTCTCTTTTCTTTTTTTTTGCTGAGTCTATTTGCTTCCCATGTTCCACACAAGCTTCATTCAGATATTCTATTCTTTTTCCACCAATACATATTCCTCTTTTTCCATTCAAGCTTTTCGCAATAAGGAATTCACTAAACAACAGTGGGGACTAACTCGTCGTACAATGCTGCTTGCTTCTGACAGTTGATTTCCAGTCCTTATCCTTAATTTCTGGTGTACATATAGATTCTGTATCAGCTGTCTTTCTTTCCATTCTCCTCCTTTCCTCTTCAATACAACCATCAACTGAAATCTGTCAAAAGCGTTTTCTAAATGTGTAAAAACAGCAAAGATTTCTCTACCTCTTGCATATATCTTTCACCTATAGTTCTTAACAGGCCAATAGCATCTCTTGTTCCTTTTCCTCTTCTAAATCCGAACTGCTCCTCTGCAATCCCTCTATCCACCTTGCCATATAGCCTTCTACTCAACACTGTCAGCAACACTTCAGCTGCATGAGAAATTAGACTGATGGTCCTATGCTCTACATATTTTTTAGTGTTTCTCTTTTTCTCTGTTGGTATCATAACTGTTGTCAGGAAGTCCTCAGGCCATTCCCCTCTGTCATATATCTAATTACAGAGGTAGACTACTTATTTTCTTCCATTGTTTCCCAGTCTCTTCACCAGTTATGCCGGCATATCATCAATTCCACATGGCTTTCTATTCTTCATCTCTTTCAGCGCCTTTTCTACTTCTCCTTCCAAGATGGTGAATCCCTCTCCATCATCCGGTACATATTGCTCATCTTCAACATTAATTTCGCTTAGTATTTCATCCCACTTGTACAGACATTCAGTATATTCTTGCCATCTGTTCAAAAGTTCCTGTGGTTGTTCCGCTAGAGTACCATCCGCTCTTTCTATTTCCATGTTGTTCCTCTTTCTTTTACGTTCAAAAACTATCTTACTGCCAGTCTATACATCATTTCCCCTTGCTTTGTTAGTTTCTCTTCTTAATTCATTATTCAGTTTCCTGTACCCCTTTTTGCCTTCTTGAGTTTCTACATTTTTGCACTTTCTCCGCTCTTCTATCTTTTTCAACATGTTTTCTGTTATCCATTCTTTCCTGGTACTTTGGGATACTCTAATTCTTAGTACTTAGTTGGCTCAGTCCATGAGTCCTTCCTCCTTTTTTTTCCATTTGTCATTAACACTTTCATCAACACTACCTCTTTCACATTTTTCCATGGATCTTTTTTCCAAATCTGATGCCTTTCCTACCTCTTTGTGTCTTCCTATTTTTGTCTTTCTTTTGCTTCACCTCAACTCTACTTGTATTTATCACACTACTAGATTGTGGTCTGAATTTATATCCGCTCTTGGATAAGCTTTGGCATTCTTCAAACAGTTCCTAAACCTCAGTCCAACTGATATCTTTCCCTCTCCAAGTGTAAAGTTTCCTTTTGTGGTGTTCAAATAATGTGTTACCCATTGCTTATGAACTTTATTTACAGGAACTAATTAGTCGTTCCCCTCTCTCATTTCTTCAGTGCCCAGAGACAATGGCCATGTCAGCGGGAGTTGTGTTTGGCTGAATACGTGTATGATTTCTATTTTGGAAGGAGAAATTTGTCTTAAAGCTCAGTACTTAGACTGGTTTTTCATTGTGCATGTATGAAGCTCAGTGCCTCCTCTATATGGTGAGTAGCAATCTGTTCTTCCCATATTGTTATTCCATTGCTTGAATTCACACAAACATATATTTACACTCGAGCATAAACACAATAATAAAATAAATTTTTACGTCTGTCTGTCATAGCAAAAAATAGCAGATAACGATTGCTACTATCCCACATTACACAAAAAAACTTATATTAAAAAGTTAAGACAGCATTATGTTAACATGGAAACATGATAACGGAAAAGCTTATTTTACCGTCATCCCATATTGGCAAAAAAATTTTCGACAAAATCTGAGTTACTAAACTCGTGTATCGCCGAAACTGAATATGAATTTCCATTCTGCCACATGATTTAGATTTGCTTGGCTTAACTACATGATTGTCGACATTACTCCTTCAAGTGGCAACCATCACTTCCCTCTCCAGCTGATTTAGTGCGCCGTCTGTAACGGTCCCGATTACGATCCAATATTTCCTCTTAATTTTTCTTGTTTACTGACTTATTTATTTTCATTTACTTTGTTACTTGGCCCAAAATGTTTAAATCTTTCTGGCTCTGTCATAGGTGTAAGCAAGACTTCTTAAAGATATTCGTAACAGTAAATTTTGCAACGAGGTTGATAGATGGCTTCTGCGTAACAATAATAATATTTGTAGTAATTAATAAATGTATTACGGCAAGGTCAGATAGCTCACTTTCTTAAATGATCATAAGAACTTATACGATCAAACAACCAAAATTTACCTACACATCATACTCAAGAAATTATGAGTGATTTGAGTTCACATTGTTCACTATTTTCGGTTGTAGAGGTGCGGCAACTGTACTGGATGGTCAAGTTCGGTTTTGTAATAACTGTTGCATCTTTGTATCGATTTCAGATGTCGAAAAATAGAGGCTATCAAGGCGCTGTTTGATCATGCCTATGTTTACTCCATGAGTCAACGAAAACTCATTTGTCGTTGAAGTGCCATCTTAAGGCTGAATGTACTCTGTTAATCAGTCACATGTCGATGTTTTCAGATTAATTCTCTTTCTAATGCAAGCGTCTTGCTTACTATAAGTGGAGAAAGTTTTTCTTTCATAGCAGGTAACGAAGGTATCCTGGAGTTCTAGCCGATGTAGAAATGGCGAGTAGAAGAGAGCTCTTAAGATCAGTAGCACCATACTACGCCACCTGCAGGATTTTTGGGTTGACGCCGTTCACAGTGGACACAGAACTGTGAGCTACGGAGGACACGTGCTGGTACAGTGTACGCAGCTGTTGTTCTCGTCATTAACGTGGCAATAGCAGCACATGTGGTAAGCTGGTTGCAAGCTATAAACGCGAGAAAGAAAGGATTCCATCACTTTTGTGTGGCTGGTTTGCCTATATGATGACATTTTATGCCACCAAGGTGCCGGCGGCCGCCGCAGACTTGTTTCGAAACATCCACAAGTACCAGAGGATCCTCAGTCTTTTGTCTTATCGGGACTGTGGTTCCCTGGTGTCACGCCATTTCTCCAATGCGGCGGTGAGGATCTCCAGCAAAGTGGTGTTTGCAGCCTCTCTCGCGCTACTTGTAGCTGCTGTGACGTTGAAATTTCTGAGTATCGAAATGAAATAGACATATATGTTAACACTGCTCTCAAGTTGTATTGTACTTACCGCTGCTTTCGGGTATGTTGGCCTCGTTCTTCTTGTGAGGAGTGACTTACGCCAGCTCAACCAGTGTCTGAGAGCTACAGCCCGAGTGAGATGCCAGCGGCGACCACTTGCGGACCGCTACCGGAAGCTGAGGAGAGTCTACTCCCCACTGTGCAACCTGTCCCAGGAGGTCCTTTCGGCCCACCAGATATTCTTAGTTTTATTGATGGTGACGGCGCTGTGCATTATATCTTGGAATGCAGTTGCCGCTGTTTTATTACAGCACCAGAGACACCTAATGGTGAGACATTTTGCTTACATCGTGGCAGTCGTCACAGGTGTTAATGGCGTCTCACGCGCTGTCCAGGGAGGCGGCGCAGACAGCGCCTGTCCTGTGCCGGCTACTCCTGGGTTCGTGTCTTCGCAGCTCAGAAACGGTAGAGCTGCGCCACTTCTGCCGACTCGCCCGCAGCCAGAGTCCCACTCATCAACTTTACGGCGTCGTTCCTTTGGATACGCGGATGTTGGTCGCGTCCTTCTTATTCGTTACAACTTGCGCCGTGGTTTTGTTAACTTTCTGGATAGTGTTCTAAAAAAGAAAATAAAAAGAACAGTGAGCTGAATATTATTACAACAGTAGTGTGAACATGGGTTATTCTGCAGTAAAATTCTATAACAGTTTTGCTATGATTACGAGCTTGTAGAATACATGCATATTACATGAATTTTTATCAGAATCTCAGGTAATTATTGAAAGCGTGTAGTGTTGTAAATATTGAGACCCTATATCTTCAAAATTTTCCCTTGCTCAGTATTGCGCAACACAGCAAAGGGGTACAAAAATGGATGTTATCAAGTCTGTTGTGCAGTATATTTAGGTACAGTGTCACTACCTTCACTCAAAACCAACATGTAGCATTCCATCGGTGAAAACCATAGGAGACATATATATATATATATATATATATATATATATATATATATATATATATATATATATATATATAAGGTGTTGCAAAAAGGTACGTCCAAACGTTCAGGAAACATTCCTCACACACAAATAAAGAAAAGATGTTATTTGGACATGTGTCCAGAAACGCTTATTTTCCATGTTAGAGCTCATTTTAGTTTGGTCAGTATGTACTGTGCTTCCTCGATTCACTGTCAATTGGCCCAATTGAAGGAAGGTAATGTTGACTTCGGTGCTTGTGTTGACATGCGACTCATTGCTCTACAGTACTAGCATCAAGCACATCAGTATGTAGCATCAACAGGTTAGTCTTCATCACGAACGTTGTTTTGCAGTCAGTGTAATGTTTACAAATGCGGAGTTGGCAGATGCCAATTTGATGTATGGATTAGCACGTGGCAATAGCCGTGGCGCGGTACGTTTGTATCGAGACAGATTTCCAGAACGAAGGTGTCCCGACAGGAAGACGTTCGAAGCAATTGATCGGCGTCTTAGGGAGCACGGAACATTCCAGCTTATGACTCGCGACTGGGGAAGACCTAGAACGACGAGGACACCTGCAATGGACAAGGCAATTTTTCGTACAGTTGACGATAACCCTAATGTCAGCGTCAGAGAAGTTGCTTCTGTACAAAGTAACGTTGACCACGTCACTGTATGGAGAGTGCTACCAGTTGTTTCCGTAACATGTACAGTGTGTGCAGGCACTATGAGCAGCTGATTGGCCTTCACGGGTACACTTCTGCAAATGGTTCATCCAACAATGTGTCAATCTTCATTTCAGTGCAAATGTTCTCTTTACGGATGAGGCTTCATTCCAACGTGATCAAATTGTAAATTTTCACAATCAACATGTGTGGGCTGACGAGAATCCACACGCAATTGTGCAATCACGTCATCAACACAGATTTTCTGTGAAAGTTTGGGCAGGCATTGTTGGTGATGTCTTGATTGGGCGCCATGTTCTTCCACCTACGCTCAATGGAGCACGTTATCATGCTTTCATACGGTATAGTCTACCTGTGCTGCTAGAACATGTGCCTTTACAAGTACAACAAAACATATGGTTGATGCACGGTGGAGCTCCGGCACATTTCAGCCGAAGTGTTCGTACGCTTCTCAACAACAGATTCGGTGACCGATGGATTGGTAGAGGAAGACCAATTCCATGGCCTCCACGCTCTCCTGACCTCAACCCTCTTGACTTTCATTTATGGGGGCATTTGAAAGCTCTTGTCTACGCAATCCCGGTACCAAATGTAGAGACTCTTCGTGCTCGTATTGTGGACGGCTGTTATACAATACATCATTCTCCAGGGCTGCTTCAGCTCATCAGGGATTCCATGCGACGGAGGGTGGATGCATGTACCCTCGCTAACGGAGGACATTTTTAACATTTCCTGTAACGAAGTGTTTGAAGTCACGCTGGTACGTTCTGTTGCTGTGTGTTTCCATTCCATGATTAATGTGATTTGAAGAGAAGTAATAAAATGAGCTCTAACATGGAAAGTAAGCGTTTCCGGACACAAGTCCACATAACATATTTTCTTTCTTTGTGTGTGGGGAATGTTTCCTGAAAGTTTGGCCGCACCTTTTCGTAACACCCTGTATATATATACACACACACATATATATATATATATATATATATATATATATATATATATATATACATATATATATATATATATGAAACAAATACTAACTTTTCACATCTTTATATGAGATTTTGCATAAACATATATATATATATCAAAAATTTTCCCTGAAAACTAACGTACATCTCTTTTTGTTACTAAATGGCCATCTCTAATTACCTCAAAATCAGTGAGGAGTTATTCATGTCTTAGACCAGATAGAATTCATGCAGGGTCAATGGAGACCTCGGTGTATGGTACTTTGGAGGTACCATATTTCCTGATGTTCAAGTGTCTAGTGTAACATATCTAGTGTTTGTGCTTATGTTCTAGTAAAGTTTCTTTGTGTGACCAGGATGTTCTCTTTTGAGTATATTTTAACGTTTAAGGTTACTTTGCATGAGTGAGGTATTAGTCAAGTGTATAGATGGTTTCTTCCATATGAGTGGCAATATATCTGTTGTGACTTAGCAAGGCAGCCATGTCACAAAGAGAAGAAGCCGAAAGGCACGCGCTTAAGCTCACGCAGGCTGGCGCGAGGTCTGGAACAGTTAAGGGAATTAATAGTAGCAAATAAAGTACGTAGTTGATATAATACTTAACTTTAATCCACAATTGGTGTACATCACTCTTGACGGTACATGTTATAATCTCAATATCAAATGCTATGGCGCCTTGCTAGGTCGTAGCAAATCACGTAGCTGAAGGCTATGCCACTATCGTCTCGGCAAATGAGAGCTTATTTGTCAGTGAACTGTTGCTAGCTACGTCGGCTGTGCAACTGGGGCGAGTGCTAGTAAGTCTCTCTAGACCTGCCGTGTGGTGGCGCTCGGTCTGCAATTACTGACAGTGGCGACACGCGGGTCCGACGTATACTAACGGACCGCGGCCGATTTAAAGGCTACCACCTAGCAAGTGTGGTGTCTGGCGGTGACACCACATTCCTCCCCCGCAAATCGGCGTACGGTTGTGTTATAAGGCTTCCGCCCGCTGTGGGGAGGCCCCATGTTGACGTATGCGAGGAGGTGGGGAGCCTAACAACAGGCGACGCTGTGCCACCCGCACCCTGCCATTCGGTCCGAGGGGAGCTAGGAATCGCCTGAAAACCTAGTCCAGGGTGCACGCCAACATGCGGTGTATGCGCCCGCAGAGAGACAGGAGGGGCCGAAGGGTCTACCTCCATCGTGTCGGGGTACACCCGACGGGCGAAGACGACATCTGGTCCGGAGCGGGCAAGAGGTCCATGTCGGAAGACAGCTGGTCACGGGAAGCGATCGGCGGCGCGTGAACCACGGAGGCGCTTGGCGGCTGCAGCGAAGCGCCCACTGCGGGCGGCGCCGGCGGGAGAACAGGCGGCGGCGGCGGCAGTGGCGGCACAGCGCCATGGGGCAAAATGGAAGGCAGCGTCGGTAACACCTGGGGATGAGGCGAGCCAGTAGATGGGTCCCCAGGGCGCTGACCGGACGGCACCGTCACTGAAAGCAGACGGGGAGCGGCAGAACCCGTGCGACGACAGAGGCGCAGCTGATTGATATGCCGACGCACCTCACCAGAGGCCCCCAAAACCAGATACATAGCGCGGCCGAGGCAGCGAAGAATGCGCCCTTCGAGCCAACGCCGTGAACCTCGATAGTTGCGATAAGAGACAACGTCGCCTGGAGCAAAAGCAGGTGTCTTCCGCTGCACAGGAACGTGATGCGGCGGATGTAGCAAAAACATCAATGTTCGATGATGACGACCGTGCAACAACTCAGTCGGCGAGCGACCATCTCGGGGCTGAGAGCGATACGAGGACAAAAAAAGCAATAAGGCGTCCTCCCGAGAATGCGACTCTTTCAACTTCAACATCTATGACTTGAAAGTCCGGACCAATGGTTCAGCGGCACCGTTTGACTGAGGCGAAAACGGCGCGGATGTCAGATGTTGAATACCATTGGCCTCGCAGAATGACTGAAATGCTGTGGACATAAATTGTGGGCCATTGTCGGAAACAATAGTCTGTGGAAGACCTTCAATGCAAAAGATAGCAGATAACGCTTGGATGGTGGCAGATGACGTCGTGGAAGACATCCGGACAACAAAAGGAAAATTACTGAATGAATCTACCACAACCAACCAGCGAGCATTCCAGAATGGACCAGCAAAATCGATGTGTAAGCGTTGCCAAGGGGAAGTGGCTTTTGGCCATGCAAAGAATTTCCGCGGTGTTGCGGATTGTTGTTCGGCACACGCCATGCAAGAAGAGCACATATTCGTAATCGCAGCATCGATTCCGAACCAAGTACAGTGCTGACGAGCAAGTTGTTTCGTGCGCACTATACCCCAATGTCCTTGTTTGAGAAGCTGTAAGACAGAGGACTGTAACGAACGTGGTACCACGACTCTGGACAGATCATTATCAGAACGGTAGCAAGGACAGGGTCAGCAGCAGTGGCTGCAGCCACACGACGAAAATCGATCGGAAACGATTCGACCACGTCATCGGTTTCCGCATCAATGAACATGCAAGCAAGTTCGGAAGAATCGAACGCTCTATCCTCAGCAACTGGCAAATGGGACAACGCATCAGCGTTTCCGTGATTAGCAGTGGACCGATAGAAGATATCGTAGCGGTACTGCGAGAGGAAAATAGACCAGCGAATGAATTTCTGCGCTGTACGTGGAGGTACAGGCATGTGTGGATGAAAAAGCGATGTCAAAGGTTTGTAGTCTGTGATGATGGTAAAGTGACGACCATACAAGAAATCATGAAACTTAGTAACACCAAATACGAGAGCCAAAGCTTCTTTCTCGATCTGTGAATAATTTCTTTGCGCAGACGAGAGCAATTTGGACGCAAAGGCAATAAGGCGATCATGCGATCCATATTTGTGCGCAAGCACAGCACCGATCCCGAAATCCGATGCATCCACCATCAACAAAAGGGGTTTCTGGGGATCGAATGGCGTAAGGCAAGTATTAGAAAGCAACGCCGATTTCAACTGGCGAAAGGCGCGTTCGCATTCCGTCGTCCAGATGAACGGAACACCTTTATGGCGTAAGCGATGAAGCGGAGCTGAAATGGAAGAGGCGCTGCGGACATATTTGTTACAATAATTTATTTTTCCCAGCACACTCTGTAGCTGCTTCAAATTCTGCGGCGAAGGCAAGTCTTGTATGGCACGGAGGTGCTCTGGACTCGAATGTATGCCGTGTGCATTGATTACATGTCCCAAATATGGTAAATCACGAGCAAAAAACACACATTTGTCCTTCCGCAAGCGAAGACCATTTTGTCGCAAGACCTGAAATAATGTTCTGAGAATGGCTAAATGTTCTTTTTCTGTCTTTCTAGAGATCACAATATCGTCCAGATAGTTTGCTGCAGTAGGGACCGACGCACAGACAGTTTGCAGATATTGCTGAAACAATGCAGGGGCGCATGCACACCCTAATGGCAGTCTTTTGAATCAATATAACCCAAGATGCGCGTTAAGCACCAAAACTCGCTGGGATTCTTCGTCCACCGGTATTTGCATGGTCGCATCTGCTAGGTCCAACTTCGAAACATATTTACCCGGGCACTGTTTGTCAAAGAGATCTTCTGGGCGGGGTAAAGGAAAAGTTGTAGTCACTAGTTGTGGATACACCATAGCCTTGAAGTCCACACAAAGTCTCAATTTCCCAGAAGGTTTTGGCAAAATTACTAAGGGTGATGCCCAGAGAGAAGCCTGCACACGTTCAATCACACCTTGTGATTCTAAATCGTTTAATGTTCTTGCGACATCGTCACGCAATGCGTGAGGAACATTGCGCGCTCTGAAAAATTTCGGTTACGCATTTACTTTCAGTTCCAAATGTGCTTTGTAGCTAGTAGCGCAACCAAGGCCCGGTGCAAAAATGTCTGCAAATTCTTCACATAGACGATAAACAGTGTCTGAAGGCACAGTCTGGTTCACTGATAGGACCTGATTTACAATGGACAAGTTAAACAACTGAAATAAATCTAAACCAAACAAGTTCACTGCAGCAGAAGAACGAAGGACGTAAAATGACACAAGTTTTGTTTGTCCTTTGTATGTTGCAAGGAGGCTGCACTGTCCTAACTGACCGGAATAGCTATTTAACTTATCATTTGCGGCACACAACAGAGGTGTGCCCAGTTGTTAGTACGTATCTTTATTGATCAATGAAACTGCAGCTCCGGTATCGAGCTGGAAAGGTATCACGTTGCCATGAATGTCCAAATCTACAAAAAGTTTATTATTCTGCAGACGACAAGTGCGACTGTCTCGTGCAACTTGAACTGACACTGGTACTGAATCACTTGCGACGTGACTTGATTTCCGTCGACGTCGACGCGCACTTTTTTTGGGGCGAACACAGTCTCTGTGAGAGAGAGTGGCACTGGGCGGAGTGGAATTAACTACATGAATTTCCATGGGCGAAGGTTCACGAGCCTGAGTATTCTTGGTTCGATTCCAATGCCAGCGTGAAGCAAAGGGCCTGGAATGGTTGTGAGTGTCCGATCTGAGCTTTTTCTGGCAAACACCCTGAACATTTACTTTTTTATTACAGAAAAAGCAAATAGCTTGGCGTGACGGGCAATTATCACACGAATGTCTAGTAGCACACCACGGGCATGATTTTAGCACTGCATTTGCGTGCTTGCGCGGCACACTTAGCGGAGAGCTTGGCGGCAGCTGCGCGGACGGGCGCGAGGGCTGTTTACTGTTCCGTGCAGCGCGCCCGGCGGGCCGGTTAACGTAACACACAGCTGGCGAAGTTTCAAAGGATTCCTGAGCAAAGTCAAGTGTGTCCTGCCTATCCAATATGTCTATCACTTGTTGAAGGGAGGGATTGACTAGTTTCAAAATCTGTTCCCTTATACGAACATCAGAAACGTTCTGTGCAATTGCATCACGTACCATTGTATCTGAATAAGAGAGCCCACATTCACACTCAAAAGCACAATCCCTAGTAAGGGCTTGCAATGTTGCAACCCACTCCCTATTAGTCTGACCAGCCATACGTTTTGTACGAAAGAACGTATACCTTTTTGCAACGACATTGACTGATTCTTTGAAATATGCATCTAATGCAGACAAAATTTCGTCGTAGGACAGAGTTCCTAGATCGTGTCGGGGAAACAATTTCACTATCACACGGTAGGTGGACGCACCTACAAATGCCAGCAAAAAAGGCTGCCGCTCGTTACCCTGAATTCTGTAGGCGGCGAGATAAAATCCAAATTGGCGTGACCACTCCGTCCAGCTTTCCAGTGCCGCATCAAAAGGACGAAAAGTTGGTGCAACAGCATGTTGTGGCTGCGGTAGCAGTGGAGCGGCGGCTCTCGCATCGTTTTGCATTGCACGTTGACCCTGGACGAGCTGTCCAAGGGCATCCAATAAGGCCTGCGTCTGCTGATTCTGCAAACGATAAAATTCGGACAGTACATCTGGAGATTGTGGCGAAGCCATGACACAATGAAATCAGTCTATCAAGAAACACAAAATCCTCTTTTGAGACTCGTCGCCAAAAATGTTGTGACATGGCAAGGCAGCCAATTCACAATGAGAGGAAGCCGAAAGGCACGCGCTTGAGCTCACGCAGGCTGGCGCGAGGTCTGGAACAGTTAAGGGAATTAATAGTAGCAACTAAAGTACGTAGTTGATATAATACTTACCTTTAATCCACAATTGGTGTACATCGCTCTTGACGGTACATGTTACAATCTCAATATCAAATGCTATGGCGCCTTGCTAGGTCGTAGCAAATGACGTAGCTGATGGCTATGTCACTATCGTCTCAGCAAATGAGAGCTTATTTGTCAGTGAAATGTTGCTAGCTACGTCGGCTCTACAACTGGGGCGAGTGCTAGTAAGTCTCTCTAGACCTGCCGTGTGGTGGCGCTCGGTCTGCAATTAATGACAGTGGCGACACGCGGGTCCGACGTACACTAACGGACCGCGGCCGATTTAAAGGCTACCACCTAGCAAGTGTGGTGTCTGGCGGTGACACCACAATATCCAACAGTCTTGCCACATTGGATCTCACACAGCCAACAAAGTTCAGCAATGTCAGGTCTGGTTAGTACTTGGGTGGGTTATCTTCTGGTTATTCCAGGTGCTATTGGATTTGAAAGACTGGTACTTGGTTGTTGCACAATGTGACTATTATTACTTTAGTTGCAACATGTGATGAAGAATTTGGTATTCTTCAGTAATACTATTGATGAAAGAGTGTACAGTGATTTTCTTAATTATCAGGATGAGTGAGACAGTGTGCTGTGTTCTTACACATGATTTGATTGCAGATGTGGTTATCATGTAGAGGGTGTCCACTGATCGTGACCGGGCCAAATATCTCACGAAATAAGTGTCAAATGAAAAAACTACAAAGTACGAAACTCGTCTAGCTAAAGGGGGAAACCAAATGGCGCTATGGTTGGCCCGCTAGATGGCGCTGCCATAGGGCAAAAGGATATCAACTGCGTTTTTTAAAATAGCAACCCCCATTTTATTACACATTAGTGTAGTATGTAAATAAATATGAATGTTTTAGTTGGACCACTTTTTTCGCTTTGCGATAGATGGCGCTGTAATAGTCACAAACATGTGGCTCACAGTTTTAGACGAACAGTTGGTAACAGGTAGGTTTTTAAATTAAATACGGAACGTAGGTACGTTTGAACATTTTATTTCAGTTGTTCCAATGTGATACATGTAAATTTGTGAACTCATCATTTCTGAGAACGCATGGTGTTACAGCGTGATAACCTGTAAATACCACATTAATGCAATAAATGCTCAAAATCATGTCCGTCAACCTGAATGAATATGGCAATAGGTGTAACGACATTCCTCTCAACAGCGAGTACTTCGCCTGCCGTAATGTTTGCACATGCATTGACAATGCGCTGACGCATGTTGTCAGGCGTTGTCAGTGGATCACAATAGCAAATATCCTTCAACTTTCCCCACGGAAAGAAATCTGGGGACGTCAGATCTGGTGAACGTGTGGGCCATGGTATGGTGCCTCGACAACCAATCCACCTGTCATGAAATATGCTATACAATACCGCTTCTACTGCACGCGAGCTGTGTGCCGGACTTCCATCATGTGGGAAGTACATCGCCATTCTGTCATGCAGTGAAACATCTTGTAGTAACATCGGTAGAACATTACGTAGGAAATCAGCATACATTGCACCATTTAGATTGCCGTCGATAAAATGGGGGCC
This sequence comes from Schistocerca serialis cubense, assembly GCF_023864345.2. Lineage (NCBI taxonomy): Eukaryota > Metazoa > Arthropoda > Insecta > Orthoptera > Acrididae > Schistocerca > Schistocerca serialis. The sequence goes on along the minus strand of NC_064645.1, from coordinate 41,187,190 downwards.
AAATTATCCTTCCTCCCATAATTCCGCACCATACATTAACCCGCCAAGGTCGTTGATGTTCCACTTGTCGCAGCCATCGTGGATTTTCCGTTGACCGATAGTGCATATTATGCCGATTTACGTTACCACTGTTGGTGAATGTCGCTTCGTCACCAAGTAGAACGCGTGCAAAAATCTGTCATCGTCCCGTAACTTGTCTTGTGCCTAGTGGCAGAACTGCACACGACGTTCAAAGTCGTCGCCATGATATTTGTGGTGCACAGAAATATGGTACGGGTGCAATCGATGTAGATGTAGCATTCTCAACACCGACGGTTTTTGAGATTTCCGATTCTGGCGCAATTTGTCTGCTACTGATGTGCGGATTAGCTGCGACGGCAGCTAAAAACCTACTTGGGCATCATCATTTGTTGCATGTCGTGGTTGACGTTTCACATGTGGCTGAACACTTCCTGTTTCCTTAAATAACGTAACTATCTTTCAAACGGTCCGGACACTTGAATGATGTCGTCCAGGATACCGAGTCGGCCGATGTGGCCGAGGGTTCTAGAGGCTACAGTCTGGAACCGCGCGACCGCTACGGTCGCAGGTTCGAATCCTGCCTCGGGCATGGATGTGTGTGATGTCCTTAGGTTAGTTAGGTTTAAGTATTTCTAAGTTCTAGGGGACTGATGACCTCAGATGTTAAGTCCCATAGTGCTCAGAGCCATTTGAACCATTTTGAACCAAGATACCGAGCAGCATACGTAGCACAAGCCCGTTGGGCATTTTGATCACAATAGCCATACATCAACACGATATCGACCATTTCCGCAATTGGTAAACGGTCCATTTTAACACGGGTAATGTATCACAAAGCAAATACCGTCCGCACTGGCGGAATGTTACGTGATACCACGTACTTACACGTTTGTGACTATTACAGCGCCATCATCACAAAGCGGAAAAAGTGGTCTAACTGAAACACTCATATATCTTTACGAATATGTAATAAAACATGAGGGTTCCCCTCTTTTTTTTTTAAAGGAAACGTAGTTGATATCCGTTTTACCTATGGCAGCGCCATCTAGCTGGCCAATCATAGTGCCATCTCGTTTCCCCTTTCAAGCTAGACGAGTTTCGTTATGTGTAGTTTTTTCGTTTGATGCTTATTTCGTCAGATATTTGGCCCGGTCACTGTCAATGGACCACGCTGTATACCTCAGCTCTGCTTACAACTAGCAGCCAGTTTGGCTACAGCAGTAGAAAGTTCATCACAATTCTCTGTTTCTTGAAATGCTACTTTCTGTGTTGGCCTTCAGTACACCTGCTTCATGCTCAAGCTATTAAAAAGCTGTTGCATGACTACTTGTTTGTTAACCTCACCCGCTATAGTCTGACTTGGAGCAGCTCCTAGCCTATCCTGTAACTCAGGTTTTTTCCTTTTTCCACAAACATTATTCTCCTGTTCTAGCACTTGTTTTCGACTAGTAATTGACAGTTATAATTCTCTAAGATTTCTCCCTTCAAGTGCAATGATCCTGTTTGATTTTATCATTTCTTTGTAGTCGAGTGCAGTCTGTTATTGTAACATGGAACCTTCATCCCATAAAAATTTCCAAAAAAACTTCTGAAGAGGGATAACTGAGGGAGTGAAGTAACATAAACCACACTAAGTTGAATCCAGTCCACCTACCCAAAACAAAACAATATTAGTTTCTCCCCAGGTGCGCAGTAAAAGGCAGAGTAATAAATCAGCAAGTAAAGTAGCCTGAGACGTTTTAGATTTCTGACATTAACTTGCTCATTTGACAACACTTACAAAGTTCAGTATACAACTCCTCTGGAGAAGTAAATTTAATGAAGTCATTTAATCCATGTATCGCAATGTATGCATTTAGCATTCTTAAGAAATTTGAAAATTATGAACTCAACTCTTCAATATCACAGTTAATATCATAGTGAGGGTGGGGAGGCGGAAGGGCCAAAGGATAGAAGGGTGGGGACTGGTCCAACTCTCCACTCTACTATGCTGAAACTTTTACCGCTGCAAAGTAAAACGATGAAATTGGCAGTCAGACTTACTCCTACTGCTCAATTCTAATTAAACTGGTGTGTTTCAACGGCCAGCAGAAAGCTAGTAATAAGTTTCGTTACATGTACTAAAATCTCCAACAGGCATCAGATGAACTGCAGGTCCATAAGAATGCTCAGTGGCATAGACACAGCTGCAGCAAATCAGTTTGGAAACTTTCTAGGATAGGATCCCATACAGTTGGGTACATTTCAAAGACAGCAATATTTCATACAATTTACAGAAACAAGTTTTTGCACTCATAACATCAATTTAGATCTCCAATGAAGCGTGCAGCTCCAGAAATGTATACCAGAAACTTTTTCGTAGTGCGAAACTAAGATAGTTGTGATTTTAGAAATTCAGAAAGTATAATCCAATGTCAGTAGTATCACTCATCAAGTTCCACCTATCGAAACATCACTATCTGACAAACTTCACCTACCAGTACCACTAACTTTGCTAATCCTAATAAATTCCTTGAGCCATTCACAGTTCCAAAATATCACTTTCGTACTAAACATTCAAAAAATCTTAAAGTCCACCAACTTGACAAAGAGTCTCTGCAGGACGTAGTGAGCTAGCAACTCACATCTGACAATTCAGTACAACTACAAGTTCCTTCTGCAGCAAGGCACAGGAGCATTTGCCCATCCCAACTGAACACAAGTAGAAAACATAAAAATATACCAGTACACACTTACCACTTCAGTAGTGTTATGCACAACCCTCGTTTCATGAAATCAACCTAACATATTAATATGTCAACCGTGTTGGATAGTAATTTCTCTACACACAAAAAAATGGTACCACAAATGAAGAGAAAGACAGTACTTTATCAATAAGCAACGTAATAGCACTTCGTCAGATGAGAATGTAACATTCCCCTTAGCGTGCACTCGAAAGACTCCTCTAACAACTTGAGAACAGGGGTCCATGCACATGTGTATCAGCTATTGTGTCAGTATTTAATGAGCAACATAGCAATAATGACATAACTAACATGAGAAGTACTGTAAGGATCGAATTAAGATGCTTGAATGTAACAGTTATGGACTAGAGTATATTTCAAGGAGTATAAATTACCTTTCACTAACACAGACCAACTAAAATGAAGTTCAAACATCAGATGAAAAAAGAATGCACTGTAAGAGAAACGCTATATTGTGAACTATGTATTGCATCGAATAAACGGGACATGTTCCGTGATATTTTTTTCACAAAAATTGCTCTTCTTGTAGGTGCAGAATCATTGTATTTTAAAATATTATTACGTATGTTTAGTGGGTTACAATAATTGTTTTCGAGTAGATCGACGTCTACACTAGAAGCTGCAATCTTCCGAATATTATTTCGCACTCAAGTTACGAGAGAAAAGAAAATGAATAACAACGGCAATCGTCAACTTGGCGAACTTGTATCGCGCATTGTTATTCACGTAAATACATCCCCAATTTCAGAGACAAAAATTAGATAAAATTTAAAAGCCTATACGTAAAAGCAGAGTAACTCTACCACTAATAGTAAATTCTAAAGTATTCAATAATTTAATTATAGCACAATATTACTATAGTAAGTTCTACAAATTTTCGTTGTGTTATTAGATACCTTACATTTAGGAAGTTTATGTTTTCTTGTCTGAAGCAGTGGAAATATTGAGTGGAAAATACCAGATGGTCATAACTAAAGTGCAGCTGCCCGTTGAGGTGCAGTGTGGACTGTAATTATCGTACGGCGGTGAAACTTGTGAGATACTCTAATGCACTTACTTCGAACTGACTTACGTCGGAAAAAGAATTAGTTCCACTTTTGGTCTCCAGGTGCAAATGTGGGACTGTGATTGCGAGAAAGTCTTGTAGAAACGTTTCCATATACCATGGAGTAGTGAACCTGGCAATGCCTCACAACTGCTAAATGGAATGACTGTCATTGGGACAGGTCAACACAGAATGCTGTGTAGTGTGAGGGTTAACCGAGCAACAGCATTATCATTGACAGTTTGCATGATGAAAATTTATTTGTACCAATTTAACCAGTGAGTGTATGGACACATAAAAAGCAAATTTCTTCCTGTATGAACTTCGAACTACACAGTAAACATTTTTTAGCTAAGAACAATACGTCACGACACACTGTAAAATAGAATTTCAGTAAACTTTAAGATTCTTCCACAATCCTTCACACCTACAAATCCTTGATCAGTCCCATCCTTTGTTATGCCAGCGTTGCCTGGATTTCCGCCCCTGCCAGATTCTATAACGCTCTCCAAATTCTTGAACACCATGCCATCCGCCTTGCCTTTTGTTTCCACCTCATGTCCCCCACAGAGATCCTCTGTGACCTCATTCCCTTCCCACATCCTCTCCTTTTCCTCAAACACATCTGCATCCTGTACATCATCCACCAACTCGATCCCCCATATCCGCTGTTGTCTCTTGTCCTCTCTACCCTCAGCCTGTTGTCGCGCCTTTAACCACCCTCTCTCATGTCCACACCCTCCACCTCCTTTCCCAACACAACGTCCAGCACTTATCCCTTCCAGGTGACAAGCTTCACCCTGATCTCCACCCCTCCTACCAACTCTAACCCTACGTTCCCCCTTCCTACTCCTCAGGGCTTCCTCTCCCCTCCATTTCCCTTCCCCTGAGCGCCCCCCCCCTTTACCATGCTGCCATTCTGTGTCTCTGTGTCACCTGTTGACTTGCCTTCCCCCCTCCAACTCCCATCCTTCCTGACTCCTGCCCCTTGGTGTGCTCCCCAACCACCCTCTTTCTTTTCATCCCACCCCACCCAGCCACCCCCCCCCCCATTCCACCGACCCTCTTTTTCCCTCCTCTCAGGCCTCCTACCCTTGCAGGCCCATCCTGACAGATTCTATCCCTCGTCACATGTGTCTAATCACTTACGCTGTTTTTTTTAACTGTGTTCATGCTGGAGCGGCCAACTTTTAACTTGTGCATGTGTATTTTATGTGCTCCACGAAACACCAACTGTGTTTTTTTAACTTTCTTAGAAATTTTTTACCTGTCCTTCAATGAACATCTTCAAGTAAGTGTATATTTTAATCTCCATTGTCTCCACTTATTTCGGTTCTTATGTCCCACTTTTTATCACATTTCATGTGTGTCATTTCATCTTTTTATTCGTAGTGTCACTTGGCTGAAGAGTGGCGGACTGTGCCACTGACAGCCGTCACCTGCCCATAAGTGGCCGGGAAATGAAATTACAATAAAGACAAAACAATTACGGAACATGCTCCTGCTAAGTTCTCTTTCCCTATCTTCGTGCCACCTGTTGCTGCTAGGCTGCAAGTCCACCATGGACACCCCAACCACCACGATTATGTACACCCCTCCTTCCTCTGCTCCCAGCAATACCTCTGTAAGTCCCTCCTCCCAGCTTCCCCCATCTGCCCCACCTCTTCTCTTCTCTTCACAGCTTCATCCCTGCCATATCCACCTATCCCCTGTACCCCCACCTGTTTACTGCCTCTGCTTCTGCTCCTCCCCCTGCTCCTGCTCATGCTCCTGCCACCATTCCCGCCACTACCACGTGTAGGGATGACTCTCATGAACTCCCCACTCGCCCTGCTATGACTTTCTCTACTTCCCCTGTCCATGACATGGACCACCGCTCCACAGTCGCCACCACAGACACCCACCCTCCCTTGAAAGTGCTTCCACCTCTCATGAGGGCCCTGCCTTCCGCCACCTCTCCCAGTCCCTCACCCTCCTTCCAGGCCACACCTGCCAAAAAACCTCCAAACGCCCAAGTGCTGACCCTACCTCCACCCCCTCTTCCAAGAAACCACTGCCCACCCCTCTTGCATGCCCAACCCCCACCATACATACATTCGTCATTTCCAAACCCTCACTGCCTAAACACTAGAAATCTGCAAGTATACCCCAGTGCCCCTATTGCTCAGCTTATGCCCCACAGAGGCTCTGTCCTTATCCACTCCCCTTCTCATTCCACACTGACCTCTTCCGGAGACTTCTCCATATCACCTTTAGCCCACATGTCTCTCACATCTTTACTTACCTCCTCCTTTTCCTGTCAATCCTAAGGCCCTCATCATCCAGAAACCCTCACCACTGTGATTGCAAAGCTCATCCTTGTGGTAATTAAGGTGAAGTTATTGGCAGAATTGAATGCCCACCCTGCCCTGGAAATCTGCTCAGCCTGATGCATCTGTAACAACTCCAGCCCTACCCTTTTGGCACATGTGTTCACAGAGTCCACCTCCTCCATACATCACCTTTTGCCACCCCATTAATTCCTTCCTTTCTCCTATTCAATGCTATCACCGCCAATGCTGTCTCCTCTATGATGGCCGCATCACCCAAAGCTTCAACCACCTTTCCCCCATCTGCCCCTACTGTAAAGTCTCCCACTTCCTCAAACAATGTCCTAACCTCGCCTCCCCTCCTTCCTGCAACACCTGCAACGAATCCCACGCCATCTACACCTCCAACACCTCCAAATGCAAGGCCAAGCTCCTTCCCACCAACCCCAAACTAACTGTTCCCATTCACACCATCGATCATCCCATCCAATCCATCAATTGCCTCTGCCCATTCCAGACAGCTGACAACATCATCTGTTTCCTGACCATCATACTCCAGAATATCCACCCCTTCCAACGCCCCCACACCCTCCAGCAGATCTCTCTTGCCACCTGATCCATCTTTCATTTCAATACCTACACAACATACTCCCACAACCAGGCGCACTTCATCTTCACCCACCCAGACACCCTCATTTTAGCCCCTCTCTTACCTCCACTCACTCTCCACCTTGCCACCATGGCGCGCCAACAGTATCATCTCCTATACATCAACATTTGCTCCCTTCCTGCCAACAAATACCTCTTCATGCGTACCCTGTCCCATCACCAGGTCAATTCCTTCATCCTTAGTGAAACCTTCCTCCAACATCATCATGTTGTCCGCACCTCTCTGTACCTCATTCACTCCACTGACAATCACCTTTTGCTAGAGGGAGGTGGGGTCACTACTGGACACCTGAAGCATATATCTATGTCCCTGTCCTACCACAACCCATGCTCAATGACAACCAAACACCTCATCCTCAACATCTTTCTCCTCCCCCCCCCCCCCCCATCATCACCTGTGCAACTATCCACTATCTACATCTAACCCACAGCTCCTCTTCCCTATGAATTCATCTCCCAATATGGCCCACCTTCTACAACTATGTTATTACCACATACCTCAACATCGTCAACTGTGACCCTGATACCTTCAGTGGTGGCATCAGTTCCTCACTACCCTCCATGGTAATCTAGTTCCCCTCTTACAGATCACCCATTCTAAAAGTAACTCCATCCCAGGTGTCATCATCACTTGCCCTTACCTCCTTGGTCGTACTGCCACGGATATCCTGGACCCTTTTGGTACCAATCACCTCCCAGTGGTTCATACCATCTCCTTAGCACATTGCCTCAATCCAGCCCCTTGCTAGCTGCCCTGCCAAGTCCATGACTACCAACGAGCTGACTGGGATGCATACTGGGAATCCATTGCCTCACAGGTCAAAAACCACCATCTTGCCTACCACCATCCCGCTGACATCACACTTGCCTCTTCGTTACTTCAGTAGACCATCACTAATGCCGTAGAGGTCCATGTTCCTAACAAACTTATCCACCGTCACAACCCTACACTTCCTCCACACGCTGTCCTTCTCCTCCATGGATTCCACAGGCTCTACTGCTCCTTCCTCTGCACCTGTGACTAAGATACCCTCCCAGACACTGGCAAGTACACATCTGCAACCTCTGAACAGCAAAGAAACAGCAGGACTGGCGACACACATGTACATGAATCAGCTCCACCATCCCTGTCAACTCCTCCTCTGTCTTCCACCACCTAACTGGTAGTCATCCTGCCCCACAGTACACCCTTCTCCACCATGACCTCCTTTTCTATGACAACCTCAGTAAGGCTAACCATTTCGCTTCCTATCTCTCCAAGTTTTTCTCCTTTCCCAACGATCCTCACTTTGATTACTCCCTCTTCCCCACCAGCCTTGAACACTCTGATGCCTCCGTTCTGCCACTCGCCTACAGTTTCTAGTATTTGGACCCTCATCATACATAAACATTCCCATTGCAGCAAATGACATCAAACTCATACTCCAGTCCAAGTGCAATGCCATCACTTGTCACAACAGTGTCACCTACTGCCACCTCAAGATATCCCCCCTCTTTGTCCTGGCTGTCCTTGCTACCTTGACAACATCATTCTCTCCACTGGCTTGTACCCTGACATTTGGAAAACTTCCCACATCCTGCTGTTCCCTAATCCCGACAGACCACCCTCTATCATCTCGCCTCCCTCACCCCCATGTTCATTAAGGTCTTTGAGTCTATCCTCTCCTGACATGTTCATCACCACCCTAATCAGCACCACCTCTTTCCCCTTACCCAGTGTGGTTTCCAATCCTCTTCCTTAGCCAATGACCAGATCTTTAATCTTATCAGTCTTCTTTCCCTCCAACGTAAATCCTATTGTTCCTCTTTCTATGTCTCCTTCGACCTCCAGACTGCCTTTGACCATGTCTGGCATCCCAGGCTACTCCTTAAACTCCAGGGCTTTCTCTGTCTCGTTGCTTCCTTCCTCTCCTGTCGTCCCTCTTATGTCACTATCCACAATACCAACACCTATGCATTCTATCCCTCCATGAGCGTGCCCCAAGGCTCCATCCTTTTCCCTCTCCTCTATCTCCTTTATGCTGCAGATATACCAAAACCTATCCTGCCTCACATCTTCTACCAATTTGCTGCCAATTTGTTGATGACACCGTCTTTCTGGACCTGTATCCTCCCCTTGAACAGGGCCAAAGTATTCCTTCAAACCCACCTCAATCAGTTCACTGCCTGGTGCAACGAGTGGCTCTTCACATCAACTCTTCCAAGACCCAGGTCATACCACCCGCACTTTCTGGCTCCACAATTTTTACCACACGTTTATGGTTGTCCTATCCACCTCCCTCATACCTCACCCTCGACCGTCACCTCACCTGGACTCCCCATCCTCTTATGATCGAATACAAACCCCACAACAGACTCCACATTCTGAAACTGTTGTCTTGCTGGACATGGGGCCTGCATTCTTCCATTATCCTTCACACCTACAAATCCTTGATCAGCCCCATCCTTCGTTATACCAGAGTCACCATGATCTCTACCACACCCATATTCAATAAAGCCTTTTAAATCCTAGAACGCCATGCACTCCGCCCTGCTTTCCTCATCAGTCTCCCGTCCCCGATACAAACCCTCTATCACATCAACCCCTTCCCACATCTTCTCCTTTTCCTCAAACACATCCACACCCCGTACATTGTCCACAGACTGGATTGCTCGGACCCCCTGTTGTCTCTTATCCTCCCTACCCAGAGCCTGTTGCTGTGCCTTTACTGTTTTGTGCCACCCTCTCTCCATCTCCACGTTCTCAGCCTCCTTTACTGACGTGCCTTCCAGCGCATACCCATCCCAGATGATAAGCTTCGCCCTTATGTCTACTCCTCCTACGAACTCTAACTTCACCATCCAACCCCTCCTCATGGCTCCTACTCCCATTCTTTTGCCTTCCCATGAGTAGTTTTTTCCTCCCTGCCACGCCCTCTCCCTTTCTAGTGCATCTCTTCCGCATCTCTGCACTCCCTCCTGACTTGCCTTCTCTCTCACTTCCTATCCCGCTCGTCTCCTGGCCCTTAGTACGCCCCGCGACCAATTTCCTTTTCCACTACTTTCTCTAGACGCCGTCTATCACTGCTCTCTTTTGTCCCATCTTTCCCTCCTCTCAGGATGTTCCCTCCCTCGGCCGAATCCTCCTGGCACTGTTTAATCTTTGTCGTGTGTCCTTCATCTCGTGCTGTTGTTAAAGTGTCGTCGTTCTGGCGTTTTGTGATACTGTGGCCAACTTTTGACTTGTTTGTGTGACTTCCGTGTATTTTTGTGTGTTACAAAAATCGCCAACTGTGCTTTTTTATCTTTATGTGGACCTTTTTAGCTGTCCTACAATTAACGTCTCTGTGTAAGTGTATATTTTAACCCCCATTGTCTCTCCTTATTATGTTTTTATGTCTCCCATCTCATCGCCTTTTGTATGTTTTATCCTCTTTAACTGTATCATTCGGTTGAAGAGCAGCGGATTGTGCCACTACCAGCCCTCCCTTACCCATATGGGGCCGTAGGAATGAAATTACAGTATAGAAAAAAAATTACGAAAGGTGAAGTTTTGGGTTTCGCTAGCAACTCAAAGAGCTTCTTTTGTTATGTATAGCTCTACAATCCCATACTGTTATACACGATCGCAATGCATTCCGAATAAGTCCGAAACAGTATGACCAATATTACGATTGCCTAGGCATCAGTTTTGTCACCAAATGATCCTAACTTTACATCTTTGGTCACAATATGCTAGGACGTTTTGGATATCCTCAGCCGTCAGCTTAAGGAGAGTTGTTATACATACACGATCTAACACTAAGTTAACTTAGGACGTTTTAATACTATCAAAAAACAAAAAATACCCATTTATTGCGTAATACTACTTTCATTTCAAGTTGTAACCACTAATCTTAGCTCATCTAAATGAGTCTGTTATGTCATTTCATTACAATTTGTGACAATTACGTACATTTACTTTGTGATGCTTGTGAACTTATTCGTTATTATTCCTTCTTTACTTATTGCTCATATTGATTTTACATTTATATTTTACCTCACCAGTTAATGGCTAAAATTGTCTTCTATTTCGATTACTGACTAAAGACTACCTCTGCAACGTTTTTTACGATGTTACCTAACGACGCACTTATCATGTCGTTAGTATGAGTATCTCTTCTATAAGAGTTACAATTTTTTTGTCAAATTTGTTCACGCGATGCTGGAATGTATTTAATCGCATTAGTAAGTAAACTTACTGTTTGATTTGCATTCTTCAGTCAATGCTAGCATCACCTACAGGCCATCGTTTACCTCTCGTAAGTTCAGTCGCCACACACTGTTTGGCACTGGTTCGATTCTATAGACGATGGGACTGAAAAATATGCCTACATGACATGAGATTTCTACTGTATTCAGTTTATGTGCTCGCTTTCGTGAACTTGAACTAAAATTTGTTTTTTATGTAAGTACGATACTATTTGGAATATCTGTGTACTGGAATACGTACTTAGATACACGCTTATGTATATTTTCTGTCATTACTTTCTTGTACAGTTCATTCCACAGCTTCAGTCTGACGATAAAATATTTAAACGCATGACGCTTAATAAAGGATTGTGCGATCAGGACTTCTCTACTTTCCAGAGTTGTGTCAAATCTGAATGGTCATCTCCCTCTCCTATAGAAGTATTTCTAAAGAAAATAATGGATAATGAACTCGGCAACAACTGTCTTTGCTTGTTTTTTGTGTAAGACCTTGGTCCTCTCTCTATCCATTTGGGTCCCGCCAGTAGAAACATAATACCAAGAAAAGAAATCTTCTACTAAGCTAAATTAATTTTGGAAGGCTTAACAGCAAGACCAGTGGCAAGAATTCGGCACAAAACCTCCTCCAGGTGTTTCAGATCTTGTTGGAAGGTAATACTGTAAATTACAACGTCATCTAAGGTTTAAATTTTACATCTCCGGAAACGTTATTCAAAAGTCTAGAGAGAACAGCAGCTCAAGTTGATATGCCAATTAGTATACCGATAATTTCGAATAAATTCCAATCCATACAAAACGCTGTCACCTGTCTACAGTTTAGGCTAATGGGGTCTGGTGGTAAGCCTGATTAAGATCGAGAATAGGAGAATACCGAGCACCAGAAAAACAGGTGAAACAGTGGTGCAAGTTGGATAGTGGCATAGATTCACGAACACACTTCTTATTTAATAGTATGATCAACCACCAGTCACCCAATGGAACTAGAAAGATAAGAGAGGCGTAAGGTGAGGTAGGAGACCTAATAACCCCATCACAGATCATCCGCTCCACCAGCTGACGCAATATTTTCATTTCGGGTGGTGTCAATCTATATTGGGGTTGACGCACTGAAAATCGTCAGCAAGGCAGATTCTGTATTGTATCGTGTTAATAACACCTGGTTCATCAGTTAAAGACTCCGAAAACTCGTCCAGAAGGAGCAACATCGCCTCAGCCTCACAATCACCAAAATGACCTGCCTTAAATTTACAATCCTGCACAGTAACGGCGTTGGTTCCTTTGACAGGAAAACACCGGTACAGTTGACGTTTTAGTTGCGGTAAAATTTAAAAGAAAACGTCCTGTCTACATAATAGAGGATAAAACCAATGAGCTGAATTCAGTCCCAGCCCAAAAGATCCTTAATCCTCAGCTCACAAGGTGTGGTCTCCCAGACGGCGTGAAAATTTTCGAACTCTCTCTGTAAGTTCAGCTGTAATGGAATGCTTCTATACTGTCCCCAATCCCCCATAAACTGCCAACTTTACAATGTTTTACAGTCGGTTGCGTTATTGCGTTCTTTGTTTGTTGTTACACGTGTTACTGACAGGTGTTAGGGTCTCCTAGATCTAGCCTCGCGAACTCAGTGCCTGTTTTCTTCAGTACGGTGCGTTACAAAATTTGGTCGCAGGAACGTGACACTTTTAATTTCTTCGAGTTTGATGAAATTGTTAGTCGGTGGATAGAGAAATGTGTCACTGATACAGGTCAAGAAATAGACGAAAAAGATGATCACAATTCTGCTGTGGAACAAGAGCATTATTCAGAGGAAGAACTTCAGGACAACTGTGGCGGGGATTTGTCTGTTTCTCCAATTAAATACTTAGTGTGTCAGTTAAAATCAAATGCAGTTCTGTAGAACCCAGCATTTAATATCCATCGTTGGGAGTGCAAGAAGGAGGCGTACGTTATCTTCGATCAGAAAGATTTTCAACATATAGTAATAAAATGGTATTTATTAAATACGAAGAAATACTCGACTTAAATGATGCTTCTTCATGTGAAATGTCCAGCACAATTAGACATTTGAAATTATTGCAAGTCCTGTAAAATATTGAAGTTCTGTCTCTGTGCCTCTGAGTGATGCCCATGTAGAGTCCAGAAGTGGCCTATGATGCTTTTGGAGCCTAAATTCCGGAGACGACGGACGAACAGTGCAGCTTGTAGACTCGGCGGTAACTGGAAGCTGTACACGACTCGGCGCACTGAAGAGAACTGCCTGCTATAGCTTTTTTTCCCTTCCTCTCTGGCATACAGTCCCTCGGTGGTTTTTATTCTACATGAGTGCTCCATCGTTTCCAGTGTTTCCCTTTTTTTTTTTTTTTTTTACTGTCTCGCTCTGTGTGATATTTACACTTTTCAACTGTACACGGGGACACAAGATGGTAGGTATATCGAATCGGTGGACAATGTACAGGGTGCGGATGTGTTCAAGGGAAAGAAGAAGGTGGGTAAGGGGATGAGGTCATAGAGGATGAGCATGAGGGACGGAAGGCGTTGCGAAGTGCATGGTATTCCAGGATTTGGAAGGCTTTATAGAATATGGGGGGGGGGGGGGGGGGTGCAGAAATCCAAGCGACACTGGCATAACAAAGGATGGGGTAGATCGAGGACTTGTAGGTATGAAGGATGATGGAAGGGTGCAGCCCCCACATCTGGCCAGACAGGTATCTATTGTGGGCTTTGTGTTGGATCATAAGGAGATAGGGAGTCCAGGTTAGATGACGATCAAGACTGAGGCCAAGGTATTTTAGGGCAGGAGTGAGGTGAATAGTACGATCATAAATGGTTAGGTAGAAATCATGGAGACGGAAGGAGGGGGTGGTGCAGCCAATGATGATTGACCGTGTCTTGGAGGGGTTGATACGAAGGAATTACTGGTTGCACTAAGTAGTGAACTGGTCAAGGTGGGTTTCGAGTGTACATTGAGTCATTTACCTTTGAAGGTTAAGATAAAGGGCCAGGAAGGTGGTGTCATCACCAAATTGGAGGAGATGGACAGGTAGGGAAGGTTTGGACATGTTGTCAGAATTCAGGAAATAGAGGAGAGGGGGAAGGATGGAGCCTTGGGTCACTCCAGCGGGCTAGAAAGTACAGGAGTGGGAATTGTGGATATTGACATAGATGGGGGGAAGGGAGAGCAAGGAAGCAACGAGATGGACGAAATTGATAGGGAAAGCATAAGTATGGAGTCTGAAGATGAGCTTGGGATACCAGGCATGGTCATAGGCATTCTTGAAGTCGAGGGAAACAAAGACAATGGAGCAGCGGGAGTTAAGTTGGAGGGAAAGAGGATTGGTAAGGTCAAGGAGTTGGTCATTGGCTGAGAAGGAGGGCCAGAAGCCACACTGGGTAGAGCGACGGAGGTGGTGCTACTAGTTTTGGTGGCGATGAATCTGGCAGGAGAGGATGGATTCTAAGACCTTACTGAACAAGGAGGTGAGGCATATGGGACGATAGTAAGAGGCGTCAGAGGGGGGTTTGTTGGGCTTAGGGAACAGTAGGACACAGTAAGTCTTCCACAGGTCAGGGTAAAGGCCAGTGGAGAGGAGGACGTTTTACAGGGTAGCAAGGGGACCAGGAAGGACGGGGGGGATTTCTTGAGGTGGCTGTAGGTGACATCATCGTAACCAGGGGTGGTGTTGCATTTGGAGCAGAGGCCGAGTGTGACGCCATGTGCGGTGATGGGAGTGTTTATGTCTGAGAGGGTAACTGATCCATGAACTGGAAACTAGGAGCGAGCTGTGGTACAGAGATATCAGTGCATTCACGGACGGTGGGGAAGAGGGAGTAATCAAAATGGGGATCAACAGGAATGGAGAAGACCTCAGGTAGGTGGGAAGCAAAATGGTTAGCCTTACTGAGGTGTTGTGATTTTCGTGGAGGACAGAGTAATGTGGGGTGCAATGGCTACCAGTAAGGCAGTGGAAGACTGAGCAGTACTTGGAGGACTTGACATGGAGAGTGGAGCTGAGGCGTGTGCCTGTGTGCCGCCAGCCCCGGCGTTTCTTTGCTGTAAGAAGGTTCCAGATGTGTCGCTGTAATTGCCACTGGCGGAGGAGTGTATCTTTG
The DNA here is from genome assembly GCF_023864345.2 of Schistocerca serialis cubense. NCBI lineage: Eukaryota > Metazoa > Arthropoda > Insecta > Orthoptera > Acrididae > Schistocerca > Schistocerca serialis. The sequence continues at coordinate 41,172,062 of NC_064645.1, read as the reverse complement.
TCACAGGTGTGGAGGAAGGAGCGGTAAAGCCTGCAGGAATCACAAAGAAGAAGGGCGACCCGTGGAGGACACATAGGGCGCTGAGCTTGAATGAGTCTGACAGGAACTGGGGCCTCCACAGCGTCAGTGATGGCGTTCTGGAGGAAGGAAGAGGCATGGGTGATGTCAGTGGCGCGGTGAAAGGTAAGGGTGTAACTTTCGACCTGTGAGGCAATGGATTCCCGGCTGCCACAGCTCAGTGCTCCGGTGTTTAGCGGGGCATCGACCAATCTCCATCCACACACCTGATGCCCATGTTTGGCAGCTGCGGCCAGTGATAGTCCTCGGTGTAGTGAAAACCCATACAGCTGGTGCACTGAGAGTGTTCCGAGAGCGAATTATCGATTGTGATGCGCTACTCTCTGGAGTCGTGAGTACCATCACCTCAACCATTTTGTAGACTTTGTTTTTGTACCTATCGAGAAGAATTTTTACGTCCAAATTTAAGCATTGGAATTTAGTTTTGTATGGAAATTTACTTGCTACAGACACGTATAAGGTTTCAGAAAATTTAAGTCAGTTCTCTAACAGTCCATTTATGTGTATTATTTTAAAAATCGCAAAGAAGTATGTGATTTTGTGTGATAAATAGTGAAATTCTATATGCTTTATTTAGAGGAGTAAAATAAACAAGGAGAAGTCAAGCATCACTTTAGTAATGCTTGACATTAACGAACTAAACGGGCCGAGAAAACCTTTGCACAGAAATACTCGCCTTACAGCGACCATTCATAAGCAACACTTACCCACTGGCAGTAAGACATCCCTTCAAGACCGGTTGTAGGCTAGGAAACTTACAAATGCTGCGATTACAAATATCATACTCAAGCAGTGAGAGGCTACTGCCTGAATCAGTTCCTGATTTACTACAGTGTAAACACGGGGCAAAATGAACTGACGGAAGGTCTAATTCCGCTGTAGCATCCAATAGGAGGTTTGAATTTCAAAGCGCCCGCACGGTTCTGGCGTCAGCTGGCCACACACGCGTTACATGGTGTAAGACACCGACTCACCGACTGTCTGGGATCACAGCAACGGAGTGCCTGCTCGGTCTTAACCAAGCCAGCATACCGACTAAGCTCTGCTCCCTGCCCACCGGTCGGTTTTTCTGACAACCGATCCCGGCCCTCCTTCCCACTTCGTATCGACATAACGAAAAGAAAAAAAAAGAATTATGTTAACCACTAATCCGTCTAATTCCGCAAAAGTCATCGGCTTATTTCAGAGCTTTCAAGTGCAATCGATCTTCTGGCTTAACCCCATCGAGAATGCAGTAGCTCTAATCGCCTCCTCCTCCTCACTCACATCAACCTCTAAATCCATAGTGGCATTACAAACCACTTTTCCACTGACGAGCCAAAGAAACTGGCACATCTGCCTAATATCGTGTAGGGCCTCCTCTATCACGCAGAAGCGCCGTAACACGACGTGGCATGGACTCGACTAATGTGTGAACCAGTGCTGGGGGGAACTGAGACTATGGATCTTAAAATTAAAGTTTACAACAGTCTAGATTGCAATCTTGTTAAAATATCTTTTATTGGAGTGAGTGATCGGTTTCGACTCTATGAAAGAGTCATCTTCAGACTCTGTAAAGATATATTGCCAAAGTAGTATAGACGTTATAATAAGGATATAAAATATATATATATATATATATATATATATATATATATATATATATATAAAAATAAGGTAAGTAGTAATACGTTATAGCCAGAGCGGTGGATGGACACTGCTCGATGAGTTCCGTCGACCCTGGACGCTCCTGTAACTGCTGACTGTGTATGAATTACCACTCACCACAGAGGAACTACAGAAAGAGAAACTAATATTGAAGCAGATTGCTAGTGTAAATGATTTCAATCCCAATCACATTGACTTCATGTTTAATAAGATACAGGATACACATAGTGCACCTGAATCCGGTCATCGAAAATAGTCCAAAACTACATACATTGGGTATATCTCCGATAAAATAAATGAATTATTTAAAAATACCGAGCTCACAATAGCATTCGTCACCAATAATCAGCTTCAAAATAGACTCAGACACAATATTAATAAAAAAACAACACTAAATATCAAAATTCAAGAATGTATAAAATACAATGTGATGGCTGCGAAAAACAATGTAGCTGACAAACTGTCCGTAACTTTGCTATTCGTTTTAAAGAACATGTGGCTGGTACCAGTCGTAGTAAATACTTGTTTGGCCAACATTTGCATGACTGCAACCATTCCGAAGGATAAATTCATGCGAATTTAAAAATCCTTCACTCTGCCCCAAAAGGACCGTTACTTAATGCATTAGAGAAAATTGAAATCTATGCACATCGTAAAAGTGAACTCCTAGCTCTACTCAGTGAAAACCTAGACTTTAGGGAAAAACATTTTTATGATCTTTTTGAAGACCTATTATAAAGAACTGCTCTTTTGTTTTCGTATTGATGTAGTTGTGGTCTTCAGTCCTGAGACTTATTTGATGCAGCTCTCCATGTTACTCTACCCTGTGCAAGTTTCTTCATCTCGCAGTACTTACTGCAACCTACCTCGTTCTGAATGTGCTTAATGTATTCATCTCTTGGTCTCCATCTCTGATTTTAACCCTCCACGCTGCCCTCCAATGCTAAATTTGTG